>NC_081827.1:42590000-43215000 GCF_030867095.1 Alligator mississippiensis
TACTAGTTTGCTGCAGCTTTTTTGTGTGTGTGTGATTCATTCAGATCTACAAACTCTGTCTTCCTTAAAAAGACTAATAAGAAAGCATTGTCTTCTGTACCAGGTTCTTGCTCATCTTGACCCTACTAACAATTGTTTCTGTTCTCTTTGCAACTGTTGATCCTTCCAGATCACAGTGTATGCATGAGAGGTCACCCAGGCCTTTGATACATATGCCTAGGCAGGAGTTCTAGAGGAATAGAAGAACTTCTATCCCCCTGTTAGCCTACTAAGACAGAATCCAAAGGCCAGACTAAATCTAGATGTTTGGTGTCTCCATGGTTGTATTTGTATAATCAATTCAGGATTTGAACTCAGGTCTCCTGTATGGCAGGCAAGGATTTGACTACTGAACCACAGGAGTCTCCCTGTTTTCTTTAAGATAGTGCTAAAATACATTAATTTAATATAGTAACAGGTTTATGACCCAAATGGGTGGAAGAGACAGCTTTTTGGGCCAGAGAAAGACATTCAAAAATCCTGAGCCTGAATTTGAATCAACCTTTGCAGGTTAGTCTAACCTAGCTAGGCTGAACCAGTTTGTAACCTCAGAGACATACCCTCTGGACTGAAAAAATGCTGGCACATGCCTGCAGTGGCTCAGACTAGAAGCTGGCGGGGCACTAGAGCAGCCCTCCCTTCCCTTCTACAGTGCTGATCTGAGGGGGGCTTGGCCAGGCCCTGGCAGCATGCTCTGATGTCTCTCCTCCCCACCCCCACCCAGCGCGGAATTTTTATCACCCCTAACTCAGTGTTCATCAACCCATTAAGAAAATAAAGCCTCTCTCTATTAGTTCAAGTTCTTCTTAAACAGCTTTTCCAAAGAAGGTCATTACCAGCTATGTGTTGATTTGCTCAAAAAGCCTGTCTGCCTTTGTTGTCTCCCACAACACAGACTGTAGCCAGCATGTGGCTGCTAGCTAATGCTGAGAGATGTAAGGCAGAGGGGAAGGGGAAAAAAATCCCTGCTTAGCAGGGAGAAGCCAAGCAGATGCTTACAGTCTGTGCCAGAGCTCCAGCCAGGGAGCAGAGGGGAGGGGCCAGCCCTGCTGGAGAGCAGAGAGTGCTGCCCAGCCCAGAGAGCATGCTGGTATGCTGGGGGATTGAAACTGGTTTCAGCCGTTTTCAAACTGGTTTATCTGCACTGAACATCTGTGGCCCTTGACACAGATGTGCAGAGCTCCCCTGGGGACAGGCTGAGATCTTGCAGCGATGACAGCATGGTCCAGAGCCAGGGCAGAGCTGCAATCTGCAGTCTGCACACCCTGGCAGATGTGCAGGCAGTGGATCATGGCTCTGCCCCAGCTCTGGACCATGCTGTCACTGCTGCAAGGAGCTGGGGCAGAGTCACAATCCACTACCTATATGTCCCTGCCTGGCAAGCACAGGCCACAGATTGTGGTTCTGCCCTGGCTCTGGACCACACTGTCACTGCACCAAGATCCCAGCCCAGCTCTGGAGCAGCTCTGCACCCTGCCATGCACTCTGCCATCAGAAATGCTGCTGGGGGTGGGAGAGGCTATAGCCACCCCAAAGTTCCCCTTAGCTCCCCATAGCCACCCATCCCAGTGGTGGTGCTGCTGCTGCTGTCTGCTAAGCCCATCCCTCTCCCACCTATAGCATAGCTCCCCCCTTAGCTCTCCCTCACCCCCCACCCCCACCACCAGGAAGAGGCTGGCACTGCTACTGCCTCCAGTGCTGCTGGGGCCAGTTTCCATGGAAACCTTGGCCCCCATGCTATCACAGCATGGCTGCTGCTGGGGTCCTAGCCACGGGGGCAGGGGCTGCTGGGAAATGAAGTCCACTGCCTGCTGGATCCAGCCCACAGTCCAGATTTTGCCTGCCCTTGCTTTAGAAGGGCTACAGATAGCTATCCTTTATTACTGCTATCAACACTAAGTAGAAGGTTTACACAGCTAATGAGAAATAGCAGCATTCCTATTTGTATTACCATAGCATTTTACTAGATACTGTACAGACACAGGGGGAAAAAGAAGATAAGACCAGCCCCAAAGAGATCTCAAATTGAGTATGAGCCAAAAGGAAACAATATATTGGAATATAGCAAGACAGTGTTGGTTGGCATGGTAAGCAGTTTAACCATTTTTATCAACATTGATTTGTGCATGAATGTCTGCAGCAAATCACAAACTTAAAATTAGTTGTAAAAAGGGTTTATGAAAAGTTTTAAAAGGAAGCATTAAGAAAACTGCAAGCTACTTGCAGATAATTCATGATCAGAAAAATAAATTAATATCAAATTAGTTACTTTGAATTATGTTGAGCTTTAACACTCAGTCACTAACCTGTTGTAAACTTCTGAATTAAACTTATGATCACACTTGTCACCATTCCAACTTAGTAAATGTGGCATATTGAGGAAGAACTGGCACTTTACTCTTGTCTTTTTGAAGAAGTTGCACCTAATGAAATATTTCAAGCTTTAACGTGTTTATGCATGAAAGAAACATACTTTCAAAGTTCTACTTTGAGTAAAGTTCTATCATTTATACTTGTTTGTTTGTACTCGGTTTTGAGGTTAGGATGTGGGATTGATTTAGCTGAACAGTGACTTATTAAGTGACAAAATGATGGCTTTCTGGGGTTTTTTTCTTAAATGCAATGAAGAAAAATCACATAAACAACTTTTAAGTGGCTTACTCATCATGAGCACAGCACTTAGAATTTGCATTTCCATCTAGCTAGATCCTGTCCATCTTCTTTTCCCTCTACATCTTTATTAAAGGAAGCAGCAAGTTACTATCAATCAATTGATCTCTGATATTTTTGCCGTCTTTTGGTAAGTTGAAAGGCCCTGGGCCTTTACCACAATAAACTACACTTTGAAATATTACTGTTTAGAGTTAGAGCAATTTTTGATCCTTTCTTAGACTCTTTCTTGAGTAGTAGCATCCCCTACCAACTACTAAATTGTGGCTTTAATTTAGCACACCAGGGTTGCATCCCCTTGAGTAGGAACGTGTGGGTTGTGGTGCCTCAAAGTCTTTTGAAGTGCCACAAAAGGCATGTGATGCAAGTTAATCTGTTCACTGTGCTGCATATTTGCTATGTGGAGGAAAAATTAGATACAGGAAATCCCAGTATCTTAAAAAAAAAAAAGCACCAAAAAACCAGCACAGCACATGTGGCAGCACCTGAAACTGGAGCCTGGCTAGCCAGAGCAAATGACCCACTGAACAACAGGTATCCTTATGACAATTCTGATTGACTCTGAAAGAGTACATGCTAGATCTACCGCACTTGTACAAGATGCTTCCCTCTGCTCTGGCCAATCCCTGCTGGCTGATGCAAAATTACAAGGGCCAAGGCTCAGATCTTGCCTCATTATTTTCCACACATTTCTACGGAAATAGTATACCTCAACACCAGGTGCAAACCTAAACCAAACTTTATATTTAGGAAGCAAAATAATTGTGGTCATAGCCAGTCTTTATGCTGAGGTTTGGAGGGAGAAAACTTCTTTTGTCTTTTCTGATATTATTTATCTATTCAGGGACATATACTCTCTGATGTTAATGTGTGTCTACTCAGAATTTGAGAATGAGGAAATGAATGGGGAGCTCTGGAGCTGTGTTGTACGTACTGAAATACAGCTGCTCTATTCCTGCTTCACATGTTAGTCGTAGGTAGAATCACTCAACAGTGTTCATTTCAGCAATTGAACGTGGCATCACAGAACAGATTCTTAGGAGTTCCCTCCTTAATCATGGTCAATTAAGTACTATATAAAAAAACTCATGGAATTCTAAAGTATACTTCTCACATTTTAGTGTCTTGAAAGTAAGGCTGTCTGTCTTGAAAGTAAGGCTGTCATGAGTCCTGACAATAGATATATTTCTGTCAACATTTGACATCTAAGAAATATGCAATCTAAATCAAGGATATCTACCTGTGTACAACACAGGAGCTAGACCTGTAACTCAGTTACACATAGGGCAATAGTTTCTAGTGAGTTCCATCAACTGTATTCATTCACAAAGATATCATAGAGAGGTAGGGCTAGAAGGGATTTCAGAGTTTATCTAGTCCAACTCTCTGCCAGGGCCCTCCTCCTCCAACCCCCTGCCAGATCCTCCTCCTCCAGCGGCTGGTGGCAGAGAAGCAGAAGGAGGCCATATTGACTTTAAAGGAAGAAGACTTGGCTTGGGAGGAGAGGTGGAGGGAGGAGGACTTTGGCTTGCCAGGAGAGGTCACAGGCAGAGGATATCACCCAGGAGGAGGCGTTTCAGGCCAAGTGCCTGGCCCTGGAGCAGGAGCAGGAGCAGGCCCTGTGGGAACAAAATTCCATCCTGGGCTGGTCTGTGCAGGTCATAGATGATAATTTTGGGGTTCTGGACATCGCCATGGTCCTTGCAGTCTCATACAGGCCAGCTGCTACCCAGCTCCCATTCCCAGTTCCACAGGTGCCCTGACAACTGTCCACCACCCCACAGCAGGGCCCCACCTGGGCCTGGGAGGAGGTCCTCCATTGCCTCCCACTGCCAGAAGCCCATGGCCCAGTGCGCCGCCCAGGTCCACCGCCACCCAGGCCCCCCACCTGGGCCCAGGCCTGCTGCTTGCATGGGTCCACATGGTCACAGAGCCAGATCAGACAGAAGTAGGAATAGGAACCCATGCCAACCCTGCTAGCCACAGACAGCTTCTCGCAGAGGGGGACCTACCCATGCTAGACAACCAGTGGCCACCCAGGGGCAAGCCCTCCACCCACCACATGCACCACAGCATATACCACCCCCCCCCCAGCAGAACAGCCTGAGGCTGGGGTGCTGGCCAGCCACTCCTGGGCTCTGCCTACTAGGCACCCCTCCCCCATGGCCCCCCACTCCAGGACATAAAAAAAACCCACTTTGTATATAGTTTTTGCTGGGAAGAGGGTTTTTCATTGTTGGTGGTTGGAGTGGGTAGTGGAGGGGTTCTGTTTGTTGGGGAAGGAGGAGAAGGGGGATCTATGTGTTGGAGAGGGAGAGGGGAGGGAGATGCGGGTGTGATGTGAGAAGAATAGAGTTATTGTTTGGACTCGTCTTCCATGATAGTGGTGCTGGGGGTTGGCAGGGAGTGGAGGGTCTGTGGGCAGCTGGGCAGGTGGGATAGAGTGGGGAGTGTAGGAGGTGGTAATCATCTGGAGCCTTCCACAGTGCCCTGACCCCACTGGTAGGTGCATGGCTTTCCTGGTGCCTTGGCAGGGGTGCCCACTGTTGCTAGCACAGGTGGTGCTCCTGCCGCAAGGCCACTTCCTTCTGCTGTGCCTCCTCCACAGAACATCTCTCCCTGGAGCTCGCAGATATTATGCAGCACTCAGGCTGTGATGATGACCTGGAGGAGGTTGTCCTTAGCAACCTCGAGGCAGGTGGTTAGGGAATGCCAGCAGCCCTTGAGGTGGCTGAAGGCACATGCAACCAGGGTGTGGGTCTAGCCCAGGCAGCAATTAAAGTGGGCCGTGTGGGGGTCCAGTGTAGGGCCGCATCAGCCGTGGCAGACACTGGTCAGTAGGGTCCCAAGTGAGCAGGGGTGGGAACACCATGGTGCCCAGCTGCAGGTCTAACACCCCCAGCATGAAGCGCCTGCTCTCCAGCAGTCCCACCTGGCTTGAGTTCTGAAAGATGTGGGCATCATGCACGCTGCCTTTCTTATCCAGCACTCACATGGGTGAACATGTCCCCATGGTCCGCAATGGCTTGCAGAACCATGGAGTGAAATTCCCATCAGCTGTAATAGGGGCAGTCTCCATGGGGAGGACATGTAACCACGATGTGGGTCCCATCCAGGTCCCAGATGCACTGGAACCCTGCCACCACTGCCAGGAGGTTATAGATACGGAGCACAATGTGCCCCAACACATTCTGGAGGTCCCCACACATCTCCAGGATGGCCTCCCCACTGATGACCTTGCCCATGCCAAACAGGTGTCCCACATAAGGGAGGCTGGAAGGCGTGGCCAGATTCAGCAGCATGAGGGACAGTTGTTGACAGGGAGGGCCAGGTACATGCCAGTGTCCTTCTGCTCCAGGTCAAGCCAGAGCCGCTGGAGCAGGTCCCAGAAGGTGACCCAGGTCAGTCAGAAGTTTTCCAGTCACTGTTCATTGTCCCAGGTCTGCTGGACAAGGTGTTACCAGATTTGCCCATCACCTTGGGGTGTGCTCATTTATTAGGGACATGTTTCTAGGGTATTTGTAATTCTATCAGTGTGCTGCTTGTGTTACTTGTGTTTCTATACAGAGCTGTATATCTCCCTTCTGCAAGTCCTCACCCCCAATGGAGCTATCTTTCAGGACTCAGATTCCCCATCATGCAGTGCTCCCCTGCTTCTCTGAGCTGGGCAGGGCAAACCAGCCATGGACCAGGTGACAATCAGCGCAGCAGACCAGTGAGATGATTACGGCAGCCAGCAGGATCCCCAGACTCTGGTGGTTGCTACCAGGGCCAGGGGCTAGGTGCAGAGAGGCGGAGTGCATCGTGCAGAGAGGTGGAGTGTGCATGGACAAAGGTGACATATGCTGCCTCTGCACTTGCTACACTGCTCCTAAGCAAAGGAAGAAGCTGCCCAGAGAGCAGAGAGTGAGCTTTTCAAGAAAGCTGCAAAGTGCTGGCAGCTGCAGCTGGAGCCTGGAGCAGACACCCTTACTGTGCAGCATTTTACTGCACAGTAAATCTAGGATGGAGTAAATGCATGTGTAGACACGCCCACTTTCATTGATTAAACCCTAAAGGATCAAATCCTAATCCCATCACTTGACACAGACAGGTTGAACAGTGCCCAGGTGTGAAAGAGAAGTAGGTGTGAAAGCATTTCTTAAAGGCCACCAAGTAGATTTGAAGTCATTATCTAAAATACGTTCTAGCTAATGACCACAGCTGGTATCACAGGTGAAAAAGCCAGGAGAATTTGCAGAGTAATAGGTGTTCTGGCTCTACCTTTGCTTTAGTTTACCCATGCCTCATCTCCTATACTTGAGCTTTGTACCATGCTAAGTACACAGCTTGCAAAACCCTTCAGAGACCTGCCTGAAATTGCATTTTGGTTTATTTGTTGATAGAGCCTCCTTGACATCATAGGCAGGAATAGAGCCTAATTCTAAAGTCCTGTTATTGGATTTGGTTAAGCTGCATGTTCTAAACTTCAGCAGTTTCCTGTGACATCACTAGGATTTTTGCTAATAATTTCTCTCAGTGGGGTTGGAGGCAAAATTTGAACACTGTGTTACTTCCAGGGTTTTTTGTTCAGATGTCAGGATCAGCTTTAGGGCTGTTTTTTGACCAAGATGGACTCTTTGATTGGTATCTGATTCATTAATATAAACCAGCTCTTGTTTCCCTGGACGTCCTGCTCTCCAGAGAAATGTACATGTTAACAGCTGTATTGCTGCGCTGAAAAAGTCCCATTGAATTACACAAATACAGTCGGAGGCTCTTAACAGTTAATACCCTTCTCCTTGCTGAGTCGAGAGGGTCTATCAATCAACCAGAAAGCCTGTTAGAACTGTGTGCTGCCCAAAAATATCAAGGGCCAGTGGAAAACATCTTTATACCATAGCAGAGGGCCAAGCAATTTTAAAAAGCACAACTCCCCAGCCATCTTCCCTGTGTATGCCACACATCTAACAATGTTTAGGCAGGAATAACACAGAGCCAGAAAATTCATTGCAGGTCTGGAAATGAGGAATTAAAAATAAGCCTGCAACTGGAGTACCCTTCAGGACAGCCTGGGAGATAGCTTACTTGAATGAGTGTTAACTCCTCAGCTACTATATAATGCCTTGGGAGCTGGCACTGCCCGAACATACATTTCAAAAACAAGAAACAGTTATTTCTTGATGAATCAGGTAAAGTGGAAGTTCAGAATCTAATTCCACAGGTTCTGTGAGCATCAAAGCTCAGGAATATTTTTAATGAACAGGACCCTTAATTAGTCATTTTGGTTGTTTTATCTTTAATTCATAATTACTGTTTTGCTGTTTTCAAAGATTTTATCAAAGGAAGCAGGCCATTATAATTCAGCATGTAGATTTTTGTTAGAGAAATGCTTTTGAACTAAATATTTTTAAACATACTTACATTTAATCTTGGATGTCTGTATGTTGTTATTTTATTTATTTTTTCAGACTCTATTGGAAAACCTCTGAGGTCAGTTATTTTCAGCAACAGTTTCTGGCAGGTAGTGAATTAAATTGGTCTGAGAAGTCACCTTGGAAAACTCATCTCACTGGAAACACAAAAAGTGAAAAGGAGAATAAAAGACTGATGCAAAAGAAAAAATGATGCTTTTCAATACTCTCTCTTTAACATTGTGATTAGAGGTCATGGATATCTTTATACTCCGAGACCTCTGATTTTAAGGTTAAAGAAAAGTCTATGGGTTCATTTGTCTTTACTAAGTAAGGTTCTGATCTTACATGTCTCTGAGTGAAAAGGCAAACTTAGGAAGTATGTGCCTTTGTGACTATAAAATACAGACAATGGTGTAAACTTTATACCATAGCATATTGAGCGGATGGGAAATTATCTGGATATTACTTGCATTCATATGATCTTGGGGGGAGAGAGAATATAAAGGGTAAATAAATATCATGCAACATTATTAAAAATTAAATGAAATCTCCATACAGTTCACACCAAAAGTGACAAAATATCTACATTTCACACCTTCTCCTATTTCTTGTATTAGTCTAGTTCAAAGACTTATCCAACACATGCCCTGCTTGCAGGAAAACAGCAGCAACATCTCTGTTTATTCTAGAATAAAATGTAACAGGCTCATTCAATAAACTTACAAAAACTTTTTAAATCAATGGAATACATTTTTAAAACAGACAGATAATTGCCATTCTTTTCAACATTTTTTTTCTCTCGTGTGTTTGAAACAAGTAAACTAAGAACCAATTCCATGTAAATCTGTGGAGTGCACACTTGCTTTCTTGCTCTCCCCTCTTGCCCCTCTCTCCATAACATAACTCATCATTCAATTTCCCAAAATAGATGCCTTGGAAGAATTGTCAGTGTTGGGGATTGGGGATGGGTTTTCAAAAGTTTTCATTCCTGGCCCAATTCTACCACTGAGCCTCTTGACAAAGCTGTCATGAACTTGTGTAGAAACAATTGGGCCACTGTTTTTGTGTTTTTTGAGAAGTCCTCTCTAGTCTTCAGAGTCATACCTAGTGAAGCGTTACTTCTCTGACTCCATGGTTAACTGAGCAAAAGAAAAGACTGTTCTTTTGAGAATGTGAGAGGGGACACGTAATCTGACCAAAATTGCAATACAAGATTAAGGAATAAAGAGAGCCAGAAACTAAGATAGCATAAACACTGAAGTCCATGAAGGAATAAATGCTACTTGAGGACCTGGCGCCCAGTGTTTGATATTTTCTGGCCATGTCTATGTGGGCAGCAGACTGTGCAGTTGTTACTGTTGCTGCACAAGTACAAGTTATTTACAGAAGTGCAACGCATGTGTAGAGAGTGATGGGGCTGTCTGGGGCACAAGGGTGCTACAGTGCAAGGGTGCTACAACGCCACCCACCCATAGCACGTTGAGCTGGGGGGAGCAGCTCCAGGCTGGCAGGCAGACCTCCAGGGACTCCTGCCAGCCAGGGCCACACTACCCCAGCTCAGTGTGCTGCAGCCCTGGGCACACACGTAAATACTGCACCCGCAAGCAATCAACTCCAGCACAAACTGCACTAGAGTTTATAGATAGTGCACATAGATGTACACATAGATGCACCCATAAAGTCGTTAACTCTCTTAGTATATACTTCCAATCTTTGCAGTGTTTTTGTCCCAAATGTAGGAAAGTTGTGCAAGTCATACAATACAGGAAAATTGGGTCTGTAGCTTAAAAGGCTAACTTCTCTTTGCCCTTATGCATTTAAGTTTCACAACAGGAACAACCTGATTCTTTGGATGAAGCAGAAGAGCTGTCAACTGCCAGAAGTGATGTTGAATGCCCTGCTTATGCTATTACAAGGACATTTTTTAAGTATTCTATTGGTTTAACTGCTCACATTGAAGTCAATGGAAGTTTTACCCTTGACCTCAATAGGAACAGAGTTAAGCCAATGCTGAATGCTTTGAAAAACCCACTGTTATCTGCTAGCTCACTCTGCAGAACAATTTGAGGTACAGCTGTTCAAAAACCATTGGAAAAAAATTGGAAAAAAATATCAAAGTTGTCTGCAATTTTCAGACTTCAAAATGAATCTAAGTTCCAAGTAGGAGTAGTGATGGTAACGATATCTAAAATAATTCCTCTAAGAAACACTAAGGCACATAAAGCAAGACTTGGGCAGACACTGGGCACATAAGTACAAAACCAATTAAAAAAAATATCTTGGAAGAGGCTGTTTAAACTCATTGAACTTTCCCTAGGTCCCTGCATTTATAGCAGTTCTGATTATCTGCCAAACTCATATTCTGATCAACTAGGCATGCAGGTGCTGTACTGATCTACATTCAAGATAGCACTTGGAAAATGTCAGTTCTTAGCTTGTACTTGTTTCTTGACTATAGAATAGTGATAGAGCAATTCTTGTGTTACAAAGAATTCAGAAAGACCATAGCACAATGTATGACATTATGGGTTCCTATTTTGAATTCCTGGGTATATCTTACAAATTATGTGTAGGTGCCAATATTGTGTGATACCCACATCACTTTTAAAGGGATCTTATGACACCCAAGAGTATCATAGCACACTGGTTGGGAATCACTGATCTAGAAATTTCTTGAAGAGCTGTAAATCTCCTGAGGGCAATCCAGTAGGCATGCTCAAAAACCCAAATACACATTGGCAACATGCAGTTTGGCTAAAAACTCAGTAACTACTTTTCTTCACAAGGGAATCATCACTGGCCTTTTATACAGTAGCCTAGCAGTTAGAATTGAAAGTTGGAGGTCTGGGTTTTATGCCCTCCTCACCCAGAAAGATTCAAATCCATATCTCCTACGTCCCATGAGAAAGCCCACATACTGGGCAATAGGCTAGCTTTGAGGGGGGAGGAAGGAGGAATAACTGTTACACTGTTGTGTAGTGAAGAATATGAAAGTCATGGGGGTCACAATGGAAGCAAGTAAGAAGGATCCTTGCCCAGTGATTAGGGCACTAAACTGGGAAGGGAGAATCTGGGTTCTGGTATCTAACTCCCTGGATTGTTTACATCTTATTAACAAAAACGAGTTATTAGTAGGGCTGTGCAAAATTTTGCTGGCTGTTTCATTTCAACAGCTTTGATTCATTTTGAGCTCAAAACAGTGAAATCAAAATGAAACAAAGGGCTTCAAAACAGCTTCAAAATGAAATGAGGGCAGCTGAAACATTTTTAAAGTTTTGAAATGTTTTGAGTTTCAAAGCTGAAGCTGGGCTTGCCTGCAGGGAAACAGAAAGTAAGGAGAGGGAGGAGGAAGAGGAGGAAAGGACTGCTCCCAGATAGACTGTGACTGTTTGGCTGCCTGAGATGCTGCTAGTGCTACTGTGCTGCTTACTAAGTTATTACCTGTTGTCATTTAAAGTGGTGGACTGGACTGAGGCTGTAGGGGAGGAAGAGACCTCATTGGGGCACTACCGTGTCATGTAGAGGCCCCAGGGCCAGTGAGGGCATGGTTTAACACACACACAGAGTCACACATGTCAGTAGTTTTGCTTGTCAGCAGCTCGAGGTGTAGTTTCCCAGAAACCCCTGCACCTATCTCCTTGAAACTTGGCAGTCTTTGTGGCCTCAGCAGGGGCTACCATGCTGGCTGTTTTTACCCCCTCCCCCCACCCCCCCCCGCCTTCACACGTACAAGTGGCACAAGTTTTGGTTCCAAGACTTTGAGGTGCAGTTTCCCAGAAACTCCTGCACCTATCTCTTTGAATCTTGTTAGGCTTCATACCCTCAGAAGGGGCTACCCTTCCTGCTGTTTTCATCCAAATCTGCCAAAAAATGACAAAGTTATAGGCAATTTTGTGATTCCCCATAATAGTCAATGGGCGAAATGTCAAAACAGCAAAACAGTTTCAACAAAACGAAACGGAACAGCACTTCGAAACGAGACAAAACTCAAAACAAAACATTGTCCCATTGAAAAGGAAGTCAAAATGAACTGGTGTGTTTCGCACAGCCCTAGTTATTAAATATAAAACAGAATTTTGTTATTGACTTTTCAAGGAAAAATGGACAACAACCCTAGTTGGCAGCTCTACTACAAGTGTTATCTTATGGCTGAGTTCAATGCTATTAATGTGAGTTAGGCCTAGCCACTATCCCAGCTACAACAGAGCTTATAGGGGAGTTAGGTGCTGCTGCATGCCTAAGTGCTCTGTGTGAATTGGTTCCAAACATGCACAGAAACCCTAGTATTGATGGCTGGGGCATTTTACAATCCAAAATAAGATAACCTAATGTTTTTAGGCACCTCATGAACTTGACTATTGGCACACTGTCAATTTGAATTACAATTTCAAATCTGGGCATGTAAATTCCACCTAAATTCTATTTAGTAGCCATTTGGAATCTTACCCACTGCAACCATAAAACTGACTATAATTAAGTGCCTTGAAGTAACAAAGCACTGTAGTTAGGTGTGTGTTGTTTCGCAGTATAGTGTGAATGATAAAGTTAATGTGAATGTACAGGTATTGAAAATAATAGCTCTCTATTCATGCTAAGTATTTTGCCATTATTGTTACAGTCAGTAAGACTCACAAGAGTTATTCAATGTAAATTCTTATATTAAATGTTTATAACAGGTTTGAAGAATATGAAAACAGTTTTAATGAGAACAGTAGTCAGTGATGTTAATTCCTCAATATCACTGAAGCAGTCAACCTCCTCAGCTGATTGACAGTTTTCCATACAAGATTGTTAAATAAGAAGAAATAGAGAGACACAATGGGGAAGCAGTGTTTCACTGTCCAGACTACCAAGGTCAGTTAAGACAGAGCATGGTGAGGGAAATAGGAAGTTGCTATCAAAGTTGGAGTAGGATTGGAGTGTTGTTGTAGCCATAACCTGAAACCAGGCTTGAAGAAGGGTATCTTTCTCAAAATCTTGTTTTGCTTTTTTTCAAATTATACAGTTTGTTTTTATATAATCACCTCCCCCTTCCCCTTGCTTATGTTGGAGCATTTCCCTTTTTTTAGAAATTCTCTCTTGGATGGCTTGGATGAAGAACCATATAAAAGCTAATAGGCTTTTACAAAGAGGACCTGGATACTGATTTATAAGAACTGAAAACTTAAGACTCTGACCCTACAATCTGATGCATGTTGGTGGTGCCCAATGGAAGATAATGTGAAGGCAGAACTGGAACTTTTCATATTTAATGCAGTTGTTCCCCAAATTTTGTCCCAATATTGTCCTGTATGTCTTATTAAATATGTAAACTGTTAGTGAGCACTTTCTTTATGATTTCCAAAAGCACTAGGTGAAGGGGATAAGGATAGTTCTACCTTGCAAAAAAGAAGAGGAACACCAGTTTGTTCAGGGAGTGTCTACACCTTAGGCCACACAGAACCCTTCATAGCGCTGAACTCCTTTTGTATCCCTGCAGAGATGTGCTTAGAGACAGACAGTGGGTTTCTGACAAGACTGATCGATTCCTCCTCTCAAGATAGGGGGATGTATGGACTTCAGAAGATACTGCAGCCCTTGTACATCAATAGCAGCTGTGTAGCCTGAAGAAGTTATTCTGTCTCACCAAAAAATCTGCAGAGGCAAGCCCATATGCTGTGGCTGAGTACATAGGGAAGCATTTCCCCTTGATGAAATGGGATCTTGTATAATTCTGTTCCTTGTTTTATATATAAGGCTTCTCTTTAAAAGTTAGACATGAATAAATAGATTTTTTTTCTTGAAAAGCAAATTCTCCTAGAGGAATTGTTCAAAACCTCATTCTCTTCAAATTAAATTCACATCTTGGGTTTAAAAAATGGAGGATATGCTAACTTTGAAAGAGATCAATCAACAGGGGACCATGATCTTCTGTATTTGAATCCCATGAGACAGCACAACTAAATGAGTCCCTGTTTTGTTTTTAAACCATCCTCCTTTCTTTGAAGTTGAGCTCCTCCTCCTGCTGCTGCTGTTACTGCTAAATAATGTATGTCCTTGTGTTCCAAAAAACTAGGCATCCATCACAGCATTCAAACATCACTTACTTTTCTGGCTCACAGCTGTAGGAATTCACAATGGTCCAAGGCAATTTTCTTCCCTCAAATGTGCTGCTCTCCTTTTGCTTCATATACTTTCACAAAGAAGAAAACCCCCTCTACACGGGTGCATGAGAGTCTTGCAGGTTTGTAGTTGAGCTCTGATATCAACACCAGCCTGTCTGATATGATGGGGATTTCCCATGGCTGGATTCAAGGCTGTCCAACTGGTGGCTGTAGGGCCTCATGAGGCCCATGAGGGGTTAATTTATGGCCCCTGGAGTCCCACCCAGCCATCCCTCCCTGCATTGCTCCAGCTGCAGTAGCAGCTGGGATCTCCCCCTCCCTCCTTCAGCTTCCACTTCCTCTCCCCACTTTGGGGTAGGGAGAGAAAGGAGGTGAGAGAGGAGGAGGAGGGTGTTACAATGCAGAGCCCTCATGTGGGGTGGGGTGGAAGAGGAGTCTATGGTTGCAGAGCTGAAAATGAGGCTGGCATGTCCATATGGTGTGCAGCCCAGGGGCCATGGCTTGTTGGACAGCCCTTGCTTGCCTGATTATGCTGCAAAATTGGGGCATTCTCTTCTGTCTGAATCTTGCCTCTCAGTAGAAGATCCATGGTCTCAGCAAAAATACAGGACCAAAGTAAGAAAATTCAGTTGACTGGCAAAGTTATTTGTGTTTAGTTCTGATCTCACATTAACACTTGCAAATCCAGCCTAACTCAATTGAAGATTATGTAATATATCAGTTTTATACAGGTGTGAGAACAGATTTGATGTTTGTTCTCTGAACCAAACCACAAAGTGGAAAGCAAGGATATAGATGTATTAACATGTTTTCCATTAATTTCAGTGGGTTTTGGACTAGGATCATAATTGCATGTATACTGCAATATATTTTAATGCCTGTCCTTACCGTATCTCCACTGCAAATGAGTTTACTTGAAATCAGCAGCTGTGAAAACCCATGTAGAAAGCCAGTGGTGATTGGTAATATATATGTATTGATTTTTCTTTTTAATTATTTGGATGACATAAGCTTACCGCATTTTCTCAGATCCTTTCTCCTTTTATCACATACTACTGTAGTTTTGTGGCTTACAATAGAGTTTCTACTCACTTGTTTATTATAGGCTAAAGTGGATGGATGTAAAAGGACCCCTTTTAGTCCCCCTTGCAAGGAAGAAGGGGAAAGATCCTGTAAGGATGATTACTGGCTGAAGACCTCACCACTTAGAGGAATATAAAGAAAAGGCCTCAGCAGTAAGATGCAGAAGGACTTGGACAGTGGAGAAACCTGAAAAGATTAGAAGGGCAGCCAGTACCATCCAAGGCTTATCCAGAAGACAAAAAAAAAAAAAGAAAAATTAATAAAAGGACTTTCCACGGAAGGGAAGACCAGCCATAACAGGCTTTGAATCAGTAGATTCCCTGGAGTCTCAGCTCTGAGAGTCACCCAACCAGCGAGGCTTCTCCCAGTGCCTGAACACGTCAGGTGAGTGGGGAACTGAAAAAAGAGGGAGGACCTGCTTGAAATGGGAATCATAAGGCCTGCACCATGTCCAGAAAAGGGGGCAGCACTGGGTGGTCACAGTGGTCTTAACAACAATAGATCCTGGGGTAAAAAGGAATCATGCCTTATTGTGACTCAACTGTTATGCAGTCACCTTTTACGCACATGATCTTATATTGTAGCATGTGGAAGCTAACCTGCAGAAGCTTAGCTCTTGGGGAAAGAGGGGTAAATTATCTCAGGCTGGCTTCCACTTTCATAGGTTAAACAAGTGAACAAGAAAGTTACTGCAGAGCAGATAATACATGTGTTCATTTTTTCATGTATCCATACCCTTAGAAATGGGAACTGTGTTCTCTTTCTGAATGTTAGTAATAAAAGGATTTAGAAAGAAATAATATCTGATTTATCTAGAAAAATGAAAACAAAATGAAAAGTAAGTAGAGCCTTTTTTTTTTTTTTTCCAGATCAGGGCTGGGAGGGAGAAGGAGGGCTGTTTCCATCTGCTGCAAAAAACCCAACCTGCCCCTGGCTTAGACTGACGTTGAAACGAAGCAGAACATTTTCCCTTTAGCAAAGATTCTTTTTTTGTCAGTGTGTTGAGTTTCTTTTGCTTTAAGGAAGGTAGCAAAATTTAAAGGAATTTCACAATATGTCAGAAGTCTGAAGTCTATTAGTGTTGGATTATTGGGAATTGAGCAATTCAAAAAGAATTGCTTTGAAAAGAGCAGGTCAAATGAGCAGTGTCAATACTCAACTATAGATCTGTCACTGAGGAACAGAAAGATTCTTTGTTGTAAAAGCCTAAGAAAGTAGGATTTGGACAGATCCAAATTCCACTGAAGTCAATAGGAGTTTTTCTATTGACTTCAGGGAACTTTGCATCAGCCTAAAGTTGGCAAGAGAGAATGTAATCGAAGCACAGATCAGTGTTGAATGTAATTAATGTCCTTTTGGGGAAAAAAGCCCTTCTCAACATTGTAGATGGACAATGTGAGATTATGACACACTGATCCTGGTAAAATGGAAGCACCCTCTTTCAAAAATATGTCCTTAATTTGGCTGAGTGAAATGTCCTTTACTCTGACTTCCCACAGGAAAAAAAGTATGTCCCTCTTTACTTGCAAGCTGTCAGTCATGCAGCAATGAACATAGACATTGTATGAGTCACTCTTCTTTCAGTTCTAATCTCTGTTCATAGTGACAAGTGAATCACAAAAAAATCTGTTTCTGACTCCTGAAATCTTCTGTCTGGAGAAAAAAACATATATATATAAAATGTGGGTGTATGCATATATTAAAAAAAATTATGCTTAACTTACCCCATAAAGGCTACAAACAGACATCACATTTTATCGCAGAACAAAGTGCAATTGTTCCGATGTCCATAACCATTGACCTGAGAGAGATCCTGAAAAGGCTCACAGGATAAATTAACAGCTTATCCCAAGACACTGCAAAGTGTGTCTGAATGGTTATCCCAGGATTACTTTACTGAATCAGTAGCAGAAAAGCAGTAGTGCAGTCATTCATTCACTAAACTCTGATTAGAAGCACAATGAGGGTACATGCCAATTCAGGACATTCCTGTTCCAGGCAAAGCACAACTTGTCCAGGGACAAATGCAACATCTGTCCCTAGCCTAAGAAACACTAATATTTAACATATACACCTGCTCAAATAAAGTGATCCTGATCCTTGAATAGTTTGGCAAGATAGTCGTGGAAAAAAATTAATGGATCCTAAGGGCCTAGAACATATGAACAACTTACTGAGAAATAAAAGCAGGTGTGGCTTTACCACACATCTGGTAAAATATGATAACTGCTAGTGTGCCCACCTTCCCCCAAGATAAGTGAAAGCTAACCTGTGGCAACTTTCACTCAGGCTGTGCTACCATGTTTCAGTTTTCATCTACCATGGAGTGAGAATATGTGCATAACGCAGGAGATGTGAGGTGATGCCTCTCCCCTTTTTATTCAACAGAAAGTTGCTCCTATGTCCATATCCTAAAATACTGAACACATGAAGTGAATGATCCTCGATGCGGATCTGCATAATTCAGAAACATAACCTAGCACAAAGACTTTTATCCCTAAACATTCTGTTAGCTCTCTGAAGCATGTTAAGCTAAGATATCCTCTAGGCAACTTGTCCATCTGGCCATACATCCATTTATTTAAGTTCTTATACAGTAATATCTAAGCAATTATTGATGTCCCACTGGTCTTCTTGGTGTGTATATATACGTATATAATCTTGCCATGCAACTGTAGTAGGAAGCCAGACACCTGGGGCATGAGCTGTACAGAAAACCAGAAAGAGGAAGCAGCTTTAGAGAGAGTTGTTCTCCTTATTCTGTCCTTTCAAAGTTGAAAGATTTTTTTTTTTTTTTTTTTTGCTGTAATCCTGTGCCATTGTCTCTTATCAGTGCAAAAATATTGGTTTTTAGATGGCACTTTCATTTTTCAGTTCAGCTTTAACTTCACCTTAAATTCATTCTAAATATTTTACCTGTAACTTTGACAGTAATACTGAAACGTACTGCAACTAAAAGATGCTAGGCTTTGTTTACACACAGATTTTGGACTGCTTGTAACTATTTTTTTAGGGATGTGACTTCTGGGGAATACTTTTCTTGAAATAGATAGACTAGTACACAGTATGGACATGGTTATATGAGAATTCAAGGGCCTATAATTTTCATCTTATTCCCCTTCTTGTTCAAGTATTGCTATTCTAGTATAAATCACCTTTCTACTGTCATATTTACACCTATGGTAAAGGGGTGGTGTCACTTAAACTATACTAGTTCCATTAAAACAGTGCATCTTATGTATACAGATGAGGTCTTAGAAAAAAAAAATCCTCAATTCTTCCTCCTGCCCTTCCCCAGTGTGTTGACTTTGTGCTGTTTCCACTCTGTAGGGTCTTTCACATAGCAGATGAGTAAAAAAAATGTAGATGGGTAAACCAGAAAAAAAAGTTGCGGGCAGGAGGTTGGGACATTTGTAATATTCAAAACTGTTTTTAACTGAGTTTCTGAAATTGATTAAACTTCAAGTTAATGATGCCCATTTAGGTAACAAAAATACTGCTAACAAATAAACATTGCTAGTTACTATGCATTTATTGGTAGGCATTTATTTTTATACTACACTTGTGAAGAAAAATGTACAAAGGGAACATCACAAACCTTGTAATCACTTTGCTTTGTACTGGCCATGTCAAATAGTCTCTCTATCTGTGAATCATACTGCAAGACACTCCTTGTAGGGGAAGGAAAACAGTGTTTCCATCCAGACTTAGACTGTCAGAAACCTAACTTACCTTGCCCCTAGTAAGACTGTTTAACAAAAAAGGACTTGACTGCTCAACACAATAAGTTATATTGTTGTGTAACTGCAAAAAGATTGATATAGCATAGTTTAAGACATCACAAGATGATATATCAGCACAAATATGAAAGCCTTAAATTATAATATACCCACTTTTCCTGTCATCATTATATACCATCATTCACAGAGGTACAGCACTTGAATTCTTGCTGAACTCTCTGGCACATGCCCATTAGACACATTTACTGCCAAATATATGTTCTCCTTAGTAAGCCCAGAGCTCCCATTGTTACTTAGGAAAACGTGACCTCGCGCCAGTAGAACCTTCAGAAAATAATTATAAAATTACGTCTGAAAAGAAAGAAACACAGGATTATGCCATTGTTGCATTTCTCACTATGCAGTTCTCACTATGCCATTCTTTGAAGACTCATTGGATTTTTTAGGGTAACAGCAGCAGTTTGAGGATTTTTTCTACCTATACCTGCTGTACAGTTTTGATAACACACAATTAAATACATATTGTGGTGTGTACCCATTTGGGGGAGAATTCTGTTTCACCTAGTGCATGACCTAAGTGCAGCTTGCAACCAACTCTGAGTTACCCTACTAAAATATAGAAGCAATTCTACCACCCTCTCTGGATGCATTAGTGCCCTTGTTATAAGAGAAGGATTGCCTCCCAGAAGTGGTCAGATGTCTCTAATTCCTATAACAGGAACACTTACAACCTAGAGGGGATAATGGAAATACTCCTATATGTTAGTTGGTTAATTCAGAGTTGGGCACAAGCTGCACTTTACTTGTCCACTAGGTGAAATATAATTATGCCCTTGGTGAATAGTACAGCTGTGAAAACTCTATAAATATAGTAGTTGAAGCATAATACAAACTTGAAAAATCTTAGGATTAAAGTGATGCAGTCTATCACTATTAAATTCTATGCAATATAAATAATCCTTAGAGTAGAAATGTTATATATTGATTTGTACTGAAATAAAATGCAACACCCCCCCCCACAAAAAAAACCCCAAACCCCAAACTTTTTTATTATTAACTAAGAATGTAAGTAAAATTTCTTTGTTCCTAGGATAAAATTATTTATTTTCTAAAAATAAATACTTAGATTTGGTGATTTCTGAGGGGTTTTTCCAATCTAATCTTTAGGCTTTATCTGAGGCACTGTAATTACAGCGTGTTGGAGCAGGCTCCAGCATCACATGTATTAGCATCCCTGCCTTAGCTGAAAAATGGCAGCAGGGGCGGTTTAACTAAAACTTGTTCAATGACCTTTAGTTAAAGCACCCCAACCGCTGTTTTTCAGTGCAGGGACACTGATACACATGATGCTTCTGACGGTTTAATTAGAGTGGCTCCCAGAGTACTCTCATAAATACTTAATGCAATCAGAATAAAGTATAATCTAACCTCAACAAAGTTTTGGAGTTTAAAATTTCTGTAAATACTGTGTCAATGCAAAGGTTCTGCAATAGATTGTTACAGAATCATAGGACCAGAAAGGACCTGTAAGATCATCAAGTCCAGTCCCTTGCCATGGGCAGGAAGTTATTGGGCTCAGGTGAGCTCAACAAGGTGCCTGTCCAGCCTCATCTTGAACACCTTCAAGAAGGATGACTGCACCATTTCTGCTGGGAGTGTGTTCCAGATTCTGCTGACCCTTACAGAGAACAAGTTCTTTCTTATATCTGGCCTGAATTTACCCTCTATTAGTTTAGGCCCATTGGTCCTTGTCCTCCCTTGAGGTGCCTTCCTGAAGAGTTGCTCCCCTAGATCTTGATGTTCAACCCTGAGGTACCTCTCAGCCTTCTCTTACTCAGACTGAACAGTCCCTGTTCCTGGAGTCTCTCCTCATAGGGCCTACCCTCCATGCCCTTGACCATATGGGTGGCCCTTCTTTGTACCCTCTCAAGCTTATCCATGTTCTTCTTGAAATGCAGTGTGCATAACTGGACACAGTACTCCAGCTGAGGCCTCATCAACACCAAATAGAGAGGGAGGAGCACCTCCCTCGGTCTATTGGCCACACGTCGGCTCATACACGCCACAGTTCTGTGTGCCCATCTGGCAGCCTCATCACGCTGTCGGCTCATCTTCATCTTCTGGTCAATTGTGACCCCCAGGTCTCATTCAGATGCTGTGCCAGCGAGTGGGCCACCACCTATAATGTAGTTGTGGTGAGGGTATTCATGCATCCCCAATAATATCAGGATGACTGATGCATACCAGCATTTTTTTAAATTAATTTTCCATCTAGATATCTATCACTCGATACTGATGAAAACATACTTTTTAGTGGATAAGTGAGCTGCTAAATTAGAACTCTTAAAATAACAGTAAACTGCCATAAAACATTTTCAAAGCACCATACTTTAGTTCTGATTTAAACTGCATGCTTGCATCTTGCCATATTCATAGCTTACAGTAAACCAGTGCTATACATGAGGAATAGGTCCTTTGTTTGTAAACTTCTCGCTGTTCACAACAGTAACACTGATTTCAATTAAATAACTCCAGTTTGACAGCCATACCATCTTCTTGACTCCAGTGATGCAGTTATTTCAACTTTATTCTGACAAAACTGTAAAAAGAAACTAGTTGTTTTGTTTTGATATGGCCTTGAATTCCATCATGTGTAGCTTCACATAAATCAAGAACCAAATTTGACCCATTTGGGAGAATTTAGGAAGAACAGGAGGGATACCAAACTCTGAGCAAAAACAGAAGAAAGGTATTCTTATTTTTATAGTCACTTTGATATAATATATCTGCATTTTGCCTAAATGTCATTCAGCAAACATGGCTTATTAAAAGAGCTCCATCTTCTGGTAACTAATAAGAAAGAACCCCTTCATAGATCTGTGTGTGGCAGGGAGGAGAAGCTCAAGCTTAAAATCATTTACAAAACTTAATGAAAAATTGATCCCGAGCAGCAAATGTCTCGAGTGGCATTCCATGGAGTCTCTGTGACATTTTTGTGTTATAGTAATTTGTTACTTGTTAACCTTGACTTCTAACCTTTTGTCAGGGATCCTAGTAATTATTGAATTAAAATAAAAGGGCAATATATTTTAGCAGTTTTGAGGAAGAAAAGTAATACAATACACAAAGAGTAACAAAAGGAAAAGGAAGATAACATACTGTTCATTTTGTGGCAGGTCATATTCCTAGCTAGATACATATTTGGGAGAGACCAAAGCCTCTAAAAAAATTTCTTTAGCTTTCAGTGAAGAACAGAAGTTATGTTTAAGAAATTTATGATTTCATGTATTCCTGGTCCGTCTATCTGACCTATGCACTTATAAGGTACCCACACAATCTACAAGGAACCGATTCTATGAAAGACCTGCATTACCCAATATTCCCTTGATTTTACTGATTTACATGCACTTGTTTGTCTCCAAGAGGGGATGTTGTAGCTGTGCTAAGGAAAACTATACTGGTCCCCAGGAGTCTCATTCCAGGATCTGTGGATCCTGACAGCATCTACAGGATGGTACAATGTTGGAAGTCAGATGAGAAATTACACTGAAAATTTTACCGCTCATCTCTGGTAGATACATAGGCAGATATTCAAGGTCTCATAGCACTTTCTTGACACTGTGATGGTATTAGAAGAAACTAGCTTAATTAAGACAGGATTACTGAACTGGGGGGATAAAAGATCTACAGCAGACAGAAAGACAGATAGATGGAAACAAACGGACAGGCTTCAGATCAAGAGTAATTGAAGCTCTAGTTAAGATATTGGAGCCTTTATTCTTCAAGCAACCCTGTGCAGGGGGGAAGCCCCATTGAAACTGGACTGACATAACTCTGGTTGTAATGCTAGGGCCTTAGACAGCACCTGACAATGCTGATAGCTAATAATTGCTTTTCAAATTAAAGGCCTAAATATTAAGAGCTGGAAATGGAAGATTTGGAATTTTGAGACTGATGAGCTGATATCCTATTGCAGGAAATATAAATCAGGTAATTGATTATTTACATTCCTATTTCACCATTACTAAATAGTTTATTGCTATTTCATCATTACTGATTAATTGCGTGTTCTGACAAATAATATGAAAAGTGTATTTTCAAGTATTAATCTTTTACTCCTCAGCCTGTAATGAAATTAAAAAAGCAGACAGGAAAGAATGTATCCCAAATGATCCATCAGATTTCTGTTATTTAGATTTTTAATAACTTTTTGTTAAGTTGTGTCTGGGGCAGTAATTACTGGATTCACTTTTTTAAAAAAAGTCCAGTATCTTTCAGGGGCATCTCTAAAATCACAGCTAAGTGTATTACATAATTGGTTATGAACTGAGTATGACTAACCTTAGAAAATTAGAAGTAGTTTCCTTATCATTAGAGCAGTACGGTTTGGGATCAACCTTCCATTAAACATAGTAGGTCAAGAATCCTAACAGGTTTTAAAATGGACCTTTGATATGTTTATGAAAGGGATTATATGATGTGGTGTCTGTGACAAATGGGAAATAAACTTAGTGACCCAGGAAGTCTTTTCCAGTCATATGTATCTTTTTATAGAACACATAAGTCAAAGGTATCAAATATGAGGCTCATGGACTAGATCTGGCCACAGAACCATTGTCTCTGGACTGATACTCCTCGTGGGGCTCTGAATTTGTGAGCAAGGCTGGGGGAGTTGCTGTAGAATTAGGGGTCATGGGGCCCCACTAGGTGTTATCATAGGGGGTAGTGGTGGCAAGTGAGGGCCAGTAAGTTTCCTTGGCCTGTTGATACTTGGTCCTCTGCTGCTTTTCTGCTGCCTTCACCATACCCCACTACTATCAAATCCAGATTCAGTCCTACAGTTTGGATCTGGCCCAGAGTATGTGATAAATTTGACAACCCTGACATAAGTAATCATATATGCAACTGGGAATCTGCCAGGATTGACTTTGTCCCTCATCCTGTAAGGCTCCATGCAGTACACAACAGGGAGTACCAGATTGTTACTCTCCACAACAGTTATGACCATACATCAGTAATATAAAGCGCTACATCCCAAATTTTAAAAAATGGCCACAAACTTAGAGTTCCCAAATATGCATCTTAAATCTGACATTCAGAAATTATGAGCAGTCCATAAACCCCCATGCACTTCAATTCCTAAAATGAAGTCTGAAATTATCTCCAGCTGGCTAACTAACAAGAGTGGGAACCAAAATCAATGGTAAGTTTTGAAAATTTTGATCTAGGCACAGTCATCTCAGTAGATCCAAGTGCCTTATATTCCTCCTCCCTTACTCTCTAGACTACAGGTAAAAAACGGGTGAAACATATGTGATGAGTAGAACTAAGGAGACATGGGTTTAAGTTTGACTCCCCCCTCCCCATGTAAGTGTAAATCTAGTGTATATATGTGCTCCCATACTCGATTTTACTCTGCTGCTAATCAAGTCTACCTGGCAGCTACATGGAAAACCTCTGATATATGATCCTGTTCCCCTCCGCAACCTGTGCCACTGATCAGCCTTTAACTATGAACTTTTACAGGCAAGACTGTATAACCACACAAAATAGAGCATTGCAGTGACACATAGGGGGTGCACGTGCACCCTCTGAGAACGCTGGTGCACCCTTTGACAAGCTGCACTCCCCACTTAGCTGACAAGCAGGGGGTGCAGGCTGGAGCACTGGTGTCCCCCCTGCGAGCACTGGCCAGGGAGTGGGGGCACCAAGTGAAGTGCTGCTGGTATATCCAGGAGTTGGTGCAGTTGGTGAGATTGGCCGTGGGGGGACCTCCCCCCCTGCCCCGGTTGCTGACTGGTCACTGAGGGGATACATGCTCCCCTCCTCCCCCCGATTCAGGTGGCACCAGTCGTCCATGGAGCATCAAACACCTCAGAGGAAAAAAATGTTAGTTGAGTGCTTCTTTGCTGTCACATACAGGCTGGTATTTCATTTTACATATAATACTTTTCAGTGTTTTGTTAACTAGTTTTCCCCAATGGTTCCTCATAGTGAATTGCAAACCCAATGAGTATATGCAAGTACAATGTCCTTTGACTAAGACTCAAAGGAGTCTGTAATACTAAGTTGCCTAAAAATCTGGTTCTTTCTGCATTTTTCTCCTGTTCAGGAAGAAAGGATATCCTTGGGCTCATTATAGATTTCGAAGTTATTCATTTGAATCTTCTTTAAAACCTCTCTGAAACTGAAGATGTTCAGGTCTAGTTTGACTTTGGTTCAGTAATTTTTTTAGAGGTATGAGAAGTAATGGAACTTTGACCCATCTGATTTGGGATTCCACCAGTTCCACAAGCTCAGCATTACTTTGATCTGAGGTTTCAGTTCAAACCTATCTCTAATAATAATAATAATAATAATATTCTTGTCCTACATTATAGCAGAAAAAGGAAAAACTACTTTTATTAAAATTGCAAACCATTCATTGTATCATTTACTCCCAGCTTTCTCCAGCTTTTGCTTTTCATACCGAAAATTATTAGGTTCTGTTTCTGCCCACAGGTAAACTTTATGGCCACAGATTAAAACTGGTTTAGCCACTTCTGTGCATGGTGACAGTAGGGGAAGAAAAATACATCTTTCCAACATAAAAATATTCTTGTGGTTTTACTGTGTTAGAAATTTTTACAGTCAAAACTAAGAAGGCATGAGAAGTGAAGCTGTGCATACCCTAATTCCAACAGAAATGTCTTTTTTTATTTCATCAGGGTGCAAAGGTCTGTCTGTAAGCTGTGCAGATAATTATTTGCATAATATTGACTTCATTAATCAATCTCTTTAAAAATCTGTGATACCACTGGTTTAAATGGTAGGACCCTTGGCTCAGTTCTTATATGGGAATACACCTGCCAGGTAACCTTGGCCAATTTGCAGTATCTCTTTTTCCTCGCTCACTCTTCGTCTTGTTAGTTCTTCCATTCATGCACTGCAGTAGCATAGGTAGGAGAAAGCAACAGTGGCACCAGATCCCATGCAGATATAAAAGGGATACCAAAACATCTCCTGAGAACCCCTTCTGGGTTAGCTACTGCAGCCACAGCACAGTGATCCTGCACTGCAGTGGCAGAAGCTGGGGTCTTTGAGTCTTTGGAGTGAGGTAAGATTCATTAATACCCTACTTTTCCACAAGCTGGGCACAACATCCTCTGTCTTCCCTCCTCCCCTGCCCCACCTCCACTTTTCCCAGGACACCAAAAAAGCCACTACGGCTTTGCAAAAAGGCAATGTTTTGTTTTGTTTTCAAATTTGGTGGTTTTGGAGGACAGCGAATCATTTCGGTGTTTCAGATCACTGTTCTGTTTTGATTCAGCTGAATCTGTTTTGGAGTTTCGATGCCGTTTCAGTGCTGATTTGGAGTTTCAGATCAGCCGAGGAGAGGCAGGCACAGTCGGGCGGCTCCAGGTTCTCCCACGACTCCTCCGGCTGTGCCTGCCTCCTTAAGTGGGGGAGCCATGGGAGAAGCCCCCATGGCTGCCCTGCCCTGCCCAGCCTATCCCCTGCCCAGCGCCAGCCTCCTGGCACTTTAAAAAAAAAACAAAAAACGCTCCCCACACACCGGCTGTAGCAACATTGATCAGGGCCCCTGAGGGCTTGTGGCAGAGCAGTAGGAATCACCACCCCCCCATCTCGCACCCACGTGACAGCTGTCCCATGGTGCAGGTGCAGCACATCTTGGCAGGGCACTGAATGCTGTCTGGGAGCTGGGGTGGCTGGGGCTGAGTGGTGCCAGGCTCTGGCTGACAGATGGATACAGCCCAGGTGGCAGCAGCTCCTTCTGGCTGCCACCACCACCGTTGCCATCCCCAGCCCTGTCTCAGCAGGGACCCACACTGCATAGCCTTAACCCCATAGTGTGTCCTGCGCCGGCTCCAGGCTTGGCCGTCGAGGCTCAGTAGCGGCAGCACAGGAGAGAAGCTGCTGGTCAGCATGAGGTAAAATCACCCCTCCCTCCTCCTGCTGATGGTGCTTCCTGGTGTAGCCCCCACAAAGCCCGTGCCAGGCTGCCCTGCACCTACACCACATCACCGTTGTTTCTGGGCTGCCTGGCGGGGCAGCAGTGGCAGCACAGAGCAGATGCAGGGCAGCCTGGCATGGGCTCCAGGAGGCTACATCAGGAAATGTCAGCAGTGGTAAGAAGGAAGAGACACTTTTTGTGGCAGTGAAGGAAGTGCCGGGAGGCTGGGGCTGGACAGGGGCTGGGGCCAGGCAGGGCAGCCATGGGGGCTTCTCCCATGGCACCGCCCACTGGGGCAGAGGCAGGCACAGCCAGAAGAGCCACGGGAGAAGCCCCTGTGGCTGCCCTGCCTGGCCCCAGCCCCTGCCCAGCCCCAGCCTCCTGGGACTTTAAAAGGAGGGCTGTGGGGCTGTGCCAGACTATTCCCAGGGGGCACCTCCAAAACATTCGAAACATTTCCAAAAGTTTTGGGATGGTTTTGTTTAGTTTTGGAGATGTTTCAGAACCTTCCATTTCATTTCAGATTCAGTGTTTTAGGCTCCAAAATGGGCCGAAACACCTCCAAAATGAAATTGCTGCCAAAATTTCGCACAGCCCCAATAGCCAGCCTCTGGACTGTCTCTTACAATCTGAGCTAAGACACTGAAAACTTTGCCAGATATTAACCCTAAATATTTTATCAGGTATTTGACTTCACCTTGCTTTCATGTAGGAGAAACCCTAGCACTGGGTACAAAGGGCTGTGGGTGGTCAGGGATTGCCACTGGCCGCTGCCAACACTGCCGGCAGCATCTGCAGATGGTTGCTGACCCCTGG
Source organism: Alligator mississippiensis (assembly GCF_030867095.1). Classification (NCBI taxonomy): domain Eukaryota; kingdom Metazoa; phylum Chordata; order Crocodylia; family Alligatoridae; genus Alligator; species Alligator mississippiensis. The sequence continues at coordinate 42,617,803 of NC_081827.1, forward strand.
TTAGCACTCGCCTTGCCACTTCCCCCTCCCTCCCTCCCTGCTGCCAACAGCACTGGCAGTGTCTGCGGGAGCTCCCCGCTTACCACTACCACACTTCTGCCACCATCAGTGCCACCATGCCCCCCTAGCCACCAGGGGCATGCGTCATTCATGGTTACAGCCAGTGACACTTGGGTTATCCATGTCCACAAACCAGGTCCCACAGCCCTCTGTACACATGTACTAGGTACATGAAAGCAAAGTGAAGTCAAATACCTGGCAAAATATTTAGCATTAATACCTGGGAAAGTTTTCAGTTTAGCTCAGAATGGTTCCTTTCATTTCAGCAATTAGATCTAACTAAGTCTGTTACTTCACAACCTAAAACAAGGAGGCTGTTGTCTGATGATTGGGGCTCTTGTGATTTATGAGCAAGGGCAGGGAGTTCTGAAAACAGGAATGTTGCCTTATATAGCTTTGCATTTGAGGGTTTAAGCTGTATTTAGGGACTGCAGCAGGAGACAATGCTGGGTTTCCTTTTGTTTGTATTCTTTAAGTTAAATGAGTATCCTTACACTAAACCCCAGAGAGGGGTGGCTAGGTTGGTTATGTTTTGTTGGGAAAAATTTGTGAAGTTACTTAGCTGCATGACATTGCTCCTGCAAGTAGGCTATTGAGTGCTCTCAATATCCAGGAAGGGTCTTGGAAAAAATTATAAGAAAAAAGGAAAAGTGTGAAAGGGCTAATTCATATAACAGAATGCCAAAAGGAAGTCTTTAGCCAGTTGAATAAGTAGTTTATAAAATCAGCTGTGAACAAACTGTGACAGCTAGAAAGGAGAATAAACCTCTTGTCACTGTCCAGTGAAGTACATAGAGTGGCTCTATTTGTGTAAGGTGCTTCTGTGTTGTCTTAGAACTATATTATCTGGGCCACCTACTACAAGTCACCTTCTCTCCTCCAAAGTTATTTATTTCGTCTCTATTAATGAAACTGTATAATAAGAACAATCCTATCACAGAAGCTCTGGGGATGTTTTTGCAGTGTATCCTGCAATTATATATTGAAGGTGATGAAATAATAGTATCCTTTGATGCATCTTCCCACATAGGGATCTGCAAAAGAAACCACTTGAGTCTTGAAAAAGGAAAACTAAAAAAGCTGTTGGCAAATAATTACAAAAAAACTAGTTAAGATCAAATTGCCTAAATATTCCTTCCATCACATGCTTAGAAAATTCATACTGTCTAAAGAAAACCAACAAAGGTCAGTGAAAGGTAGGAAAGATAGATGAGCATACTGGAAAGAAATAAAAACCCTACAAAAAGATGAACCTATTGTTCATTATACATCATTTTAATCCATATTTTCTTTCTCCTGCTCTTCTTATGCCTCTGTGCAAAGGATACATATTGGAGACAAACTGATTAGAAATACACAGATGCTGCAAATAAAATGTTGCATATCTGAACAAAATAAACATATGGCTGATGCCAAGAGAAAATATTAATTTGTCAGTAAAATGTGTAATTGTAACTCGCCACAAATTTGGCAAAGAAGCAAAACACATTCACACACAGAAAATCAGTGCCAGAAAATAAAACAACTAAACTGAGTAAGACAAGTTACATGCCATCAACAAAGTGGCCAGCTGCAGCTGCATCTTGAGCTCCCTGTCTAGCAGGGACTTGGGGCCAACCCACAGAGTTTGTTCTATTTTTGACAATGGCACATTCCTCCTGTGAATTAGATTACAGAAAAATTATAGCCAGAAAACAAACTGCTTGCACTTACTTCAAAAGAGTGACGTGTCCTCACGTTAAAAAATGAGCACAGCTGAAGAAGGACTCTGCAGTTCTTTTAAAAATACAAATTGACTACATTTGCCTGTCCTTTCCTGGTTTAAAATATAGACCAAATGCTAACTTAAGTAGAAAACTCCATAGACGAAAAAGCACTAAGGAGATGGCTAGAAAATATCCCCTATTTATGTAGTGGGGGCAGGTCTCAAACCTATGGAAAGGGAAAGAATTTATTTTTAGAATCCCTGGAATTTTGTATGATAGGAATGGATCAGTTCATTTTTCTCTTCTTCAAGTGGAGAGATTTGTGGCCCAGACAGCTGGATGTGGTCTGCCAATAATGAAATGCCCTATTATTTGTAAGGAAATCAAATAATTATTCCATGAACCCTATAGTTTTCTTCCCTTCACTGCTCGCTCTCAGGTTTCTCTGCCCACCTTTGTGAGGTTATTTCAAGTAACATGTAATCATTGACTGCTCTGTTTATGAGTGACTCATACATTTTCCATCCATCCCCTTCTGAGTGGGGTAGAATTCACAGATGGAATTAATGCTGCTGTTTGCAACATTTACTCCCATAGCCATTTCTGTTCAGGACTCCAGCAGACTAGGAGACAGTTGAAAAGAGTGAGTGCTCCCTAGACACATACTCAAACCACCGAGCCCTGACCATCCAGAAGGATTTATTGTGTAGTCAGAGGAGAAAAAAAAGTGATGAGTAACTCTAACTATTCTTGTACCATTTCTGGGCCTCAGAGTAAACAATAGAACACAAACGAATCATAATGATTTGGAGCAGCTCTTGGTTGATGTTTTACGTTTCATTTAAAATGCTTTAGGAAGTTGGAACACAGATAATCAGGCTACCACGGATTTCATGCTATCAAAAGGAATTCTCTGTTTTTTCCCCAAAACATCAGCACAGTAAAAGGACAAATAAGGGATGCCTCCAAGCAAGAATATGATTGTACAGTGTTTGAACATTAATTACGCTACATAGAGCACTAATTTTGGTCAGCAGTCAAATCCTAGAAATGATCCCTGTTGTCCGATCTGTAAAGTAAGATCCATACTGTATGCAAGGAGTAGGCAATTATTTTGGCTGGAGGGCCACTTAATGAGTTTTGGTGAGCTGTTGAGGGCTGCAAAGGTAGCCCTGCCCCCTGGTTGCCATCTTGGGACTGGAAGTTCTGCCCCTAAACCCTGACCTTTGCCACCGGGAGTCCCTCACCTTGCCCTCAGAAGTACTCCTTTTCTGAATGGGGAATGGGGTTTGCCATCTTGGAACCAGAAAAACAAATTATATACTAAAAATCAAACTGACAATAGCATACTTTAATTCTATTTTTAAAAATATTTTTGTCTTGATTTGTGTGTGTGTTGTTATATATATAGATGTGATTGCATAATATCTCAAAATTATGTCTTAGTCTTGTATATTGTGGGGGAGTGTGGAGGAGTGAGGGGGTAAAGGTGGGTGGGTATGGTGTTTGTGGGGGTCTGTAGGTGTGTGTAGCTGTATGTATGTAGGGTGTGGCGAGTGTGTGTGGGTATGCGGTTGGTGGGGGACTGTGGGGTGTGTGGAGAGGGAGGGTGGCTGGTACGTGTCTGGGGGAGTGCATGTGTGTGGTGGTGTGTGTGAATGTAGCAGTGTGTGAAGCTCCCCCCAGAGGTGCACGGGTATGTGTAGGTGGGTGTGGTGTTTGTGGGGGGTGTGATTGTGTGCAGGGGAGAGTGTGGCTGTAGGATTTGTGGGGGAAGGGTTTGTGGGTATGGTGAGCTGTGCATGGGATTCCCTCATGTGAGTGCCCCCAAGCTGTTCAGCTCCTGCCCCCACCCTGAAACAGCCTGGAGCCCACATGCCCTGCGGTGCCCCCCTGCCACTGCCAACAGCACACAGCCCCAGTGCACCCCATGCCTGCTCCAACTCACCCCTGCTGGAGCAGATCAGCCAGAACCCAGGCACAGCCTGGACCTGACCCACTCAGCAGCACCCACAGGTAGTAGGTCCTACTGCCCCCTGAGCATGCAGCAAGCATGGGGTGGCTCCATGGCTGAACTGCCTTTCTAGGCAGCCCAGGTGGCAGCAGCTTTTTCTGGCTGCTACCACCACTGCCGCCAGCCCCAACCCCAGGCCTGTGGTCTTGGCAGGGACCTGCACTGCATAGCCTCAACCCCATGTGTCCCACGCCTGTTCCAGGCTTGCCTGCCCAAGCTCAGCAATAACAGCACAGGCGAGAAGCTGCTGCTCAACATAGGTTAAAATCAGACCCTCCCCCTCCTGCTGCTGGTGCTTCCTGGTGTAGCTCCCCAGAGCCTGCACCAGGCTGCCCTTCATCTATACCACATCACTGCTTCCTCTGGACTGCCTGGCAGGGCAGCAGTGGCAGCACAGAGCAGACACAGGGCAGCCTGGCATGGGCTGCAAGAAGCTACATCAGGAAAAGTTGGCAGTGCTGAGGGGGAGGAGCCACTTTTACCCCATGCTGAGTTTCTGTCCTGCACTGCTGAGCCTCAGTGGGCAAGCCCAGGGCAGGTGCAAGGCACACAGGGCTGGGGCTGTGCAGTGCGGATCCCTGCCAGTACCAGGGGGCTTCGACCAGCTGTGACTACAGCTGGAAGGAGCCACCACCACCTGGGCTGCCTAGAAAGGCAGTCCAGCTGCAGAGCCACCTCAGCCCCACTCTGTGCCTGGGGGGCAGCAGGATAGGGTCTGCGCCAGGTGGAACCAAGGGACCTACTGCAGGCTGGACAAAGACCTGCTGTGGGCTGAATCCAGCCCATATGGAGGATTGAGTTCCACTTTTTGCCTAGCTGCAAAGCTCCATGCACACTGTGAGAGTTTAGCCACACCCACAGAATAAAATAACCTCATCCTTTATGGACTAGTTTATCTCTTCTTTTTTTTTTCTACTGCCACAACTTTGATGAAAAAGGTATGAAGATAAACACAGTCCTCAGTGACAGAGTTGTTATTGTATCTGCAGTTCAAAAAACTGACTCTTATTCACAAGGCTCCACCTTACCCAAACCCTGCCATTACCACGCCTGTTGTTTCAGCTGCGTATTTATTAAGTCTCTTCTAAAATAACACTCTCAAAATATTCTGTTCCATCTCTCTCTCAGGACACTCTTGTTCCTGATCACTTCTCCCATTCTTCCCCGCACGGGTCCCAAACACACTGTCATTTACTTCAACTCTGTCCTTATCTAATGGTGTCTGAGAATGAGGGAGTCATCTCCATACCCAGTTTCACTTCTCTCTTTCTCTAGATTGCCTGGAATGTATCCAAAGTCCCCCGGAATCAGAGTCACCGACTGGGTTGTCTCTGTGGTCTTCTCTCTTCCATTTTGCAGGTAAGTCTTTCTTCGGGACTCTTCTTCTGGTGCCCTCTCTTGGCTGTGTGATGTAGCACTCACACGTTCACACAGATCTTCTTCTGTGACCTTTTTTCTTTCTTTGGGAACCAGCTCCACATCCAGTTCCCCTTTAATTCTTCCCAGCTCTCAGCTGCGCCTCCCGCAGCTGTCACTCTCTTACTGCTTCTTTCTCCACCCCCGCAGTACCTTTTTTTTCATCTGGGTCTCCCTCTCTGTCATCAAAGTCTCTCTGCCCCGCTCTAGATTCATCGCATCATTCTCCATTTCCCATGCTCATTGCCCAGGTAAGTTCCTCTTTTCTCTTCACTCCCTTGGAGCTCCATGACAGGGCAGGTTTGCCCTGACACACACACCTATTATGGTATGCCTAATAATTAGTAACTAAATTCATTTTGAGGCGCAATTAAGGGAATTTAGCCTCACAGTGGGTGCATCTATAGGAGATGCTATGTCAATGTAGTGCAAACTATGTTGATGTAGTTCATCACTACAGTGACATAGCATCAGTGGGCAGTAACTATGATACCATTGCTACTGCACAGACACAACAAGCTACAGTGCAGTAGGGTCAGAAATTACCTTTGCACCACCAGGACTGTGCAGTACAAACCACATATAGATGTGCCCAGTATGCAGTATATTTATACTATAGTTTTATGGAATGAGTGAAAATACTATTTATGTTATATTGTCACCTAAAACACTTCATCAAAAGACATCCAGGAAAATGCAAAACTACTATGTGCAGTATAGTTGCATGTTTTTGTTTTGTTACCTCAGCAGTGCACAGTAATGTCTGGTTTGGGCACACATTGTCTATAGCTGGGAATAGCTGGGAAAGTCATTATCAGGCAGCTTGTGTCCACCAGCTGCTGTTGGGAAGGTGTGGATATGTAAGCTTGTGTGTACTGAATGTACTCTGACCACTGCTAAGGATGCCATTGCCAAGTGGCATGAGGAAATGATGTGAACCTAGTGGCCATTACTCCATGTCAGTTGTTAATTCCCAATAGATTTTTCTGCAGGTGAAGGTAATAATGAGCTTAGATTTTTTTTTTTTATCTATTTCATAGCTCTAACAAACACAAAGAAAATAAATTGATGACAAGTGTAATAAACTCCACAAGAGATTTTTTTCAGCTGAGTTGCATTAGTGATGAAAACTTTTGTAAAAAGCTTTTTGTAAAAACAAAATTAAAATTGTGACACAACTAAAGGCCCTAATCCTGCAATCTGTTCTATTATAGCTTGCAGATTCCAGTGTACTGCAGAGGCCAAAATTATAATAAATGTAATATTCAAACTAAATCATATTTAAGGAATTGCGAAATTACATTTTCCCTTTACCAAATGCTTTGGTGCAATAATTACTTTCCAGCAAACAGTTTCCTACAGAGTATAATAAGAATAACATTTCCTGTGCTGTAAGCTAAACTATGCACTATACCTGGCTGCTGTACATGTTTCTGCTGAGCTGAGCAGAGTTCATCCTGGCTCTGTGGTGTGAAGGTCATGTTTCTGAGCTTGTTATGTCATGCCGATTTCTTCTCTTGATTCCTTTTTTTTTTTTGCTTAAATTGCCTCTGCACAGTTGAACAGACTGTTTCACATCATTATTCTCTTGATAAACAAGCCTACAACAAGCAGCTGTTTTCCAGAGGGAATCCCTTGTGCACCAGGGTGCTGACGTTAGATAAGGACAAATAAAGCAAAAGGAATTCATGAAGGTTTGCCTGAACAAATATTTCAGGTTGACCTTGATGAACTTTACCACCCCCCCAACCCCCCATTATATTCTTTTCCTATCTAGGTCTGTACAAGAGACTTGGTTTGTTTGTTAAAAGGTTTGTAGAAAGTTAAATTTTCATGACTACTCATGCAAAAATGTGCCCATGCATATGTATGTTCTGGAAGTGCTAATGCAGCCCTCAAAATCTCTGTGATTTTTCTTCTGGGTATTTCATAGACATTAGAGCTGGAAGGGACCTCAGAAGATCAAGTCCAGCCCCCTGCCCCAGGGGCAAGAAATCAGCAGGGGTCATAGGATCCCAGCAAGATAAACATCCAAATTTCTCTTGAAAGCATTCAAAGTAGGTGCTTGAACCATCTCTGGTGGCAGTCTATTCCAGACTTTGGGGGCTCAGATAGTAAAGAAGTTCTTCCTTATGTCCAGCCTGAAACGGTCTTGGAGGAGCTCATGACCATTAGACCTTGTGATTCCTTGGGGCACTCTGGTGAACAAACATTCCCCCAGATCCTGGTGAACACCCCTGATAAACTTATAGGCAGCCATCAGATCACCCCTGAGCCTATGCTTTTCCAGGCTGAAGAGTCCCATAGCTCTCAGCCTCTAATCATAAGGTTTGTTTTCCTGACCTCTGATCATGCACATGGCTCTTCTCTAGACTCTCTCAAGCTTCTCCACATCCTTTTCAAATTGTAGAGCCCAAAACTGGAGGCAGAACTCCAGCTGTGGTCTCACCAAGGCCGAGTACAACAGGAGAATGACGTCCTGGGACTTGCTTTAGAAGCATCTATGGATGCAAACCAGCATTTTTCTCACTTTACTAGAAGCAGCATCACACTGATGGCTCATGTTCATCTTGTGGTCAATCATGACCCCTAAGTCCCTTTCATCCGTAGTGCTAGCCAGCGTAGCACTGCCGAACCTATAAGCACGCTGCAGGTTTTTCCTCCCAAGGTGGAGAACCTTGCATTTTTCAGTGTTAAACACCATCAGGTTCTCATCCACCCATTTCCTGAGTCTGTCAAGGTCATCCTGGATCGCCCTCCTGTCCTCAGGTATGGATGCTTTACCCCAAAGTTTGGTGTCATCGGTGAACTTTGCCAGTCTGCTTCTGACTTCAAAGTCCACATCATTAATGAAGATGTTGAATAATATAGGTCCGAGGACAGGGACTTGAGGGACCCACTGGTCACAACACACCACAATGATTGATTTCCATCAACCACCACCCTCTGGGTCCGACCACGGAGTCAGTTCCTCAGCCAGTGGATTGTGATGAACCTGAGGCTGCAGTTGGCCAGTTTTGCTAAAAGGTGATCATGAGATACCAGATCAAAGGCTTTTTTAAAGTCAAGATATATATGACATCAATCTCTTCTCCCTTGCCCAGGTGATAGGTCACCTGGCTGTAAAAGGAAATAAGATTAGTCAAGCAAGACCTCCCCACAACAAACACGTGCTGGCTGTCCCTCAGGATGTTGCTGTCAGCCAGTCCATTAAGAATGGCCTCTTTAATAATCTTTTCTAAGATCTTCCCCAGATTAGAGGTCAGGCTGATGGGCCTGTAGTTTGCTGGATCCGCTTTCCTCCCTTTCTTGAAGATAGGCATCACATTGGCCTTCCAATCTTTGGGCACATCACAAGAGCGCCATGGGTTCTTGAAGATCCATGCCAGGGGCTGAACTATGATGCTAGCCAGCTCCTTGAGTACCCTGGGGTGAAACCTGTCAGGGCCAGCTGACTTGAAGGTGTCCAGACTCTCAAGGTGTTCCTTCACAAGGTCAGTATTGATGGAGGGTAAGGAATCTCCCTCACATGGGCCATCCCATCCCGTAGTGGGCAGGGTTGACCCTTGGGACTGGTGAAAAACCAACACAGAGTACCCATTTAGTAAGTTGGCTTTTTCCTGGGCATCGGTTGTTAGTTGTCCCATCTGGTTTAGCAGGGGTCCAATGTTGCCCTTGCTTTTCCTCCAGCTCCCCACATATCTGGAGATATGTGGACTTTTTATTGTCCTTGATACTTGTAGCTAGTTGAAGTTCAGTTGCAGCCTTGGCTTTCCTGGTTCACTCCCTGCAGGTCTGGACCAGTGCAAAATATTCCTCCTTGGAGATGGATCCAGTTCTCCATCCTTTGTAGACCTTTCTTTTTAAATGCATGAGGTCCACTAGTTCCCTGCAGAGCCAAGGGGGCTGCTGTGCCCTTTTGCTGCCTTTCCTCCGAGACAGAATAGACTTAGCTTATGCATCCAGGATCACTCCCTTGAGGAGCAACCACTCTTCCTGAACTCCCCTCCCCTTTGGCTCATGTTCCCTTAGGGCCTCACTGACGAGCTTGTCAAAGTCAGCTTTCCTGAAGTCAAGGACTTCTATATTGCTGACTGGCTTGCCAGCTTTACGGCAGATGGTGAAGGTGATCAGCTCATGTTCACTGTCACCCAGCTTCCCTTCAATCATTAGATTGCTGATTAGGTCATCCCTGGTTGCCAGTACCAGGTTGAGCTGTGCTTTACTTCTTGTCAGCCCATAGACTTCCTGTGTCAAATAGAGCTCATCCACACATGTGAGGAAACTTTGAGAACATTCGGGCTTGGCCGAGTGCTCCTCCCATGAGATGTCAGGGTAGTTGAAGTCCCCCATGACAACCATGCACCAGGAGCATGCGGCCTTAGCCAATTCCCTGGCAAACTCCTGGTCAAGCTCTTGATCCTGGGTGGGAGGTCTGTAATAGAGTCCCACCATTGTGTCCCCTGTGCCACGTTCCCCATGGATTTTAACCCAGAGGGTCTCCAGTCATCCACCCTGGGCACCAGTGTCGGCTTACAGGGACACATAGCTCTCCTTGATGTAGAGAGCTACACCCCCATACCTTTTTTCCACTCGATCTCTTCTGTACAGGGTATAACCATCTATACCTGTGGCCCAGTCATGGGTGGAGTCCCACCAGGTCTCCGTTATCCCTATGACACCGTAATTATTTATGTTAAGCAGGAGGACAAGTTCCTCCTGTTTATTCCCCAAGCTCCTGGCATTTGTGTACAGGCGGGCAAGTGTTCCCTTGGGGGCCCTTGCCTTGCCTACAGATCATTCCAGGGCTGGGGCAGGGGTGGGCTCCCTTAAGTGCCTTGGCCTGCTGGCTTTGCAAAGGTTTCTCAGCGGGCCAGCAGTTGCGGTATTCCCCCCCATTCCCCAGTGGGCTTAGTTTAAAGCCTGGTGGAGCAGGTCAGCCAGTCTGGCTGAGAAGAGCCTCCTCCCCAGCAGAGAGAGGTGGAGGCCATCCCTTCCCAGCAGCTCACTGCCTCTTTCACCAAAGAACAGACTGTGGTCATGGAAACTGAAGCTTTCCTGATGACACCAGCCCTGCAGTCTTTGGTTTACTACCTCGATCCTGCTCTCCCTCCTCAGCCCGTAGCCTGAAACTGGGAGGATCAAGGAAAACACCACCTGTGTCCCCAACCCCTTGAGCCCTGCTCCCAAATCCCTATAGCACTTCATGATCCAGCTGGGATTGCTCTGAGCCCTGTCATTTGTGCCCATATGGATAAGGAGCATAGGTAGTGGTCAGTGGGCCGGAGGAGCTCAGGGATCCTCTCAACTATGTCTCAGATACAGGCTTACAGGAAGCAGCAAACTTCCTGGGATAAGGGGTCAGGGCAGCAGATTGCCCCCTCAGTCCTCCTCAGGATGAGCCTTCAGCTACCCCATCAGAGATAGTTAGAGGACCAATTTTTTTTTTTAAAGCTGTCCTTTAGGCATCAAAGTCCAAGTAAATGATCCACAAAAATCTGACCTAACCACTTTGGACCACAAAAATCTATAGCCATGTTAGATTTCAGATGAAAATGGACTTAGGCATCTAAAATTTAGCTATTGTACAAGGTTGGAATTTTCACCATTCTGGCTGCGCCAAATGTTTACGCACCCAAAGCTAAGTGTCCTCCCACTAACCCGAACCATTAGACAAGAAGAGATCACAACTAATATACACTGACAGCATTAAGTACAGAACCCATGATTATCCTCATTTAAGCACAAGGAGGCTAATAGGAGCTGCACCCACATTATATATTATTCTTTCAATTAGAACACTTACCTAGGGAGTAGGAGACTTGAGTTTGAGCCTAACAGAAGAATAGGAACCCAGGTCTCCTATTCTCTGGGCAGGTTCTTGGGGAACTAGGCTATTCTAGAAGAGATAAGCAGCACCCTATTCACCTAAAAGATTTACCCTGTCTCCTGTAAACTAAGGAAGAATTCAGATGCCAAAGCTAAATGGCTTCAGGGTGTGAATTCCATTTTTATGTAGAAACCTACCTCAAGTCATTTGTTAGGCACTAGGGTATGTGAAACGGGCTGTATTCAATTTGGATTTGGATTTGACCTGACAGCGATTCAATTCATTCATTCTGATCACTGTCCCGATTCAATTCAGCCAAATCCAAATCTGAAGATTTGATGCTGATCTGGAGACTCAGTGATTCAGCCATAGACACAGCTTTAAATGTTTTTTCTACATAACTTGAGGTACCATGTGCGGCTCATAAACACTGAGATGGTGGGATGGATGAAGCAGTATGGGGGCCTCCCCACGTGTGCAGTGGACCCCCCCCCCATGCCCTCCCAGCTTGGTGATTGGCCATGGGGGGACCCTAGGTGCCCCCCAGACCAAGCAGGCACCCGTCACCAAGCCAGGGGGAGAAAATAAAATGGCTAAATTCACTTACTGAATTGTCTTCTATGAATAGTTTCCCCAGCTCTACTTTTGCTGTTACACTGTACATTCTTCTAATCCAAATAATTCAAAAGTTATAATTCATGATTCATCACTACTCCAAGCTACTTATATTTGCTGTTTTAATCTATTCATTGTCAAAATTATCTTTTTGCCAAATAAAACCCTTACCTCTGATTGACTGGCTTACTGAATCTTGCACTAGTTTTCCCATAGTCATTTAAAATGCATTTCTAGGACACCAATCTCATTTGTGACTGTCAGGAATGATTCCCAAGCAGCTTATGCTCTAAACGCCTCAACTAGTTTTGTTTTTTTTCATGATACACCCTTACTAATTTGTACTTTGATCCTTTCAAATGTCAGAAACTAAACAGAGTCAGGTATGGTCAACACCTGGATCAGAGGACATGGGAAAGCAAATGGATACAGTAGAAGGTATTGGTGGTGATTCATTTCTAGGTCACTTTCCTAAAAATGTTAAAACCACTCCCTACATTGTAACAAGGAAACTGGGAAACTGAAGATACCAATTTTGAGGTAAACTCAGTTCTTGTCCACATAGTGTTAATTGTCCACTTTTCATATGAATTCTGTTATTTCATATGAACATCATGTGAACATCAGTCTTAGTCAAATTCTGATTTGGATAATTTCAGTCTGTCTACCTAAATTCCTCCTGTAATTTTCTTTGGAGATGAAATTATTCATTTCTTATCTATCTAAATTAGGTTTTCACACCCTGGTATTTTACAGTAGTTAAGAACAGGAATATCATTCTACTGCATTTTACTCTGGAAATGGCTGCTTTCCTGTGGTGGATGATTTTTTTTCCCCTCTACTTTAGGGTTTTGGGGACCTTAGATGTTATTCTAAAAGTTCTATGAAATCTTTGATTGAAAGGGCACAGTAAATATGAGGAGCATAATTTTTTTTCATATTCTCACACCATGGCCTGGTACAGACATTACACTTTTATTGGTATAAGTGGTAAGAAACCAGTTTATACCCATAATAGAACAGAAGTTCAGTACAAAAAACTGGTCTCTGCTCAGAACAGAAGTTCAGCACACATAGACTGGTTTAAAAATGGCAGAACTCGGTCTAATATTTGTCACCCCATTCCCAAAGGGAGAATACAAGTTCTGTTCACTGCAGATCTAAACTACTCCACTTACAGAAAACCACGTAACGTAGATTCGTTCCGCCTCAGGGTTTTTTAATGTGTACTTTGATCCTTTCAAATGTCAGAAACTAAACAGAGTCAGGTATGGTCAACACCTGGATCACAGCACATGGGAAAGCAAATGGATACAGTAGAAGGTACTGGTGGTGATTCATTTCTAGGTCACTTTCCTAGAAATGTTAAAACCACTCCCTACATTGTAACAAGGGAACTGGGAAACTGAAGGTACCAATTTTGAGGTAAACAGCCCATGGCTGTGTCCACATGAACTTGCACATGTCTGTTGCAGCATCTCAAAACAGTTTGAGATGGCACAGAAGGCACCCACAAACTAGAAAATGTTCTCTGCACTGCATATTTGCAGTGTGGACTCTAAATTTGATACTGGGGAATCCCATGCACCCTTGGACCATGCCTGAAAGCAATTGGAGCCTGGGTCCTCCAAAGAGATGCTCTAGCACCCAGTCAGATGGCTGCTGCATCTCTCTGTTGCTCCAGGACACCACCTCAGCATGCTGGAGAAAATCAAAGTGGGACATGACTGGCAGCAGTGGCTCTGGAGCTGGCTGAGACCCACAGCCAGCCTTCCTGGCACCCAAGGTCTTCCCTGGGCCCAGGCACATCATCAGGATCAGGCAGGATGCCTTGCAGCCATGCATGGAGGCCAGCTGTGCCTGCATCCTGGAGGCTGGGGCACCCAGGTCTCAGCTGCAGGCCAGAAGCACTGTCAGGAGGACTTGGAAGCTGTGGCAAGGCCCACGAGAAATCCTGGTAAGCAGGGTTCTGGGTTTTCTGTTTTCCATGGAAAAACATGGATTGTTCCTTTTGAAGGAACAAACAGTTCTCTGCAGGCTGGCAGAGTTCCAGCCTGCAAGAGCTACTTGCAGATAGGTGGGAAACGATAAGCTCGGGGCAGCCAAGGGACCTGCCCAGCTCAATGGGAAGTGTGGGTGGGTGTGGGAAGTGTGGGAGGGTAGGCCCCCCACTGCCAGCGGCAGTAGTAGCAGTCAGCAGAGGGCCCTCGGGGTGCTTATGGCCCACTGCAGGCAGAGCCCCCCAGTGGTGCATGGGTCTGCCTGAATCCCAGGGGCTACACATCATTACTTCAGGCTGAATCAAGCTAGCTGTGTGTAACCATGTGAGGTTCCCAGCACTGCAGGCAGGAGCCACGTGCCATCCAGCTTCTGGCACTCCAGCATACCCCAGTGACCTTGGCACAAGGCCTCACCCCCACCAGAGGCCTGGTCTGGCTCCACCTACCTCCCACAGCCCAGGGCCTAGGATCTGAGCTCTCTCAGCCAAGCCAGGCATCTGTCACCAAGACCTGGTAAGTCCTACACAGAGCATGGAGAACTGGGAACCTATCCCCACCATCCCCTGCCCCTCCCTTCTCCCCTGACCCACTTCTCCACAGGCTTTGCCTGCACCCCAACCCCATCCTCATCCCCAAGCCCATCTTCATCACCTCACTCCCTCCTCTCCTGACCCCCACTCATCCAACATGCTGGGGATTACTTCCCAACAGGGTCAAGACAATCTCCTCACCTTGCCAGCACTCCCTGCTGGATGGAACTGGCCCTGGCCATGAAGGCAGGGGGAGGAGTAGACTTCACCAGGGCCGTAAGCCCATGAGTCCCCAGCTCCATACCACTGGGGCTACTGCCTGACAGCCTGGGTCTCTTGGAACACCAATCTTCCCTGATAGGGGGAGAAGCTGGTGCCACAGGCTGGGCTAGCTGTGATGCTTGTCCCCAGGAGGATCCCTCCAGGCTGGGCCCTGTGAAGGCCACAGGCAGCAGGATACCTGGACACATTGGGAGGGGGTGGCCAGATCCAAGATGGCTGTGGCTCTTGTTGGGGGGTCCTGACTTGGAGGCCATCTGCCTGTCTGCATACCCAAGAGTGAAGCTACTCCCTGAGGACCCTCACTGAGGCCTGTTCTTGCCCCATGCCATGTTGCTGTAGCTGAAGATGGCCCTCTGTTCTCTCTCTCCAGACAGCCCAATACCAGAGAAGAAGTCAATGCCCTGTGCCCAGGAGCCACCTGCCAAGTCTCGCAAATATCAGGGGCCTTCTGAATGTGCCACCTGTGGCAAGCAGCAGCACACCCAGCAGGAGAGCTGGCAGTAGGAGGCTAGGAGGCACACCAGGCAGAGTGGGTGTGCCACCAGGAGGCTCAGGACTTCCACAACCAGGTCCTCAGCTGCTTTCACCATGACCAAGCCTTGGCCATGCAGTAGGTGTGAGCTGGGAGGGTGTCTCTGGAGCACCTGGTCACCCAGATTGAGTGGGAGTGACAGCTGGTCCTGGAGAGCTTGAAGGAGACATGCCAACTCTGGGCCTCCATTAACATGACCATAACACATGAGCGCAGGGTCACCAAGCAGTTCATGGACTCCATCCCTGCCCCAGCCACTCCTGCCTCTGTGACCCAGGCTCCATCAGCCATTTTCCCTCTCCCCCCGACAAGCCAGCCTGTACCCCCAGCATGAGGGGCAGGGCCTAGCTAGGAGCAGATTGGATGGATGATGTCACAGCTGGCACCCTAGCAGGCCCCACAGGCCCACTATGGCCATCAAGGGGCATGGGTCCTGCCTCCCTCTCTCCCAGGGCTGGGCCAACCCATGGCGGCTGCCCCTGAAGAGGAGGGCCCAGCCTCCTCCCCAGAGCAGCCGCACCCTGGGGCATGTTGTTGTGGCCTTCATACACAGGGTGGTCAGACCCAGGCCTGAGGCCTGGATTGGGGCATCAAGGCTGCCAACCCCTGAGTCCCTCCTCTCTGTGTGCAGCACATGGGCATCATGGGTGCTCCCAGCCCTCTCAGTGTAAATGTAGGTAAAGCAGCTACAATGGTTTATGATCATTTCAAGCATCACTGAGTGGTTGCCACAGTGGTTGATGTACTGCCACCTTCCCCCAGGGGAGCAGAGGATAGGGATGTGGGTCCTGTCTCCTGTCTAATCTTGTCTCAAGTAGCCCTGAGCTGCTCACCAGGGCAACTTTTTATGCTGCTGGGAACAGCACAGGTGCTGGCCCCAGCATCCAGCTCCCTCTGGCTGAAGATCCAGGAGGAGCTGGGCAGGGTCAGTTTGCCCCAAGTAGCACAATTTGCCCCACACCAAAGAGTGTGTTCAGGCACGTGTGCTGATGTACAAATCTCCAGCACAAATTTGTGCTGCTATTTGAGCTGCTGCAAGTGCACATGCCTGCATGTGTGGACACACCCCATACATTAGATATAAAGCTACTCTCAGCACAGTAACTAAAAATCAAGGAAATCACCACTGGCACCAACTTTCATGTACAGACCTACCTCACCTCCCATATTTTCATAAAGGAACATCATAACACCCAAATTAATTTTAAGACTCCAAAACAAATTCCCTTTAAACTGCACCATATAAAAGGCACCAAATGTCTTTGCAGCACTGGAGAAGTCAAACAGACACATCCCCTGTAGTGCTGCAAAAATAGTGGAAGTGCTACAGATGTGGTAATGGATGGAACTGCAATTTCTTTGTAAAGCTACATTTTGTAGAAGTACATATACCATCTGTATAGTGCACTGCACTGCTACAGTGATCTCCTAATTCTGTTGGTGCTCTGCTGCTCCTCTTCCCAAAGGAACGTTCACTGACCACTCTGATCTCCCATTTCCTTTGAGGCTGGGGGAGCAAGTAGTAGTCCCAGGGAAGCATTTAAGGTTTACCCTGCCTTCTTCTGCCTTGGCTTCTCTTTGACTTCAGACTAATATGGCTAACTACCTCACTGTATCTTATTTGTATGGGAAGTGTCTGAGCAGAGAAAGTATAACAACTCTTCTCGCCCACTCCTCTTCCTTCATTTTTATACAGGTGCAGCCCATGGATGGAGCTAGACTGTTCTCAATGGTGGCAGATGACAAAACAAAGAGCAACCATTTCAAGTTGCAGCAAGGGGAGTTTAGGTTAGATATTAGAAAGAATTTTATCACTAGGAGGGTAGTAAAACATTAGAACAGGTTACCCAGAAAGGTTGTGGAATCTCCATCCTTGGAGGTTTTCAAGACCTGGCTAGACAAAACTTTGGCTGGGATGATCCGGTTGGGGATGGTCCTGCTTTGAGCAGGAGGTTGGACTAGATGACCTCCTGAGGTCCCTTTCAACCCTCATTTTATATGATTCTATGGTTCTAATTTGTCCATATTTTCATTACAAGCTGTCAGGGAATTTTTAAATATGTCATTTGAAGGGGGACATTTTATTCAATGAGTAATTTCCATGTTCTTGAGTGGCAGAATATGGCTCTTGGTTTGTGCAGGCAGGTGTGTTTACTCTTTAATTTTGCAGTGAATGAAGTTACTCTGAGTTTTCCACTTGTGTAAGAGACAGCAGAATTTGACTCCTTATCTTGATTCTTCAGCTGGCTGTCAGATCTCCAGCAATATGTTTTGCAGATTGCAATAGAGTCTGGCTAACAATTTCCCTAGTGAGTTAATTAGCAGATGGCAGCTTGGAAATCTGGTTTCCTCCTTCTTTATTCATATTCCACTGCAAAATGTTGTGGCATGTTATTCGTGTATAGCTGAACCAACAGACATTGCATGAAATTCTATAAGCAATTTCATTTCTCTTTTCTGGTCCCCAAGTTAACTTGTTAAAATTTAATATATGTATACATACATACATGTGTATATATATGCATACATATATTCAATTTTAATAAGTTTAATCATATATATACATACACACAGGCACAAAAAAATAAATTAATGAACTTTGCTAATTGTTTACTTCAGCTTCTGGGTAAAATCGGTCATATACAAGAAACATGCATTACTTTAGTACCCATCTCTAATACTCTAGCTATTATAGGGCTCAAAAGTCTGCAAATGACAGAGCAATATTTATACAACATTTATTAGGGGATAGGATGTGACTGCATAACTACTTTACATTTATGAAATAAAGCAGAATCTTTAATGTTAAGTTCTCTGATCTGTCAATACATGGACATTTAGTAAAAGGTGCTTAATAACTAAAACAACATAGGTTTATTAAAGAGAGGTTATGTCAAACAAATCCAGTGACTCAGCTTCAATATAAATTCAGATTTTTTTGCTAAATGGAGCTCAGTGGATCAATGCTATGTATTGATATTTTAGTATACCATGCAATGCTAGGTAGTGTGCTTATAAATACCAGCTGGATAATAAATGCTATAGTGTGGATTAGTAATTGATGGTATATAGAAGTAGGAGGATTTGCTAATGAAAATACACCTAGGACTGCAGGCATCAGTACTGGGAATAGCATTAATGAGGTTAGAGAAATGTATGAACTCCACTGTGGTCATATTTGCAGGTGACACCTATGATATAGTGAAGGTAATGCACTATTCAGAAATACCTCCTTTCCTAGGAACACTTCCTCTGTGTCTTTATTCCACCACTGCTTGGCCTATTTATAGGAGCAATTTTTCTCAGTATGTCTTTGTGTGTTTTGAGTCTTTAGGATTAAGGTAGATGACCATTAGGTCCTTTCTAGCTTCTATATTTAGGTAGCTGCTGTGTGACAGAGCCAAGTAACCACACCTCTTATGTTCATTATTTCACAACTGGTTGCAGCTTGCTGCATCTACTCTTCTACCAGCTGGTGAAATTTTCTGAATGGGAGCTGATAAAAAAAAATTGTCTAATGGAAGATAATGTTTTGATGAAATATCTTGATTTCATCCCAACTTCTGATGGAAACCAGGAAAGCAGATTGTCAGCCAACCCATCTGCTTTTCTGCTAGCTTGGACTCTCTTGGGTGCCTGACCTTCCAGACAGCTGGTTCTCAAGGCAGCCTCACCAGGCAACCAGCTGCCTGGCTCTCATGGCTCCTCAGGGAATGTGGACTAAATATTTTTGAAAAAAACATTTGGTTCTTTCAAATTGAAGTAGTTATAAATACCCATGCTGTTAAAAAATAGTGCATATTTGGTTTCCCTCTAGACTTCGTTTTCTTATTGCTGAAGAGACTTTCAAACACTCAGAACAATAAAACAAGAAGGATACAACACCGCTTTGAAAGTACATGCAAACTGCAAGGTGGCCTGACAATACCAGCACAATATGACATGGATACTGGGGTAAGATCTAGTGCAAAAAAGATAGAAAGTGTTACCTCTAGGTAAAGATAAAAACAACATTTAAAAACAAAATGAAAGAAAATAAATGTATCATTAGAGCTGCTATCATTAGAGCAATAAATAAAAATACAGTCTGTCATTAGCAAATTACATATGAACTCACAGTATTTAACTCATACAATGGTTAAACAAAAACAAAATGCTATGTGGAAAATTGCATGCAGTTTGGGTCCTAGATCTGGGAAGATTTGGAAACAATAGAAAATACAGTGAAAATCAACTAGAATAATCCAGTCTAAAGCTCTGAGTATAATAGCAAGGGAACTATTGTATTTTATAGTATAGGAAAGGGAAAGCTCAGGGGAGTCATGGTTACAGTAGAGGTGGCAATAAACATGAATGAAGGGACTTATTCAGTCTCAGAAAATGGCATGGCAAGAAGCAAAGGCCTGAAGCTAAGGAAGAAAAAGTTTAAACTAGACATTCGTAAAGTCTAACAGTTAGAGCAATTGGGCAGCGTTAAAAAAAACACCCATGGGAGAGTCACAGCATCCTCACTGTCAGATATATTTGAAACAAGATTAGACAGAACATCTGATCTAGGAGGATCAAACCCATAAAATGGATGGTGTCATCCAGGGACTGCAAGGACTATACATAAATATTATATACAAGGCCTAGTTTAGAAAGAGAATAGTATCTCATGCAGTTGGTACTCACATTTGAAATCATTTTATAACTATTGTTTGAAAAACAATGTGGAGTTTTGGGGAAAAAGCCTAACTCTGAAGTGAAAATCACTGGACTTGAACTCATTGGAGAGATGTAGCAAATATCTAACCTTAACAAGGTTCCTGCTAAATACAAACAAATTGCATGTCTGCTATCAAATGTCTGCTCCTTCTTTTGTTTGATCTAATGATAGATTAAAATGAAGATAATGGTTACCTATAGAGAATTAACTAGGCTATAGCCAACTTATTGGACCAAGTAGATTTTGACTAAAGGGAAAAGGGCAGTTGTTCATGATGCTGGAAAGACAAAGGAAATCTCCTGTTAGATATAGGACAGAGTCATGAAAAAAAAATGTTCATGCTTTTCAGAAGGAAAAAAAAAGGCTAAACAACTTCCTTCAGGTCAAATCAGGATCCCCACCTTGGCTGTTATAAAGCCAGCATAGTCAGAATTTCACCATGCTCTTGAGACTTCTTACAAGATAACAAACATGCCAGGGATATGAGAGGATCTGGCCACAATCCACTGTAGTCCAGGAAAATTTACTCAATATAATCATCCCTTGGTAATTATGAAAATGCATATAAATTGAAGTTGCTTCCGTCCCTCCCTTCTTCATCCTGCTGTACACAGTGACCCTCTGGAACAGCTTAAAATCTGGCCCACAGAGTGTTACCTGATGCTCTGAAATATATTCCTATATATGACAAATAAATTATAGGAATAGGGTCTGAGCAAAAGTAAGGGGGAAAAAATCAAAAGTGAGGAAAAAAAATACAAGTGAAGCAAAGTACTTCTAAATACAGTGTCTGATTTCTTCAGTCTGGAGTAAAATTTAGCTCTTTTGAACCCCCTTTCAGGTAGTTGAATGTTGCTATTAAATCCCCTGTGAGTCTTCTCTTCTCTAGACTAAATAAGCCCAGTCCCCTTAGCCTCTCCTCATGTCATGTGTCCCAGTCCCCAACCATTTTCATTGCCCCCTGCTGGACTCTCTCCCATTTATCCACATCCTTTTTGTAGTGGGGGCCCAAAACTGGACACAATACTCCAAATGTGGCCTCACCAGTACTGAATAGAGGAGAATAGTCACTTCCCTTGATTTGCTGGTAACACTTCTACTAATGTAGCCCAGTATGCTGTTAACTTTCTTCACAACAAGGGAACACTGTTGCCTCATCATTTTTGGTCTATTGTCCACTGTAACCCCCTCCCCCCCCCCCCGGGTCCTTTTCTACAGAGCTGTTGCTTAGCCAGTTGGTCCCCAGACTGTACCAGTGCATGGGATTGTTCCATCCTAAGTGCAAGACTTTGTACTTCTCCTTATTGAACCTCACAATATTTTTTTTGGTCCAGTCCTCCAATTTGTCAAGGTCTCTCTGAATCCTAGCCCTACACCACAGTGCATCTACTATGGCCCCCAGCTTGGTGTTATTTGCAGACTTGCTGAGGGTGCATTCCATTCCATTTTCCAGGTCACTGATGAAGATACTGAACAAAACCAGCCCCAGAACTGACCCCTGGGACACTCCATTTGATACCAGTTTCCAACTAGACATCAAGCCATTAATTACTATCGTCTAAGCCCAATGATCCATCCAGTTCCCTATCTGCCTTACAGTCCATTTATTCAACACATACTGCCTTAGCTTACTTACAAGAATGTTGTGAGAGACCATATCAAAAGCCTTGCTAAAATCAAGGGATAATCACATCTGCTGCTCTTCCCACATCCATAGAGCCAGTCATCTCATCAGAGAAGGCAATCAGGTTGGTCAGGCATGTCTTGCCCTTGGTGTATATGTGCTGACTGTTCCTAATCACCTGCTTCTCCTCTAAGTGCATATAAATGAATTTATGAGGACCTGCTCCTTGATTTTTCCAGGGACTGAGGTGAGGCTGACTGGTCTGTAGTTCCCTGAATCCTCCTTCTTCCCTTTCTTAAAGATGGATGCTATATTTGCCCTTTTCCAATCATCTGGGACCTCCCCCAACCATCAAGGGTTTTCAAAGATAATGGCCAGCGGCTCTGCAATCACATTAGCCAACTCCCTCAGCACCCTCAGATGCATTGCATCCAGCCCCATGGACTTGTACAAATCCATCTATTCTAAATGGCCCCTAACCTGTTCTTTTGCTACTGTTAGCTGCTCACCTCCTCCCCTAATTGTACTGCCAGGTACAGTAGTCTAGGAGCTGACCTTACCTGTGAAGACTGAGGTGAAAAAGACATGGAGCATTTCAACCTTTTCCACATCATTTATCACCAGGCTGCCTCCCCCATTCAGTAAGGGACCCATACTTTCCCTTATCTTCCTCTTCTTGCTGACATACATGTAGAAACCCTTCTTGTTACCCTTCATGTCCTTTGCTAGCTGCAACTCCAGTTGCACTTTGGCCTTCCTGGCTTCATCCCTGCATGCCCAAGCAATGCTCTTACACTCCTCCCTAGTTGGTTGTCCAAGTCTCCATTTCTTGTAAACTGCTTTTTTTTGTGTTTTAGCTCACAGAAGAGTTACCTGCTAATTCAAGCGGGTCTTCTGCCATACTTGGTAGTCTTCCTGTGCATCGGGAGGGTTTGTTCCTGCACCCTCAGTATGGTTTCTTTACTTCACTAAAGCCAATGGCAAAACTTTCATTAGAAGATAACTTGGACTTTGTCTTTTGTGGTGATGTTTTGTTTATAAGAAGGTACTGTATTGATGCTCTTCAAATGTGTGTCTCGTTATTTCATCAACTACTATCTCACTATACAAACAGTGCCTCTAGAAGTATGAAATCTGAGGCAGGAACCAAATGACTGTCTGTTTGCTGTATAAAAGACCTTGTGGAGGGAAGAGGGAGCTGCATTAGTTCCATCAGTGCTGCTCTTCACTTTTCTCAGCTGAGGTTCTTTTATATGTTCATTCTTTTTGGGCATTACTTCAAAAGTAAATAAATTGATTTGCAACTTATATCCCTGGTATAATAAGTCTCATTTAAAGTGAGAATCTGTGTGTAGGGAATATTTTTTCCTCCTATCAGTTTTTCTACTTTTAGCTCAAGTTCCTTTTTAAACAAATTGGTTGGGGGGGGGGGGACATGGGATATTATAAAATCTTTTTTTCCCTTTTACATGTATTCTGTTCTTTTTTTCTCTCTCAAGTTGATCCACACTACTTCTTGCAAGTCATTATAATGTGCAAATGCCAGTGTCTCCAAGGGAGTGTGTTGTAAGTTATAACAAGGATCAAATTCTCATATTTGATACACAGGATATTAAGAAAGGAAAGAAAATTTGGGGATCAGTGATATGCTTTAAAAAAAAATTATCCTCTGTCACTCAAGTTAAGTCAACCAGCTCTACTGTTAGTTCCAAAAAATAATAATAAATATTAAATATAACCTAATTATATTTTTGTATAAGGAATACTCAGTGGATTTAATTATAAGGAAAGACTTTTACACTTTGTGGATAAATGCAACTTTACTTGAACTTTGTATCCATCTTCTATATATAGAGGCACACAAGAGACTACTAAGCTGACCTGTAGAGCCTGCTGCAGCTGAGAAATCAGTAGTTTGATTCTTAATGTCATTATCATAGCAATTAATATATAGCTGATGAATCTTGACATATCAAACTAGGGTGTGAGTCTGTAGACCATAGTGAGAAAAAAAATTTCCTGGAGAATTAAAGCAATCCTACAGCACTGATCCCATGCACACAGATGGATCAGTGTCTGCAAATGGCCCAGCTTCATGCCTTGAGCATAATCAGTTAACTCCTGATGCCAAATCCAAGGCTCTATAATTTTTAAAAAGGTTATAAAGGGAGAAACGGTTTGTCTAAATATGTAGTTATTCACTTTTATAATCAGATAAAAATACAGTGTTTTGGGGACTACATGTTCTGGAAATCCAGCAGCAATACAAAGGACTTGCTCTTGTTGTTTAATGGAATGACATGAAATAGTGCAAAGAACCATAGGGCTATTCAGTGCTGCTTCTTTGGCTTTATGTTACATGAAGCAGTTAAATATGTTCTTCATATCTCTATATGTTTCAATCTCTCCCCTCAACCAGACCAGCTCAATTTACTTGTAGTTAGGGTAAAAGCCAAGTGCATAAGTGAATATAACATTTAAAATAGGAACAGAAGGAATCCTCTTATTACTAATGTACCATAACTACAGCTTACAATATTCTGTAGTGTATCATTGCCACTTTTGCACAATATGCTGGTTCTATTACAGGTTGTTATACCAAGCAGATCATCCATTTACAGGAACAAGCATGTTGTATAAATGTACGTAAAATAAAAAAAGCAAACCTATTTTAGTTTAAGAGCTGCTTTTAAAAATATAAAGGGCCATATCCCTAATCCATTCCAACGCTTTTACACAGTTTTGTTGACACCAAGGATATGATCTATATAACATACTCCCTGTAGCTGCCCTTCCACAGCCAAGAGATGACAGGGCTGAAAAGCCACTGTACTCTGGAAACTGCTGACTAGCAAACAGCCTTCTGGGGGACCATTATCCACTGATATAGATCACTACAGTCCTAAAGCTTTTCTAATCTGTTCCACGACTAGCACAGAAGTGACCCCAGAATCAGGGAAGCACAATAAACTTGTTTTTACAAATCCCTCCTTCCTTCTCAGGCTCTTGTATGCCTAGAAGTTACTGGGTACAGGGAGAACCAGGAAAAAGTGCAATGCCATTACCCAGAATGCTCCTTCAGCTCTCATAGATTCATAGATGTTAGGATCATAAGGGACCTCAGTAGATCATTCAGTCCAACTGCCTGCCCTGGACAGAAAAGAGCGCTGGGGTCAGATAACCCCAGCTACGTGCTTGTCCAGTCTCCTCTTGAAGCCCTTCAAGATAGAGGACAGCACCACCTCCCTTGGAAGCCCATTCCAGATTCTGGCAACCCTAACCTTGAAGAAGTTATTTCTAATGTCCAACCTAAATCTGCTCTCCATCAATTTGTGGCTGTTCCTAGTTAGTAGTTACCCTTGTTTTTTTCAGAAGTCTTATACTTCTGTAACACATAGGAAGGATTGGGCAGGGACAAGGCAGTGCTGGTGGGAGCAGTGGGACAAGCCCCAGCTTGAGCTGGCAGCCCTGGGAGAAGTCGTGGCTCATTTGGCTGCTCCCCTGGCTCCCTGCCCCCACTGGGGCAAGGCAGGCAGTGCTGGCAACCCCTGGAGAAGCCGTGGGAGATAAGGGGAATGATCGGGGAGCTGGGGGATGGAACCAGGAGCTGGGGAGAATGATCAGGGGCTGGGGGAATGAACAAGGGCTTCCCCTCAGCTCCTGGTTTGATTCCCCAGCTCCTGGTTCAATTCCCCAGGTCCCAGTTCAATCCCCCAGCTCCCAATCATTCCCTCAGCTCCCCAATCATTCCCCCCAGCCCCTGTGGCTTCTCCCAGGGCTGCCGGCTCAAGCTGTGGCTCATCTGACTGCTCTCCCTGGCTGCCCACCCCCCAGGGCAAGGCAGACAATGCTGGCAGCCTTGGGAGAAGCCACGGGGGCTGGGGGGAATGATTTGGAGCTGGAGGGAATGAGCAGGGAGCTGGGGGAATGATTGGGAACTGGGGATTGAACTGGGAACTAAGGAATCAAACTGGGAGTGGGGAACGATATGGGGATGTGGGAATGAACAGGGGCTTCCCCCCAGCTCTCTGATCATCCCCCTCAGCCCCCACATCTTGTCCCAAGGCTGCCAGCACTGCCTGCCTTGCCCTGGCAGAGGGGAAGCCAGGGAGCAGCCGAACAAGCTGTGACTTCTCCTGGGGCTGCCGGCTCAAGCCAGGGCTCGTACCGGCACTACCTGCCTGTATAGTCTATGGCCAAATAAGATTCAGCATTGAATATCTTCAGATTTGGATTCGGCTGAATCAAATCGGGATGGTGATTCGAATTACTACCCCACCAAATCCGAAGCGAATACTTCCCGCTTCACACAGGTCTACTACAAAGGACATTGGAGATACGTCAGGAGCCAATGTAGATTTTACCATAGACAGTTATTTGTGCTGTCATTTGTACTGCCATGTTTTGCAGATAGTGCTTAAACAAATTACTTTAGGAAATTAAATTAGCCTAATCTGAAGTTCATTATTTTTCCTTTAGTTCACTGAAATATCTTGAGAATTTCAAATTAATACTTATCCATTGATCATGTCATTAAAGAAAAATAACTTGTCATTAACTTCTGCATCACAGCTAAATCTGAGCTGTTAGGCAGCTCTGTTTCCCGTGTAAATATTTTCTTGATGGTGAGCAGTGTGTGGGGTAGGTTCCAGGGACTTTGTTCTTGCTGCCAAACACAAACCAAAAAGCATCGTACATATTCTCTAACATGGTTTTATACAGAATATCCTCTTAAATGGGACTAATGTGATCTGAAACATTTATGTTCAAAGGTTAAGAATGCAATTAACAAACCAAAATATTTTTCTGTGATCTCAGACAATCTTTTTTAAAGTCATTGCATAAAAATTATGATGTAACACTTATACTGTCAGATCATTTTTACTGTTCCTGAGAGATTAGTTGCTGAAATAAGACCCTACTATGCTGCATTTTTTGGAGGTGACAGCCATGCCTGATTCTTAGCTGCAGAATGCCATGTAACATCTTAAGAACAGATATGTGAAATATTTGTCAGTTCCCTCAGGTGTGGGTCACGTCTGCCCCCCCTACCCCACACATGGGTCATACCTCCCCATACCCTCTGGTGGACCCTTGTTCCCCTCCAGGCTGTTGGACCCCCAAGCCTCCCCACTACCTCCCCCATCCTGAATTACCTGGTATCAGGCAGGCATTTTGTCAATTCCCTGGCATGGATGCAGTAGCCAACAAAATACTGCAGAAATTCTGACATGCACAATGAATGTTTTCCTTTTCCATTTTATTTTCTTGTTATCTACTGGTCAGTGTGTTTTACATTCACTTTCTCTGCCTGCTGCATACAGTTTAGACCTATTGCAATGTTCAGTTTTACTCAACTGTAAATTGTATGCTCCTTGCATTCAAAATGTGTCAGTTCAACACCTGTGATACAAAAGTGGGTGACCATCATGTCATACAAGGGCTCTTCTCTTTGTCTGCAGGAGTCTCTGGTGTTAGCCAAGATGATGGTCATGACATTTGCATGCATGGAGCAAAATACTTCTTAATTTCCAGGAGCAAAAACTCCCATAAAAATAGAAGGATCATTACAGTTCTGTACAAATGGGATCATGGAAATGTAGGACTGACAGGCACCTTTCTGCTCTGAGAAAGGATCAAGTAGATGTTCCCTGGGCAAACTCCCTAGCAGGTATTGGTCTAATTTGTTAAAAACCTCCAGTGAAGGAGATTCCACAACTTCTCTAGGCAACCTGTTCCAGTCTTCTGTAACCCTAGCAAATAGAAAGATTTTCCTAAGATCAAACCTAAAGCCTCTTTGTTGCAAAGGAAGCCTATTTAATTATGTACTTATCTCAGTTAACAGGGACAACAATTGATCACTATTCTCCTTTAACAACTTTCTACCTATTGCAAGACTCTTACCATGTCTCCCTCAGTCTTTCTTTTTCTAGACTAAAACCAAATTTCTTCAGCCTTTCATAGGTCATCATTTTATAATTCTGGTTATTCTCCTTGGGACTTCTTCCCTGTTTGAATCTTTGATGTGAAAAATTGAATGCAATTTCAGCTGCCACTTCACCAACACCAAGGAAGGTACAAGCTCTGTTATCTGGCATCCCCCAGGAAAGGGGGATGCTGGATAACAAAATATGCTGGTTAATTGAGTGGCCCTGGCCACCGCTTTTCACGCTGTTTCTGGGGTGTCCCTCTGCCCCTCCTGTGGCATCGCCACCCCTCCTGCAGGGCTCTGTGGGCCCCGCAGGACAGGGAGGCAGGTCCTGCACAGCCCCACACAGCCCATTATGCCCCTGGGCCATGGGGGCTCGGCAGTGCAGGCTGCTTTGCCCTGAGCAATGGGGCCTCAGAGAAACCAGAAGTGCCACGGTGGGCACTTCCGGTTTCACTTTATCTTACAAGCTGGCATGCCAGTTAGTGGCGCATGCAGGTTTGTAAGATGCTGGATAACAGAACTTTTACTGTACCATAATTATCTCCTGTTAATATAGCAGTGGCAGTCTTGTGAAAGGAATTTACAACTCTTCCATGTCATGGGAAACTGTTCTATGTCAGTTTTCTCCAAATTGAAGGAAACTGGGGCAGTAACATAATCTATGGGTCCATGGAAAGACAGATATAGTTATCTGGACCATGGGGCAAATGTTGCTATGAATACTGCCCTTAGATGATGGTAGTAGCTGTGGAACTACGAAGTTGGTGATACACAATCTGTGATTCATTATTCTTGGACATTCACTGTGAAAACTTGTGTAGTTTTAATTTATGCAGAATTTGGTTCATGAGGCACAAAAGCACTAAGTGCTAGGTGGTAACATTTAAGGGATGAACCCAAATGGATGTGTTACTGAGCTCTCCTCCTCCTCCCAGCCATTGGGAAAAACTTGTGCCTGAGGCAGTTAGCCTTATCTAGGAGTCCTTCAAATCAAATTAGTGTGCGTGTGTATGTGTACATGTGTGTACATGTACAAGTTCCTTCATTTTTAGGGAGGATGAAATACATTTCTTTCATCAGTACACTGGACCTATTCCATAGGGAGAGAACATTGCATGAGAGCATGAGCAAACAATCCCTGAGACTAAAGTATGCAGACTGCTTTATAGGAGTCTGTGTGCAAAAGGAGAGACTTTTTTCACTGTCTTAGCCATGTGAGGCCACTAAATGCTTATTTTACTAACTTGTGGGCTAAGTACAGACATTCAGGGACATTAGGGGGAGGTTAATCAATTCAAAATGCCTGCCTGATACCAGGTAATTCAGGATGGGGGAGGTAGTGGGGAGGTTTGGGGGTCCAGCAGCCTGGAGGGGAACAAGGGTCCACCAGAGGGTATGGGGAGGTATGACCCATGTGTGGGGTAGGGGGGGCAGACGTGACCCACACCTGAGGTAGGGTGAGAAGGTGTGACCCATGGGGGGGCAGGCACATCCCACAGGTGGCGTAGGGGGGCAGGTGTGACCCACAAGGGATAGGGGTGCAGACATGACCCATGGCTGGGGTCCCCCCCACCAAACTATCCCTCTTACCCCTTCACTCACTGGGACTTGCTTGCGTGGCTTCAGCAGCAGCAAACGCTGATAGAAGCAGCTGCACCTGGAGCGGTTTGTGGGATGGGGGTTGAGAGGGCTGGCTGATTGGGGGGGCAGGAGACAAGGGGCCAGGATGGGTGCAAAAAATAGCCCAATACGGAGGGAGGGAGCAGTGAATAAAGTAGCCCCTGGGTTGGTGCAAGTGGCTGGGTTTTTCTAGCCCTCTGGCTATGCAAGGAAAGTGGACAGAAGTTTAATTCACCAGTTTGACCTAAATCAAATAAGTTTGATACTACATAGATCCAGCTTTATCTTAAACCAGGTTCTGATATTTTTAGACCAGTTTGTGTAAATTGAACTTCTGTACAGTTATATGTTTTAGACTGATTGCCAGTCACTAAGACTGGGTCTGTAAGTGTAAGGTTGGCACCAGGATGAGCTAAGTTTAAACTGGATGGCCATTTTGAACCCAATTTAGCTTCCTCAAATGTCTGTACTTAGCCAAGAAGTCCAAAGTCTTTCAAATGAAAGTTCATATATGTATTTGCATTCAGCACTACTGAGAAGTGCTTCTTGCCTTTTGAAAATTCATCTCATCAGAGTTATAAGTGCAATTTCCATTTAGTTTGTTTGAGGCTTGGGGGAGCAGGATGATAGTGCAAAACTAACATACATCATATTTCACACACTTTCCCCTTTCAATGCCCCCCCGCCTCCCATTAAATTTTGCCCTACATGCTGGGCCTTAATTCATTGAGCCAATCAGACAGTGCAAAGGCAGCCAATACCATGAGAGCAGGTATCTAGGATCAAGCTTCTTTTTTTATTTTATGTTCTTAATGTAATGAGCAGTGGTTCAGTGATAATTAGCACTGTGCACATGCATAAACAGATAGACCAGTATTGCTCTAAGTATGTCTTTGACTATGTCCACTTAGCAAAAACGTATGCATATCCTTTGTAATATGCATCCCATGCAGCTAGATAATTTTAATAGACCTGGGGAATGTCTCAAATTCACATAATGGCCCAGATTCACAGCTGTTTTAAAACAAGGCTCTATTAAAGTGATTAAAGCTGCATGCTTTTTGTACCAGGTAAGAATCCAGTGCTAAATGCTATTGTAGTGCACAGACATACCTACATACTAACAACTACATAAACAATTTGTGGCCTTCTACTTACTTAATGATTCAACAGCAGAAGAGGCTGCTGCACAATTAGTGATTCTACCTAGTGGATAAAATTCCTTGCAAGCATAACATGGCCTCCTTGTCAGCATGCATTTGATGAGAAGGATCCAGTTGTGTTGTAGATTGAGCTGCAACTTACATTTCTGACCAAACCATGTCCTCTATCTGCACCAATGTGAAGGTGTTATTGAGTCCATGTAAAATACAATTTGAAGGGTAGAAATATCCAGCAGTATTTACATGTTGTAGTCAAGCTAATCCATCATTGTTGATCTTATCTGAAAACTGCCTTGCAGATCTGCTGGGATGATTTAGCCCTTAGTCCTGAGCATCTAAAGAGATGAGGCTATTGTGACTCAATTGTGTCAAATTATGTACATTTGTAATGTGATGTATGCTCTGGTCCTCTGTGACCAACTGAGAAAGCTGATCATTTTGTTGGAAACTAAACAAATGATAAACTGTGGCCCTCCAGGGAAAAGTAATGCATTCTCACTATGTCCTTTAACATTAAAACTAAGGAATGCATGCAACACAGTTATTAAATTTGCTCTTGGAAAACATCTTTAAACATTAGTTATGGTTAAGGTAATTATTTTTAAATGGTAAGAACCCTAAAGGTAACATAAATATACAGTTATTCTATAGAATCTGTTGTACTTAAATATTAATAAAAAGAAGGGTATATATCTAATATATCTTAGCTACACACCAGGTAAAGGTCCAGACCTCCTGCAATCTGAAGTATGCAGCAGGAGCAGCTCCAGCTCCAGCATGGGGCATGTGATAGCAGCAGCTCCAGGCCTTGCTGCATGCCCCATGCTGAAGCTGGAGTCACCACTTGCCTCATACCATGGCGTCAGGTTCAGCTCTGACTTCAGCACAGGGCATGAGGTGGAGACCAGCAACTGGGGAAGTAGAGTCATGGAAGTACTGATGGACAACAGGGCTGCTGCGTGACTGAAGTTGTGGCAGTCCTTGCTTAGCCTTCTGACACTGATCATCACATCTATCAGGGCCTGAGGGCCCTGGATACTGTGGCAAGCCACTCTCCTCCAGCCATACTAGGAGTCCAGCAGGCTGGATAGAGAAGCCCTACAAGCCAAATCTTTCTCATGGGCCATATATTTGATACTCCTTCCTTAGGGATTGGTCTTAGGGTAACCTTTCTGCCAGGTCCAGGACTCAGCAGTAACAAGAGCTAAGTTTAATTTTAGGGGTTTTACACAAATTTTCTCTTGGCTTGCACTGCTACCCATAAACCAACCATTAACAGTTTCTCAATAAGATCAGAGTTCTTATTCCCACACAGAGGGAACTTGGTAGCCAGTGCAGCTAGTATCCAAAGTTTTCCCCTTGCCTCACCATCTCTGGGGGGCACTGCTCTACCACTGCTGTCATCACTCTACACCACTGCAGGGGTGCTGCTCTGCTGCCAGACACTAAATTCTTGGAGGCACTGCTGTGTACTGCTCTGCTGCTGCTGTGTACTACTACTAGAGGAGGGGAGGGAGGTGCTGGACCTCTACCCAGCTCTTACAGACCTTGAGCAAACTCAAGATTTTCAGCTCCTTTAGAACAGGTTTCAACCTGACCCACTATGTGGATTCCAGAGAATTAATCTCTTTTAGAAAAAAGTGAGTAACGGGCCTTAACCTAAACCCATGACACAGATTTGTACATCACAAGTACTGTGAAGCTTAACATCAAAGTCCAATGCCATCCCAGGAGGTATGCTTGAAAAAAGATTTGCCAAGTCTCCTCTATGACTCCTGAGCTGAGAGTCCCTCCTTTGAGCCCAGTGAGCACTGACCCCTCAACAACCTTCACCGGATTTTCCAGGGCCCTCTTACGCCATCAGTACATAACACAGTGCACAAAACCCAACTCACCTGGCCCCTTACATTTAAACTGTTAAAATGCAATTAAAACATGTTAGTATAGTCACAACAAACAAAGGGTTTCCAGCTCCATAGACCATTCACACCAATGGAGATATGCAGGTAAGAGAGACAGTTCTTAGTAATCTAACAATATATACCAATGGAGGTATGCAACAGAGAGGTTGTTACACAGAACACCAATACACTAACAGGACTGCATTATAAATAATCTTATTTAATAGTAACATTTTTGTTAATGTTACAGACTTAAGTGAGAACATACTAACAAAGTTTTCTGATGACACAAAGCTGTGAGTAACAGCTGGGGGTGGATCTGGAAGTAGAGCAGAAAAAGCTGGATGACTTTGAGGGCTGGAATATTAGAAATGGGCTGAAATTCAAAAATATGAAATCTAAGGTCATGCACTTATGGCCTAACATGATTTTGTGCTAGAAAATGTGGAGTTCATCAGCTGGAAACTGCTGAGGGAGAGAAATGGTTGAAAACTGGAAACACAGTCTGAGAAGAGATATGTACAACAGAGATAAGGATGTACTGGTGCTTATTTTACAAGGCGCAGTTGAGACCTCACTTAGAATACTGTGTACAGCTCTGGATACCCTGCTCAAGAATGGTGATTTGAAATGGGAACAGGCATGAAGAAGAGCTGCTACAATGATGAGGGATATGGAGAGCTTAACATACAACGGGAGACTGGAGTTTGGTTTGTTCAGCCTATCAGAACGTAGCCTGAGGGGAGACATGATTGCTGCCTGTGAGTACATCATCTTCACACCAGTGAAGGAAAATAACTATTTTAGGACTGTGCTGACAGAAAAACAAATAGGCTGAAGCAGAGATCTGGGCAGAGATGTCAAACAGCAAGGGGAGGTACAGGGGCTGCAAAGAGCTGAAGACCTGGGAGCAGTGTCTCACTGGAGCCTCAAAAAACTCTGACTACCAGTGTGGTCTCCCTGCACACCAACAACTGCTGCTGTCAGGGAGAACTGTGCAGCGGTGTCAGTAGGAGTCATAGGCATGTGGGGATACCACACCACACCCCTCTGAATTAGCAGGTAGGGCCAGTGCTGCACTGATTATATTACTGCAAACGGGTATAAATGGACCATGAATACATTTAGGCTGAGATTAGGTTTGTAACCATTTGAACAGCAGTAGGAAGATGGAAGCAAACGTGCTAACCACTCTTACGATGGATGGTGCTCACTTTATGAAGAAAATGATGTGATGTGATTGCTTCTCCTAGTAGTACTTGATCCAGAAGATCTCTTCCAGGTGGATTTCAAAGGGGCAAGTTAAAGGATACCTTTTTCATAGAGAATCTTATTCCAGAGTCTAAAGTTCTTGTATGTTCCTTATCCATTGTACAGCCTCACAAAATTAGTTCATTAAGACTCACAACACCCCTTTATATAGGAAAGTGCTATTAATTGTGTTTTACAGAAGGACAATTGAGGCAGTTAGAGAGAGTGACTCACCCAAAACAGTCTGTGGTAGACCAGAAAACTGACCTCCCAACCTCAGACTAGCATTTGGAGCAGAGGACCAGCTTTCCTTACTATTTGTTTCCAACTGTTTTTACTCTTGGGTATGGAGAGAGCCAAGATTCATCACACCGACTGCCACTCTTTCCTCTCTCCCAGCCCCCTTGATGTGTCACAACAGAAGGGAAGACAGAGAATACTGGGTGAGTAGCAATATATGATTTGAGCCAGGTCAAGCAGAGGAATAAGATAGTAGGCCAGCTCCAATATACTCACTTATATGGTTAATATAAACTTAAGAGAAAATTTGGCGCTAATAAAGTAGTTGACTCTAAATACATAAACAAGTTGTTATTTTTCAAATTCATTTAGAAGCGTGTCTATACGAATTTGCAGATATGTAAACAGTTGCACCTTTACCTGGGGTGAAGCTAATAAATGTTTAATGTATTCTAAAGCAACATAACCTTTTCAAACGAGTGCCACATCTGAGTCTAATGCTTGCTGACAGAGTCTATTTTGGCAATTATTTTTTAAAGGTCTATTTCTCTTCATTTTATTAGTGTATGATAAAGCCAAGCCCCAAGGCATCCAATTTCTGGACTAAATGATGAAATACAGTAGTTACTGAGGAGGACTAAATGAAAAAGATAGAAATGATATTATGTTGTTTGAAAAAATTATCTGCATTTAGAGTGTTTTTAGAGACCCAGAAAGGCTCCTATGCACTACAGTTAGTGTAATGGTGATGGTATTTTATTGACAGTCCATGCTTTATAGTTCAATTCATATGGCTTTTAGCTGTTCTGGAAGTTAAGGCTACATGTTTTAGTGAATTTGAGAGAAAAAATTAACCCCTCTGACTTTGTAGAGTTTGGATGTAGCTAGCTGTTAACTGACTTAGTAAGAGATATTGGCAAGCCTAGGGCAGAAAGCTGACAAGCCAGTCACAAGTATTCTGAGGTTAGTTCATGTAGGTTCTTTATTAAGAATTGCTTTGTTTTGGATTTAAAATGCCAAAAGCAGGAAAGCAAGACGGACTCAGTCGCATTAGAAAACACATTTTTCCTTTTGTTTCTGTGAGAAATGAAGAACCATAAAATGACAGATCTAAACACTTGAAATGACTTTTCACTAATTATTCAAGCATATTCTGTTATCTTAAACAAGAAAAGAAAAGGGATATATTTTCTAAAGGAGAATTCCATTTAGTCTCTGTCTGTTCTGGTTAAGCTTAGGACTGAATTCTGCTCTGAATTAGTTCAATGCAACCCTGTCAATTTAAATAGGATAGTGTCTGCATAATTGAGAATAGAATTTGACCTTTGTCTTTAAGTATACAAGAAGAATATTGCAACCTGAATGGGATGTTATTAATCAGTAGACATTAAAAAAAACCCCAACCTGTTCAAGAACATTTTTCATTGAATGCATGTGAGCAGGAGAATCTTGGAATGACAATAATATTAGCTTCTATAACCTTATGTAGGCTTTTTGATATCCATGTTTTTTTAACAGCAGTGAGGCACTATTATTAAATGGCTTTTGACCTTAATGTAGTTAGGCAAGAAAACAAATTACCTGACTACATTGTACTATGTAGGTAGTTTTTTTAGTCACTAGTATTCTAAATAATCAGAGATGAGACACCCAAATAGTTTAGCAATGAGAAATATGTGTGTGCTCACGTGTGTTTGAGCATATGTGTGCATGCATGCACTTGCACACATTCATGTGTAAATGCTAGGAATCAGTGGAGTAGGACCAGGAACTGACTTGATTGCTAGGGCTGAGAAACCTGTTGAGACTAAGATGAGAGGGCTGAGATGAGAAACTGGGGAAAAAAGCCATGGTAGGAAAGATATCAGCAGGATTGGACCATGGATTCACATAGGAACAAGAATACAGAGACTGGGATGGATGAGGAGCCAAGTACTCCTGAGAGTAGGATGAAATCAATGGGAGAATTGTTTTAGCTTTCCTGTAACCATGCAAACTTTCCCTGTCACTCCTATTTCTTTTTTTCTTGCTCATCTAGTACAGACTGAATTTTGCTGTACCTCTGTGACCTGTTTCATCAGCTAATAGTGATCAGCATAATTTCAGTATAAAGGCTGGTCTCCAACAGACTGGCCAGGTGAAGAAAAGAGCAACTTATTTGTTTTATTAGCCAGGCAAATCTAGGTATAAGAATGGCTATTTGGGTTTTATGTTCTGATATTTCAGCAATTAGACAGTTGACATCAACAGTGGAAACTGATTTTTTCCCATCTTCTCTTGTACTTATTTGAAGAAGAAACAGGATTGGAATTTAATAGCAAAACAAGATAACTAAAGGATATCATCTAAAACTGGAGCTCTCTCTTTTAGGTAAGTTTTTAATAACCTTTGTTAAGGTTACTATGCAAACTGTGCATTAGATCCATATTAGCCCGTCTTGATTGTGCCCTGCAGGTGACAGACAAAATCCCCTGCACAGTTCTTAAGTATGAAAGCCCATGGTTCAGTCACTCAGATTGGATCTCAGAGATACAGCCACTTGATTCCAACTATGGTAACATGATAGGCCAAATGTGTTTTGTACCTGTAAGCTCCCTTTCTCCAGTTCCTATGACAGGAAGTGATTAAAGTGACTCAAAAACAGCTTCTTCAGTACAGAGCTGGAATTTTTTGTTTTCATCCAAAGGAGCATAGTAGCACAGAAAGAAAATGTTTTAAACAAACAAGAAAGACATATGCCTATGAATATTTCCTTGAAAGCATTTGTAAGATGTTTAGTTCAATTACCCCCATCCTTGGGTTGATAGACACATTCTGCTTGCTGCAATTTCTGTTTCTTCTTGTTTCTGCCAGTATCTCCTTTCCAGGCAGCAACTGACAATTCACTTAACCGCTCCCCCTGCCCCTCAGTACCTTTTCAGTTCTAACATCTCCTTTGGATCTTATGCTCAGGCCTTGGGAGAGTAAACCTTACCAGCCTGCTAAAACCAAAGATGAGCATTCCTCAATTAAAATCTTCCCAGCTGCTTTCTCAAGGACATTTGGCATTTTCTAGGACTGTGCCTTATCCTTTCCATTGTTTTGTGTCCTATTTTCTCCCAAACTGCCACCTTTGATATAATTCTTTGCAGTTGGGTAAGCTAGGAACAAACAGGAAAACTGAACTGCACTTGATACTTATCAAAAATAGTATTACACATCACTCCCCTATTCTCCCCACTCCATATAAATTAAGGATCCAAATTACCGATGATGATAGTAAAAGTTAGAAAAGAAGCATAGGCAATATGTAGGGAGGGCATTGGGGGGGGGATGTGCCTTCCCCGACAGAGCCATCCCCACTGCTGGCGGTGTCTGCGGGTGCTTGCAATCTCCATCCCCACCACCAACACCAATGTTGGCTTCTGTGGGTGCTTGTAAGCTCTGTCCCTGCCACCAACACTGCCAGCAGCATCCGCAGGTGCTCACAAGCTCCATCCCCACTGCCAGTGCCTGTGGGTGCCCCCCCCCCCCACCCAGACTGAGGAGGCACCAGTCGCCCGTGGAAGCAGATATGAAAACTTAAAATGTTAATATCCCCACGCACTGTTTGGATCCTCACAAGAATCTCCTAAGGAGTGTAGGACAATGTGAGGTATTGAAGAGGAAGGGTCAAGTTTGTATTTGGCTCATTATTCTTCAGAAAGCCAGTGAAGAGAACAGTGACATGGAGCAATTTGCTTTTCCTAGCTTGCTTTGCTGAGGTGCTTGTGTTTTGAATCTATTCTAACTGGCATAGGGTCAGAGGTTTCATTCCTGGGAACAAAGAGTTACAATAATCTAGCACATTCTTCCTTTAATAGAGTCCATTCTCAAATTTAAACAGAGAAACCAGGAGTGGAGGGGCCATGAAAGGGCATATGGTAAAACAAGAAGCAGAAGTGAAAAATATTGACATTATGTGAACCCTGCAGCCCCAGAAACTGGCACAAGAAGCAAGGGGGGAGGAGGGGACGCTCCCTCTTTTATATAAAAAATCATAGGGGTGAAGGTCACAAGCCAATGGGCCAAGGGAGGGAACAGGTAAATGGCAAAGAAACATCAATACCATGATAACATACACACAGCACTTTACAAGTGTTTAGTCCCTATAGTGCTCAAACAGCAGCTGACAGCTGCTCCCAAGTGTTGAGTCCAGCTCCTTCAGTCCACTCCTAGCTGACTGTGGCAGGGCATTGTTGGTGCCTGCCACTTTAAGGGCCAGAAGGCAGCAGTCGGCAGGTGCCTGATGGGGGCAGCCATTTTGGATCTGGGGCTGCCCATATAAACAGGGCAGCTCTGCTGCTGGAGGCCAGGCAATAACACTGCTTGGTTACAGAGCTGTGTGGATCATTTGGAGGTAAGGGAGGAGCTGTGGAGGATGGTCAGGAGGCTCCTGGTCCTGGGCATGATGTAAAACTGCACCCTGCTGGGAGTGGGTGGCCTGGTGGGGCTCTCAGTGGTGCAGGAGTCCCCAGGAAATGCCAGGCCAGTTACCACCCCGGTGAAAGGTGGGTCAGGGCACCTTAACCCCAGCCCTCACAACCGGGTGGGTTACCCCTTTGTTGGAGGGTTGGGAAGGTGGACCCCATGGTGAAAGAGTAAGGGCCATAGACTCAGACCTGTCTGAATTTCCCCTGACTGGCCCATGCTGGGGCCAGGACCAGAGGGGTTGAAGAGCTGGGGGGGCCCACCGTGAGGAACTCCCAAGAGCTGAGAGCCTGGGGCTCTGACTGGCCTGGAGGTGGGCCAGGGCTAGAGAGCTGAAGGTCCCAGTGGGGGGATCACACCCGCAGGGGGATCAGTTCAGGGAGTTATTTCTCCTGGTATGACGGTGGAAGAGTCTGCCTGAAGGGAGGAATCCAGGTGGGGTTCAATAATAGGGTTCTGGGGCCCAGTGTGGGGGCCGGTGATTTATGAGAACATCTAGATACCATCTGCAGGCTCGGGCTGCAGTGTAGGGGAGGAAAGGAGCTGCAGATAATGCTCCCTGGCATCGGGGCAGGAAATGGGCAGCCTCCTGCTTATTAACATCTAAATTAACTAATTAACAACAAGGCATGGCGGGTGAGAACATGGGCAGTTGGTCCAGGAACAGGTGGGTGGGCCAGTCTGAGAGTGGTCCCAAGCAGGCCCCCCTGTTACACTGACCAAACCTGCGGGGGGGGAAGGAGGGCGAACAGGACAACCACCTGGGCACCAAAGTGGAGAGGTGCCAACAGGCACTGCCCAGCTGGGACAGCGTGCAAACCACTCATTTGAGGGGAGGACACCAGGACAGGGCGAGGGTGGCTTCTGCCACTACGTGCATTCCTGGGCAAGCATACGGGGGCATGTGACCGGATCTGTGTGTGGGGTGAGGGCAGGCTGCCACTGTGGGCTTGCCCATGGTGCCAAACTTCCTTGCTACAGTACTATCTCCAGCTGCACTGTGCACTTCATAGTGCACAATGGAACCTCATCAACCCTATATGCGCTCTCTTCCTCTTACTCCAGCCTCAAGCTTCCTCTTCCTTTTCCCTTGCCCCCAGCCCCTGGGGGTTTTGGGGAGTTGTAATCCAAATTAACAGAGGTCTCAGCTCTGCAGACTGCCCCCTTGTTTCACCTGCTGTTCACACATTACATTCACATTACAACACCTTTCCTTATAAAAATATACCACAGCATCCTATTTTTTTTTAAATATAACAACATAAATCAGTAAAAGCCACGAAAAACCACTTAAATAACATTGAAAGTGTTGATTAACCCTCATAAAACCAGATAATTCAAACTGAAAATCTGTATTTACCTTATGTCATTTCCTTCTAAATGCTCTTCTACCTTCATTCAATTTAAGATGCAATAGCCTGGCATAATACAGTGTGTTAAGGAATGGAGTTTTAATGCTAATTTTGAATTTCTGTACTTTATGTAACATAGGCTTCTGGACCTATATGCAATATAAATAGGATGTGAATATACAAGGAAAAAGTGTTTTCTACCTAAAAAAGGATATAATGTTTGTGTTCTGCAGTAATTTTCATTCCCTTAGATGCAGGGAGCTAGTTCCTTCACATTACAGTTATTAGTTATGATCACCCTGCTCTCCCACACAGTATGGGTAAAGTCACTACCTCACTTCAGGATTGTCATCTTACAAGCTCAAAGAAGAATATTTAAGTCAGTGATATATCAGAATGATGCTGAGATGAAGTGTTGCCCAAATTTATGAACACTGAGCATTGAAAAAGGGAAAATATTATCAGCATAAAAGCACAGTGTGTGAAATACATACATTTATTCTTGCCTTTGAACAACTAAATATGATAAAACACCTGCCTCAAAGTCCCTTTACTCTTTCCATTAAAATTTGCACTGTTTGATTTTTATCCTTAAATAATATTCCTGTCAAATGTATGTACACAGTATGAGCTTGTTGGATTTTTCTTAACACTCCATCACAGCTGTTGTGCTCTCCTTTTATTTCTGATCTCCTTGCATTTTAGAGATTGCTGTGTATGGATTATGTTTATGGGGGTTAAAGAATACACATGTGAGACCCTGTAGAATACCCTCGCCAAAATGAATTCCTTTTTCAAACTGATAGCAGTTGATTCCTAAAGACAGTATTCCTGCTACTTCTGTGTGACCAGGAACAGCCGACTGATTATCTAAGGTAGCACATTTCTTAATTGCTGTTAAGGATAGCATACAGCATTAACCTATCTTGGCTCCTATTGAAGTAGGTGGGAGTTTATCGTCAATGTTAGTGAGTGCTTTTGAAAATCCTACCCTAAGGTACTTGGCTAACTGGCTAAGTCACTTTGTAATAGAAAATAACAAGAATGAGAAGCCAGAAAAACAGATGCTGAGAGGTATTGATAATAAAATTAAATGCCAAAGGTGGGCTGCCATGATGCATCTCATACCAAATTCTGGACACTAGCGTGCTGTCAGGACAGTTCAGACAGTGCCAGTGGCCATGGGATATCAGCAGAGTCCTTAGGATACTGAAGCTCCAGTAACCACTGGATTTCACTTTATGGGGCAGAATGGCCAGTGGCTCTATCGAATAGTCCCAATAGAGCAAGACTCCAA
The DNA here is from genome assembly GCF_030867095.1 of Alligator mississippiensis. Taxonomy (NCBI): domain Eukaryota; kingdom Metazoa; phylum Chordata; order Crocodylia; family Alligatoridae; genus Alligator; species Alligator mississippiensis. Next base: position 42,658,325 of record NC_081827.1, read on the forward strand.
CATTCACAAGGGGAATAGATCCCTGAACAAGGCTTCAAACCCGCTTTCCCATCTCTGTAGAAGAACTGCTGCAGTTCTGTTGGACGTCCATCTTGGAGACCTAAATGTAAAGGCAAAAGTAAGTGACTCTATGTAAACCCAGCTCCCATAAAAACAAAGCAATAATTTAGTAAGTCCTCATGGATAAGTGGTATTCCAGAAAGTGGAGAGATGAATAAACCTGTTTACTATTTGGTAAGATGATATCTGATTTTATGGGAAGAACTGAGGCTGCTTATTACTGCTTTTCAATTTTTTTTTTTATTGATCCAGGCTTCATAAAAATAACATTCAAATTATGGAAACAACTAGTTTCTGCAAAACTATGAAGTATATAAGCCATACATTTCACATTTCCTTGCAATGAAACCAACCCCACCACCAACACCTATGTCATTCAGACCATATCTAGACCACAAACTTACCCAGCAGTAGCACCTTCAAATCTCTGTGACACTAAGGGCAGGCTAATTAGTACTGCTGGGAATCGGTGCCAATTAGTCTGCTGTCTGTGATGCGTAGATTCAGCTTCACTGTTTCTGGTCCAGGCGTTAGTGCACACAGAGCCATATGGCTTGTTTAGGGACACTTCTGCTAATCATGGGGGATCTGCAGCTTAGACATGACCTCAGGATTAATGACAGTTAAATTTAGAAGAAATAAACTTATAGGAACATAAGACTGGAAGGAATTTCCTGATTCTGAGTCCAGTTCCCTGATATCACAGGCAACTACATAATAAAATCTCTTTCATTAACAGATCAACCTTCATCTTAAAACCAGATATTTTTTGTACCCATTGCTTGTAGAGCAAGGCTATTCCAGGGCTACTTTTTTCTGTAGCCTATAGTGAGACAATGAAACTCTCTACTGCAGCAGCTCATAGGGCACATCCACACATGCAAGCACGTGCACTTGCAGCAGCTCAAATAGAAGCAGGGCAAATTTGAGCCAGGGCTTTTTGCCTCAGCGCACATGCCTGGACATGCACTTTGGTGTGGAGCAAATTCTGCCACTTGGGGCAAAATAACCCTGTCTGGATCCTCCTGGGTCTGCAGCCAGGGGGAGCTAGAGCCTGGGGCAAGCACCTGTGCTGTCCCCGGCAGTATAAAAAGCTGCTCTGTCCTGGCCCCATCCATACAAAAAGCTGCCCTGGCAAGCAGCTCAGGGCTACTCACTCTCTGGAGCTTCTGGGGCCCAGCCAATTGATACCTGGGGACATTACCCCTTGTGCCAGCTGGACTGCTGCAGCAGCATCCCAAATCCATTTTTTAAAATACCCCCAAATCCATGTTCTTCCACATTTAAAACAAAAAAACCCACTCTACACGCACGCACGCACCCGCACACATATATCTAGAGAGATAGAGAGACAGTGATAAGTTGGGTAATGATTTATTGGTATATTTACAATGGTATAATTTACAATATAGTTGCAATTTGGAAGCCTACCAGTGTCTCTCATCATGAAAAAATAAATTCTAAATAATGATGTGTGTTGATCTGTGCTTTTGGTTTTCTTCACACATGATGGGTATGTGATGGGGGATGTGGTGTTTGCAGGAAGGTGGTGGGAAAGGTGTGGGAGAAGGCAGTGAGTGGATGTGGAGGGATGTGGGTTGGTCTGTGGATGGGAGTGGGGCAATTGCTGGGGGCACTGTGGGTGTGGGGGACCTTGTGTGGGGGCTGCTCAGGAGGGGTGGGTCCCCTGGTCCTCACAGGGTGTAGCCCCCCACACACAGGGCATGGAAAACCCTCCCCCACCCAGGGTCCCAGCTCCCCACTGGAGGGCCACAGCCCCTATCCCCCACAGGGCCCCAGCCCCCCTGCTCAGGGTCCCAGCCACCCTGGAGGCCTCTCCCACCCAGGGTCCCAGCTCCCCGCTAGAGGGCCACAGCCCCTATCCCCCACAGGGCCCCAGCCCCCTGCCCAGGGCCCATAACTGACCTTCAACAGCAGGAGCAGGGGGGCCATGTGCCGGGCCCAGTCTGGTTCTGCTGGCCCTGGGGCTTCTCTTGCCACCCAGCAGGGCTGGTCTTGTGGCAGCAGGACCCAGTGCAGCATGCGGGAACCATGTGCCAGGCCCAGCCTGCAGCCCAGCCCCCTCTGCAGCCCGGACAGGCTGAGGCCATGGTTACAGGACCTGGTGCGGCATGCAGGGACCACATGCAAGGCCCAGCAAGGTCCTGGGGTCGCTCTACAGCCCAGCTGGATTGGGCCCAGATCCCTGAGGCTCTCTAGTCTGGCTTTACACTGGAGCGGGTTGCACAGCTCCAGGAGGCACGCACAGGAGCCATACCTCCCAGAGCCCTGTGACCTGCTCAGGTGCAAGGTTCGACTAGTGAGCCAAATGGGGCTGGGTCAGGTCCTCAACCCCTGGCAGGCACAGGGCAGAGGCGGGAGCCAGCCCTGGGGCCCAGCCCATGCTGACAAGAGCTGGTACGGCACGCCGGGCCCTTCCTATAGCTACAGGACCTCGCCTGGTGTGCAGGGACCATGTGGAGCTGAGCCGGGTGTTCTCTGGCCTGGCCCAGTGTGCGACCATGCAGAGTCAAGCCGGGTCCTGCCGGCCTTGGGGCTGCTCATGCCACCTGGCTGCCAGGCAGCACGAGAAGCCCAGGGACATCCCCCCCGCCACTCTCCAAACCTCCCTCCATATTCCCCTGCCACCCCTCACCCCCCCAACACCCATGAACCCCCTCCCCCCCACCAACTTACCTTGGACAGTGCCAGGGGCAGCAGAAACACAAAAGAGACACTTTGGCCAAAACCAAAATGTCCCTTTTGGAGGACTGACTCCAGGCATGGTGTTAAACCATGCCTTGCTCCACTCTATTGCGGAGCAGTTTTTTAGACCCCTGGATATCTCCCGGATAACATTTTTTCATTCCCGCACGTGCCTGTTGCCCCATCTCAAAGGGGTTTGAGGCAGGGCAACAGGCATGTGTACACTCGTCTGGATGCGCCCATAGAGTTGCATATTCTACTTTATTGGTACCCAAGAGTCAAATCAGATGCACACGATTAGTCCATGGGCCCCATCTGGTCCATAGGGCCATGTCATCTAGCCCATGGGGCTCTGCACAGGTCCAGAAATTTGGTGGTGGGAGGAGCAGCAGCAGTATTAAGTAACTAATGTTACCACTGCTCCCGCAATATCAAATTTCTGGATCTGCAGGGAGACCTAAAGGATATATCCTTGTCACCCTTGGTCTAGCTGGATTTTAAAAAGCTGGTTAATTTTATGACTATTAATATGCAAGCTAAGACAAAGGAGATCAACTTTCACACTTCAGTAAGTCAGCAATACAGTGCAGGGAGAAGAAAATAAAATTCACTGTCTATAAGAATATACAGTTTATTATTACTAGGTAGAGATGGGATGTCTCAACTTTTGTTAAAACATCATTGGTCCCTGGCAGAAGGAGTTCACTGAACAGACTGGGACAATGATCATATAAGGTATAATAACTTCCTGTGGTACAAAGGGGCTGTAAAACTACCCTGTTAGAAGCTTGCTGTCTGGCACAAAGCCAATATTGTCATCTCCTAACATCATCTTTTTAGCTTCATCCATTCTGTGGCAAAGAAATGTGTCAAAGGATGCTAAAATTGAGGGAGAGTGACTGGAACACCTTGAGCACTGTCCATCAGGAGTGCTGAAGCAATGCTTAAAACAGCTGATGACGCTGCAGTAAGGTAGGGTAGATACAAGGATATTCTTATTTAAGACAGGGTTGTACTGGCTCCTGATTGGCTAAAATAGTGGGTATGCAGAGTTGCCTTCAAGTATAGTTCAGCATGTCCACAAAAAATGGTCCTCTGAGCCATGGAGGATTTTGAGCCAATGTGGTTAATCTCTGCTCCCATCTTAATGTGTGAATAAAATCTAATCAAGATATAAAGGGTTAAAACAATGCAACACCAGAGAAAATGATTAATACTTCTATTTCAAGTGGTCAGTTCCCACTCTGGGTGTCTTGAAGTAGATCGATACATCTCTGAACACCTGCCAATTACTTTTCCTTCAGAAAATCTCAATACTAAAATAAAATAACATTAAGCTTGGCCAGGAGGGTTTGTAATAACTCACCTCTACTCTTTAATAAGATCCTGATGTCTCCCTTTGAGGAAGATCACAATTTTATAGCAAGAGAATCTGTAAATTAAGTTTTTAAAACCTGAGGTAAAATTCTAAGCGGATTCTTTCCTTTCTTATATAAGACCCCAGTGGAATAGAGAGGTTAAACTGCCAACTTCTGTTTTAAGTAAGAGACTTGATACTTACTTCTCTTTTTATTTTGTGGTTAGAAAGGACCAGGTTCTGAAGCCATTTCTTAGTTTTTACTAGGTTTTCATGAAGTCAGAATTCTTATTGACTTCATCTGAATAAGGTAAGATTTCAAGATCGGACTTTACATTTTCAAGGCCGTTTTTAACTGTTTAGGCTCCAGTCTTGCAATGACTAATTGTAGTGCCCTGTGGTGGCTCTTAAGTCCATGGAACAACATAGGAGGGTAAAGTACATAAACAGTTATTACAGGATTGTGGTCTCCTGTTGTTTCCTCCAGCATCATAATTTATAGTGCAGTAATTCTCCAACATTTCAAATAGTATACTAAAATCATTTATTAAATGTGGTTGAGTACCACAAAGGTTAATGTTATGTGATTCTTGTTATTTGTGACATTTTGCTGTATATTATATTTAGTATAGTATAGCATAGTATATTATGTTGCTTTTGCTCCTAAAGTTATTGCAAGTCTTATGATATATCATATTTTTCTTAAAGCCCACCTCACAAGGGTGACCATGGGCTGAATGCCAGCACCTTGGTATGCCTTGGCAGATCACTAGAGTGTGCTTGGCTCACTGGCCTAGGGGCTTGGCTTGTTTGTCCAGGGGTATGACTCTTGCTTAGGGTGTGAGAGGTCCTGGGTAAGCCCATATTTTTCAACATTGAGAAATGTAAAATATTCCACCTGGGAACAAGCAACCCCCAACAAGCCTACAGGCTTGGTGGCACCAAACTGACTAGTACCATGAATGAAAAAGACATGGGGGTAATAATAGACCACAGCATGAATATGAGCTGGCGGTGTGATACTGTAGCCAGTAGGGCAAATAATACTCTGGCATACATCTCCAGAAAAGCCAAGGAGGTGATTCTTCTGCACTACTCAGCACTGGAGTACTGCATCCAGTTCTGGGCACAACACTTTACCAAAGATGTGGACAAGCTTGAAGAGCCACCCATATGATCAGAGTCTTAAAAGGAAATCCATATGAGGACAGGCTGAGGGATCTGTGACTCTTCAGTCTGAGAAAAAGAAGGCTGAGAGGGGACCTGGTAGCAGCTTACTACTATGCTAGGGGAGTATATCAAGGGCTTGGTAAGCAACTGTTCACCAGGGTACCCAAGGGATTGGGTATTATAAAACTAGGAATAATGCCCACAAGCTCCTGGAAGATCGATTCAGTCTCAACATTAGGAAAAACTTCCTCACTGTCAGGGTGTCCAGACTGTGGAATAAGCTCCCTCCAGAGGTGATGCAATTGCTAGGGGTGTGCAAAGTGGGCCTTTTTCAATTTGGATTTGGCTCAAATTAGGGACAGTGATTCAATTTGTTGGTTTGGATCACTGTCCCTGATTTGGCTCGGCTGAATCTGAACCTGAAGATTCGGTGCTGATTCAGAGAATCAGCTATTTGGCCATAGACGCAGCTTTAATCATTTTTTCTCCGTAACTTGAGGTACCAGACATGGCTTATGAATGCTGCAATGGTAGGGTGGATGGAGCATCCCACAGGAGTGAGGGGTGGGGCCCACATGCTTGGTGGTAGACCCAGCATGGGTAATTACTTCCAGTCCACTTATGGGTCCACCAGACAGTACACTGCCCCCACCCCTGTGCCCTCCTGGCTTGGCAATCAGCCATGGGGAGACCCCAGGTTCCCCCCTTCAGAATAATGAGGCACCAGTCACTGAGCCAGGAGGGCATGGGGGGGCCCCCAGCATGTTCCCCGGTGGACCCAGAAGTGGTCCAGAAGTGCTTCTGGTCCTCTGGGTCTGCTGTTGAGCAAACTGGGGAGCCCCCCCACACTTCTGTGAGACACTCCATCTGCCCCAGCATCACAGCGTTCACGAAGCCCCTGCTACTTAGAGGTATGTAGAAAAAACATTTAAAGCGGTGTCTATGTCCAAATTTCTCCGAATCTCTCTGAATTGATTCAGAGGGTTCCAATTCAATTTGGAGGGATTAAAAGGAGGGAGCTGAAGCTTCGCACAGCTCTAGCAATCACCTACCCTTGCAGTCTTCAAGAGGAGACTAGACAGTCACCTTGCTGGGGTCACCTGACCTCCAGTTATCTTTCCTGCTTGGTGCAGGGGACTGGACCCAATGATCTTCTGAGGTCCCTTCTGACCTTACAATTTATGAATCTATGAATCTGTGAATTTTTGCATATGATTATATGAACTATTTAAGTGGGATTCTAATCCTTGTAGATTGTAGAGGAACCCTTGAAAATGTAAACCATCCAGACCATGACAACGGAACACAAATTATAGATCTCTCTCATGGAATCATAGGGTTAAAAGGGTTCTTGAGGTTTTTCCAATCCAAATCTCTGCACAAACACAGATTTGTTATTTGTAAACCATTAAAGAAATAAATAAGGTTAATTGCTTTTTTCAAAACACAACTTCCTTGTTACATTGCCCAACAGTTCTTATGCCTTTATGCCATCTTTCAAATATTTTAAAACTGCTATCGTTCTCCCCCTTTAATCTCATTTTCTACAAACTAAATATACAAAGCTTGTATTCCACCATCTTTATCATATTTGTCAATTGCCTCTGAATACCCCCTCCTCCATCATCATATTCCCCCTACCTCCCCAGCACCTCTTTTTTGGTGGTGTCCTCTGTTTTGAACCTGGAAATATAGTAACCTAATTCTTTTTGGTCACTTTCAGTGGCCAGATCGGTCAAAAATTGTCACTTCTACCTGCACCCATAATGTGTATATATTGTGATTTTTAACATTTTTCTTTGTAAGGTTTTCATTTATTGTTTGTTATTGTATTTGTTATTATAGTAAAAAGATACATTTGGACTTTTTAAAATTCATTATTATTCACTGAGGAAAAGTTTGATGCCAAGTATCCCACACTAGGTGCTGCTGGTTCTTATATAATGTGGCAGGCTTGCCAGTGGCAGCCTAGCACGCCGGCTTTGGAAAAGTTTGAAATGATTGGTGGGGTATTTCCCTTTTCCCCATCAATCAGGTGAAGGCTCTCCAGTTTGCTCGACAGCAGACCCAGAAGAGGACCAGAAGCACTTCTGGACTACTTCCGGGTCCACCAGGGAACATGCTGGGGGGCCCCCCTGTGCCCTCCTGGCTCAGTGACTGGTGCCTCATTATTCTAGAGGGGGACCTGAGAGGGGACTAACATCCCCCTCTCTCTGATTGGTCTCTGTTCAATCCAAGGGTGGAGCCCCTGAAGGGAATAAAAAGGCAGCATTCCCAGCACACTGGCGGCTGTGTCGAGGGATGGAGAAGAGGGCAAGAAAGAGCTCGCAGATCTGGCCATCAGAGCAAAGCTGTTGCCCTGAAAGAGCCCGAAGACTCTTCATTAGATGGGGAGCGGCAAGCAGCCATGTCCCACAGCCCCACCCAAAGGAGTGTGGCGTCAATACACGACCGGTGCATGGAGGGTCTGAAAAGAACCAAAACTCTGGAAGCTGCACAAGGCGGATCGGGTCTCCAACCCCTGGTACAAGGCCAGGCAGTAGCTGCACAGACAGTGCATGGAGGGTCTGAGACCCTGGGAGCTGCATGAGATGGCTTGGGTCTCCAACTCCTAGCACAGGCTGGGTACATGGTGCACAGCTGGTGCTCAGAAGGTCTGGGAGCAAACTGAGACCCTGGCACTGTACCAGGTGGCTTGGGTCTCCAACCCCTGGCACAAGGCAGGGCCAACAGTGCATGGAGCAGTGCTCAGGGCCCTGAGCAGGCCAGAGGCTGGGAGATCCCCAAAGCAGCTGAGGCCACCCACTGAGGGGAGATACGCCTCACCCTGGAAGATGAGGACAGCCTTACCGGGACCTTGGAGGAGTCGTGAGTTGCCTGTGAAGGGGATTCCCACAGGGGAGGAGGGTCTTCCATCTGTGATGGGTCGTTGGGATATTCAAGTTGGTTATAGGGGCAGCTAGGGTATCCTGGGCTGCTCACTCCCCTTCTCTCATCTAGGGCCACTCCTTTTCCTGGGGTGTTGCTATTGTTTATTTATTTTCCCCTGGGCCCTGTGCTTCATATTTTGTGAACCCTGCACCTCACGCTTGGTAGATTCATATTTCATTAGAGTATAAGATTGCATGATGTTTACTGAGACCTTTGCTTCCCAGATCCCTCACCTGTATCCAGAGTATTGCATAGAGTTGTATATATTGCACAGAGGTCTTTTATATGTGTGTTCCATTTTTAACTCTTCTTATATATTAATAAATTTGTATATAGTTCAGTCTTAAGATGTGTCCTGGCTTCACTCTATAGGGGACGGCAAAAACTCCGTGTAGTAGGTGGTTTCATTCCGCAGCATACCTGCTCTGCTAACATTCCCTTCAATTGGAGAGCAGAGTACATAATTGGGTACCACCCAGGCTACATAATATAAACATGTGTGTGTGTAGTGAAACCAGAGATATTGTGCATTTGGTATTGAATAATCCTTATATCCACAGCCCAAAACTCAAGAGTTGTAGGCGCATAGAGATCCATCCTCCTATGTTATAGCCCCAGTAGCTGAGTGGTTCAGAAACTTGCCTGGAAACAGGAGAGCCAGATTCTAGCACCCCATGCCCAGGAGGTATTTTAACCTGCATCTCTGACAGCCTAGCACAGCAATCTTTCCTATTCTTTGCTAACAAAAATTTGCAAAAAATTGTATTTAGATGAGTAGAAATAAATAGAAGTTACAGTGAGGATTGCATATCTTTAAGGGTTAGGCTGCCACTCAGCTCCTCTCCAAGTTATCACTGTTGCACTGAACTAGAGAAGGGTGGATTTTGAGAGACAGCTGAAAAAGAAGTCCCATGGCTGCCTCGGTGCTGTTGACATGGAAAAAAAAAAACTTTTTGTCAAATGACTCCTGACTTGGTGAAGTGAACCCACAACATGATCCAGAAACAATCTCACATTTGTTAAACCTTTCAGAATCTCTTCTCTCCTTTCTTGCAGCCCTGTCATCCTTAGCATACGATTTCATCTCACACTGTATTTTCACTTACCTCTCAAAAAGCCCACAAAGTATTCTCATATCTCACTTCATTGCTAACAAGCCCCATGAGAAGTGATACCCCTGTACCTCTGCTGAAATCACTCTTAGGACTCAGCATTGAAATGAGGCAGATGTCATCCTTGAAGGTACAAATATAGTTATTTCCTCTGATCACATTCATGGAAGTGTTCCGATGGACCCTCAGACCACAATCACAGCTCAGTCACACTTCTCAAAATAATCCTTAGATTCATCTCACAATCACAGCTCTGCCAAATGGCTGCAGCTAATCCTTCTGCCTTCTCTGTATCTGGCAGAATGAATACAGCTTGAACTATATTCAGATAATTATATGCAGGTTATCAGCAGCTCCAAAAGATAAGGTTGTACTGGCATTTACCAATGAAGAATTCTTGTTGCGTGGTGAAAGTTTTGCTGATGTAAAGCTGGAAAAGATGGCAGTGTCATGGCCTATGCCAGGCACCACATCCGTCTAGGGCTAGACATTTTTAAATCTGCAGGTCCAGATGCCCTCCACCCAAGGGTGTTAAGGGAGCTGGCAGGGGTCATCATGGAGCCCTTGGCCCGGCTGTATGAGCATTCATGGTCATCTGGTCAGCTGCCGGGGGATTGGAACTGGCTAATGTGGTCCCAATTTGCAAGAAAGGGAGGGAGGAGGACCCAAGGTAACTATAGGCCTGTAAGCCTCACCTCGGTTCTCAGGAAGATCTTGGAGAGAATCATCAAGGAGCACATCTGTCGGGGGCCTGCAGGGGAGATCATGCTCAGGGGTAATCAGCATGGGTTCATCAAAGGCAGGTCCTGCCTGACCAACCTGGTTGCCTTTTATGACCAGGTGACTAAATCCTTGGATGATGGTGTTGCCGTGGACATAGTCTTTCTAGACTTTAAGAAGGCCTTTGACACTGTCTCTCACCCCATCCTCATCAATAAATTAAGCAACTGTGGCATTGGTGCCTACACAATTGGATGGGTAAAAAATTGGCTGATGGGGAGCACCCAGAGAGTAGCGGTGGATGGGTTGTACTCAACCTGGTGAGACGTGAGCAGTGGGGTACCCCAGGGCTTGGTCCTCAGGCCCGCACTGTTTAGCATCTTCATCAGTGACTTGGATGAGGGGGTGGAAAGCACGCTGTCCAAGTTTGCTGATGACACTAAGATGTGGGGTGAGGTGGACACACTTGAAGGGAGAGAGAGGCTGCAACTAGATTTAGACAGACTACAAAAGTGGGCAGACGAGAATAGGATGGGGTTCAACATAGACAAATGCAGGGTGCTGCACCTTGGGAGAAAGAATCCACAGCATACATACAAGGTGGGGAGTTCCCCTCTTGAAAGCACAGAGGTGGAAAGGGATCTTGGAGTCATTATTGACTCCAAGATGAACATGAGCCACCAATGCCAGACTGCAGCCAGCAAGGCCACCCATACCTTGTCATGGATCCAAAGGTGCATCTCAAGCCAGTCCAGAGAGGTGATACTCCCCCTCTGTGTGACTTTGGTCAGGCCGCAGTTGGAGTACTGTGTCCAGTACTGGGCACCGCACTTCAAAAGGGATGTGGCCAGCCTGGAGAGGGTCCAGAGGAGGGCCTCCCACTTGGTGAGAGGGAAGCAGGACAGGCCCTACGGGGAGAGACTGAGGGACCTGAACCTGTGCAGCCTCAGCAAGAGGAGGCTGAGGGGGGACCAGGTGGCTGCCTACATGCTCATCAGGGGAGATCAACAGCAAATAGGTAGAGCCCTTTTCTCCCCAGCACGACCTGGGATGATGAGGAACAATGATAATAAACTGATGGAGAATAGGTTTAGGTTAGAGATCAGAAAGCAATATGTTACAGTTAGGGTGGCCAAAATCTGGAACCAATTTCCCAGGGAGGTGGTCCTCGCCCCTACCTTGGGCAAATTCAAGAGGAGGTTGGACGATCTCCTGTTTGGGGTCTTGTGAACCCAGCATTCATTCCTGCCTGTGGCAGAGGGTCAGGCTAGATGATCTGTTCTGGTCCCTCCTGACCCTAGCTACTATGAAACTATGAAACTATCTGCTCCTAGTATAAGGATAAGAAGGTGGCTTTTCAGGAGAAGGGTACTGGTGGGTCAGTGATTATTGGAAGCATGATGGAGCAGAGTTCCACTATGCCCAGTCTATCGCTGATCTTATGCCCCCTAAGTGTGCTTAAATTAGAGCACACTTAGGGGGCATATATACAGGCTTATATATAGCTTATATCCAGGCTCAGCTTGAACCAAACCATGGAGTCCTGAATCAGGCAGAAGGCACTAGCTACCTACCACGGCTGTTTTCTACTATCTCTAAAATATTTTAAGCATTACTTTTGCAAGACATTTTAAGTGAGCATCTCATGAGCTTAAGCTGAGAAGCATTCTTCACAGTAAATTTTAGAAATTCAGAGTGAAGAATGCTATGCCTTTTGTAAGCTATGCATTAACAGTGGTCACTGGAGTCCTTGTCATTTAACTGTATCTGTTGCGTGCCATATAACGTATGCCTTCTTCAAGTACAGAAAATTGCTGAAAAATTTGTGAATGTGCCATTTCCAGTGGTGAACTACTCCAATGAGGAGGAAGTCAAAAATTGTCCTGTCATTTTTCAGTATTTTTCATCTCAAGGATAGAATGTCAAGCTTTCAGAATATACAGGCTTGCTAGATGAAAGAGCTGAATTGATTTCCAACTTTCAAAAAAGTGTTTGGAGCAAGAATGGATTGAATTTGTCAAACTTGGTAGCTCTCAGTGTTGACAATGAAAATGTCAGGTGTAACAGAACAAGTCAAACTGCTCAAATACTGCTTGCATGAATGTAATAAGAGCAAAAAGATTTTTTTTTTTTTTATGACACAGCTCTCTGAGGCAGAACTGCCATGACAGAGCCATGCATGCTGGTAAATGTCTAGGCTGTGAGGCAGAAGCAATTGTAAACATGATTGCAAGTCACGGTCCTAGTTCTATTTGTGCCATAAAGCCTTCAAGGATGTTTGTTATTTTGTAAATATCAATTATACCTCTCTGCCCACAAGTTCAAGAACTTGATGGCTCACTCTGCTGTCAATAATTGAACCAGACCTGCTGATTTGGTCAGCTTTGAAATATTATTTCTTGTCCTCTAAAGGAATGCCACATATGTTGCAACTGTTCTGTTAAGCACCGAAATGTATTTTGTCTTCTTTGAGACTTATTCTCCTTATTCAAAAAGCCAATACTGTTTTCAAAGGCCAAACTGATGTCACCACAGTTCTTGCAAAAGATTACATCAATAAGGACTAAGAAGAATGGAATTCTTATGAATTTCTACATGAAGGCTAAATGATTTAATGTAGTCAACCAATGGTAGAGAAGCCAACAAAACTATAGAATTCTACACTATAGCCATTTAACTACCATTATATATGGTTTATCTTGTACCAAACATTTTAAAGGAAGGACAGTAAATGAACAAAATAATATATCCAAAAGAAACTGCAAATCACACTTATGATTTTATGCCGTAGAGATGATTAACCTTCTACTTCGATGCAAAAAATGTCCATTCATTGCATCTGACAAATCAAGATGTCACCTGCAAAGCTCATACCTCTTTGAATTAGTCCACCCTATTCAGCCTTCCCCAAAAATCATTATTAATACAATTCTTTTGATTAATTTTTATGATGAGGAGTTTTTACAAACTCATCCATGTCTTTCTAACATTTTAGAGGGGAAAAAAAAACTTAAAAAAATATTAATAGTATCTGGAGAGTAACAGATTGTAGATTTGTTTTTAGCTTCTTCATTTATTTAAAAGGTTACAGTTTGAACCTAATGAAATAAATCCACAGAAAATGTCCTAATAAAACAACAGGCACAAAAAAAGGAAAAGGAAGCAGAGGAAATATAGGGAGTACAGTAAGAGACCAATATGGCTGCATTGGGAGCTTATTAATGACATGAAACTCAAAAAGGAATTGTACAAATAGTGGAAGCAAAGACACAATACTAAGAATGAGTAAAAAGAAATAGCACAAGTCAGTAGGGATACAATCAGAAAGACTAACAGGAGTTCCAACTAGCAAGACACACAAAAGCAAAAAAGTTCTCTGAACATATCAGAAAAGAAAAATAACAAAAAATAGAGGAAGGAGAGCAAAAAAGCTGATGTATTTTAACAAGGGTGTAGGAGAACAGGCCAGAACAAGGAATAACAAATTAAAGAATATTTAGATAAGTTAGGTGTATTCAAGTTAGCAGACCTGACAAAATACACCCTAGAAAATCTAAGGAATTGATGGGGAACAAGGAACTCCCAGGTTTGGAAATAGGTAAACATAGTACCTATATTTAAAAAAACAGTGTGGGGAGAAGGAACTGTGGATTTATAGACCAGATACCCTAACTGTGATGCCTGGAAAGATACTAACATGAGTTATTAAGCAACCAATTTACCAACACTTCAGGTAGGGAAAAATAACAACACCCCGTATTTGTCAGGAATAAATTGTATCAAGCTAACTTTTTTTTTTTGAGGGAAACTGGCCTAGTGGACAAGGGAGAAGCAGTAGATATGATGTATTTTCTCATCAGCGAATTAGGGAAACATGGTCTAAATAAAACCACTATAATGTCAGTGCACACTGAATGAAAAACTGTACTCAAAGAGTGTGTCTACACATGCAATTAATGTACCTTAAAGTTACTCCACATTAAAATAAGATGCAGTAAACTGCACCTAGGAGTGCATCTACACGTGCACATGCATCAGAAGCAAACTTGCTCCTAATGGGAGCAGATAAGTCCAGGGCTGCTCCTCCCCCTCTGGCCTGCTGTGCCACTCTGCAGCCTCCAGGAGGAGCTCCAGGATCCCCTGGTGCCAGCCCTTGGATGGCAGGGAATACTGGGGTCAGGAGCTCCAGGGAGTCAGGGGGAGCTGTCCTGGAGCAGGAGACAGCTCCCAGCCATGTAGAGCTCAGAACACAGCCAAGCTTGGTGGCGCTTGTTTGGGGCAATCCCCTGTGGCTGAGCAGCAGGAGTACCCTAAGCTCTCCCCTTACTTTGCTTGCTGAAGGGATAGGGGAGCTTTCTGTCCCTTTAGCACCAGGCCAAGGACAGAGAGCTTCCCTGTCTTCTCAGTCCTGCCACTGCCCATGCAGCACATGCCCCAGTCGGCTTCTGCTCCCTGCCCAGGCCTGGGGGAAGCCAACAGCTGAGCAGTGTTGCACCAGTGGGAAGACACAACAGGGGCGGGGGGAGTAAAAGGGAGGAGATGCATGACATCTGTCCTGGGATCAGTGCTGGTTACCCCTTATGTCTCCCCACAGTCCCAGCACTGATCAGATCCTGGCTCCACCCAAGCATGGGCAAGGAGTGGGAGCCAACTGGGGCAAGCACAACACAGGCAAGCAGTAGGGCTGAGGGAACAGGGAAGTTCTCTGTCCCCAGCCTGGTGTTGCAGGGAGAGAGATCAGCACTGAGACCGAGGACAGAGAGCTCCTCTGTCCCCTCAGCAAGCAAAGCGAGGGGAGAGCACAGGAAGCTGTTGCCATTCAGCCATGGGGTATCGCACCAAGCTAACAGCACTGAGCTGGGTTGTGATCCAAGGCTCTGCACTGGAACCATAGAAAACTCCCCCCGCCCCACTCCCACACACACACACACATCCTGTATGGCCTCCTGCTGCCTAGGCTCACCTGGAGCAATTTGCTCCTGGTCAGTGTCTACGTGTGCCATTAATTTAGTACCTGTGGGCTCCTATACACATTTGGGGAGCCTGCTCAATTAATTGTCTGCTGGAGCATGGAAATTGATGGACTTGGACAGCTTCGCACATAAATGTGTATCAATGTAGCCACACATCTCCATGCTGACAAAATGGCAGTGGGGCACTTTGAAATAAAACATGTCCAATGAGCCTTAGTTTACAGCCCTCTACCACCACTTTTTCAGCACGGGGATGCACAGCAAAGCTGATACGCATGATGTGTGAGTGCATTTATTTAGTGTGGCTCGCTAATTAAAGTGCCTGGCCCCACATCTGGGAGCACATGTAAAAATGCTCTGTGTTTTTTGGTACTAGCAAATAGTGCATTAGCCTAATTTACTGTGCAGTAAGTTCCATGTACATGTAGATGCTGACATTTTATTGTGCATTAAATTAGTCTACTGTACAGCAAAGCGTCTCATGTAGATGTGCCCAAAGAGTAGTTATATCAGCGGTTTGTTATCAAACTAAGGGGAGGGGGGTGCCACTTCCAAGTAAGCTCCTCCAGGATTCTGTCCATGGGTTTAGTTGTACTTGATATTTTCATTAATGATTCAGTTTGGAAAAACTAGGTAAGCATCAGTGCTGTGGGACAGGTCTGGGGGAAACAGAGGACTCAAAACTGAATATAAGTCAACAATTTGATGCTATGGTAAAAAATAGTAACGTTTTATTCTAGGATGTGCTATCCATGTGTAAGATGGGGGCATTTACATGAGATGTTTACTGTGCAGTTGACTAATTAGTTGCTCAGTAAACATTTCAGTGTCTACACATGAGCCCCTATTAGGCTAGAGAAAGCTAATTTACTCACAGCAGGCTAGTAGTTGTTTAGATGCAAGTACATACATTTACATACAATACTAGCCTGCTGCAGAGTACAAAACTTCACAGTAATGTATGTGTAGACACTGTGCTACTGGCTAGGGCACAAGAGTGCTTCAGTGCAGGGGCTGCCTGCCAGCTAGCCCCACAATGAAGTTCCCTTATGCCCTAGCCAGCCTCTCCTCAGCACATTGAGCTGGGGGGAGCAGTCCCAGTCTGCCAGCTGACCTCCAGGGCCCCTGGCAGCTGGGGATCCTCTGCCTGGGCTCCAAGTGCTGCACCTAAATAAACTGCAGAGCTTACTGGTCCAGAGTCAATTGCATGCACATTCAAACAGCGTGCCTGGGAGAAATTAATTCTGAGGCAATAAGTTCCGCAGTTATCCAGGCTCCATAATTGCATGTGTAGATGCACCCAGTAAGTAATTATTCTTATTACTTGGCTAGGGCAAAGCTTCAGCTGGAATACTGTTAAGGCCAAGTCACATCCTCTTCCCCCTTCATGGCCGGTTCCAGGCCATTCCCCCTCTCCACCATAGAACCAAGTCATGAATCCTCCCTCACCTCCATGGGCCAAGCCATGCCCTGTTTCTCCCACAGAGCTAGGCCATGACCTCTTCCCCTGCTGGGCTGGGTTGCAACTGGGTTACTCCCCTGACATATGGCTGAATAATGCCTGCCATGCCCACGCTGGTGCCAGATTGGTACCACCACCAGAACCTGGCCCATGAATGTATGGGGCATTGACCATCTGGCCCATCAAGGAAAAAGGTTTAGCACCAGTGATCTAAATGATTTCTAGAGGTTCATTCTAACTTGACATTTCTGTGATATCTTTATTCTGTTAATACCAACTTCTTGCTCATACATCTGTATTTATCACTTCCAGGGCCAACTGCAGATTCTGGAATACAGCTTTATCATTTCTATGTTATTGTAATGCTATACATAGTTTATTGTATATAATGTTAGAATAATATAGTTGAATATTAGCTACTGTGATCTTTGCTTCTGTATATTGGCAGGTATTGGCACCACCTGCAGGTGATACTACTGTACGTTACAATCTTGAGAACTATTATCTAAAAGATTACCCACTAAAAGCCTCTTTTTAAAGAGCATTTGTTAAAGAATATGAAAATACTCCTCTTCTGGCATCTCAAAGAGAAGAGCTATATAGCATTTGGTTTGCCATGACCCAAGAAGGCTGAGCCAGGAGTCTTGTTTCCATTTCCTTTTCTCTTCTGAAGAGAGACTTTTTCTGCCACAAGAGCTATAACAGCCTCCCCAATTGGCAGTGTTATCAGAAGAAGTCCCTTCTGCCAACAGAGCTCCATCCACAGCAGGGGAGAGAACAAAGTGTTACTGAACATTGCTGAACAATCAATATTGACTATAGGTTATGATCTTTTTGCGCTCTTCTTGCACATCTCCACAAGACATTTACTGTGCAGTAAACTAATTTGCTTCACAGTAAAAGTTGCATGGCTACATATGCACCTCTATTAGGCTGGAGTAAACTAATTCACTCCACAGCAGGATAGTACTTGTAAACACAAGTACTATTCTGCTGAAGAGTTTTTTACTCTGAAGCAGCATACCCTGCACTGGAGCATCCTTGTGCCCCAACCAGCCCCTCAGCAACAAATTGAGGAATAGCCCTGGGCTGACAGGCTGAACCCTGGAGCCCCTGCCAGCTGGGGCTGCTCTGACTGAGCTCAAAATGTTGCAGTCCTGGGAGCACATGAAGATGAGGCACCCGGGAGCAAATATGCTCAGGCGTTTATTGCTTCACATTAATTGCATGTATAGACATGTTGCCAAAACGGCTAGTTTCATTCCCCTGGAGGCTTGTTCAATTACCCTCAAGGAAAGAGTCACACATACAGGCTGGGTCCATCTAGGTTTATTGTTTGCAAACAGTTCGACCGGGGAGCAGAGAGCTCAAATCAGGGCCAACGATGAGTCTGGCCTGGAATCACATTTTTATAGCTTACATTCAACAGAGTCTTGATGTACTAGAAGTTTATTGGCTGCAGTACCAGTTCCTAATTGTGACGTCTTATCTTGTAGGCTGTACTTAACTAGTTATTGGTTAATGTGACTTACCAGGGTTAGTACGTGCACACTCAAAGGTAGAATTGCAGCATGCTCAGAAGAAAAGAGCAATTTCAACAAAGTTAGTTAAACTTTAGTAACGTCTTATCTTAACGTAACCTTAAGGCACTGGACAGAGATGATTTCAAAATGCAAGGCGAGCAGTAAGAACCACAGACCACAGCTTGGACATTAGACCTCCTGATCTTTACACAAAAGGGTCATAAGATGATCATAAGACACTTCTATCATATGGTTGTTGCTCAAGCATTACTGCAAAATTATGGGGGCTAACGTCTTTTTACTACAACTCCCCCCTCAGATGCTTTCTTACTCTAAATTTTTAATAAGTGTCTGCGATAGCCAATTTCTGATAGTGTACAAACATTTCACGGTTAACAACTGATCGAACAGTCCATCTCAGAAGGGTCATGATGCATGGTAGCATACAGGGAAGCAAGCAAAGGGTTGATACTAACAAGCATAAGGCCATCAACACTCCCTTTATCCAGCCAGTCTGGGGAAGCCAGGATGTGAACCAGTCAAGGTTCCATCCGTTCCATGTCTGGACTGGAACATGTGCTACCTTCTCCATATCATTTGCTAGGTCTTTTATCAATTCACCATTATCATCAATTTCAACACAACAATTGGACAGGTTTAACTTTTTTACACACCCCTCCTTCGCTGGCAAGTAAATAGTCAAGAGCTAAACGATTCTGCAGCACCGTGGTGCGTATCTGGGTGAGTTGACTTCCAATTAAGCGGAGGGCTGCGGCAGTCTTGTTAGTGACTATCTCTACTACGGCCTGGAGTCTGATAATGCGGTTAGTCAGATAGGTGGGCTCCCTTCCAACCGCAACTGGTTCCCAAGTTGCCGGGTCATAATATTGAATGATTCTTTTGGCTGGCCATTCATTATCGCCCCACCGTTGACTCCCTCCTGCGGCTATCCTTTCAAGGGAGGTATCAGTACCACGCTTAGCACGATAAAGCCCAGGGTGGATGGTTTGAGTATCATGAGGTGTTGGCTGCACTAGCCAAACACCAGGAATCAAAGCCCCTAGATAACAGGTCCCAGCCCAATGGGGGGGAAGCTGCCTATATGCCCATCGCCCGCAAATCCACCATAGCCCACAGGTTTCATTTACGATGCTAGAACGGGAAAACATTAAAGCCAAGGTCAGTGAACCCCTTTTTAAAGAGTTTTTCATACCATTTTGATAATGAGTGCAATTGTGGCCCCAAACTAAAATTTGTTCCTCACCCAGGAGACAAGGGAGGCTTTCAAATGTACCATATGAGGCGTTTGCATGTGTCCAAGCACCTTGGCGAGGGGCAACCTCCTTAGATATCCATGTCTCTTGGCATCATGACTGTCCCACCCTAAATCCCCCTCCCTGTTGGGAAATACAAATAGATCCTTTAATCTTTGCTACCAGGAGTCTCCCAGAACCATTAAATCGTGAGGAGAGATTAAAATCACAATTAAAGCCCCAGTCAGAGATTATGTCTGTCCTATTGAGGGGAATAGGCAGGAAAGGGACTCCCTCATCACTAGAAACAGGAGTAAGTGCACACAGAAGACAACTGTGGTTAGTTAGAGCGCGGGCTGACTCTTTGAGAAGGGCCACCCATACATTTCCCACCCATGGGTTTGCAGGTGGACCTTTAGGTCTTACAGTTTTATTCATGGCGTAATGGTAATCTCCTATGCGGATTCCCTGGGGCTCAACCTCGAAGGGAGGATTTGAAGGCCAATCTCTGAGGATTGCCGACCAGAGTTCTGGTTCTGGCTCTATGCATACCGGTGTTGGACCAGCACGGAGTGCATACGTTATTATAATTTCTTGACTCAAGCAGCATTTGGAGAGGGTATGCATAGAGGCATTGATTATAGTAGACTTTGAAGCCTCATAGCTAGTCTTATTTAGGAGCTTAAGCTTTATGTCAAAGGGACATTTGCAACAGTCTGGGTGATATCCTTTTGGGTTTGCTATACCTAAAAGGGACATGAGTCCAAAAAAATAGATGAGTCCACATTTGTGTAAACGTAACTTCAGATCTCCTACTGGTTCACTTGTCCACTTGTCAGCTTCTTGTTCCCAGGTGTTGTCAGCTTCCAGAGTGACCACACCCTGGGAGTTGGTGTCCTCCGGATGAAAAGGCTTCACTCTCGAATAGTGGGTCCACTTGTCGCTGTTTGATAAGCGGACAGCCGTGTGCGTAGTCAGCAACACCTGATAGGGTCCTTCCCACTTTTCCGCAAGAGGATCTTTTTTCCACTTCTGTACTAGGACCTGGTCACCTGGTTTGAAGTTGTGGGCTGGTGCGTCAAGCGGAAGGCTCTGGAAGGATGCAGCAAACCTGTGTAGAGAAGACAAAACAGACTGCAAGGCAATAACGTGTTTCCAGATTTCAGATTTACCAAGTTCTACAGTAACTAGTTCCCTCCATCCTGCTGGCAAGACCCTGGGAGGCATACCAAACATCAATTCAAAAGGTGATAATTTAATTCCCCTACGTGGTGTACTACGAATACGAGTTAAAGCCAGTGGGAGTGCCTGTGGCCATTTCAAATGAGCCTCAATACAAATTTTTGTCAACATAGCCTTCAGTGTCCTATTCATGCGTTCCACCTGGCCTGAACTCTGGGGTCTCCATGGAGCATGGAGTTTCCAAGTGATATCTAAAGCTTTGGACACTTCCTGTACTATTTTCCCCACGAAATGACTGCCTTGTTCTGACTCAATAGACTCAGGTAACAGAAATCTGGGTATTATCTCGTGGAGTAGCACCCGTGCTACTGTAGATGCGGTAGCTGTTCTCGTGGGGTACGCTTCCACCCACCCAGTTAACTGGTCAACTAGTACCAACAGGTAATGATATCGGCCGGATCTAGGAAGTTCAGCAAAATCAATCTGCCAAGCTTGTCCAGGATATTGAGCCCATGGTCTTCCTCCCATGGGAGCTGGTGGTCTGGCAGATTTTGGATTCACCTTCTGGCAAGTCAGACACTGAGAGACCACTCTCTGGGCATCTAAATAAAGTCCGGGGGCTACCATTTGACGAGTCAACAAATCTCCCATTGCTGTGCTTCCCATGTGAGTGGAAGAATGCAATCGGTGGAGTATCTCTCCTAGCAGGGCTCGAGGTATCAACACTTTCCCTCCCGGTACGATCCACCATCCCTGTGAATTTTTACTAGCCTTGAGTTCAGCGGCTAGCTTATCTGACCCTGGACCATATTTTACTTCACAATTTTCTAAATAGGAAGTCACTTCATGGGCCGTGCCCTGGAACGCTGCCTCTCCTCCTGTTTGTGCTGCCTCTTTGGCTGCCATGTCAGCCTTTGCATTTCCCCTTTTCTGGCATTCATCTGCAGCCTTGCCATGGGCTCTTACATGTACCACGGCCACCTCCTTTGGTAGCCGGAGGGCTTCCAATAACATTATTATTTGTGGGCCATTGGCAATCTTTTGTCCAGAGGCCGTGATGAATCCCCGCTCTTTCCACAACAACCCATGGGCATGAACAGTGGCAAAGGCATAACGTGAGTCTGTAAAAATGTTTACCCTTTTATCTTTTCCCAATTCTAGTGCACGAGTTAGGGCCACGAGCTCCGCTGCCTGTGCTGACCATGTCGCAGGGAGCTTTTCTTTCCATACCGTTTCTGTCAATGTCACCACAGCACATCCGGTATATCGCACACCCTGTATCACACTGCTCTAACCATCTACAAAGAATTCTTCCTCTGGGTTCTCAGTTGGGTCATCATTCAAATCAGGACGAATTAGTACTGTCTGTGTCAATACTTGTAAACAGTCATGACCCGGAGGCCCCGGCTCCAGCAGTAAAGTCGCTGGATTTAAGGCAGTGGTGTGCTTGAAGGTAAGACCTGGATTAGATAAAAGAAAGATTTCATATCTCGATTGTCTGGAGGGGTTCAAAAATTTCCCTCCTTCTCCTCCGAGAATCTGGGGAACCCCATGTGGAGTGTGTATCTCCATGTCAGCTCCCATAACAATCTTTTGGGCCTCTTCCATGAGGGTAGCAGTGGCGGCGACAGCCCTCAAACATGCATGCCACCCCTTTGCCACCGGGTCTAAGACCTTGGAGTAGTATCCCACTGGTTTCCAAGTTGGACCAACTGGCTGAGTTAAAACTCCTGAAGCTACCCCTTTGTTTTCATGCACATATAGTCTATAGGGCTTGTGCCCATTTGGGATCATTAATGCTGGGGGTCGCAAGAGGGCAGCTTTCAGTAATTCAAATGCATGCTGTTTTTCCTTAGCCCATTTCCAATTTGTGAGACCCTCCTTCGTGAGGGACTCATATAGGGGTTTGGCTTTTCCCCCATAATCAGGAATCCACAGTCTACAAAACCCAGTTAAACCCAAGAAAGCTCGCAGCTCTTTAGGATTCCTGGGAGCAGGCATATCCTGAATTGCTTGAATTCGATCCTTGCTCAGAGCCTGAATCCCCTTCTTAATCTCATATCCCAAAAAGGTAACCTTTGGTTGGCAAATTTGAGCTTTTTCTCGAGACACCTTATACCCTCTCTGTCCCATGGTATTCAGTAAGGATTCTGTCGCCTTTTTCCCCGTCTGTAAGTCGGGACTTGCTATTAATAAATCATCAACATATTGCAACAGTGCCACCTCGTGGTGTCTCTCTTTCCAGTGCTCCAAATCTTTTTGCAAAGCTGTTCCGAAAATATAAGGAGATGAAGCAAATCCCTGAGGTAATACCGTCCACAACAATTGGGTCTTATAGTATGTATCTGGATCTTCCCATTCAAAGGCAAACAATTTCTGACTATCTTCATGTAGTGGAATAGAGAAGAAAGCATCTTTTAAATCTAGCACAGAGAATACCTCAGCATCCGCTGGAACCTGGGTTAAGATGGTGTGGGGATTTGGGACTGTATGGTGGTCCACTAAAATCTTGTTTATGGCCCTTAAGTCTTGTACCAGCCTAAAAGAGATTCCATCTGCTTTGGGTACACCCAAGATTGGGGTGTTAAAGGGGGATGATCCCTCTATTAACCACCCATACCTCTTAAATGTTTCAATTAGTGGCTTCAAACCTATTCGAGTGGCTTTCTTCAGAGGATATTGTTTGACACACACAGGACCTTCTCCTTCCCTCAGAGGAATTTTTACAGGGTGTACGTATTTTGCTCGGGCAGGAGTTCCATCTGCCCATACACAGGGATCCACATTTTCTAAAATCTCAATCCCCTTGGGTTCTGATCTTGTCTCAACTGTCCGTAAAGCCATCTGGTAGCTTGAGCCTTGCTTTACCGGTAATTGCACTACGATTTGATCTTCACGGAAGAAGATTTCCGCTTGCAGTTTTGTTAGCAAATCCCGTCCCAATAGTGCTACTGGGCAGGCAGGTGATACTACAAATGCATGCTCCAGTTTATTATTCCCAATCTTCGTGAGGAGGGGCTTATATACAGGCAATCTGATCCGTCTTCCCTCTATCCCTTCTACCGTTACATACTTTCCGCTTCCTTTAGCTAAAGGGGGTTTCATAGGAATCATTGAAAAGGTGGCCCCAGTATCCACTAGGGCCTCATAATCTCTGCCACCTACCCTAATCTGTACCATGGGATCCTTCCGGGCGTTTGCCCATAGGGCAGTGGCCTTGAATCCCTGGACCCTTCAGCTAGAATCTTCTCCCGAGGATTCTGCTAGCATCTGGTGGTCCCCTCGTTGGGTTTCCCTCTTTTTATCCCGTAGCTTAGGACAATCTTTTTTCCAATGTCCTTTTTCCCGGCAATATGCACATTCATCCAGCTGCGGCTGACCTCTTCCTTTCTTCTGCCCCCCCTCTGGTTGCCCTTTCCATCCTCCATTGCCATTAGTACTCTTGCTTAAGGCGGCTGCTAGCATGGCCATTTGCTTCTGTCCACGCTTCTCCTCCTTCTTTTCTGCTATTTGATCCCGGTTCCCATAGACTTTATACGCAATTTCCACTAGCTCTGAAAGGGGTTTCCCTGGTCCTCCTTCAACTTTTTGCAACTTCTTCCTTATATCTGGGGCCGCCTGCCCAATAAACAGCATATTCACCATGCAGTGATTTTCTGGAGCCTCAGGGTTTATTTCACTAAATTTCTTAAAGGCATCATACAACCGCTCGAGGAAGGCTGAGGGAGATTCATCCTTTCCTTGGCGGACCTCGCATATCCTGGAGAGGTTTGGTACCCGTGGTACTGCCTTACCCAGAGCTTCTACTATAATCCCCAGATATTGATGATTCAGATCTCTCCCTTCCTCTGAGTTGTTATCCCAATTGGGACTCTCAATAGGACATACAGCACGCAGGTCCCCTCCAGGGGCTATTACCCGCTCCTCAGCTATCTTATCCGCTACTCCCTGTACCATCCGCCTTTCCTCAGAGGTCAGGAGGGTATGCAGCATCATTTGAACATCAGCCCAGGTAGGACGGTGGGTTTGCCCTACTGACCGAAACAGATTTTGCATCTTATCAGGGTCTTCTCTAAAAGAAGGATTTTGATTCTTCCAATTAAACAAATCTGACGTGTGAAAGGGTACGTAAACGAAGGTTGTTCCCCCCCCTTCTCCTGGAGTCACTACTTGACTCATGAGACAATTGTTACTGGTGTAATTGGGGTTCTTGTTACGGGTACTCCGGGGGGCTTTATCATGCCAGGATTCCACGAGCTTTAACGCTGATTTGAGCTGAGCCAGCCCCTCTGGGAAGCTGTCTGTTTCCTCATAAGGGGGAGCTGTTGGTGGGAGATTCTCTTGGTCTTTTCCCTTCTTTTCTCCTGAAACCCCGAGGCCAGTTAGGGTTGCTACTGAGGGACTTTCTGACCTCTCCCTGCCCAACAAGTCAGGATCCTCTCGGAATGATGAGGATGATGGTGATGATTCCTGGCTCCTGGAGCTGGGGCTAGAGTCCGTCTGAGATGATAATGGTGACTCCTGACTCCTGGAACTGGGGCTGACAGGTGACTGTGTTCTAACTCTGTGTCCTGGTCCCTGAATCAGATTTCCCTCACTATCAGAATCAGGAAGGACTTGGGCTGTTCTCCCAGTGTCTTTTGCCAATAACATCTTACACATTTTCTTTTTACACTTCTGAACCCATGGGGGAACAGGATTCATTATAGCACTTATCCAACAATCTATATACGGCCACTGATCCCAGTGGCCGTCCTGGGTTATCACATTTGAAACTGCATTAGCTAATTTTACATTGTAAGAACCAACTTCCGGCCATCCAACCCCAAAAGTGGGCCATTCCTTCTGACAAAATATAATCTAGTCATCCTTTGTCATTTCTATTCCATAGTCTCCCTTAAATTTACCAAAATTCCTCAGCATGCATCCTAATGGGGAAGCAGAATCTTCTTCTCGGGAGCTACCTGAACCCATTGTGTCGACCAATATACAAATGCACTCAGGTCCCTGTCCACTGGGTCACGAGGTTCCAGCTGAGCCCCCTTGCTTTCGACTCTACCTTGTTGGGCAGAATCGGTGCAGCTAGGCTCAGCTATAGTCTCAGACTTGGTCAGCGGCTCATGTTTCTAAAGGGATTCCCCGGATCCAAAATCCAGATCAATATGCTGGATACCAAAACCAACACTTAAATCCTCAGGGCTCCCCAAATTCCCTTACAGACCATTCAATTGACACAAGGAAAGCGAATACTCACTCTGCTGGACCCCTGGCGCCGTCTCTTCGGACCCACTCAACCTGGGTGACTCGTTCAAAGGAGTGCCTTTGACTTCTCAGGTGCCCAACTCACGGACCCGGAGGTCGTGATGGACTCCAAGATCAGTCCGGTGGCCACTTCACGACTCTCCTTTGCCGATCTCGTCATGCCCTGAAGTAGTCCAGAGGGCTCCTGGCTGGCTCGCCAAATTGTTGCCAAAACGGCTAGTTTCGTTCCCCTGGAGGCTTGTTCAATTACCCTCAAGGAAAGAGTCACACATACAGGCTGGGTCCATCTAGGTTTATTGTTTGCAAACAGTTCGACCGGGGAGCAGAGAGCTCAAATCAGGGCCAACGATGAGTCTGGCCTGGAATCACATTTTTATAGCTTACATTCAACAGAGTCTTGACGTACTAGAAGTTTATTGGCTGCAGTACCAGTTCCTAATTGTGACGTCTTATCTTGTAGGCTGTACTTAACTAGTTATTGGTTAATGTGACTTATCAGGGTTAGTACGTGCACACTCAAAGGTAGAATTGCAGCATGCTCAGAAGAAAAGAGCAATTTCAACAAAGTTAGTTAAACTTTAGTAACGTCTTATCTTAACGTAACCTTAAGGCACTGGACAGAGATGATTTCAAAATGCAAGGCGAGCAGTAAGAACCACAGACCACAGCTTGGACATTAGACCTCCTGATCTTTACACAAAAGGGTCATAAGATGGTCATAAGACACTTCTATCATATGGTTGTTGCTCAAGCATTACTGCAAAATTATGGGGGCTAACATCTTTTTACTACAGACATGCCCCTAGATAACAAAGCTAAACCAGCAAAACTCTATAATGTAGATGAAGACTAAATGGAGGTCTAGCCCCATAAATGATTGCCTATATAAAAATGCCTATATAAAAATGCAGTATGCACAAATATAACGGGATTATTATTATAGATTATTACAGGTTACTTACAGAAGAAGCCATTTGGGTAGAAGGATTTTGTAATTAATTGTGGAATTAATTAGGTATGTAGCAATGTTTAAGTGGTATTATCTATATGATGCCCTCAGTTGGTGTTGTGAGTATTTCCCCACTCCCTGGGTCAGGCACCCCAATTTGCCTGCCATGATTTGATGGAAAAATCATTGAAGGAGGAGTTTAGTGGTGTTCCCGCTCTGTCCCAGAGATAGTAATACTCATTGAACTGATGCGGCTGGTCCTGGGGCTCTGCCTGCCCTATACTCCAGTCTACTCACCAACTGTGAGGGCCATCATGATACCATTTCCAATTACTGGCTCCAGCCTCTTAGGCTCTCCCATCAGGCCTCAACCCTGTAGGTCTGAGTGGTAAGTGCAGGTTTGTAGTTGCAGCCTGTCAGTCTTCCCTATTCTTTAGCTCTGCTCCATCCCTTTCATAGATTTCATAGACATTAGGGCTGGAAGGGACCTTGGAAGATCATTGAGTCCAGCCCCCTGCCACAGGAACTGGAAGTCAGTAAGGGTCATAGGATCCGTGAGCTTGTCAAAGTCAGCTTTCCTGAAGTCGAGGACTTCTGTATTGCTGACTGACTTGCCAACTTTATGGTGGATGCTGAAGGTGATCAGCTCATGGTCACTGTCACCAAGCTTCCCTTCGATCATTAGGTCACTGATTAGGTTGTCACCCATTGCCAGTACCAAGTCGAGCAGCATGTTACCTCTCATCAGCCCGTAGACTTCTTGCATCAGATAGAGCTCATCCATGCATGAGAGAAAGCTTTGTGACTGCATGAATTTGCCTGAACACTCTTCCCATGTCTGGGTAGTTGAAGTCTCCCATGACAGCCATGCACTAGGAGCATGCTGCCTCAGCCAATTCCCTGGTGAACTCCTGGTCAAGCTTTTGATCCTGGGCAGGAGGTCTGTAGTAGACTCCCACCGTTGTGTCCCCTGTGCCATGTTCCCCATGGATTTTAGCCGAGAGGGTCTCCAGTCGTCCACTCTGGGTGCCAATGTCAGCTTCCAGGGACAGATAGCTTTCCTTGACATAGAGAGCTACACCCCCACCCCTTTTGTCCACTCGATCTCTCCTGTACAGGGTATAGCTGTCTATACCTGTGGTCCAGTCATGGGTGGAGTCCCACCAGCTCTCCATTATCCCTATGACATTGTAATTATTTGTGTTAACCAGGGGGACAAGTTCCTCCTATTTATTCCCTAAGCTCCTGTCATTTGTTTACAGGCATGCAAGTGTCCCTTTGGGGGCCCTTGCCTTGTCTACAGATCGTTCTAGGGCTGGGGCAGGGGTGGGCTTCCTTAAGAGCCTCGGCCTGCTGGCTTTTCAAGGGTTGCTCAGCAGGTCAGGAGTGGCAGCAGTCCCCCCACCACCCACTGGGCTTAGTTTAAAGCCCAGTGGAGCAGGTCAGCCAATCTGGCTGAGAAGACCCTCCTCCCCAGCGGAGAGAGTTGGAGGCCGTCCCTTCCCAGCAGCTCGCTGTCTCTCTCACCAAAGAGAGGACTGTGGTCATGGAAGCCAAAGCCTTTCCAATTACACCAGTGCCTCAATCTTTGGTTTACTACCTCGATCCCACCTCAGCCCATAACCCAAAACTGGGAGGATTGAGGAGAACACCATCTGTGCCCCCAACCCCTTAAGGCTCACTCCCAAATCCGTGTAGCACTTCATGACCTGGCTGGGATTGCTCTGAGCCGTATCATTTGTGCCCACATGGATAAGGAGCATAGGGTAGTGGGCTGGAGGAGCTTAGGGATCTTCTCCACAATGTCTCGGATACAGGCTCCCGGGAAGCAGCAGACTTCCCAGGCTAAGGGGTCAGGGTGGCAGATTGCCCCCAAGTCCCCCTCAGGATGGAGTCTCCCACAACAAACACTTTGCGTTTTGTCTTGGGGAGAGCAGGGGCGGTATCTACAATTGAGCCTGTGTTGCCTGCAGGAGCTGGCAGCTTAGCATGCTCTGCTGGGGCTGCAAGAGGTTCATACCTGTTGCAAAGCTCCAGCAGTGCTGGGACCTTGGTGCAGCGGGCCTTAGGGCCGCTGACCACCTTGGTCCAACCCCCTGGATGGACAGAATGGGAGGTCCCCAAGTCCTCCCTTTTCCTGGAAGGTGATCGTGGTCTGCCCTTCGCCTCCAGGGGAAGAAGGGCCTGGCAGTAGGAATCTATCTCCTGCTCACCATCCCTGATGGCTTGCAGTCTCTGGACTGCAGCCTGGAGCTCCTCCAGGTGGCACACCAGAGACCCCAAAAGGGAGCAGACCTCACAAGGGGAGGTGGCCATGCTCCTGGACCCCAGAGCCTGAAAAAGTGTCAGGCAGCCCCCGCAGCTGAAAGCCAGAGGCTTCATCTGTGTGGAGACTGGAACCATGAGCTCCATCTATGTAGAGACCTCTGAGGTGCCAGAGGGGGAGGCCACAGACTCCAAGGGGACCGTCAGGGTGTGGCATGTGCCCATCTGCATGGTGCCACTGGTAGGCTGGCTATGGCTGGGACTGCCTTCCCTAGGGTGCACTGGCAGGGCCTCAGGCCCTCCCGCTCACCCTTCTGTGCAAACTCCCATGCTAACTCCCATGCCAGACCCAGAAGCACATCTGTTTGCACAGCCTGTTCGTGAGGCTCCGGTTGTGTGGCTCCCTGGAGTGCTGGGCAAAGTAGGAGCCAGGGAGGGGCGAATCTCTCCTTGGCTCCACTCAGTTGCCCCGCAACTGGGCTTTGTCCCTCCCACCATGGGCCCCGCTTACCTCTGGCACTGCTGGGGGTTGGCAGGGTGCTCCACGGTCACTGAGGGTCGCTGGGGGGGCCTCGGGGTACAGGGGTGCAATGGACTTGCACCCATGCATCTCACACTGCTCCCAGAGCCAAACTTAGGGTTTTTTCCAGTCAGCGGGCCCTTTTAAACTCCACACATGCGCAGTGGGCCTGCTGCTGGCACCGTGCTACTTTCTGTCAAGTGGGGCCATACCTAAGGGTTTGGGGGACCCTGATCTACCAGAAAGGGACTGGTAGGTACCCTCTCCCCACTCTTCTTTCTCCCTGGGGGCTGGGCCAAGTAGGAGTTGTGGCAGGGCAAGGCCCTTTGCCAGGCCTGGAACTACCATGCCTCTGTGTGTTTAAGGATGGCCATAACAATTAAGAGCTCCCAGGGCAGTGACAGAACCCAAAAACCCTTCTCAGGGAGCTCTGTATGGGGAGCCCCTTCTGGCTCCCTTACACTGCTTCTGCTCACCTCTGGCGGGTCAGTGTCATGGGGAACCCGTGCTGGAAGGAATGCACCCCGGCAAGCTCGGCTTATCACCTCATTCATTTCCCCCGCACCCAGCTTCTGCTAGGGTTTTTAAATCTCCCACAGAGGGACTCACAGCTGATGTCATCAGCTGGCCAGTGCCCAGTCTGATTGAGAGACTTTTGAAAAGCCAGCACAGTGCTGACTCACGCAACTCCAGCCCTGGCTCTGGCTCCTTCCTGGGTAGGTTCTCTGTGGTGCTGGGGTCCCTGGGTCTGCCTTGGAAGCATCAGGGTCTGTTCCTGGTGTCTCCAACCCCTATGAGCAGCCCCAGCCTCTTCAAAAAGCGTTAAGAAAAAGTGATAATTTCTAGGACAATTAGTTAGGTTTAAAGGACTATTTTAAAGAATGGCTTAAGTTTAAAAAATATATTTTGAACCTGAAAGATTTTTACCTATACCATGAAACAGTTTGGACTTTATTTGAACTTATGTTAAATCCTAGTGCAACTAACAGAAGGTAGAAAAAAAAGAGTGTTAAAACTCTAATGATGTTTCCAGAGTTCCCTTCACAAGGCCAAAAACCATTATCATTTTGTTTGCATTAATAGGTTGCTTATTAATGATCTGAAGGTGTTTTCAGGTCTATTCCGTGAAGATCTTCAACTATTCAAGGAGTGACAGCAATCATGCACCTCCAATGAGTCTGTGAAGAGTATAAATTTCTCTGAATGAAGCAATAAGCAATATTCTGCACCTATCTGTCAGTGGCACTTCTTTCCCTAACATCTCAACCTTTTCATCTCATCTATTTCAAGTAAGAAGACAGAAACAAAGAAGCCACCCTGCAGCATCAAGAAGCAACTTTCCTGTACTGTGATATCCTTGCAGCACAATGACATCACCAAAATATAAACACCATGGGTGAGAAACCAAATCACAGCCAATGAATTAGATTTATTTTTTTCATGTATAATTTTAATGAGATACTGACATGCTATTGTAATTTAAGATTGCAATAGATTTTCCAATTACATACCAAAATGTTTTAAATGATAAGTTCTTGGAGAGGAAAAATTTAATAACATTGACAAAGAGCAAGAAATACCAGATTTAATTTGAATTTAAGATTCTTAATATTCATTAATTTGCCTGTCTCAAGAAAGATCCTTGAATGGCTTCTTTTGCATAACTAAATTTAAATATTTTCTTTGGTTTCATAAAACTTAATTAAAACCACATAATTGCCCATTTATAAACTATTTGGATTAGCATATACCCAATAGGGCTTAATTACTCCTACACAAAATCCCTATGCCCATCTATAAACTGTTTTAGTTCTCTGTGGGTGCATTTATACAAGATGCTTTACCGCGCATTCAACTATCCTAATGCACAGGAAAGCATCACTATCTACGTGTGCACGGAACTTACTGTGCAGTAAATCAGGCTAATGTGTGGTTTGCTAGTACCAAGAAATACAGGTACTAGATTAACCATGCATTAGATACTGCGCAGTAACACACATGTAGATGTTGACTGGGAACAATTTGCTCGCGGTCAGCCTAGGCAGCAGGGCGCTATAGGAAGTGGAGAAGGGTAGAGTTGTCAGTGGCTCTGGTGCAGAGCTCAGGTTCGCAGCCCAGCTCAGCAATGCTGTTTTAAGGAGATGTCCCGTGGCTGAGCAGCAGCAGCTCTCTGAGCTCTCCCCTCACTTTGCTTGCTGAAGAGATGGGGGAGATCTCTGTCCCCAGTCCTGGCGCTGCTCAGCTCCCAGCTCCCCCCAGCAGCCAGGAGCTGAGCAGCACTGGGATGGAGGAGCTCTCTGTCCATGAAGCACAGGGCCAGGGACAGACAGCTTCTCTGTGTCCTCAGCCCTGCTACAGCCCACACAGCACATGCCCCAGTCAGCTCCTGCTCCCTGCCTGTACCTGGGGGAAGCTGGGAGCTAAGCAGCACTGGGACTGGGGGGATACAGGGAGGTAAGGAGCACCAGGACCAGGGAGAGTAACATGGGGGGTGGGGGTGGGGGGGTAAGCAGTGCCAGGACTGGGGGGAGACTTGGTGGGGAGGGTAGGCAGCACCAGGACTCAGGAGAAATGCATCTCCCCCCAGTCCCAGGACTGCTTACCCCTCACAACGTGTCTCCCCCCAGTCCTAGCACTGCTTACCTCCCGGACACATCTCTTCCTTGTCCCAGTGCTACTTACCCACCACAATGTGTCTTCCCCTGGTCCTGCCACTGCTTACTACCCTCCCCCCCCCACATACTTCACCCCAGTCCTGGAGTAGCTTACCCCTGGTGCTGGTGCTGGTGCAGCTTATGCTCCTTTATCTTCCCCCGGTCCTGGCACTGCTCAGCTCCTAGCTCCCCCAAGCATAGGCAGGGCCTTGGAGCTAACTGGAACATGCACTGCATGGGTAGCAGCAGGGCTGAGGGGAAGTGGAAGCTTTCTGTCCCTGTCCTGGTACTGTGGGGACAAAAATCTCCCAAATCCCTTCAGCTAAAAAGGCAAGGAGACACTTCAGGGCACTGATTCTGCTCATCCAGGGGCATTACCCCAAGCCCAAGCAGTGCAAAGATGGGAGGGAAATGCGGGGGAGGGTGGGGTGGCATAGGCAGCACCAGGACTCAGGGAAAATGTGTCTCTACCCAGTCCCAGCAGCAATCCCAAACTCCACATGACTAGAGCAGGGGACAGTTCCCCTCTGCTCCCTGGAGCCTGGGCCTGACCCCTGTGCCCCCTACTAGCCCAGGGCTAGCATCAGGGGATCCTGGATGCTGTAAGGGGGCAGAGCAGGGCAGGGGGCAGGAGTAGCCCTAGACTCAACTGTTCCCATTGGAAGCAAATTTGCTCCTGTTGTGGGTATACATGTAGACAAGTTCCTGGGCACAGCTTACTGGGTACATCTACATGAGATGCTACATTGCCATAGCTTTGAGCTACAGTGACATAGCTCATCACTACAGTGATGTGGTATCAGCGGGCACAAACTGTGATGCCAACGCTACTGTGCAGTAGCAGCAAGCTACTGCACAGTAGCTCATTGCTACTGCACAGTAAGATCAGGGCACCAGGACACCCCTAGGAGTTACTAGGAATAATGGGTACAAACTAGTGGAGAGTAGATTCAGGTTAGACATTAGGAAGAAATTTTTCACAGTAAGGGTGGCCAGAATCTGGAATGGGCTGCCAAGAGAGGTGGTACTATCACACAACGTGGAGGTTTTCAGGTAACAGATTTAATTGTGATTAATAACTGTGCAGTAACACACATGTAGATCAACCCAGCAGCAAATTTGCTGCTGGGTGTGTCTAGCCACTTGGGGGCCAGCCTGAGGCCAGCCCTATGGCTGCAGCCTAGAAGCCTCTCCTGCTCCAGCGCTGGGATGCTTCTATGGCAACCCCTGGCTGCAGGCTATAAAAGCCTGAAGATATTATGTGCCCTGGAGCACTGACACCAGGGAGCCTGAGAGCACTTCAGGCCCTTTGTGTCCCCCTGGGCAGACTACAGGCTACCTGTGCCTGCCTGGCTGCTGCTTAGCCACATCTGTGCTGCACAGCAGAAGGGCAGTGCCATCAGAGCCAACAGCCTTCTGCAGCCTGCTGCAGCCACTGTCCAGGCCTGCCAGCCCACAGAGCCACCTGCAGCCAGCTCTGTGCAGCAGGGCCAGTGGACCCTGCCTGCTTCACACCCCCAGCAGCCTGCCCTGCTCCTGAAGGTACTTCAGGGCATAGCCTCTGCCATGTGGTTCCCAGTCCTTTGCTTTGCTCCTGTGCTGGGCACTGCTGGCAGATGCGGAAGTCCTGAACCAGTTTGAGTGTGGTGAGTGCTCAAACACCCACATTTTTGAGGCCCTGTTGTGCGGGATGCAGGAGCAAAGGCACAACCAGTTGGCATGGCTGTGCCACAATAAGATCAAGGTCTTGTAGGCACAGTGGGTGGCCATGACTGGCCATAATTGTTGGTGCCTCTAAGACCATGTCATTTATGCAGCAACTGACTAACATTTTCATGCCCCAGGACCCAATCCTGATTTACCATTGTCCCTGCATACCAACATGAGTGGCCTGCCCCACTCACTCCAGCACCTCCAATGATGTGTCACCTGAAGCGGGACCCTTTGGTGTTCAGCATCCTGTCCCACCCTGCTCCTTGGCTATGAGCTCCACTAGCAGCTTGGGGAGTGCTAGTCAGCACCTGCCTTGGCAGTTGCGCAGCCCCAGGACCAGCCATGAGGAACAGCTGGCTATATCACTGCCAGCCATCAGCAGTGCCAGCTTCTTCCCAGTAGGGAGCCAAGCTGCGCACACCGCACCCCATGGGCCTCAGACACTGGGCACAACCAGATGTCTTCGCCTTCTGGGGGGACCATGCTGAGCCACCAGCCAGACCAGCCCTGGACACATGGTAAGCCCTGCACTGAGGGGAGAGCCCTCCCTGCC
The DNA here is from genome assembly GCF_030867095.1 of Alligator mississippiensis. Taxonomy (NCBI): domain Eukaryota; kingdom Metazoa; phylum Chordata; order Crocodylia; family Alligatoridae; genus Alligator; species Alligator mississippiensis. The sequence continues at coordinate 42,692,690 of NC_081827.1, forward strand.
CCAGTCCCAACCCCTGCCCCCAGCTCTGGCCCCAGCCCCTGCCCCTGCCCCTGCCTCCCCTCCCTGCTTGGCCCACCTTCATTCCCCTGGCCATGGGTTTCCCCCCCCCACAGCACACAGAGAGGTGGGATACAGTACAAAACTTTATTGAGCAACCCATGCCCCCACAGCTGGGTGGGCACAGGTCTCTCACACTGTGAGGAATGTATACATCCCAGGTGCTATGGGATGAGTGGCAGCACAGCAGAGTGGGTCACCTGCAGGGCGATGAGGGGGGAGAGGGGTCTGAAGCTCCCCCCTCATCCTGCCAGGTGCTGTCAGGGGCATGGCCTGTCCTGCCCTGGGGACACTGCAGGGCAGACAGGCTGCTGGTGACCAGCACCCAGGGTGAGCAGCAATGGGGTGCTTGACCAGAGGCAACCTGCGCCCAGGCCTACCCAGCTCAACTTACCATGGTCCCTGGGCACTTATGACCCTCAATATGACCTCCAATCTGATGGCCAGGCAGTGCATGGCCCCTGGTGCAGAGCCTCTGATCACTGAAATGTTGCAAAGTCTTACAAAAGGCTTCTGTCTTATAGCTCTGCAGACCCAGTATCTGGGTGTGGAGAGGCCACAAGCCCCAGTGGAGATGCCACCACCCACCACTCATATCCTCCAGATGCCCTGGCTGCATCAGAGGTGCACCATGGACAGCACCCTCCTCCTGGTGGCTGGTGGCATTGGCCGAGGTGTGGAAGGAGACCTAATGAGCCTGATGGGAAGAGAACCTGGCCTGGGAGAAGAGGTGGCAGAAGGAGGACCTGGCCCACCAGGAGAGGTGGCAGATGGACGACATCACCCAGGGGGAGGTGTTCTGGGCTAAGCTCCTGGACTGGGAGCACGCTTCAGGTCCTGTGGCCCAAAATTCCATTCTGGGCCAGGCCATGCAGGCTATGGATGATGACCATTGGACCCTGCACACCATCCTGGGCCTGGCGGTCTCATTCATGCCTGCTGATGCCCAGCCCCCATCTCTAGCTCTGCAGACCCCCTGGCAGCAAGCCACTGTCCTGCATCAGGCTTTTGCCTGTGCCTGGGATGAGGAGCCCCTGGCCTGGCCCCTGCCCCAGGTCTGCCGCCACCCACCTGAGCGCAGGCTCGCAGGCATAGAGCCAGAGCTCCCTAAAGCAGTGCCAGGATTGGTTGTCAGCCCTGCTGGCCCTGGATTTTGCCAGTTGGAGGGGGAGCCACCCACCCCAGAGAAGCACTGGGCACTGTCACCCTGGGTGAACCCCCTGTCCACTGCAGTTGCCATGGTATGCTGACCTGCTAGGGGAACAGCCAGAGGCTAGGGTGCTGGCTACCTGTCCATGGGCTGTGCCCCCTAGGTAATGTCACCCCACAGCCCCCACTCTGGGACACCAAAAAAACCCACTTTGTTTTCACTGGGAAGAGGGTTTTTTATTGGTGGTGGGTGGTGGAGGGTCTCTGTTTACTCGGAGGGTAGGGGGAGGGTAGCTCTGTGTGTTGGGGAGGGAGAGGGGCCTGTTGTATGTGAGGGAAATAAAGACTCGCTCTTCTGACACGTGTCTTCAGTGAGCATGGTACAGGGGGTGGGCAGGGAAGTGGGGGTGGATACATGGGAAATGGTTCAGGCAGGCTAGAGCAGGAAATGCAGGAGGAGGTGTTTAACCTTGACCTCTGCTGGCAAGTGAGTGGCTCTCCTGGGGCCTGGCCTGGGCTGGGCTGTGTGGGGTGGGGGGGAGGGCTGCCAGGGCCAGCAAGAACAGCATCATGGCCAGCAGGAGCATGGGATGCTGGTCAGGGGCAGGGACTGAAACAGCCATGGCACAGAGAGGCAGAGTGGGCAAGGAACTGCATGCTGCCTCTGCATTGGGTATGCTGCTCCTGGGCAGGGAAGGAGCTCCCCAGAGAGCAGGGCTCGCTTCTAAAGATGGCTGTGGGGTGCTGACAACTGCAGCTGTAGCCTGGAGCTCCCCCATTGGCCACAGGGGCACATTGCAGGGCTGGAGAGACATGGCAGCAAATCTTCTTCCTAATCCCGCATGTGTGTGTAGATGCGTCCACTGGGTACATCTACATGTGATGGTACATTGTTGTAGCAATGCACTATGGCAACATAGCATCAGTGGGCACAAATTGTGATGCTGCAGCTACATTGCCATACTGACATGCTCCTGCAGTATAGTGTGTCGCTAAGGTGACATAGGGGCTAAAAATAACCATGTGCCACCAGCACAGCACAATACAAGCTATTATTGTGCCATCATTTAGTACTTCCAAGGAAGTACTAAATGACAGTGCAGTTGCAATGGCACCATAGAGGCACAGGTAGATGAGCTCACTGTGCCTTATTTTAATGTCCAGTAACCACAACGCACTTTAATTGTGTAGATGTGCCTAGTGATATTCTTTGCCTTGATTTAACTACAGTGATTCCTATGAGCACTAACTTTATTCAAAAGATTACTAATGTGTAGTTTCTAGGACCAAGAAACAGTAGGACAAATCTTAATAACTGTTTCTCTTCCCTTTCACAGATGTAGCTCTTACTATTCTCTAAGGTTTAATGTCTGTTAAAAGCTCTCCAGAGAGAAACAAACGAGAAATTGTAACTGAATTAGCTATGGTTTGGGATTTTCTTTTCTTTTCTTTCTTTAGTATTAAAATAGCTGGAGATAGTAACTGTAATTATGTGTGCACATCTGTGCATGCACTTTAATGCACATTAAAGTGTCACTCAAAATATGCTGTTTAGTTAATGTGCATTAAAACAGGCTAATGCGCATTAAGCATCACTTAAAAACTGTGCCCTTTAGTTAATGTGCATTAAGTTAGGCCAATGCTCATTTCCCTGGTACCTCACAATTAGCACATTAACTAAAGCACATTCATGCACACGCCCTTTGGCTTTGTTTTAATCTGGCATCCCTTAGAGTACGGCAAAGAGCCCCAAGTGACTAAAATATATGGAGCCATATCCCTCAATGGGAAGAGAGACCATTATTAAGATTTGTCCCACTGTTTCTTGTACCTTTATATTATAAATGTTAGTAGTCTTAAGAGTAAAGTTAGTTGATGCTAAAGAAACTTGCAAACACCCCTTTGTTCTCTAAAATACGGATGTAATAACAGAAGTTAGGTAGGAATCCTCTGTTGTTTCAAAACAAAACTTTAAAAAAGATAACTCAGTATTTTGGAAGAAAACAAATCAATATATTATTACATTGCCACCAAAATAGTCTCTCTTTTTTGGTCAAGTACTTGGGGCTACAGGTCGCATTTCTTTCTTTCCTCTAAAAGACAATTCAACTAAAATCATACTGCCTGCTAATATAATGCTAAAATATGGCTGAAATACCTGCTCAAGGGAAAGTGTTTGTCACCTACTGAACACAAACCATATTGGTGGTGTTAACAGGCATACATTAGAATTTCCTAAAACATACCTTAATTACATGGCAGCTTCTAAGACTTTGGCTAGTCATTGGAACAAAGATATTTATTGTCCTCTGAATTATTTTCATTAAGTTATAACACACTGTTTATAAACGAGCTGTAAGTGAAAAAGGGAAACAAGCATCAGGGTTTTCTTCAAGAAGTCTCCCAAGACCACGTTCCATTGAGCAATGTTGACATGATGAACTATGAAAAGATCAGAAAAACTACCCAATTTGTCCAGCCTGAACTGGACCTTCAAGATAGATCACTTGACAAAGGAAATCATTTGAAAGCCATTTTCAAGGAATTTTTTGACACGGAGTTGCAAATAGGCATGGAGCCATCTGGTACCAGGTTTAGGGCATGTGTGTCAGAATGTTCTTAATTAAGAGAAATACTTTATCCAAAGTGCTGAATAGACACTGCTCCCATGAACTGGATGTTTTGGCCAAAGGGGAGAGAGAGAGAGAGACTGTGTGTGTGTGTGTGTGTGTGTGTGTGTGTGTGTGTGTGTGTGTGTGGCATACAGACCTGAGGTGACAGGAACAAAGTAGTCAAGTGGGGAGGTGAGACTGGGAGACTGGAGATTCTAAAAAGGAATGAGATGTTCAAGGATGGATAGTGAGATATAATGAAGGGGAAGGAGAGTAAGCTAATGACAAAGATCAGGATGTGGCCCAGGTAGGCAAAGAAGATCAAACTTATTTAGCAAGAACACAATTTGCAACAGGAATCTGTAGAAAATCAGTTGAACCTGGTGGAGAACTGGGATATCTGGTGTTGGCCACATGATAGTAGGCTGAAGCAGATATCTGAGCCTATCCAGTAATCCTGGAGAAGCCTTAGAGGTATTGGGGTAAAGGATAAGCATTGGACTCTGGGAGACATTTAGTGGTGAGGAGAAGGAATGGGAAGACTTTAAAGCTAGCTAGTGAGAAGTCCTAGTATGGGAAAAATGTGCCCTTGGACAAATCATGTTGTGTTCTAGCCTGCCTTGTGTCTATCCTGTCTATTAGTTTATAAACTCTTCCGGAGAATGACTATTCCTCACTTTGAGTGCAGACAGCATTTAGCACAATGGGGTTCTGATCTTGTTTGCAGCCTATAGGCACTTCTTTAAGAAAGATATAATAACAATATCTTAGTCTCACCTTGTACAAGAAACTGTCCTGTTTGACATCTAAAATCTACTTGCTTTTTGGTTGGGTGGCAAGGAAGCTGGGACAACTTCACTCTCAGTGGCAAGTTCCTTTTACCCAGGGTGGGCAATTATTTTGGCTGGAGGGCTGCTTCACAAGTTTTGGTGAGCTGTCAAAGGCCGCAAGGGTAGCCACACCCCTTGACAGGTGTCCTGCCCCCTTGTCACCATCTTCATAGCAGAAGTCCCATCCCCTAGCCCCTGACCTTTGTCACTAGAAATCCCTGCCCTTGCCCCGGAACTATTTATCTTGGGAAGGAGGATTGCCATCTTGGAACTGGAAAAAACTCCCAAATTATATACTAAAAATCAAAGAGCCACAATATTTTAATTTAATTTTTAAAGGATTTTTTTGTCCTGATTTATGTGTGTTTGTGTTCTGTATATAGAGGTGATTGCATAATAGCTCAAAATGAAGTCTTATTCTTGTACGTTGTGGGGGGGCAAGGTGTGTGTGGAGGGGTGGGTAAGGAATTTATGGGGGGCTGTGGGTATATGTGGGATTTGAGGGAAGATGTGGGGGTATGTGTGGATGTGGGTGGGTGGGTTTGAGGTTTGTGGAGGGGGAGGGGGGCTGGTGGTGCGTAGGTTCATGCGTGTAGTGAGATGTATGTGGGTAGTAGTGAGGGGAGTGCATGGAGGGGTGCCGTGTTTGTGAGGTATATGATTGTGTATGGGGAAGAGTGTGGTTGTGGGGTTTACAGGGGTGGTTTTCTGGGTATGGTGGGGTGTACATGGGAGCCCCCCACGCGTACGCCCTCCTCCCCACCCTGCAACAGCCCGGAGCCCACGCACCCTGCAGTGCCTCCCCACCACTGCCAGCAGTGCACACATGCCTGCTCTGGACTGACCCTGGCAGGAGCAAATCAACCAGATGCATGCACAGCCATGATGTGGCCCCCGCGCCTGCTCCGTACCGCCCTCCAATGACGGACCCTGCAACTCCACACTGCCTTTCTAGGCAACTGCTGGCCCCAGTCCTGCAGTACTGGTGGGGACCCTCGCACAGCCCCAAGCCACGCTGCACCTGCTGCAGACTTGCCTGCTCATGCTGAACAGCTGCAGCAACAGCAGCACCAGCAGAGCAGAAGTGTTCTTGGTGCAGAGGAAAAGTGGCCCCTCCCTCCACCGCTGCCCAATGCTTCCTGCAGGAGCCATGTGGAGCCCACGCTGGGATGCCCTACACTGTCACTGCTGCCTCCGAGCTGCCCCGTGGGCAGTGTGGGCAGCACAGAGGAGCCACTGGGCAGCCCAGTGTGGGGGCAGGGCCGCTTTTCCCCTGCCCTGAGCACACTTTTACCCCACCCGCAGGCAAGTCTGCAGCAGGCGCGGAGCAGGTCGTGGCTGTGTATGGGTCCCAGCTAGTACCGCAGGGCTGGGGCCAGCAGCTGCCACTGCCTGGGCTGCCTAGAAAGGGAGTCCAGTGAGAAACTGTCCCAGCCCTGCTGCGTGCCCAGGGGACGTGCCACTGTGGCACAATGCCAAAGGACTCACCATGGGCCAGACAAAGCCCCTCCATAGGCCAGATATGGCCTGTGGGCCATATTTTCCCCAGCCCTGCTTTTACCCCTTTGGTGCTGGTATGTGATTAATATTAAGACAGGGTAGACTCTTGTCTTAAAGACACTTGTGGTGTGAATGTTTTTTTCAGAGTAGCTCAAGTGTAGCCAACCTATGGTGCAAGTGCCACATGTTACATAGACACCCTCTGCATGTTGTACACTGCAGATCAGGGAGGGGGCAAATAACATATGGCAGGGAATTAGATCAGAGCAGGGAGCAGAAAGCACAGCAGGAAGGGCAATGGAATTGGCATGGTACTCAAAGAAGGCACAGGGCTAAATATTCGGTACACCTGCCAAAAAGTTGGCCTTCAGTGGCATAGTTCACTGAAATCAAAGGAGTTATGCTGATTTATGTCAGCTTAGCAGGAGACCTTTAGTGTGCATCTCTTAACTGGATAAATTATAGTGCATCAATGCCTAAATGAATCTGACATTAAGCATGATTTCTATTATGGTTCAGCTGGATTTTCAAAGGAGGGAAAACTTATTTAAGAGCAGTATTGATGCAGAATGAATATTAATTTCTTTGACAGAGCCACCATTTTATCTAGAAGTAACATTACCCAGCTCCTGACCAAGAAAGTTTTGACAGTTTGTCAAATGTTTCCTTGAACATGGCTTTCACATGATTTACTTTGTCAAATGATCTGTCTTTAAGCACCAGTTCAGGCTTGACAAATGTGTCAGTTTTTCTGATCTTCTCATAGTTTATCAAGTCAACGTTGCTCAGTGGAATGTAATGTTGGGGGACATCTCAAGAAAAACTCTAGGGCTTGTTACACTTACAGCTAGTTTAGAAACAATGTGCGTTAGCAAATAGTTCAGAGGACAGTAGCTATTTTAGTTCCAATGACTAGCTATTGTCTGAGAAGCTGCCATACAACAAAAGTATGTTTTTAGGAAATTCTAATATCTTTCTGCTAACACCACCAGTATGGTTGATGTTTACTAAGTGGAAAGAGCTCATTAGGTGACACACTGTATTACGTAGCTTTTACTAGATCCTACAGGTTATTTATGCCAGGAAAGCATCACTGCACGCAGTTGTCATCCTCCTAATCTCAAGGGGTTGGTTGATCATCAAAAGAGAAGAATACAGCTAGCTATACCAGCTTAATACTAATTGATATTACCTGTAAACCAGGAACCCTTCCAACCAGCTGATATTTAAGCCTAATTTCTTACTCTTTCCTCAGACTACGATAGTGAAAAGGGTCAGAGCTAAAGCCAAGTGTAACAGGGAGCCTGGGGCTCCCCATTACTATATGGTAGAAACAGCAGTGGGGAGATCCCCAGGTGGGGAAGGCTGCTTGTTATGAGCTGAGGGAGAACAGGCTGCCAGGGACTTAAAGGCTAGGAGTGCTAATGCTTTGCGACAGTAGGATAGGGCAGAGCCTGCTTGGGCAGCAGAGTGCCTATTGCACAGCTCACAGCTCTGCAATAATATAATAGGGCAGAGCCCTGTTTGAGCAACCAGGGCACTGGTACAGCTGCTAGGCTAGCAGCTGTAGGCTGCCTTGGAGGCCAGCCAGCAAGCCCAATTAGAAACACCTGCAGGTGGTTGGGGAGCCACATGGGTAGAAGAAGGACACTTGGGAGGCATATAAGCCCAGGGCCTGAGCCAGGGTATTCAGTTTGGCCCTGCAAGCCATAGGTGGAATAGCTCTGCAGCAAGGTGGCTGTGGCCGTGGCTGTGCTTGGGAACAGGAAGTAAGGAGCTGGGAGCTTGAATGGAGTTGGAACCCAGGATGAGGAGGTATTTTGTTATACAGTCAGTGTGTTGAGAGTCTTAGTTACAGCCAGGATGCTTCTGCTTTTCATTTGAATTTTAATTTGGGTTGGAACTATTAGGGGTGGTACAGAGGTCCCACTGGTGCCTGAAGGGTACATAACTGTTTTGAGACCAGCCAGGGGCTAGGCTTGAGGTGCTGATGGGCAGCAGCTGGTGAGGGTGGAAACCTAAACCATCTGAGGCCATAGCTCAAGAGTGTGAGAACCAGGGCCAGAAGACCCAGTGACTGAGAAGGGCAAAGATGGGGCCAGGAGCCACATAGCCCTCAAGGGGTGAGACCAAAGCCCTACAGGGGCAAGACTAGGACCTGGGGCCCAAAGCTGAGAAGGCTAAGGCAAGGGCTGGTACCTAATAAACTAATGTTCCTTTCAGTGGGCCAAGGCAAAAGGGGGGGGGAGGCTGTGAGAGCAGAGTTGGAGGCTGACAAAGCTGAGGTCCCAATAAGGGAAACTGATGGAATGGTAATACCTGTGAGGCATAGGCGGGGCTCTAAGGGAGGTTGAATGCCATGAAATTAGCTTTTAAGGTAATTTAATGCTCCGAAGCATAGATGGGCCAGGAGGACCACGCCTAGCACTTGAGGGCTAGGTGGTAATCGGAGGGGTTTGGGAGGAACTCGCTGACTAGTTGTATATAAGAATTCACTTTGGGACCCTGGGGCAGACTCCCATTTCAAGAACCAGTAACTTCATCAACGTGTGGCAGGAAGGAGAAGAGGGAGGGTACATTAGGAGCCAGAACAGGGCAGGAGTCATGAAGCCACCAGGGTGTGTTATGGCCATCCCTGGGATTTGGTTCTGCTACACCAAGGTGTAATTCATCTTGTCCAAATTGTTCAGGACTGGAATGATAACTTTCTAGTTATTTCCTAAAGTATGTTTCACACTTTTCTGGATACCTTAAACTAATAATACTTGGGAGCAATAATCTAATAAAAAAAAATAGTGTGTGTCAATGTCAACCCACACTGCATTTGATGGAAATGAGCTTAGTCCAGTATGTGCACACCCTGTAAGTTTGTTTGTTTTTTTTATTACCCATACAAAAGTTGTGTGTTTAAAACTTTGGAGGAAAATCCTGGACAACTTTCAACTGTAGTTAAAAAGAATATCCATTACCTTTACATTGATTTAAGGAAAAGTATTATCTTCCAGAGACTCATGGCCCAGCATGATGAGTTCTGATGTCTCTCAAGACCCACCAATTGCTAACATCCTTTTAGCTTTTATGTGAACCTTATAAAATATTAAAGTGTACTGAGGGGGTATTTCTGCTTAAGTAATCAATACTCTGAGCTCCTTATTGTTAGTTTCCCCTTTTTTCTGAAGCTTTTAATCATTCTAGTTTATTCCCTAAGACATGTTATGGATATTTTTTTTTTCCACTTTCAGTAATTTTATAGCTGTCTTGACACAGAATAAAAATGTGAAACATATCTCTCTTATTCTTTTTTTTTTCTTGTCCTATCTTTTTTTTTATTTCACTTTCTTTTCTGCACCTTCCCATAACAAGAACTGTTCACAATTGTCTATAAATATCCATTAATTTCTGGAATGCAACTGAGCAGAGTTCATGGGTTGAGTTCAGCTCTTAGTGCAGTACATAAAACTTCCACTGAAGACAAAGGGCATTATATATTTGTATCATGGAGCAGTATTTGAATTAGTACTGATAACAGTTTCCAAAACAATCCAATTTCTACCATATCCTCCATGGAGTTAGGTGATAAACAGAGTGATTTAAGTTATACTTTGACTTAAACTATTCTTTGCCATGGTGATTGTTATTCTTCAGAAGTATTTGCTTACTTGCATATGAAGCCCAGGCTCCCATTCTAGTACTAATGGATTTTTGAGAACTTTCTGGAAAGTAATGCCTATGGAAGCCATAACCATTTTCTCATAGCTTGTGGTGCTCAGAGCTGTGGTCAACAAAACTGAACAAAACCTTCATTCTTTTCATTTATCTCAAATGTCATAGGAAACTCTAGTGAAGGGGGACACAGGCATGTGGAATCCAAAAGCATTGTTCTCAGATGAACATGTTTCTAATAGTCCTGTTTATTCTTTTAAATGACTTTTGCATATTCCCATTGCTGTGAGTCAGCCATGTTGGAAGACCCCAGGAGGGTGGGTTTACACCTTCTAATTAAGGAAGAACTATAGAACTTGACTATGGTCAGTCTGCCAGTGTGCTGAGACCAGTATTAGCAAGATGCTAACTCAAGAGGGAAGTTTGTTCTGTACATGTGTAATGTTTGACAGACATCCTGGGAACCAGTCTGATAGCTTTAAGAAAGTGTGTAAATTAATAGCCTTGAGCCCAATTTAAGAGGAAAGGGAAAGACATCATATAAAACTTGAAATTTTTTCATGAAATTTTGTCCCACTACAGATTTCTGGGAACAAGTCCATATTTCTTTTTCAATAGGAGAAACTCCTGTTCATTTGCTCCCATTCCTCATGTGTCTGTGACAGCGTGGCCAAGACACTCTGCCACAGTAAAGCGAGGAAGAATCTAAGGAAACAAAATTTACCAGAGGATGCTGAAGAAACTGTGCCAAGCCAAGGTGGGAAAGATGCCGTGCCCTGATGAATTAAAAGAACCAGCTGGGGCTACGGCAGTTCAAAGGCTGCCACGGCTACCCCAGCTGCTGGAGTTCAAGTCTGGGACTAGGAAAATGGCGCAGCAGACAAAAAAGAAGAAAACCATGCTAAAAAAGGAAAACATCTGTGTTGAGATGGCTTGGGAGTGAAGAGCAATGGCAGTGGCAGGGCACCAGAATATCAGGGCTACTCAGTACTGCAAAACATCCACAGCTAGACCCACATCCTGGTGAGTGAAGGGGGCAGGGAGAGCTCTAATTTTCTATGATAAAAACAAAATATTTTTTATAATGATTGAGGCACTTGTAGGCTTCCAGATCTATTGATATATTTATAACTTTAAACCAAACATGTTCAACTGTTGCCTATATATAGTAGCATTTCATTTTAATCATGGAAAAATGTGGATTTGGGGCTTTTCTAATCACAAAATTTGGGAATTTAAAAAAATTATTAGAGAATTTGGATTTTTTTCTTGGAGAAAACCAGGATCCCCACTCATTACCATCTACTGTGGATCTGTTGTGTAAGTTTGATTGGGGGAAGGATTACAGAACATCATTCAGAAATATGCATCTTTGTCTGCTATGGACTTTGAAGAGGTTAACTTTGAAGGGGTCTACAGCCCTAGTGGAGCAGCTCTGCAAGCCATGACCTGTAAGTAGGCTTGAAAGGACTCAATTTTTTTTATTGATAAACATCAATAGATGGAGAATTCACCTCAAACTCACAGACCAATGGAAAACTTTTTCCATCAGCAATAACCAAAATGTATAGAAGAGAGACTGTAACAAGAACATTTATCCCTGTCCTGGACACGGGAGAAAAAGAGAGACAGAGGGACAGAAGATGGAGGGGTTAAAAAGAAAACTCATAGGCAGCCTAATGACTTGTCTGAGGTGCAGGAGGCAGGCTGCAGGGAGATAACCAGCTACTTAAGCCCCTACCCAAAGCCCAGAGGTGGGAGGGGGAAAACAGGGAAAATATTTGAAGCTCTAGTCTGATGGCACAAGGGTTCTGCCCAAGCCAGGTTGGCTACATGTGGGGGGCGCAAGGGTGACCGTCACCTCTCCCCTGCCTGCCTAGCTCTTTCCTGATGAAGATTAAAACGGGTATGATTTATGTATTTTTTTTTTTTTTAAATATTTTTACCTTTTTATATTTTGACGTGTGTGTGTGGTTTTTTTTTTTTTAAGGTTTTTACCAGTATACTACCATTTCTAAATTGTCTGTCCTCCACAACCCTAATTTCATGCAATCCTGAAAATTTCAGTCCATAAAAACTGGGGGGAAAAAAAACCCCCAATTTTCATAGTAGCTAGGGTCAGGAGGGACCTGAACAGATCATCTAGCCTGACCCCCTGCCACAGGCAGGAATGAATGCTGGGATCACAAGACCCCAGACACGTGATCATCCATCCTCCTCTTAAATTTGCCCAAGGTAGGGGTGAGGACCGCCTCCCTGGGAGGGTGGCCAAAATCTGAAACCAACTTAAGTGTAAAATATTGCCTTCTGGTCTCCAACCTAAACCTATTCTCCATCAGCTTATTACCATTGTTCCTCATCACCCCAGGTGGTGCTGGGGAGAAAAGAGCTCTGCCTACTTGCTGTTGATCTCCCCTGATGAGCTTGTAGGCAGTCACCAGGTCCCCCCTTAGCCTCCTCTTCCTGAGGCTGAACAGGTTCAGGTCCCTCAGTCTCTCCACGTAGGGCCTGTCCTGCTGCCCTCTCACCAAGCAGGTGGCCTTCCTCTGAACCCTCTCCAGGCTGGCCACATCCCTTTTGAAGTGCGGTGCCCAGTACTGGATGCAGTACTCCAACTGCGGCCTGAGCAAAGTCACACAGAAGGGGAGTATCACCTCTCTGGACTGGCTTGAGATGCACCTTTTGGATGCATGACAAGGTATGGCTGGCCTTGCTGGCTGCGGTCTGGCATTGGCGGCTCATGTTCATCTTGGAGTCAGTAATGACTCCAAGATCCCTTTCTGTCTCTGTGCTTTCAAGAGGGGAACCCCCCAGCCTGTATGTATGCTTTGAATTCCTTCTCCCAAGGTGCAGCACCCTGCATTTGCCTATGTTAAACCCCATCCTATTCTCATCTGCCCACTTTTGTAGTCTGTCTAAATCTAGTTGCAGCCTCTCTCTCCCTTCAAGTGTGTCCACCTCACCCCACATGTTAGTATCATCAGCAAACTCAGACAGCATGCTTTCTACCCCCTCATCCAAGCCTCTGATGAAGATGTTAAACAGTGCAGGCCCGAGGACCAAGCCCTGGGGTACCCCACTGCTCACATCTTGCCAGGTTGAGTACAACCTGTCCACCGCTACTCTCTGGGTGCGCCCCATCAGCCAACTTTTGCTCATCCAACTGTGCAGGCATTGATGCCGCAGTCACTTAATCTTTGATGAGCATGGAGTGAGAGACAGTGTCAAAGGCCTTCTTAAAATCTACAAAGACTACAGCCACAGCGACACCATCATCCAAGGATTTAGTTACTTGGTCGTAAAAGGCAATCAGGTTGGTCTGGCAGGACTTGCCTTTGGTGAACCCATGCTGACTGCCCCTGAGCATGATCTCCCCTGCAGGCCCCCCACAGATATGCTCCTTGATGATCCTCTCCAAATCAATTTTGTGCAATCCTGAAAATGTTAATTGGAAAAAAATTGAAATAAATGCTCAAAAATAAAACACCAATCTTAGCAGTCAAAATTATTAAAAAAAAAAAAAAACAAAACCCACAAAAATTGAATTCTGCCAAGCCTACGTATAAGGAAGAATTGTTCAGACCAGATAGGCCACTTTTATATTATCTCCCTTTTGTACCTCAGATTGCCACCAAGAGATGAACCCCACTTGTTCCTGCTCTGTGTCTACCCCAGCCCAGTAATTGGTCACTATAAATGACTTAGAAGGGTCTCGAATGCACACCTGAGCAACATAACCATAACCAGGCTTTCTATTTCAGACCATTTCTAGGGGGTCTACACTGCCTAAACTAGCCTGGGACACTGTAAGGGAGCTAGGTTGTGCTGCCTGGAGCCAAGTTGCGTCTCTGCTGTAACAGGTGTGTTCTATCCTTTGAAAATTCTTCTGCCATGCCTTGATGGTTAAAAAGAAAGGTGCCAAATACTTTGGGAGACAAAAACTCAGTTAAAGGCTCAGGAGGTTGGCTTATCTCCGCAGGGCCCCATACCCTGCCCTAACCACACCAGATGTGCCGGGCTTGTTGTTGCTTGCCTACTGGACAGAGAATCTGGTCTTAGTCCTGTGAGCCCCCTAGTTGGGGTCTTCTGCTAAGTTGGCTGCTTGCCCTGTTCTTCCCCACATGGGTCCCAAGACAGTCACCTCACAGTTCTAATTCTGCCCTTACTTTCAGGGTCAAGATGGACTCACCCCTTCTAGAGGTGTAATCTCATCCCCATCTCTTCTTTCTTCTAGGGTCCTGAAGCAGTTATTTTCATCCCTTGGGACTGGACCCACTGACAGAGTGGTCTCCTCCATTGCTTCACAAGCTCTTGGGTAAGTTTGGGGACTGAGGCTTTCCTCCAAGCCTCAAGGTCAGTTTCTCTTCTAGTCTTCTTTCTGTTTCCTCTATCTTCACCTTGCTCCCCTTTTCTCTGGGCACTCCCTCAGCATCCTTTTAAATTCCCTTTTTCCTCTGCTGTGTCCCATGGTGGTGTCTGATTTGCTGTTTTCTCGACACAGATGGGAAAACAGCACTTGGGCTGGCCCCAGCAGCTTTACCTGAGTGCCTGGGGTCTTCCAGGGGCTGCAGCTGGGGTGATCTGACAGCAAGGAGCCTGGCTGGCAGCCAGTGTGGTGCTGGCTGGCCAGGCTTCAGTTCGGGTGGTGTGTGCTGCTGCCATGTGCACTACCCCACTTTTTAAGTGCAGATTTTTGGGGTTTTTTTGACACCAGACACCAGTGTCAATTGCCCCCCTCCCCCCGCCCAAAACTATGCTGCAAATGAACAGCACAGGGAATGCCTGGATGTGCAGTGTGTGCGGTGTGTGGTGCTGCAGATGTGTCAGTGACACTGCATACCACATGTTCCCAGTCCTCTGGACACACCCACTATGTCTAATCAAATGTAACTAATACATTCAGAGAGAGAAAAGCAAGGCATTCAAACTATAATTCAAAGACTGAGTTAATATAAAAATATGAGGCTCTTCAGGAGTCTATTTTCAGACCTATCTTTCTACCAAGTGTTGCTATGTTGTGGAGGCACAATAACCCTATTGTCAAGTTTGTTATAGTTTTCCAATGTAGACTCCTCTTCCTTCAGACAATACTGCAAGTGTTAAAACCAACCTAGAAATACTATTCAGTGCAGTTTAAGGTCCTTGTCACACATTACATTTAGCACATGCTACTTTTAATTGGCATTAAAAGTAGCATGTGCTTTGACTAGTCACACATTAAGGGTTAATACCCCTGTAATGAGCACTAATTTGACCTGCCCTTAGAGGGATAGCCCCAGGGTTGCGGGGGATGGGCAAGGGAGAAGTCCCGAGAGAGATGGGCAAAAGGGGAGTCCTGTGAGGTAGGAGGGAGCCCCGGCATCCAGGAAGAGCATGGAATGGGACAGAAGGGGGCATTCTTCCCTTTAGCTGCTGTCACTGCTAAAGGGAAGATAGAGTAATTGGGAGCGGTACCTCCTGGGATGCTGGAAAACCACTTCTAACTGGTTTTGAGCCTGTGGAGCAATCTAAGGTTCATGTGACCACAACCTGAACTGCCAAAAACTAGTTAGACGTCATTCTTGATGGAAAAGGATTATCTCTAAGCCACTCAGAGGGCCCTTAGCATGTGTTTCCCTTCCTTAATTTGTGGACATTCCTGGTTTAAGGGCCATGAACATGTATTTAAATTGTTACATATAACAACACCCTAATAAAAGTTTAGGTCACAAATGCAATGTTTATGGGACTAGGTCGTGTTAACCAGAAATACCCCACTAACTCCAGAACCTGAAGTAAAATACTCATGTTAATGCATCAGTTTGCGCAGGATAATGCGTTAATTAGCATGCTAATGATGGGAATGCTAAATGTAGTTCTAACTTAATAGTAAGTTATTATATGCAGCTGTGTGTGCACAGAACTAGCATGAGCTATTTCTTCATGGCACAGGTTTGTGCTGTATAGACATACCTTCAGTATCTCTCTGAAAAGATCAGCATCTGGAAGGATCAGGTCCTAAAGATCTATTCCTATTGATCAAGGGGGAGGATCAAGTCTGAGGCAGGATTTGATAACAGTCCCCAAACGCATTAAGGATGGCTATAAAGATGTTGATAGACTATTTTGTGTCCACAGGGAACAGAACAAGAGGTAACAGCAATAAATTGCAATGAGGGAAATTTAAATTGGATATTAGGAATTTCTTTCTAACTCTGAGGGTGGTTCAGCATTGGAATGATTACCCAAAGTGGTTTCATACTTTTCATCTTGGGAAGTCCTTAAGTGGTATTGCAAATCAGAGTGTCTGGCAGTTTTGGGGAGGCAAAATAAAAACAACACATCATAACATTTGTTTGCCCAGTGCTAAAGTAAATGTGAAGAAATGGTTTTGATTGTAATCCCCACCCCCTTTTTGCATTGCTCAAATAATTATTTTGAGGTTATTATTATGGCCTGCCTCCAAAAGAGACTTTTTTTTTTGAAGTCTGAATAATACTTCAGCTGCTTTTAGACAAAAAAAATATGCATTTCCATTGTTTTCTTAAATATTGTGCTTGTATTTCTCAATAATGGCTAAACATAGAAACTTGAAGCTTGGCTAGATTTATTATTTGTCTTAAGAAATAAATAAAAAATGAAAACAATTGAAAATAAAAGGGAAATGGGTCAGGTTTTTTTTTTTTTTAAAGTTATGAAAGTTTTGAAGTGGGAGGGTCAGTCATGAATGAGACCAATTTCTGTGCAGTTTTTCATAGAGCCCTGAAGCTAAAGAGATTAAGAGTGCTGGCTGCTCCCTGAATTGCTTTAGTTTTAAGGTGCCCTCAACTTGTTAAAGCCTTTGAGTTAAGACTTTCTGAATTAAGGATGTCTTAGAAAATTCCTAAGATGCCTCCTACAAGGGAGTCCCATGAAAATGATTTAGAAGTTCTTTGCTGATCCTAATATTTAACAACACTGAGATACTTCTAAAGAATATATGCTGAGTCACTGTGAACAGAACTTCCCCCCTCCCTTATTTACTTACTTTTGAATGTATTTAATTTTCCTTTCTCTTTATTCTTTTATGCCTTATTAAAACAAATAGGCATATGAGATGCAAACATTAATGCAAATTTAAGAGTAAGAATGAAAAACACAAAGGTCAGGAAAGAAAAATTAAGGAAAGAGTGTAAACCCTGCCAAAATCAGTGTAGCTGCAGCAGCATAAAATACATGTAAATAAGAGAAGCAGATCTGTTTTCTAAAGCAATATTCATTCAACCACATGGAGTATAGGCAAAACTCTGCATTCCTATTTTCTTTTCTTTGTAAAATGTTTACCTTTATATTGTATAGCTAGTAGCCCCAATCCAGCAAACACTTTTACATACATTTAAAATTAAGAATCTGTGAGTGTATCTACATGTGTGCTTTACTGCAAAGCTAACTAATTAGCTCCACAGTGAAGCTTTACCATCTACACATGCCCCTGTATTAGGGCACAGTAAAATAATTAACTCTGCTGTAGGATAGTACTCTCCAGGACAAGCTCTATCCTACATTGGAGCAGTTATGTGGTCCAAAACACACATGGTGAAGGTGACCAGGGCTGGCTCAGGCATGAAGGTGCTATTGTACAGGGACTGTTTGCCAGCTAGCCTTGCAATGTAGGACCCTTGTGCCCCAGCCAGCCCCTCTGCAGCACATTTAGCCAGGTTGGAGCAGCCCTGGGCTGGCAAGCTGATCCCCTCGGGCCTTCTGCCAGCTGGGGCTGTTCTGCCCCAGCTCATAGTGCTGCGGTCCTGGGCACACATGTAAATGCTGCACCCAGGAACAACTAAGTCCAGTGCAAATTGCACTGGAGTTTATTGCTATGTGCTAATAGCACGTGTAGGTGTGCCCAGCACTGTCTGTCTGTCTTGTTCAGAGCCCATTTAATGCAAATTCCATGAGCAGTCCAGGGAAGAAGCAAAAAGAAATGTGACCTTGCAAGTGTAGTAGTTAGGCAATTAACTGGGAAGGGGGATACCTGGGATCTGGTCTATGGTGCTAGGATTGCTTATGTATTTTACATGAAATAGTCAGTCATTGGAAAAAACAGATAGCCACTCATGGGAACAGGAACAGGAACCCAGGATTCCTGGGTAGAAACAAGTGTCACCCTTCCCTGCCTTTGTGCCACCATACAAAAAATGTATGGGGGTACAAAGGCAAAGCAAGCAGGTGTCCATACCCTTTGTTGTGCCACAAATGCCCAAATTTGTGACAATGACAAAGGTAGTAATAAATTCTGCCACTTTACTGCAGTGGACATCTGTTTGCTGGTGGCGGAAGCCAGAGCTGCCTACACTCTCCAGCCACCCTTCGCAAGTGCTGTGGAGGCTGAAGGGGCCCAGTCCTGTGAGCCCTGGGGAATTCCCTGGCATGATTGAGCCCCTCAAGCTAGGTGTTCATGCCTGGATTTTGCTGGTTAAAGAGACATGCCTTGAGATGCATGTCATTTTGTAGGGAACATCTCAGGGTGCATCTCAGTTAGTAGGGAACTCCCAGTTCCTCCTGGCTGGGACCTATCCCACACTGACTCATGCACAGACACAGGTCAGCAAGGACGTGCACTGTGGTGGGTCTGTCCAGTGAGGGAGTGGCAAACCCATGTCTTGGAGGTAAAATGGGGCCCAGTTGTCTGATGTCTAATTTGAGGCAAATAGCAATCTAAATCAGAGGCAAAATAGGATTTGGGTCATAGCCTAATCATCTAGTCTATTAATTAAGGTAGCAGAATTGGAGTATATGGGCCAGACTTCAAAGATATTGCTTTGTAAAGTTGTAGAGTTTGGATTTTCCAAAGTGCCTAAAGCCATGTACCTCATCCTCATTTAAATCAAGGGGATTTAGGTAGTTACTCTACCTAGGGGACTTGGGTCAGATTTTCAAAACGGCTTAGATGCCTAAACTGTTGTGAAAATCTGACCCAAGTCATCCATTCAGCAAGATGATTAAGCAAATACCTTATTCTAAGTTATGTGGGATGTCACATGGAGCTCATTGCATCTCATGTATAAGTTACTTCATCATGTATTTATGTGCCTTGATCTGCATTTATGTTTTGAATTGGGCTTCTAGGCTTGATCTGGCAATCATTCTGAGTTAACCGTACCTCCTACAGGTATAATGGAAGGTAAAGTTCATTTCAGAAGTATATGAACCAGTTATAAAATATTTTTAAAAACAGAAAATATTCCCAACCTTTGATATACACCATAAGGATATAAATCTTTTTTTTTTTTTTTAATTTAAGATCACCATGAAGTAGCTCTTCTGAAAATAGATCCGCTTATCTGTGCACGCAGCTTCTCACCTAACCTCTTTCAATGCATTTTTGAAAATATAGCCCTGAAGGTGCAACCTGAGATCGTTGTTTACTGTCTTTTGCCACCTGAGTGCACTTAAAATTTTCACACGATATGAGCATGTGTTGTACTAATGAATGTTCCATCATTATATATGAGCATTTTAAATATTTAAAATCCTCTGTGACACCATTTTGATTCTAATTAGCGGGTGCATACTAATGCTGCGCTTATTCTTGGTAACATATTAATGTTACATTTATTCCTGTATTTGCAGTACAAAAAAGGATTCATTGCTTCCATAGTATTTTTTTCCTATTAATATTATCCCAAGACATGCAGCATACTAAGTCATTAACTAAATGTGAACTAATCCCAGATAGATTCATTTTTGCAATAACTTCTTTAGCTAATATAATCACACAAAGTACTTCATCAGGAAAGACAACACATACTGCTGTCACTAATCAGACAGCTGAGATTTTAATACAAAGAACAATACTGTACTATCATCAGAGCTAAGGAGCATTATAGCTGTTGAACAGTTATGCAAACAAATACCTAGCTATTGTTTACTTCCATAGAATGCTATTGGGAGGACAATATAAGATTAATTGATTTGTTTGCACTTTTGACAATAGGATGATACTGCTAAACTAATTTGTCAAGTACAAAATGCAATGAGAACATAACTGTCAAATGTATTAATTTAAGAAACAAAGATGTCTCATTTCAAACAAAGAAGTAGATGCTGCCTTCAAATTGTGGCAAAAATATTATCAAATATCCCTTTAGAGGTATTTGAACCAAGGCACATTGAAATCAATACAAAGTCTTAAAATGACTTCATAACACTTTGAATCAAGTTCCAAAATCTTACACTAACTACAATGTTTGTTTATTTTCTGTTAACATCAGTTTTATTTGCCAGAGGTAGCTGGAGGTGTTTCAGCATATTCAAAGGGCATAAAAGCTAAGCCTGCATGAAATTGTACACCAATTCTTGGCCATCTACTTTTTCAGAAAAACTAAGAATGTATATGCTCCTATTAAGTGCATTTTAGAACTGTAACTCTAACTATGGAGTTGCTAGCAGGTACCTCCATAATCATTTGACCAGTCATGACTGTCACAGTGCCCTCACACAGTCAACTGAGGAATGGCCCTACCTCATTCTCATTCTTTCCTGGTTGCTGCCTTATTTCTTTTCCCTTTTCTCTTCTGAAACCTGTCTTTTAGTCAGTTTGACTGCTTCTACACCCTGCTATTTCATAGCAACCCGTTGAAATCTGCATTCTTCGGGTGAGACTTCTATACATATGAGTCTGCTCCCTGAGTCCATTAAAGGCTGGAGTGGTAAAGCATTTTATACTAATACAACACTAGGAGCATAACTGTGTGTGGGCGGGGAGGGGTGGGGTGGCGACTGGGGCAACAGCCTCAGGTACTGCCATTGCTGGTGAGGGGAACAAAATAGCAGCCGCTGCAGCTGGCAGCTAAGATGTGCTGCTTCTGCTGCTAGTAGTACTGCACCTGGTGTTTCTCTGTGCATGTCTACATGTGCAATTATGTTGCATTAAATTTACTGTGCAGTAAGTTACTGCACAGTAAGTGCACATAGGCCAGTGCCTACACATGCAGGAGTTAAAGCGCATTAACACTGCATGTGGTCTGACTTGGGGCTAAAGTTAGTCCCAAATCAGTCCACAGACACAGTGTTACTGTGCAGTAAGATGTCTACACATGCATCACTGTGCAGTAACTAATCGAGTGTAAATTTGATACCTGCATCATGCAGATATCAAATTTATGCCCAAGTTGATGTAAATCACCATATTTACTGAGCAGTACAGACATGCGTGTGTAAATGTGCCTGTACTATGCAGTAATGTTTGGTTACAGCTTTAGGTTACTGTGCATGTGTAGAGGCGCCCTGTGTGCTGCAGCTGCCCAGAGCACAGAGCTGCCCTGTTATACCTTTGCATAACATTCTGTTAACCAGGACTTCCACAAACATGGAAGCAACAACCCATTCAGAAAAAAATTGAGTGTGTGTTCTAGAACACCATAAGACTATAACCCTCAAGGTTCAAATACTTTTGTAAATAGGACATTAATTTATAGCCACTAGCATGGGCAAAATAGACTCACCTTTTAATACAGTACAGTAAATTGTAATAAACATGAGGCACCAATTAAGATTCTGATCTCAGTTGCACTGGATCTACTTTGTTGGTTGCACTTATTAAAATTATCTGTACAAAAGTTTTCAGAACTTTGGGATGTGAAACCACCAATTCAGCAGTAATTATTAACAATACTTAGCTACTCATTCTGGGTTTGGATACAGGTTATAATTGAACTGTTCCTAAATGTCACTGTTTCGGAATTGGTTCACAATTGTTGTGGGTGAGGTCATAGGATCATAGGAAAATAGGTCTGGAATGGACCTCATAAGGTCACATAGTACAGCCTGCTGCTAAAGGCAGGCTCATCCCTGACAAACCATTTCAGTCAAGTGTCTGTCTAATTTGCTTCTGATAATTTCCAGGGATGAAGAGTCCATAACATCTCTAAGTAAAGTATTCCAATGCTTAGCAGCCCCAGATAGTAAGCAAGTTCTTCCTAAACTCCAGCCTAAATTTCTTGTGCTGCAGTTTAAGGGCATTGCTCCTACTCCTGTCCCCTATGGCCACAGAATATAGTCCATCTCGATCTTCTTTGAAATTTGAAGACTGTTATCAGATCCCCTCCTCAGCCTTTTCTCCATACTAAAATAACCCTAGTTCTTCTAGCCTTTCTTCCTAAATCCGAGTTCCCAAGCCTCTAATAATTTTGCTACTCTCCACTGGAGTCTTTTCAGTCTGCCTATATCTTGAAGTGTGGGGCCTCAAACTGGACACGGTGCTCCAGGTGAGGCCTCATCAGGGCCCAGTAGGTTGGAAAAATCACTTTGCTTGTTTTGCAAGAGACACATTGTTAATGCACCCCAGTATGCTGTTGGCTTATATGCACTGTTAACCCCAGCTCTTCTCTGTAGTACTGCAGATTAGCCAATCATTCCCCAGTCTATATTTGTGCATGCAATTATTCCATTCTAGGTCCAGGACCTTGCAGTTTTCCTTGTTGAATGTCATCTGATTGATTTTTGGACCATTTCTCCAGTTAATCTAGGTCATTCTGGATAATACCCAGGTCATCCTGAATACAGCACACGAGCATTCTAGGTAGAATGATTATCTTTTAGACACTGAAGTGCTCTGGCTCTCATCCCAGGATACGTCACGGTTGGTGAGTGGACATGAGAGAAGTTTTGTACCCACGCTTTGGAGGTCACTCTTTGAAGAGTTTAATAATGTCCAGTAGCCTGCACTTGACACCAAACTCTTCATTGTGCTTGGCTGGCTTAGGATGCTTGGGAAATGGAGAGTGTTTGGACTTGGTGTTACCAGGTTTGCCTGTCCCTTTGGGGTACACTCATTTATTAGTTATGTTTCTGGGGTCTCTGTAATTCTATCAATGTACTGCTTGTGTTACTTGTTTTTCTACATGGAACTTATCTCTCCCTTCTGCAAGTCCTCACCCCCAATGGAGCTACCGTGCAGGGCTTAGTTTCAATGGGACTGGGTTCCTCCACCCACCAAATTGATCAAACACACACACAGCATGTCTGAGCAGGCAGGGTTACTCAGCATTTCCAGACTGACACCCTCATGTGCCCCAGACTCAGCACAGAGCTTAGTTCAGGAGGGCAACAATAAAAATGCAGTCAGACACATGTACATAAGCTAACGGAGCATGTCTGAGCGGGTAGGGTTACTCAGCAATGCCCGGCTAACACCCTCATGTGCCCTGGACTCAGCACAGGAACGGAGCACATCTGAGCCGAGCTGGGTCAATAGGCATTAACAGACTGACACCCTCACATGCCCTGGCTCAGCACTTCCCAATCTCTTGCCCCAGTTGTCCTGGTAGTAACTCCCTTGATGAGCAAACCCCACACGATTTTTGGGCTTTACAGGGATCTTTGGCTTAGGTAAAAGAAACATTGCTGCAGAGAAGTTGAGAAGAAGGAACAGTAAGTGAGGCTCAGAGAGAGTATGGTATTCAACTTGGCCATAAAAGTTATTTTATTGCCAGGTATATTAAACTTGTAATGACACTAGCAATAATAGCCAGACAAGGAGAGACAAACACACCAAACAGTTACAATATTACAAAGTTTCAATTGCGTATTTGAGAAAGTCTAGCTCAAGTTTGATCAGCATAAGTCAGGTTTAGAAAGCTGTGCCTAGAGTAAGAGAGACAGGGGGAGAGAGAGGGGGATTAAAGAAGTCTGAGGTTTAGAAAGCAGGCTACAGAGAGAGAGAGTTGGGGTTTCACCACTCAGTGAAGCTTGAACCGGTCAAGGTTCCCAGGTGTTTGGGGAGCTTGCAGACAAGCTGTTCAGCTTCTGGTCCAGATGGTTTGAGATGGGCAGAGCCCCCAGCATGATCAGTGAAAGTATTGCAGGCAGGAAATGTGAATGTGAAGTCCCAGGGGAACTGGTGCAGCTTTTGGATCCAAGAACCAGAACAGAAACTTGAGCTTGGGTAGGGGGTTTGTAGGGAAATAACAATGGTTCAAGGGAGAACAATATGTTTGTTTATGGGTAAATGATGGCTCAAGGGAGTATACCATAGTTCTTTTTGTTATGCTGGGCAACGGGAGCTGATCATTCCTGGCTATAGGTAGTGTTACTCAGGGATATAATGCAAACAGGCAGATTCAGTGTTTTGGGTACCAATAAAGGAGTCATCACTAGAATTGGTTTGATAAATGCTGAGCTGGGTGTGTGTAGACGTGGGTTGATTTAGCATTTGGAGCAGGGATCCCCCATTATGCAGTGCTCCCCTGCTTCTCTGGTCCCAGAGTTCAATGCGGTCCCTACCTTGGAATCTCTGTTCTCCACTCTGAATGCTAATGGAGGTGCCTCCATTTCCCATCTCTAATGCAAATGAGACTAGGAAGTTGCCTTAATTCTGTCACCCTTATCCGGAGGGGTTTAGGTGTGTCTCTCACTGTATCTTCATTGCCTTTTGTAAGTCCTTCTTCTGATCAGTTCTGGTTCAGGCAGAGGTGGGGGTGGGATGGGGAGAGTCCTTCATGAGTCAGACAGGCTGGGTACTGTGCCAGTATTCCCCAGGAATACAGAGCTGACGGGTAACATTGGGGAGGAGAGAGAAATAGGGGTTGTGGTTGAGTAGGGAGTGAGGACACAGTAGGGAGTGAATGGTCTTTAAGTAGAATTCAAGACCTGTATCATAGCAGCTGTGATAGCGAGATGCTGGGCTGTTGTGTTGAAACTGCAACTGACAGCCACAGTTCAGCAGAACAAGCCTCAGGATGGGTTGACAGCCTGTTAGCCTTGTCTGCAGGAACACTGCAGTCAACAGCAGAGCAGAGAATGATGCTGCAACACTGGTTTATAGCTGTGTGCTGCTTCTGGCCAAGGATCGCATCAAGGAAGTGCAACCAATGACTTCAGAGATCCACACTGTGCCTGTAGGATAAAAGGAGATGCAGCCCAGAGCAGGGAGGCAGAGCTGGAACAGAGAAGTAGAGTCAGGAGACAGAGTCCAGTACAGGGAGGAAAAGCTGGGAGATGCAGCCCCATGCAAGGAGCCAGAGCTGGGAGTGAGAGCCTGGTACAAGAGGAAAGTGGGGGAGGAAGAGCCTGCTATAGGGAGGGTTCAAACACCTCCCGAGGTACCCCAAGGTGGAGAGAATCAAGGGGACTGAGACTGGAGTCTCCACCTGCAGGGCTGCCCTCATTCATGAGAGGGGGTGGAAACTCTGGAAGAGCCAAATACTGCAGTCTGAGAAGAGTTGCCTCTACAGAGGCCTATGCATGCAAATGTTATTTTCTCTTTATTTGTTAGTACCTCGGAAGGGTTTGTCTTTGTTTTCTTGTTTGTAAACCCAGTCAAGGAGGCAGAGATCCCTGTGTTGGTTTATATTATTTTATGTACATTGACTGGGACATCCCAGAGGACCAGGAAGAGTGGTATACTCCAGAACCTTGATTACGATTTTCGCTAAGGAGTCTCAAGTCCCTGTCTGAAGCCTCCCAAGATGGATCCATGGAGTAAAGGATCTTATACTTGCCCTGTGGGGAAGTATATTATTATTTGTATATCTGGGTGTGGCAGGGCACCTTTGGTGCCCACCACTTTAAGGACCAGAGCAGGCAGCAAGGCAGCTTGTAGGTGATTGAACTCCCAATCAGGAGTCACATGGCCAGCAGGAGGCCACCTGATTGGGAAGATGGCCCAGATGCTAGTGATAAGAGCAGACCCTGGGCAGTAGGGCCAGCAGTTTCTGCAAGCAGCTAGAGGGATAGCATCGCCCGGCTGGAGCTGCTGCTCTCAGAACACCTTTGGAGGTATAGGGCAGGAATTATGGGGATGGAGGAGGTTCCTGATCCTGGGGCATGACATAAAATTACACCCTGCTAGGGATGGATGGTGTGGTGGGGCTGCTCGTGGGGGAGGTGGTCCCCAGGAAATGCCATACCAGTTACCTCCCTAGTGAAAGGTGAGTATGGGGTGCCTTATAGCCTAAGCCCTCACAAAATGGTGGGTATCCCCATAGTAGGGACAGGAAGGGTCCAGGAATTTCTAAAGACACCTGAGTCCCATGGGGCATAAGGCCCCATTGCCCCAGTGAGAGAGGGCAGAGTAGTGGCCCCAGGGAGGGGGCTTAAAGTATGTAGTAGGCTGCACAGAGTAGGGTTCACAGAGGTGGCCTGAAGGGCTGTGCATGAGGGTGCAGAGACCAGCCCCACAGTTCAGTGATGTAAGCCCCAGTGAAAGGGCATAAGTTAGAGGCCTGAGTGAAAGAGTGTGAGTAGAGGCCCTAGTGAGAAGGCAGGAGGCCCAGGCATGTATCAGGACACCTGAGACAGTTTTCACTTTGGATGCCATCTGTGAGGCATGGGACATGCTATAGGGAAGGTTGGAGCCAAGTATAATGCCCTAGGCATCATGGCACTTAATGGGCACCCTCCCTTATTGTGGCAAGTGAATCGGGGCAGGCTGCCTTAGACAGACGGGCGGCCAATGATGAGTCCCGGCCCTGAGCTTTCCCCCTGTCACACTGGGTTTGTTTAACCTGACTGTTTTCTGATACTTTGAGAATGGATATCCAGATAGTAACTGTTAGGCCGACCACTGCCTCACAGAAGATGAGGAACAGAAGAACTTCACTGGCATAAACTTGACACTGATACTTTCAAGAGAACCCAGCGGCTTGGCCTGGGTGGCAAAGATATCCTCAGCAACACTATGGATGGTGTGTGGGCAAGGTGTAGGGGACATGGAGCCCCAGACCATTGACCCCCTGTGCTGTGAGTAGCCCTATATTTTATCACTGAATTCTCCTTGTTTTTGTTAACACCAAAGGCATGGCAGGTGAGCTGGAGGGGATTTCCTCTCAGGGTACTCATAGATAGCCTCACCTAGAGTGCAGGCTTCACAACAGCAGCCAATTGTAGCAGTTAGAGGGTGAGGAGCAATGCAGTGAGGAGTTGTGACTGGAGGACTGACTAGATTCATGTCATGGAACACTTGGTGTCTACACATAACACTGAGCTGGTTTGCAATAATCTAGTTCACTGGCTGCTTTCCAGGTATACTTTTGAAGCATTTCAATAGCTTTAAACTAATTTAACAGACTTGTCTGTCTGTTTTGGGTTTGAACTGCATTTTAAACTAGTCTAAATGTTATGTGTGTGTACATTCAGAATTCTATTATTTTAATTTTGTCTCTGGTACGGAAGATGACCATTTTAACAGTTCTTGTTTGTTTACTAACCTTTTACCACTTGGTTAGTTTTTCTTCTTAAAACTGCCTTTTCACTTTGTTCAATGACTTCTTATTCTTGAAACAGCCACCCCAAATTAACATATAAAACCATTCTATGTCATGCCTTCTTGAGAATCACTATGATGAACACTTCTACCCAGTACTGAACATTGATAGCTGGGGACCAGTTCAATTAATGTATGTATTTTTCTCTAGGCATACAAACATAAACCACTTTGGTTCCTATAAATTGTACACACAGCTATTAATAGTATAACTAAATTATGTCTGTATTGCTGCCACTCCCATCTCCCTCCACCACTCCCCATAAGTGTATGATCAACATTGCTGTTTTACATTCAGATCCATAAATTCTTTGGAGGAGTCTCTCTCTCAATATATGTTCGTACAGTACCTAGCACAATTGAGCCTCAGCCCAGCCAAAAACATCTAGATGATACAATAATACAGATATTGAATATGCATATTTTTATTTCATGTAGAATAATTGTTTGCAGTCTAATTGGTATAGGATATTGCATTCTGGATGTCCCAAGAATGACATAACAAAACCCATGTGCCTCAATGTCAGTTACAGGAGGCAAATAATTAAGCACTGAACTTGACTGCAAGATGTACAGTATAGCCATATGCTTCATAACTAATTAATTATTTGTGAATTTTGTGTGTAGACATGGAATTAGTAGAAATTTATTTTTGGCAAATATCTAACATGTCTAGCATAGTCATTTTAATCATTCTTAAAAATAAGGATTTTTGACTGCTGTAAAGTGTATAGGGTCAAGTGAGCAACAGATTATTTTTTATATTTAGTGAAAATGATTTCTGTCTTCTCATAATTGAGCAAAATTGGCCCTTTGTACATAGTTTTCTAAAACAAAGCTTTAAATGAATGATGCCTTCGATAATACAAGTTGGCCAGACAATGAAGCTGGTTATTGGGCCTGTGTGAAGCTTTGGTCCCTGATTCAATTTGGCCTGATTCAGTGGCCGAATCTCTGAATCCGAATGGAATCGGAGGACCCTTTAATTTCTCTGAATTGAATTGGAACCCTCCGAATCAATTCGGAAAGATTTGGCGATTCAGACATAGATACAACTTTAAATGTTTTTTCTATGTACCTCTAGGTAGCAGGCAGCTTGTGAATATTGCAATGCTGGGGTGCATGGAGTGTCCCACAGAAGCACAGGGGGCTCCCCCAGCATGCTTGGCAGCAGACTCAGAAACGGACCAGAAGCACTACCGGTTCACTTCCGGGTCTGCTGGAGATCACACTGGAGGGGTCCCCCCGCACCCCCCAGCTCAGCAACTGGTGCCTCCTGGGTCTGGGGGGGGCACCTGGGGTCCCCCTCGCAGATGATTGAGGAGCCGGGGGGGGGCCCCTGCACGCCCCCCAGTGGACCCGGAAGTGAATTGGAAGTACTTCTGATCCACTTCTGGGTTCGCCACTGAGCACGTTGGGGGGGGCCCCCCACGCTCCTATGGAATGCTCCATCTATCCCAGCATCACAGCATTCACGAACCGCACTAGTACCTCAAGGCACGTAGAAAAAACATTTAAAGCTGTGTCTATGTCTAAATCGCTGATTCTCCAAATCAGTATTGAATCTTCAGAATTGTATCGCATCGGGGACAGTGATCTGAATCAACAAATCAAATCACTGTCCCCAATTCAGGCAGAATGCAAATCAAATAGGGCCTGCTTCACACACCCCTACTGGTTATATCTATACAAAATATTTTTGCTTGTTTTGGTCAGGTAAAGAAGTAACTCTTGGTTGAAGAAAATTTTATTCTGAGGATTGCATTATCTATAATATTTTATGGGCATAATTTTAATTTAACAGTATTTCAATGGACTATGAAATATCTCATGCAGAGCTTATTCTATATTGTACAGGAACATGGAGCATAGCCTTTAGTTTTAAATATTGTTTTCTTATTATTTATAATCAAAATACTTGCATGAAATCAAGGACAGGTAGAATTTTCAAAAGTGACTAATCTTTCAAACTCAAGCCAAGTCCCTTAAGACACTTTTGACAATCTCCCCCAATATTTCTAACTGACTTGGAGCCAGGATTTTCAAAACTAGAAGCCGCAAATCCAGAGAAGTAACTTAAATCCATATTTAGAACCCTACCTGATCTTCAGAAGTGGAGAACACTCAGCAGCTTACATGATATACGTGAATTTAAGCCTGCTTTGAAAATCTTGGCCGAGTGTTACGTCGGGTATATTAGACATCCAGGGAAATCTGGACACCACTGAAGTCAGTGAAATTATTCTGATTGTCTTCATTGGGGTGAGGATGTCACCCCAAGAAAGAGATTTTTCAAATTGTTCAAGTGGGTTAGAAATACAAGTCTCTTTAACTGATTAACTTAAGCACTTCTGACAATCCTATTCTTATATAAGGAATCTGATCATGAGGCAATAGGAACTGCAGATTACAATTTAGGTACCTAAATACGGTTTTCTACCCTTAAATATTAAACTATACGACTTACTGAAAGTCACACAGAAAGTCAATGCCAAGAATAGAATTCTGAGTCTCGGGCCTCTTCTTAATAAAAAAGAAACAGTCTTTTTTTATTATGTTGCTATTGCAAAATTATAGAACATTTCAGGAATCTTGAAAGCTTCACGATAATATATCTTGCAAAACTTGGAACAAGACACAGTTAAGTTTGTGAGTCATTTATCAGTAATTTAAGTAGGAGGGGGAAGTGAGGACTTTGTTAAGTTGGAATTATCACAAATCAATCATTAGAAACAAGAAAGTCAAACTAAGATTAACATTACATATTTGAAAGTAGGAAAGTCTGCTGAAATCAAGCAAGTTTTGTTCTGATGATATACTGCTTCTGGTTATTGTTCTATCCTCCAAACTCAATTGAATACATCAAGGTTTGGAAATCTACGGCTCATGGAACCATTGGATCCAGCCTGGGGCTGCAGGGCTTCAGTAGTGGTGATCTTTACCTACCCTTGCTAAGCCACGTTATACCATGACCAGGGCAGCTGGGTGGCAGGGAGAATATACATGTATATGTGATAGCCCAATGCCAAATTAAGAGCTCTTGATGTTTGTATTAGCAATAATATTAAGCAGCAATAAAGCAGTGATTAAAAAGTAGTCAGAGAGAGAGAGCAGGAAACAGGAAGATACCAATAAGACTGTGTGATCATGTAAGTTTGTTGTGAGAATTGCTTAAAAGTGACTTACCATTTTTAAAAATGTGTTGTATAAATAAATACATAAATAGATTAATCTTTTCATAACTATAACTTGCCCTGTTTGCTGTTACTTGGCTAATTTCCTGTAGGCATCAGAGTGGCAGCTCTTAAGAAGCAATTTGAGAAGGAAAAGATACTAGGTCTGTTCAGGAGGAATCCACATCGTTTTGCTTGGGACATCCATGGGGATTTTCCCAGTTTCAGACTCTATTTCAGTTTCCAGAGATTTTTTTTTTTACTCCCTAATAGATAAAGCCTTCTAAGAATCACTATTGCCTCTATATGGTTGTTTCTGTATAACCCTGGTGATGTTATGCAGGTTTTGTTATGGTTATGTTCTGTTACGGTAACTTTGCATATTCTTTCTCTACACACCCTTATTAATATGCATGTTTGGAGGTTTTGTGGGCTACTTGTGCCTGTTTTTACTGTTTATATTTAAGGTGTGCAAATGTGAAGGGCCAGGTGGATCAGATCTTTGTGTCCACAGGACCTTCCTTCCAAAAATGTAAAGTGTATAGGCTCACAATTATTGCAAAGGGAAAATTGCATAAAGGCTACAGCAGGGTGAGCACTCTGTGATTGGTGCAGAAGTCTGTAGTGAGGTGGCCCTCAGTTCCAGTATAGACAGTGTGTGTGAAGGCCATGAGATTTGCAAAGGAAAAATATTTGTCATCACAAGTTTCTGCAGTGGGTTCTCAGGTACACACTTGTTAGCCACTAAAAAAGAGAGAGAATTCCTGAGCCTGCTGTCGAGTAGATCAGGATCTAAAAAAGCTGTGGTTTCATAGGAAACCTAAAGGGGAGCAGCAGCCCCCTGGTAGTAAAGAGTGGTAGAACTCTAGCAGTGGTGACACCTGGCAGTAGTAGAGCAGTGGATGCCAGCAGCAGTGCGGGTGCTGACCCTTGGTGACAGTGAGAAGTGGCAGACCCTCAGTCCTAGTGGAGGAGATGAAGGAGCAGTGATCCCCAGCTGCAGAGTGGCAGCAAGCTCCAGTATGGGCTTCCCTACGCAGCACTTACTACTTTGGCAGGTGTAGATGGTAGAGCCCCTGGAGCAGAGCAGTAACCCCTCATGGCAAGGAGCAGCAGGATCATTCAGGGTGGGCCTTGCTACCCAGGACTTGCTACTTTTGGCTGGCATGTGGTAAACTCCCTGAACAGCAGCTCTGGCTGAGTCTCCAAATGGATCAGGCTCCATGGTAGTTCCCCTTGATTGGTTTGCCAGTGACTGAAAGAACTGTTAATTATTTGGGGTTTCAGTTAATGTTTAGTAGTTAAGATTTTCTTTGGGATTTTATATTTGCTCCCTGGTTTAGTTTAATAGTGTTTGATAGAAACCAGTGTGGCCCAGGTCAGTCTGCTCAGGTGGCTAGCCTGCACTGCTCTGAGCTAAAAGACATATTGGGTTGGGGGGGGAAAAAAAAAAGGAAAACTTTAACTTTTATGGAATAGGTAGAAAGTCAGCTTCCCAGTCACTTCCAGTCAGAAAATCACAAGGGAAGAAGGAAGTTAGCTGTATCTTTTGATTTAAAAGTAACCTGGAGAGCCAAGTGCAGTGGCCACTAGGGCAGCGGTTCCCAGTCTTGGGGTTGCAACCTCATTTGGGGTTGCAATGATAAAAAAAAAAATGGGGTTGTGCACTCCTGGGGAGGGTGGCATGAGGAGGCACATGTCCCCCAGATTTGTGTGTGGGGCAGTGGGTGGGTGTAGGCTGAGTGCTGCAGGCTCGGGGCTCCCTGCCCTGCTGCCCTCCCTCACAGTGGATAAAATAGTATAAATGCAAAATGGGACAGTGGCCTATTTTTTTTCTCTCTATAACACTTGCCTATTATTGTGTTTGCCTGTAATCAAGCCCTTGAGCTCTGCAGGGAAGGTATGAGATTAACACTTGGAAGATGGGAACGCCAGTGATTCAGAACAAGAAATCCATTTTCAGAGTAATTTGTCAATAATGAAAATCAAAGAGAGAAATTCCACAGAATCTCCCACGAGGATATCTTTACTTAACATGTACTTAAAATGCAACTTTTCTTTGTAATGCCTTTCTTATAAAGTACAAATTAAATGATTTAGAGAGCTGAATATAGTTTTAAATGAAATGGTAGATCAGGGAGAAAGAAATTCAGAAGTATGAGGAAGGAAGAAGTGATGTGACTTCCAGTGGGACTTGTTTAAAATAGTTAATTGATGAGAAGCAAGAAAGGAAAGCTGTCTGTCAGCAGGAACTGTAGAGCAGATTATGGAGAGACAGAGCAGGCTGGCACTAGACAAATACCAGAGGTACTAGAGTGAAAAGGCTGAATCTGTCTGACGGGGGGGGGGAAAAAACCTGGCTGTCATGATATTGTGCCATGTACATTATAATATTGCATTGGCACACAATGTAAATGGATTTTTGGCATGTGTCAATGTTTCCTCCAAACATCATCCAGGCTAGGGGACCATGTGTCCTCCCTTAAAAAAAGGAACATCTCTGTTTTCGCAGCCTGTTTTGGTGCCTCCTGCCATTTTAATATAACTATATTTAACTAGATACATATCTTATATATTTTTAAAATGTATATGATAAATACATATTTTAATTATAATGCAGTGCGTTGGCCTTGCTCTTTGTAATCCATTGCAGACTATAAATTCTAAAGATCCATGAACTAGACAGCAGACAAGTTGACACTAGACATCACTAGGCCTGTCCACATTACCACCTGGCACCTATGCCTCCTGCTTGATAGCCTTTCTCTGTGAAAATTTGAATCTTCTAGAGTCAGAGCTAAGGGATGAAGACAAAAATGAATTCTGAATTAACTTCTGCATTTTCTGCAGTGCTTGGCTTATGGGAGCTTCTCTTTTTTTTTTTTTTTGTACAGGAACTGCAAAGAAATGACCTGGTCACTTCTCAAGCCAAAGTAGCTGAGTGTGCTCTCCACTGTCCTATCTCACATAGGTATACCAGCAAGGTGGAATAACAGGGAATGAGGGGTAGAGACGCAGCAACCCCTCTTCCTGCTCCCAACATGTTGTTTGCCTGGACTCAAAAGTTGCTCACATGCTTCCTGCAGTGGGAGCTCCTCTATGAAAACTGTAGGGTTGGCCAAGCTTGGTAAAGAGGCCCATTGTGCTGGTATGTACTTGTTTATCATATCACCGGTCAGGCCACCTTACTTGTGAGAGTTGTGAACACATGCACATACACACACCCACAATTAGTGGGGAAAGGGGCTATGGAGACTCAAATCAACAGAGAAATCAAAATCACCACATACACTTTTGGCCCAGCCTCAAGTCTTCTGAACTTTTGTGGGTGGCAATACAGTGTACTCCATTTAGCATATTAACATTAATATAAGATGACACTGAATTTAAGACAGCCCCACAATAATTAGATTCTATACATGGAAAATGTATACATTGTTATTGGAGGGAGTAATAGGGAAGGCAGTGAGGGGACAGCCAGTGTTGGGAGCAGTGAGGGACAGGCAATAGCAGGGCATGTGCTGGGGGCAGGCAGTGTGAAGGTGGTGGTGCAGGCAGGCAGCTTGCCCCCTGCCCCATTCTTAGCCCTCCTTTGTGCCTACCACCTTGTAACCTTAGGCCCCTGCCAGACTTCTTCTCCCTTCTGCACTGTTTCTGCTCCCCTACCTCCCAGCCTTGGCTCCCCACTCCCCTCTTCCCCCCCCCATTTCCCTCTGCCCCGAAGTCCCTGCCCCTCCACCTCCCAATTACCTTTGCTCTGGCATTGGAAGGCTCCACCCCCGCTGCAGCCTGGGGCACAGGACCCCAGCCCAGCCCTGTAGCAGTTGTGCAGAGCTGGAGCCACTACTACATGGCAGAGCTGGGACTGTGCTCAATTCCGGGCTTCAGTGAGGATGGAGTCCGCTGGCACAAGGGGAAAGGTAAGGAGGGGAGTGAGGAAGAAGTGGTGTGGTGGGGAGACAGGGGACAGCATGGGCCTGAGCCTGAGAGGGAGAAGCAGGAGCAGGGTGCGGGGGAGAGGCAGCAGGGGGGTAGGCAGCAGTTGCCCCCAACCAGAGCTGGGGCTGGAGCTGAAGCTGCAGCAGCAGCTGCCTGCCCTGCACTGCACTGCCTCTTGATCCTAAGGAGTGGGGCTTTTTTTCCTCCTGTGTTTAAATGTGGGGGGGGAGCTTAATCTTTTAATGGAGTGAATATGGTAATCACATAGTGTGTCTTCAGTCTAGAGGCTATGTGCTTATGCAAAGCATGCATTTATCTAAACTGGTCATAACACTCATTACAAACTATTAGAAGCTTTGCAACTGAGGGGAGCTTCAGGGCTCCTAATAGCTCAGCAGTGGAAATGTTATGTGCTTAACCAGCATTGTTTACTGCCAGCTCTGGACTGAAACAGAGCTCCCTCAATTTACAAGCCTTTCAATAGCTACTTTTAAGGGGTTTCATAACAATGAAGTGGGGGGGGGGGGAGGAGGGGGAGTGCTCCTGGAGAATGTAGGGAGACAGTAGCTGTCAAATTGTGGGTGCATCTACACATGTGCTTTAATGTGCACTAGCCTATTTTAATGCACGTTAAAGCATCCCAAGAAATGTGCACTTTTGCTAATGCATTAAAATAGGCGGATGCACCTTT
This sequence comes from Alligator mississippiensis, assembly GCF_030867095.1. Classification (NCBI taxonomy): domain Eukaryota; kingdom Metazoa; phylum Chordata; order Crocodylia; family Alligatoridae; genus Alligator; species Alligator mississippiensis. The sequence goes on from NC_081827.1 coordinate 42,727,525, forward strand.
GTTCTAGTACCTCACAATGGAGGTGCTCAATTTAATGCACATTAGCAAAAGTGCATTAGCATCATAGATAATCAGAGAAGCATAGAACCGGAAGAGACCCATAAGATCATCAAGTCCGGTCCCCTGCAGTGAGCAGGAAGTTGTTGGGCTCAGATGAGCTCAACAAGGTGCCTGTCCAGCCTCATCTTGAACACCTCCAAGGAGGGTGACTGCACCATCTGTGCTGGAAGTGTGTTCCAGATTCTGCTGACCCTTACAGAGAAGAAATTTTTCCTTATGTCCAGCCTGAATTTACTCTATTAGTTTATGCCCACTGGTTCTTGTCCTTGCTTGAGGTGCCCTCCTGGATGAGTTGCTCTTCTAGTTCTTGTTGCTCCCTCCGACTTACCTGTAGACAGCTATCAAGTCACCTCTCAGCCTTTTCTTACTTAGACTGAACAGGCCCAGTTCCTGGAGTCTGTCCTCATAGGGCCTACCCTCCATGCCCTTAAGCCATACGGGTTACCCTTCTTTGTAACTTCTTCAGTTTTATCCACATCCTTCTTTAAGTGTGGTGCACAGTACTCCAGCTGAGACCTCACCAACACTGAATAGAGAGGGAGGAGTACCTCCCTGGATCTATTGGCCACACATCAGCTGATGCACACCAGAACTTTATTTGCTGTTGTGGCAGCCTCATCACACTGTTGGCTCGTATCCATCTTCCAGTCAATTGTGATCCTTGGGTCTCGTTCAGATGCTGTGCCAGCCAGCGGACCACCACCCATTGTATAGTTGTGGTGAGAGTTTTTCCTACCCAGGTGAAGGACCTTGCACTTCTCCCTGTTAAACCTCATCTGATTTTGTTCTGCCCATAGATCCAGTCTGTTAAGGTCATCCCGGATCTTTGCCATTTCCTCTGGTGTGCCCTCATTTCCCCACAGTTTACTATTGCCTGGGACCTTAATCACTGAGCTTCCTACTCCCTCATCCAAGTTGTTAATGAATGTATAGACATGCCATGTTTTCCGTCAGTTCCCCAGCTTGAAAAAGTAGCCCTTTGGCAGCTGCTTCCCCTTCTGCTTTGTAATGTGGTTATGCAGGGTATAACTGCTATAAAAGTGGACAGCTATAGGGAGAGGTAGTGAGCTGGCTTAGTCTCAAGTCCAGTAGAACATAAGGTGGAGTCTGATTCAGTTAGTCTAGCTCTACCATGCCTCCTGACTGGAGTACAACGCATTGGACTAACCATGGGGTTGAAACAATGCCTCCACAGGGACAGACTGTGCGTCCAGGCTCCCCAGGATATGACACTGCAGCCTGCACATGCCGAGCCATGTCCTGCAGCAGTGAAGGGGGCAGGGCTGGGGAAAGGGGGCAGCGAGCGTTACCACAAAATTCTACGTGACAGGGGCCAGGGTGTCACCAAGTTGGCTGGCTGCTACCTGGCTTGCCATGCATGGTGGCGTGAAGTGTGTCTCCAGCCTGCTCTGCCAGGAGACCCAAAAGTGTTGAAGGTCTTCCTGGGGAGCATGACCCATACCACCGCTGCCTGCAAGAGTGTGCCAACCACCAGATGCCAGACCATCGCCACCGTGGCCATGGGCTACCCCTGACATGGCAGCGTGGCCTCTTGGACCAAACCCCTCAGAGCAGAAGGAGCTGGGTACGGCCCTCTCCCTGGCAGCCCCCAGCACTAAAGGCCCAGTCACCTCTGCTGCAGGCAGGGCCTGAGCCCTACTTCCCCTCCTCTTCTCTCCCTCATTCCCGCAAGCACAGGCCCGCCCCCAACACGTGTCAGCACGCCCCGCCCCCCTCCGGCCACAAGCGAGGGCAGGATTCGGACCATTGCTTCAGCTGCGGCCACTGCGCATGCTCGGCGGGCAGCGTGGCCACAGCGCATGCTCAGAGCACGGCGGGGCCTGCGCAGTGAGCGCGGCGGAGCGCGCGCGGTGCAAGGTGGCTGGGTCGCGTCCCGGGACAGGTATCCGTGCGCCCTCCCCTGCGGCTGCTGCGCGGGCGGGCTGAGCCGGGAGGGGCCGCGCCTCCAGCCCCGCCGCCCGCCGCCGCGTGTCTCATCTGATCCTACCTCGGTGGCCGCGGAGCCATCGCGTTTGGCCCGCCGGTAGTGAGGAAGCGGTGGCCAGTGATACAGCGCCCCCCCCCCCCCAGTCCCCTGCCAGATTCCCAAACTTCCAGCGCTGTGGGGCTGGGCTATGCCCCCATTTCCCTTTTGAGACTGAGCCTTGCCCCTCTTCCTCCGGGGTGGAGGCGAGTCATGCCCTCTCCCCCCTCCCACGGGGCCTACAGGACCAGTTATGCCCCCCCCCCAAATCTCTTCCCATCCCCTTAACGATGTATTTTCTGGATGAAAAAACTATATGTCAATGTCATTCGCACCTCCTGTTTTTTCTTATTTTCATTAGCAGGGTAAAGTCATCCGTCCTACTCCTCCCAACTGCCTTGAGCGAGTTTCTCTTCTCTTGTGCTCTATCTAGTGTTAGCATTGTGTGCTTCCCCCCCCATGACACTCTTGCAGGGATCTCAAGCCTCCTCAAGGGGCTGCAGCCCCCAGGTGGAGAATTGCTGGTCTTGGGCACTAAATGGTCTGTAGTACTTTGTGCATGAGCAGGAAGGAGTCTGCCCCTAGCGTGCTTCCCAGGTGTACTTGCTGATGTTCCCTTTGCCTTTGGATCAGTGCCCTTCTGCTCAGGCTAGGTGTATTTTGTAGGAGCTATTTGGACAGAAAACATGTGGAAATGTTTTTGAATGAGTGAGAAACTTCACGTCAATTAACGTGAACGTATAATACAGCCTCTCTTGTGTTCCTTTCCGGCAGTACAGTTAACAAGCATTTGTTTCAAGTTGCTATTTCTCACTTATTTTATGAAGGATATAGGAGATGCGTTAGGGTCCTGAGGGACTTACTTTTTCTGAATAAGAAAGTCCTAAGGTCTGTGGTTAGAAGATGTAAGCTTGCAGCTCTGGGGGCAGCATACTAAGTTTTTGTAGTCATGAAGGGACTAAGGTACTTACCTGTCTTTGAGTCAGTCATTGTACTCTCTCTCTGGTCTTCTGTTTTATCTGACTGATGTGGCGCTATTAAAGGCTTCTGACAGAGACTGAGAATGGAGGAGTATACACGGCAGGCACTAAAGCAAAATATCTGTGGCACATTATATTTTCTTTTAAGATGTATCTTATGAGCACAGCTGATGGCAGAGGAAGGGGGCGAGGCTAAAATTGTGCCTTGCTGCTGGTGCAGGGGGAGCCTGCACAATAATAATCCCTGGTTCCTGCACCTGTAGGCCCTGCAGCCAACAACATATGTCCTAATGTGCAATTGTTGTAGTATACATATAGGACACATGTTGATATCTGATACAGTCTTGTTCCTATGTGAGAATACTTTCTTATACTGAACTTTTGCTACCTATAGTCTTACACTGAAACCTTTAAATATATATATATCTCCTAATACTACACTAATTATGCAAGATTTAGCTTTTTATGCTTTTGAAAAGGCATGGACAAGCAGTAATGAATTGTCTTGATAAAAGTAATATAGTTATTTTTCTTACTCAACTGATTTTTCTTTTTTCCCATTTGTTGTACTTGTACTATGCCTTCTTTCTGGTATACAGTATTGATTGTGTCCATGAAGTAGTAAGCTGCAGCCTGCTAATGAAGTTGAATAAATATGCACTGGAGAGCAATAACAACTAATTTGAGAGTTTATTTCTAGTATATCTTTCCCAAAATGCTAAGATGTAGTTTTAATAGGAGTAAAATAGATATAATCAATTTTATTGTAAAAGCACTTCAGAAGCCTAGCAAATAAAGTTCAAAGGGGTAATGCCACAAAAGATCTTTTATTGCTGAAGTACTGTCGAACTTCCAGTACTTGGGTGCTAGCATCCAAAATAGTTATCCTCAGAACTCCCACTGAGCCACTGCCTAACCTGGGAGGCTTCAGTGTTCCCTTTGTGTCTAAAGGTCCACATCTGGGCGTTCCTGGACTCTGTCCTGATAATGCTGGGCTTCTAACGTATTCCTAACCCTCTAACCCGCAATTCCTAATCCATCAATTGTGTGGTCCTTTGGTCCTTCCCCTATCTTGGCAGCGGAAGCCTGATCCATGAGGCATGCTCCAAGCAGAAGGCAAGGCAGGCAGAAGGCAGAGTTGCACCATTAGACTAATTCAATCAGAGATGCATACACTTTCATCAGCAACAGCTTACTTCATCAGATGCTATGGAGGGACTGCAGGGAGTAGAGCTTCCAAATAGAAAGGAGTGATTTGAACACAAAAGGTAGGTAAGGGGGGCCTTATGACTGGGCTCTATCCAAGGAACAGTGAAGGGAAGAAGTCTTTTTTTAAATATCCCATAGTGGTTAAAACAGTCATTCAGAATATGAAAGACCTGAGTGTAGTTTCCTGGTTGCTCAAACCTACATCTCTTGCCTGTTGAGAAGGTGACTTGGCAGCCATCCTGGAGGTTATTCTGTGTTGAAGACACTCTTGCTGTAGGAGTGGTTTCAGGTTCCTTAAAAAGAAATGACATTTCATTGGGTCAGAAAGGCAGTCATGCTCACACTCCCCTAGTGGTTAGAGCACTTACCTGGTACGAACAGAAACCTGGCTTAAAATCCTGCCTCAAGGAATAGAAGTATTTTATCCAGTGGCTTTAATTTTAGAAGATTAGTATCGTAGTACTTAGGGTTGGAAGGGACCTAAACAAATCATCAGGTCCGACCCCTTGCCCTAGGCAGGAATGGATGCTGGGATCATATCACCCGAGCCAAGTATCTGTCCAGCCTCCTCTTGAAGACCCCCAAGGTAGGAGAGCACCACCTCACTTGGGAGCCCATTCCAGAGCCTGGCAGCCCTAACTATAAAGTAACGTCTCCTGATATCCAGCCTGAACCTTCTCTCTAACAATTTGTGGCCATTATTCCTAGTAACCCTGAGTGGTACTGGGGGGAACAGAGCTTCCCACAATTCCCACTGGTTCTCCCTGGTGAGTTTGTAAACAGCCACCAGATCCCCTCTCCTCCATCTCTTGTGGAGGCCGAATAGGTTCAGGCCCTTTAGCCTCTCTTTGTAGAGCCTACCCTGCTGCCTGTTGACCACGTGAGTGGCCCTCCTCTGGTCCCTCTCAATGCTAGCCACATCCCTCTTGAAGTGCGGTGCCCAGAACTGGACGCAGTACTGCAACTGTGGCCTGACCAATGCTGCATAGAGGGGAAGGATCATCTCCCTGGACCTGCTTGTGATGAGTCTGTAGATGCACGACAAGGTGCGGTTAACCTTACTGGCTGCTTCCTTGCATTGGCGGCTCATGTTTAGCCTGGAGTCAAACAATGATTCCAAGATCCCTTTCTGCCACCATGTTGACAAGAAGCGTGTTCCCCAGTCTATAGGTGTGTTGCTGGTTCCTTTTCCCTAAATACAGTACCTTGCCCTTGTCTGTGTTAAATTCCATCCTATTCTTATCTGCCCACCTCTGTAACCTGTCTAGATCTAGCTGGATTCTGTCCTTCCCCTCCAGCGTCCCCACCTCGCCCCACAACTTGGTGTCATCAGCGAATTTGAACAGTGTGCATTCCATACCCACATCCAGATTGCTGATAAAGATGTTGAACAGTACAGGCCCCAGGACTCAGCCCTGGGGGACTCCACTGCCCATGTCCCTCCAGGTCGAAAATGACCCGTCCACCACCACTCTCTGGGTGCAACCAACTAGCCAATTTGCCACTCATCTGACTGTAGGCATCAGTGCCACAGTCACCAAGTTTTTTTAAGAGAATGTGGTGGGAAACCATGTCAAAGGCCTTCTTAAAGTCCAGGATGATGACATCCACCCCGACACCCTTGTCCAGGGACTTTCTGACCTGATCATAAAAAGAAACCAGGTTAGTCAGGCAGGACCTGCCCTCAATGAACCCATGTTGGTTGCCCCTCAGTGTTACCTCCCCTGCTGAGCCCTTGGAGATGTGCTCCTTGATAATTTTCTCAAAGGTCTTCCCAAGGACCTGAGGGAAGACTGACTGGTCTATAATTGCCGGGGTCCTCTTTTCTCCCCTTCTTGTAAATGGGGACCACATTGGCCCTTTTCCAATCCTTTGGTACCTGGCCAGTGCCCCACGAGTGCTCATAGAGCCATGCCAGCGAGCCTGCTATGACCCCCGCTAATTTCCTCAGCACCCTCGGGTGAAGAGCATCTGGACCTACTAATTTAAACATGTCCAGCCCCTCCAAAAGTTCCCTAACTAGGTCATCCCTGACCCTAGGCATGGCAGTGTCTCCCGTTGGTCCGTCCTCAATTCTAGTGGGGGAGATGTCCCAGTCCCTGTCCAGAAATATGGAGGCAAAGAATTTGTTAAAGAGGTCAGCTTTTTTGTTTGCTGCAATCACCAAATTGCCAAGCCTATCCTGTAGGGACCCCATGTTACCTTCTTCTTGCTTCCTATGTATTTGAAAAAGGACTTTTTATTATCCTTAATTCTGGTCGCTAGCCCTAGCTCCATCTCTGCCTTGGCCGTCTTAACAGCCTCCCTGCAGTCCTGAGCAATGGAGGTGTAATCCTCCTTGGTGATAGCCCCTTGCTTCTACTGTTTGTACGTCTCCTTTTTTTGTCCTTGGACATCTCTGGATGCCTTTGCCGAGCCATGGGGGCTTCTTAGCACTTCTGCCCCCCTTAGTACGCACTGGGACTGACTGCCTTTGAGTTTGGAGGATTGTCTCCTTGAGGAACAACCACCCGTCTTGGACTCCCATCTCATTGAAGCTCCGAGACTCCAGTGCCTCTCCTACTAATCTTCTTAGCTTACAGAAGTCGGCCCTCCTGAAGTCGAGGACCTCTGCTTTGCTGCTTGCTTTCACTATCCTGCGCTGGATAGTAAATTCCAGCAGGCGATGATCACCCAGGTGATTGAGTACCCGCAGACCACTCACCAGGTTGTCGCCTGTGGCAAGGACTAAGTCCAGCAAGGCATTTTCCCCGGTGGGACTATGCATCTTTTGAGTTAGGTGGAGGTCCTGTATCTCAGCTAGGAACCTACATGAGTGGTCGGACCTGGCTGAGTGCTCCTCCCAGTAGATATCTGGGTAGTTTAGGTCATCCATGACAACCACATCCCTTGACCTTACTGCCTCCGTGAGCCGATCTGAGAATTCCAGGTCCAGCTCATCCCCCTGGTGAGGTGGTCTGTAGTAGATGCCCACTATCAAGGCCCTTTCCCCACACCCCCCTTGCATAAGCTTGTGAATGGCATGATATTTAAGGCCCTTGATATGTGATTTTTTTTTATTTTTATTTTTTTAATAGCCTTATATATAGAAAGAAATTGGGCCCAGGTCTTAAATCATGGGTGAGTTCTCTTATCACTCCTTTCCTGGGCATTTCCTGTTGGGCAGTTGAGGCAACTGTGGTCAACTTGCTGATTGGTGTAGATTCCTTGTAAGACTCAAGTCCTTTTGTGCATTACCCAGAGGCTTGGGATAGAACATTTTTAGAGTATTTTTTTTATTCCTTTTAAAGGAAAATACCATATTTTGTATTCTCACAGTTCAAAGTGTGGTGCAGTGTGTTGCAGAATAACTAAATTATAACAGGAGTACAGTTGCATAGGACAAAATTAATTGAAAAAAAATTTTACCCATCAACCATGTAATTTTCAATATGTATTCCATCATTTCTTGACATAAATACCTTTTTAAGTAATTATGACCATTAGCTTTTTCAAGAAAAGAAAGTAAACAGGATGTGACAAATTGCAAATAAAAATGAAAATCTAGAGATGTTATTTGTATCAAAGTTATATGCCTTTTAAAAATAAATTTCAACTATTCCAATTATCTTTGGAATAGTAAAAAGAAATAATAAAACATTTCTAAAATCTTAATAATTAATTGCACTTGATTTTATGTTCCCATTACAAAGTGAAATGAAAAAATACTCCAGAGGCAAACTTACTAGACAGGATTTTACTCTGTACTTAATCCTTCTTTGCCACAAAATGTTGTCTGCATGCAATACATGCCTGTTCTACTTGCTTTGCCTTCTCCTTTGCTGAAAGGTATTAGAATTAGTTAATGCACTAATTTGTTAGATAATAAGTTTAAAAAACACAGCAAACTATTTTTGACTTCTTGCCTAATGTTAAACTCGTGCTCTAGTCATAGTTAGATGTATGTCTCTTATTTAGATTTGTAGAGCAAAATCTAGCATTCCTGAGCATGTTAACAGTGCCTCCAATATTTCACACTCAGCCATTTCTACACCAGAGTTAATATTACCACACCTGAGTTAAGGTTTTTAGCTACAGCTAAAAGTAGTTTGCAGGGCTGTGAAGTAGAAAAGAGGTATTGCTAGGAATGTCTAACAGACAACAAAACTGCAGAAAAAAGGACTGTTTGAATAGTGGAATGTTGGAATAGTTTAATTTCAAGACCATTTAAATGCACACAGGGTCATTAACACGTGAAGTGAAGAGAGATTAGTACATTAAGGTAGATTATTCGGGGATCCTGCTTATTGCGGTTTAAAAATCCCAAATTCTTTGATTAAAAATCCCCAAATCTGTGTTTTTCCCTGATTAAAATGAAACACCACTACAGTATAACCTCATAAGTCTGGATACCAGATGGTCGGAATGATAAAAAATCTGTCACTTTCCCTAATGCAGGTAACTGAACTCAATGATAAAAGGCCACTTCCATATCTGTGTTTTGATTACATTTAACAATTTTAAAGATGTGGCTAAACTCTAGGATTTACTAAGTCTTCAGGTCCTGGTGAAGAGGGTGTGGCTAGGAGTTGCTTTCTTCTCTGGACACATTGCACAGGGAGTTTCTTGCCCTTATTTTTGGATATGAAGAAGGACACAGCCAGTGAGCTGCAGTCTCTGAACTGCCATAGAGAAATTTGGCATTTTGGTCCCATTGTACTAGTGTTTGTGGAGCAGTATGAATACCAGACTCACTGCAAGCGGTCACTCTAGATTTGGGAATCCAGCATTGTGTCAGATCACACTTAGAAGGTTATTCTTGCAGATGGGAGGGCTAGGAATACCTGATTTTCCTATCCAAGAAGCTTCTGGGAGTTTTGGTTGCTTGGCAGCCATGAAAATCGGGCTATATGTGTTTTTATGTTTGGAAGTTTCAGTTCTCTGTGAATTAGTGGTCTAAGCTCCTGTCCTCTAGTGGTGTGTACTACCTGGGCTTAGTTGGCTAACACTGTATTTTCTGTAACCTAGTTGCATTCCCCTCCTCACCTCCATCCCTCTTAAAGATACCATCACTACTACAAGTCCTGGTTGCCTTTTCCATTCCTAGCACTCATGGTTGTGTATCACTGTAGTGATTCCGTAGATTGTTTAGACAAGCTCCACTGGTCAGATGAGTGGTGTGGGGCCAGTCCACAGACCAGATCCCATGGATGGGGTCATTCCTAAGGCCTGCTTCAGCATGGAGTCAGTACAACAGATATGGCTGCAGAGCAACCCTGTGTACCAATTACACGTTAGTCTGCCCTACATGCTGGATCTGGCCACAGTCCAACTTCACCTGCCAACCTGAGCCCATGTGCCAGCTCTGGCTGCAGCTTGACCCCACACACAAGCTCAACTCCTCTGGTGCATGGGGCTGAGCCAGCACGTGCAGTTGCTCTGCAACTGGGTCTGGTACGCAGGGTAACTCTACGGCTGCATCCCATCTGCCAACAATTGCACAGGTATTACGCATCTGATGTGCCAACAATTGCATTGCTAGTCATGGATTTTGTTATTATTTTTTAAATTTCAAATGGACTATATTTTAAGGCATCTTTTGGACTTTTTTCCCTCCTTAACATGGCTTTTATTGAAGTTAAAAAAGAACACCATCAGGAACTTCCCAGTGTACATGAAAAAGCATCCTTTTATTGGCTAAATATTACATTTATTAAAGTGTGCAAAGCTAAGCATTTCAAGGATTTGACTGCAAAGGTCAAACTTTTAAGGAGATTTCATTTCATTGTGTCATTAACAGATGTTGTTTGAAATGTTATCTTTTCACTTTTACTGTATAAATTACTGGTAGAATTATATTTGAAGTAAATTCTTTTTCTACTTGCATAATTTTTCTTTTTCCAAGAAACTTTTTTTTTTTTAATCTTTGTATGAAACTCTCCATAGTAGAGTGCTGGAGGGATTTGAGTGGAGTTCTAAGGGAGATCAATGAATATACTGTATTTTCATGCATATAACCTGAACCCTCTACATCAGCTGAAGAAAATTGGGGTGCACGTTATATGCAAGCAAGAGCACTCCCCACAGGTCTTAAAATCTGGTGATAGTTTAGGGTGGAGACCTGGGTCCTTGGCCTGATAGCCCTGGCAGCTGGGGGCCCCCTCTGGCAGGGCTGGGGGGCCAGGGCCTGTGGGTGGGGGGCAAGGGACACATGAGCAGGGCTATAGTGGAGGGAAAGAGGGACACTATCAGGCTTGTGGGGGATGTAGTGGGGGGGAAAAAGGGGCACCATCAGGGCAGGGGGGCCTTTAATTTTAATCACAGATTTTGGGTTTTTTATCAGAGAATTTGCAATTTTTTATCAGAGAAAACCAGGATCCCTGATTATCAGTTACCTGTTCCACCTATTCTGTTATGTTTTCTGTGGTTGACCTTCTGAATAGTTAATCCATTGGTTAGGGCACTTAATAAGTATTTAGCTGATTTAAGTCAAAATCACCTGTCCAAATCAGACAGTCCTGAACCTGGCTTTCCATACCTCAGAAATTTGCTCTAGCCATCATACTAGGGATTATTATAGGGTGTTTGTCCCTCTTTCCTGCACCTGTGTGAAAAGTTCAAGATGTCTCAGTTTTATTTGTGAGAACTATTTTTCACCCAGCCCTACTTAACATGGCAACTCTCCAAAAAGCTGTGGCTAGAAGACACAACACAGCTGTAAAGAAACTTAAGAATTTCTTATGACGAATAGTCATAGGCAAGATCTTGACATTATAACAGGGCATATAGGCATAGTCTCTGTTTCTTTGATGAACAGATCATATTTGCAGAAAAACCTCCTTTATCAGTTGTCATTGTTTATAGCATAGTGGCACATCAGTGAAGTGCAAACTACCATGTTATTTTATCAAAAAAACTAATTAAAGTAAGATTAAAAAGCTGCATTTGTTGTAGGAATCGCATCTTGCTAAATATCCACTGGTGTTTCTTTCTTAGTTCAGGACAAGTCAGCTACAAGATATCTGACGGTGTCTCAGTAGTAATAAGGAACCTCTTTTAGAATGGTTAAAACAAAAATTCCTTTTGATCCTTTTAAATGGAGCTTTATATATGTATGACCTCTGTAGTTTTTCATAATTCAGTTGTTTCAAAAAGGAACATTTTTACAATATAAGAAGCCATAATGTTGCAGCAATTATTTGTTCACTTGGACTCAGCATTGTTCAGCTTAATAATAATGGTGTATTACTACCTTGTAATTTTTTTTTCTTTTTTATAAGGATCTCTTTCCAGCTACTACAAACACATAGGACACCTATACACGTGCAGCAAGGCTGCTCTGACGCATTGTAATTACAGTGCGTCAGAGCAGACTTGATTAATTGAGTCTGCTGGAGTGTAGTAGTACCATGTTCCAGCAGTCTTCACTGTCATGTGTATCAGTGTCCCCACACTGAAAAATGGCGGCAGAGGCACTTTAACTAAAGCCTGTGCAACAAGCTTTAGTTAAAGCACCCCCACTGCCATCGTTCAGCGTGGGAATGCTGATGCGCATGATGTTCCAGGTGCTTTAATTGGAGTGGCTCTCTAATTAAAGCACCCCTCCACCTCCTGGAGCACATGTATAAATTCCCATAGTGGCTCTTGAAGGAGTAATAGAATGGGGAAGAAGTATTTATGTCTGCAGAACTCATGGTATATTTTTATTTTCTGTGGTATGATGTCCCTTATCATTGCAGACTACTGCCTGCATTCCTAAACATTTTATTAAAAATATTTAAAAAATAACATTTCAATACCAGGCAAAGTTAGAACATGCCAAAATCTGCAGTATTCATCTATATGCATTACAGTTTAGTTTAATTATATTGTGTTTTACTTTTTGCTCCCTACTTCTCATCTCCTGCCTGAGGATCCCTGGTTCTGTCACTGCACAGAATTTACCTTGCCCAGTCTAAATGTCTAGTTTTTGCCTACATTTTATGGACTGACCACATGTAGTCCTGGTGTTAACCTTACACTGGTTTAACACTCGGATGTAGAGTACATTGGTATTTAGAGCACACATAGCTAGCAATTTTTGTGTAGCTGCCTTGGTATGTGCTATCACAGTGTCTCATAGAATCATAGGACCAGAAGAGACCTGTAGGATCATCGAGTCCGGTCTCCTGCCGTGGGCAGGAAGTTGGGCTCAGACAAACTCAATAAGGTGCCTGTCCAGCTTCATCTTGAACACCTCCAAGAGTGACTGCACCACCTGTGCTGGAAGTGTGTTCCAGATTCTGGTGACCCACATAGAGAAAAAGTTCTTTCTTATGTCCAGCCTGAATTTATCTTCTGTTAGTTTATGCCCGTTGGTCCTCATCTTCCCTTGAGGTGCCTTCCTGAAAAGTTGCTCCCCTAGTTCTTGGTGCTTACCCTGACATACTTGTAGGTGACTATCAAGTTGCCTCTCAGCCTTCTCTTACTCAAACTGAATAGGCCCAGTTCCCAGAGTCTCTTTTCATACAGCTTACCCTCCATTCCCTTGACCACATGCATGGCCCTTCTTTGTACCCTCTCAAGTTTATCCACATCCTGTTTGAAGTGCAGTTCCCAGAACTGGACACAGCACTCCAGCTGAGGCCTCATCAGCACCGAATAGAGAGGGAGGAGCACCTCCCTGGATCTATTGGCCACACGTTGGCTGATGTATGCCACAGTTCTGTTTGCCCTTCTGGAAACCTCATCGTACCTTTGGCTCATTAATCTTCCGGTCGATCGTGACCCTCCGGTTCTTGTTCAAATGGTGTTCCATTGGACCACCACCCAATGACCACTACCCATTGTGTAGTTATGGTGAGGGTTCTTCCTGCCCATCTGAAGGACTTTGCTCTTCTCATTGTTAAACGTCATCTGATTTCGTTCTACCCATGAATCCAGTCTGTCAGGGTCATCCTGAATCTTTGCCCCATCCTCTGGTATGCCCACGTTTCCCCATAGCTTGGTATTGTCCGTGAACATAACCATTGAGCTTTCCACCCCCGAATCCAAGCACCGATACCTGGGGGACACCACTGGAAACGGTCCTTCACGGTGTGGCCATCCCATCGATTACAACTCTTGCTACTAGGTGGTATAGGAGTTGGTAATCATTTATTTATATTAAGCAAACGGTTACCCTAGAACAGAAAGGAACACAACAGCTGCACTGATGTAGTTTTACATTTAATATTTCATGGATTCTAGTAAGATTTATGCAGTGCGTCCGTCTACTGCTGGTGTACACCAGTGTAAATGTATGTTGCACAGTGCCAGCATGTTCTATCCTAGTTTTCAGGCCCAGACCTTTTGCTGCACAACCTTTACTTGGATATAGAACTATTAATCTGCTCATGGGCTTTTCTGTGGTGGCAACGCTGCAGTATCCAAGGGCTTCACAACCAATGCATTTATCTTCATGACAGCCCTGTAAGATGAAGGGATGGTATTATCCCTGTTGTACAGATTGGGAACTGAAACAGGAAGGTGCGAATACAATAAGTGCACACTAACTTTGGATGCCCAATTTTAAATGCCTGTCACCTGACTTTTTTTAATGTGTTTTGTATTTCATAGTAATAGATCATTTTGGTCTGATCATCAACAGATACCTGTTTTATTTGTTGGGAAAGTTGAGAATTTCCTAAGGACAGGGCTGTCCTACTGGCAGCTCATGAGGGGTTAACATGTGGCCTGTGGGCTCCTGTCTGGCTGCTAGTACCCCCCACTCCTGTTCTTGCTTCTGTAGCTGTGGGGCCTGAGGTCTCTGGGGCATTCATAGATTCATAGATGTTAGGGTCAGAAGGGACCTCAATAGATCATCGAGTCCGACCCCCTGCATAAGCAGGAAAGAGTGCTGGGTCTAGATGACCCCAGCTAGATACTCATCTAACCTCCTCTTGAAAACCCCCAGGGTAGGGGAGAGCACCACCTCCCTTGGGAGCCCGTTCCAGACCTTGGCCACTCGAACTGTGAAGAAGTTCCTCCTAATGTCCAATCTAAATCTGCTCTCTGCTAGCTTGTGGCCATTATTTCTTGTAACCCCTGGGGGCGCCTTGATGAATAAATACTCACCAATTCCCTTCTGTGCCCCTGTGATGAACTTATAGGCAGCCACAAGGTCGCCTCTCAACCTTCTCTTGCGGAGACTGAAAAGGTCCAGTTTCTCTAGTCTCTCCTCGTAGGGCTTGGTCTGCAGACCCTTAACCGTACGAGTGGCCCTTCTCTGGACCCTCTCCAGGTTATCCGCATCCCTCTTGAATTGTGGCGCCCAGAATTGCACGCAGTACTCCAACTGCGGTCTGACCAGCGCCCGATAGAGGGGAAGTATCACCTCCCTGGACCTATTCGTCATGCATCTGCTGATGCACGATAAAGTGCCATTGGCTTTTTTGATGGCTTCGTCACACTGCCGACTCATGTTCATCTTGGAGTCCACTAGAACTCCAAGATCCCTTTCCACCTCTGTGCCACCCAGCAGGTCATTCCCTAGGCTGTAGGTGTGCTGGACATTTTTCCTCCCTAGTTGCAGCACTTTGCATTTCTCCTTGTTGAATTGCATCCTGTTGTTTTCTGCCCACTTGTCCAACCTATCCAGGTCTGCCTGCAGCTGTTCCCTGCCCTCCGGCGTGTCCACATCTCCCCATAGCTTTGTGTCATCTGCAAACTTGGACAGAGTACATTTCACTCCCTCGTCCAAGTCACTGATGAAGACATTAAAGAGTATCGGTTCAAGGACCAAGCCCTGCGGGACCCCACTACCCCACACCCTTCCAGGTCGAGACCGACCCATCCACCACAACTCTCTGGGTGCGACCCTCTAGCCAATTCGCCACCCACCGGACTGTGTAGTCATCCATGTCACAGCCTCTTAACTTGCTCACCAGTATGGGGTGGGATACCGTATCGAAGGCCTTCCTGAAGTCTATGTATATGACATCCACCCCTCCTCCTGTGTCCAGGCATTTCGTAACCTGGTCATAAAAAGAGACTAGATTGTTCGGGCACGATCTGCCTGCCACGAACCCGTGCTGATTTCCCCTCAGCATAATTTGTCCTGCCGGGCTCTCACAAATGTGAGCCTTGATAATTTTTTCAAAGACTTTGCCAAGGATGGAGGTGAGACTGACTGGCCTATAGTTGCCCGGGTCCTCCTTCCTCCCCTTTTTAAAAATGGGGACCACGTTGGCCCTTTTCCAGTCCTCCGGGACCTGGCCCGTGCGCCACGAGTGTTCGAATATTCCCGCCAGTGGCTCTGCAATGATGTCGGCCAGTGCCTTCAGCACCCTCGAATGGAGCTCATCTGGGCCTGCCGACTTAAAGGCATCCAGTTCTTCCAAGTGACTCTGCACCATCTCAGGGTCTACGCATGGAAGTCTGGCACCTTGCTGCTGTCTCTCTACAACCCCAGTGAGAGACTTGTCGTGCCCCTCGCTTAGGAACACTGAGGCAAAGAACTCGTTGAGGAGTTCAGCTTTGTCCACCCTGTCCGTTACCAATTGTTTCTGCCCATTTAGCAGGGGTCCTATTCCTCTCTGTGCCTTCCTTTTACTCCCTATATATCTAAAAAACAATTTCTTGTTGTCTTTTACTTGGGTTGTCATCCTCAGCTCCATGGTAGCTTTGGCCCGTCTAACTGCCTCCCTACAAGCATGAGCAGAGGAGGTATATTCGTCTTTGGTGATCTCTCCCTGTTTCCACTTTTTATGTGCTCCCCTTTTGTCCCTTAGGCTGTCCTGGATTTCTCTGGTCAGCCAGGGAAGCCTCCTGGCTCCTTTCTCTCTTTTGCCTCGCTCGGGGATCGTCTTGCTTTGTGCCCGAAGGATCGTTTCCTTAAGGCACAGCCACCCTTCTTGGGCTCCCATCATTTCAAAACTCCTACTCTGCAGTGCGTCCTTGACTAATCACCTGAGTTCATTTTAAATCAGCTTTCCTAAAGTCTAGCACTTTCACCCTACTAGTTACCTTACCCACTCGACGTCTTATGTTGAATTCTTTGTGGCACTGTAGGAAGGAGCCGAGTGAGATTGCTTTCTTGGTGGCAGTGCCAGCAGGTGATGGAAAGGAGGGGAGGCACTTGTTGCTGACTGATATGGTGGTGGGTGGGTGGAGAGCTTGTGCTGCCCGTGAAATATAAGTCCCAGGGAGCCCTCATAGCATATAACCCAGGGTCTGCCACTGGTGTGGCGTGATGCCTCCAGCTACTCTAAAGTTGGACAGATCTAGTGTGGGGAATGAAATGGACACTTCTAGAAGAAGAAAGGGTTGTTACATGTTGCTAGTTTGATTACTGCCATGGACAACTGGATTCTACCCCTGTGTTTATCGAGTTTTTGCATGTTGCTGAGCACATCATTTTACTGGAACTTAAAATGGATTGCAGATAATTGTGTTGCCGTCATCTTTGTGGCACTAAGTTTGAATTGTGCAGAACCACTCAGCATTCACAAGTGCAACTTACGTCAGTGAGAGCTGTGTACTAAATGAGGCACTATAAAAAAAAAAAAAAAATACTAAGCGCAGTGAAAAAATCAGGATATAGGCATCTTAAAAATGATCATGAGATGAAAAATGTTGTCATAGAGTAGCTCCAAGAGCTGCTATAAGTAAAGTACCTGCAGCATTATGTGTATTCAGCATCCCATGCTTCAAAATGGCATTGGGGGGGCACTTTTAACTAAAGCTTGTTCGATGAACTTCAGTTAAAGCACCCCCCACTCCCATTTTGAAGGACAGGGACTCTGCATACACATGGCACGGAGGGTGCTGGAGCATGTTAATCAGCTGTGATTCATTAACTGCGATTAATAGGCATGTGTCAGAACAGACATCTGGTATGTGTACAGTACTGCTAGTGTGCCTGTTTAATGTAATTGCCTGTATACATTTAAAAATAAAAAGTGAATATAGAAATTCTATCGTGTAGAATCTTATTGAATTTCACATGGCTCATTGAGCAGGATTTGGATCTCTTAGGTCCAAAGTATACACCTCTACTATTTGAGTTAATGGAATAACTGGTAGTAGCCTGTCTTCCTCTCTGGACTTCCCATCAGAGCACATGGGAAGCACTCCTTTCTAGTTAGTAACAGATATTTGTTGTCTAAAAGAGTTCTCATTCTGGATTCAATCTCCAGTTATGTAGAATATTTTCCAAAGGCAAACTGCAAACCTCATGCCTTTCTACAGCTGGCTGCATGAGTATGGGACAGAGCTGCCTAACATATATAATGCCTGAGATTAAGAAGCCCATGATATAAAAGAAATGCAGGGGACTTTTGTCAGTGTAAAAAAAATCCTAAGTGGCAAATTTGCAGCGTAGGGAATACCTACATGTGTGGAGTGTGTGGTGCTGAAGATGGGTCTATGGTGCTGCATACCACACATCTGTGCTCATCTGGACCTGCTCTACCAGTTTATATCTTTTAGTATGAAATTGATGTTTTATAAATTTGAAGCTGTGCCTCTGCTGTGATGCAAGTGTTTTTCTCTTCCTATTTTGTTGCCTCTTTATTGTACGCTGCATCTTTCTATTTCATGTACATTTTTTACCTTAGTATGTGTGAAAGCTTCTGATCAATTCTGCAATTGAATAATAAATGCTGTATAATGGCTCAATATGCCTAGAATTCAAAGTAGTAGTAGGAAACAGATAATGTGGATGGGCTCAAATAATGAAACCTGTTCATTCTTCTGAAGTGAAATCAAAATATAGTCTATTACCTATTGAGTAAGTGTAATTCTTTTCTAAAGTGCAGAAAATCAGGTTTTTAACGTTTTTTATTCTTTAAACTTTCTGTGTACACATGTATATGTGTGTTTATAATATAATTGGAGGAAGCACTCTGTATTATCAAGTAGGACATTGAGTATGAGCATGCAAACAAAGGGGGTGTTTTGATTTTTGTTCCAGTCAGAAAATATAGATCATTTGCTTAATTTGCCTGAAACCGGTGAAAGGATAAGACTTAGAGTGTGTCTGCACGTTCATTTGCTGTAATTATGGTGCATTAAGTTTAGTACCTGTAATGACAGGTACTAACAATGCACCATAATTGGTGCTATTGCACATTAGTGCAAACAGTGTTTTTGTGATGTTAATGCACAGTAAATTAAATTTACTACTAATTCGCAGTTGACTACATCTCCTGCGCATTAGCATAGGTTTTGCCCACTGCACTATGCGCAGTAGAATTAGTGTACTGTGCTCAAAGCATCTCATGTAGACGTGCCCATAGGCAGGTAACTTTTCTTTAAGTGGACAGCTTGAAACAAAGACCAAAAGGACCAAGTAATGAGGAAATAAAGTAATATATATTAAAACTTACTTTTTATCATATAATATTCAGTATTAATGTATCTACATAGGCATAGGCATATGAGGTCTGTATATGATGCTCTTTTTTCAAATTGCATGTCTATATATAGAGACTTGTAGATTTTGAATGGTAATAAACTGCTTAGAAGGACGCGCAAACATTTTTTGCTTTCAGGATTGTTGGTTGTTTCTTCTTTGGCTTTGTGTTTCAGAATCTATTATTCATATTTAAAATGCATTTTATAGACAGGGACATTCACAATGATCACTTTTTTAATTACATGCTTTTAAGTATTATGTATGAGCAGAGCAGGATTTTGTTAAAGAAGTTTAATGCGAGTTTGAAAAATATGATGAAATGCTTGGGAACTAAATTGGTTTGACTTGAGATCTTAGCTTTAGGCAAGTGCAGACCTGATATACTTCTCAGCCTGCTAATAGCACTAAGGCATATGAGGCCAATCCCTTTGAAAGGTTTTAATGGAACAGGCTTCCCCTCCTAACCATTTGCAGCAAATTCTTATAGCTCCTAAATGAACAAACTAATGCCATATTATTAATTGGTGTCTTTGTTTTTAATATAATCTAGATAAAACAGCTATGCCTATTCACATGCTAAAAATCATCAATGGAGCACCTGAAACTGCACTACCGAGCCACCTGCAAAGAGTGGATTCAAAATATCTGCAACTGGGTTGCGATCACGCCAACAAATACTTTAAGGTAACTAATTAGTATCTTCCATACTTTCTGGTAAATGTACCAAGAATGTGTAGGTTCTCACTGAATAGCTCCTCTGCTTTTATTTCCTCCCTGGACTAAGGAATAAATTAGTATAAATGACTACATAGAGTTTACACACCTTGGCTAAAAACATGGCACCACTAAAGCACGTGGGAATTTTGTCACTGATTTTTTTTCACCTCTTGTATTCATTATCTGTATAGATTTAAGTCTAAAGATTTCAATTTTAGACGCTGCAAATGTATAGACAACACCTAATTCATACAGAAAACTGCAGCATATGAGGGATTTCAGAGCTTGATTTAAAAAAAAAAACCAAACAAACAAACAAAAAGCCCCCCAAACCCTAAATAACAGTACTCTGGATAAAAATCAGTTTTCTGGTCTGGTGACTTTTAAAGGCATTTCACATTTCTTGTACGAAGAAATACTATCTCCCAGTTTTATGGACAGACAATTCTAATGGCAGCTACCACATCAAAATATGATTGTTTTTTCTCTTTATTCCCTCACTATAAAGCATACCACATTTTATAATAACGGCATTCAGTTGCCTGGTAGTTATTTTAAACTGGGACTGTTTTAGAAGAGTTGAACAGTTCACATTTAGGCATGTGTTCTCAGCTCCAGGCCCAGAGTTCAAGTGAAAGAGGGAAATAGTGTTTCAGGCCTTACACTGAGGAGTTCATCTGAAGTTTATGTATAAGGCCTGTTACTATGCTTATCATTTCTTTTCAAAATATATCTTCCAATCACATGTCTATAAATGTAATTTAAATTTTTTTTTATTGCTTCCAATACTTGGAGGATCAGAATCAAAACCCCAAACTTCCATTGTGTCCACTTTTTAAAAAGGATTGCTAGATTTCCTGCAGCTCTATTCATATAGTTCAGACTTTCAGTCAGTGTTTTACTTATTGTGCATCTGCAGAGAAGGGTCTGACAGGTGGAGGTGGATCAGTCACTGTGAGATGTGGATAAGAATGAACTCTGAGCTTGAGAGTGAGCTCTGGATATGGATTGACCCATTTCTTAGTGAATAAGAGGAAATACTTGAAGATTTTAAGAAAATGAAAATATGATCCCAGTCTACCATCTATTCTTTCTGCAAAGATAAAAGGTTCTTTTAACAAATGAGGTCCCCATTTTCCTAGATTTTGTGTTTTTCCTGTTCCTAGTTGTGACTGTCTTGATGCTTCTTAGAGTATACAAGATTTGGTGTTCCCACTTACATTGCAAGGACAACTTTTGCAGGAAAGCCTAACAGACTACATAACAAGAATTACTTTACTTAAGAGGACAATGTTATAGCAGACAAAAAGCAGACTTTATATTAGAAAATATTTCTGCTAAAATCTATGCCTGCTGTAGAAAAGCAGAGCAGTTAATGTGTCTGGGGATGATATAAAATGTGTACACAGTATTACAGCTGATTGCATATAGTTTCTTTCTTACCATCATCTTCTAGGACATGGGCAGGCAAAATACAGCCCAAGGGCCAGATCCAGCCCTCTAAGCAATTTCATCTGGCCCATGGGAGCCCACCAATTAATCGTACCCTGCCCAGCCTTTGCGGCTCCGCTCCGACCCTCGTGCACAGGAGGGCCCTGGCATGGCCAGCATGCACAGTTTGTAGGCAGAGCTGCTGCTGTTGCTGCCACTGCTGCAGTTGCCAGGGCACCTGCTTGGCTTCCTGGCCTCCAGCAGCTCTTCCTCCTGTCCCTGCTGCAGTGCTGGCTCTGGGCAGCAGGTAGGGAAGTAGTGGCTTTCAGGCAGAGGGGAAGCTGCAGCTGGGTGGGAGTGTGAAGAGTGGGGCTGGGGCTGGGGCTGGGGCTGGCAGGAGCATGGATCCCAGGATCTGCACCCTGCAGGGTGGCAGGAACACAGCTCGGGTGGCCAGGGTGTAGGTGTAAGTGTGTGGGGGAGTGAGAGGACCCCCCTCTACACGCTCCCTCCATAGTGCACAGTCCCACCACCAGTGGCAGCAGCAGCAGGGTGTGGGCCCTTGGGTTGTTTATGGCGCGCACAGGTGCAGCTCCCTGGCAGTGCACAGCTCCAGCCAGTTCTGGGACCTGCATGTGGCAGCAAGGAGCAGAACCAGGCTGGCCTGTCTATCGCATGGGGCTCCCTGTGGCTCACGTTGAGCTCACAGGACTTGTGTCCCACTGCGGGGAAGTCCCACGCGATGGACCTGGCTGCCTTCCCCTCTCCCTGCCACCACATGTAGCTCCTGGGACTCTGCCAGAAGTGATGGGGAGATCTGGCCCCTGCTTCATGCTGGCATCCCAGCAGATGGCATGTGGTGGCAGGGAGTGGGGAAGGCAGCTGGCTTCATTGAAAGGACTTCTCCCTGGTGGTGCACAAGTACCAGGAGCTGCACATGAGTTGTGGAGAGCTCTGCGCGATAGGTGGTCTGCCCTGGTTCTGCTCCTTGCTTCCACACGTGGCTCCCAGAACTGGATGGGGCCTGTGCTGCCAGGCAGCAGTGTCTGCATGGGCCATGAACACCCTGAGGGCCCACTGGCAGCAGGGTTGTGCACCATGGGAGAATGTGGGGGGCATACCCCCCACCCTCCCTTACACCCCACAAACTCCATACACCCATACCCTCCCCCACAATCCTCTCACTTATACACAAACCCCACAACCTACCCTACACCCTCCCACACACAGCCACACCCCCTCACAACCCCCCCCACACAGACCCCTCCCACCACACACGCACACACACTATACAAGAGTAAGACTTTATTTTTGAGCTATTATGCAATCACCTATATATATACATTATGCAATCAAATAAATCAGGACAAAAATATTTTTGATTTGGTTTTTTTCTGGTTTGAAGATGGGACACCCCCTCCCCCCCCCCCAAGGAGTACTTTCAGGGGCAAAGGGAGAGACTTCTGGTGGCAAAGGTCAGGGGTGGGACTTCCAGTCCCATGATGGCGACCAGGGGGCAGGGCACCTGTCAGAGCTACCCTTGTGGTCTTCAACAGCTCACCAAAACTCATTAAGTGGCTCCCCAGCTGAAATAATTGCTCACCCCTGTTCTAGGACACTTATTTCACACTGAGAGTTTGATTCTGTTGTAATCATGGATGAATTGATGACTAAAATAGAGTGAAGGATTTTTGTGAGTGATATCTTTTATTGGACCCACTGCATGGTTTGCATAGATGTAGGCATGCTTTAAAATGCAGTGCATTCTTCTTCTTCGGGACTATGCAGGAGCTATTTGTCATAAAGACAACATCACTAAAGAGAGCCCTTTTTGTGTCATGGAAACTTTTACTGATATGTCTGCTAATGTGCCGTTAAGCGATCTGAAGAACCTGGCTAGAAGCAAACGTAAAATGTACTGGTATCCTCTCACTGGTAGCAGTGCATACTTACTGTCATGCTAGAGTGATTACCATACTGCAGAGGTAGAAAGAAACTTAGCTGGACAGTCATTTGATTATTTTTTTTGGGGGGGAGGGGGGGGCAGGAGTAGGGAGAGGGAGAGGGGGCAGGTTTTAAAATTCACTATGCCCTCTACTTTTATCTTCATTTGACAAAGATGTTGGAGAAATATTTGGTCTGAAGTTTAATTAGGTGGTGGTGGTATTTCTCTGAACTGTCCCACTATATCTGATATATTTTCAGGAATGCTTTTTTGTGTTCAAAATTTTTTCCAATTCCCTTTTGTTCTATGAAACACCCATGGGGGAAAAAACTTCTGCATTAGAATCAATGAAATTGAGGTTGTGTACACATGTTTACATGATCTGGGAGAACTCTCCTGGGTTTGTTTTCCTGGCAGAAAATCTTACCCGGAGACACTTGAACAGACATTTGAATTATGACCCACCTGAAGAGCAGAGCTGTGCTGTGCAGCCAAAGCACCCATGTAAACATATCTAAGTGTGCTTTGCAGGCTCCCTTGTTTGCCTGGAGACAGATGGCAGTAGTGCACTGGAAAGCTCTGATTGGCTGAACCTGCCTGCAGCACAATGTGGGAATTGTGAAGGGGGTGTGTTCTGCTCCCTACTTGGCTAGAACAATAGAATCTAGACGGAGTAACACAGTCTGAGGGGAGTGGGGTGTAGCATGTGGGATGAGGGGCAGGAACAAAGCACCCTAGGATGGTGGAGGACTGCTTTGGCTTTTCTCAGAAGGGAACATGTGTGAACTTTCTCCAAGGAGAAACTCTTCTAGTCAATTTTGATAAGCTTTGGAGTACTCAGAGACAAAGGGAGGAGAGAAGGGGCAGAAGAAAAACATGTGCCGGATGCTGCATTATTACTAGGAGCAAAATGGTCAGTTATGTCATCCAAGTGCACTTACTTGATGTAGTTGAAGTGCTTAACCCTGTAGGGTTTTCTACTTAGATAATCATATCTCTTCCAGCAAATGAGCCTTCGAGGGTAATATCCCAGTGAATGTGTATTGGACTGAATGAAAAGGACATTACTGAGTTCTGGCAGGTTAGGACAGACTGCTTTTTCAGATTTGACAATTGTCTTTTTGCAATCCCCAGCACAAATAATGAAAAACTCTTTTCGTGCCTTGGCAATGTTAAATGCACAGTTATGAAACCAAAGAAAAATTGGGTTATACAGAATGTTGTAGAAGACTGAACTTGAGTAAATGAAAAGACTTGCTATATTTACTTGAATCAAAAATGAGGAGGGGAGGGCGGGGTTCCTGTTCAACATGGGTGGGGAAAGAAGCTTTGTCTTCGATTTGAGTAGAGACTGGGGCAGACTACCTTCTAAGGCTCCAGCTGCAGCCCTGGGCCTTGGGGTCTTAACTGTCACGACTGTTGCTTCTTAGGTGGCTTGGGGTAGCTCATGAAGTAGGGGAAGGGGCATGCAGCATAGATTGGGGAGAAGCACAGAGTAGGTCATACTGTGTGGGGGAGAAGGGGAGTATGAGGGCGAGAGAATAAAATGTATAGAATCTTAATTATTGGGGGTTGTCCTAAATTCAGAGTTGTCTTGGATTTCGGTAAATATGGTTTTCTTGCTTGGCTTGTTTATATGTTGCTCAGTAAAACCAGCTACTGTTTTCTAGTAATTTTAAATAAAGCCCAAAATTAAAAAAAAAAATAAAAAGAAGTAACAAATCTTTGTTTACATGTCTATGGAGGTATTTCCAGAACCTTCCATAAAATATTGTGCAATGGTCATTAAAGTATGCACCCATGATACTTAATATTGCTCTTCAAAAATTGTTGCTTTTTTCCATTAAAAAATCTAAAGTTGTAACTTCCTGTTTGCTTTTTTTAAAATGAAACATTATTGCTACCTTGGCATCAATGAAGTTGTTATTAGACTTTATTTTTAGTATAATAAAAAATCAGTGATATTTGGAGTAGAGAATTGTATTTGTTTAATTAATTGTTTTTAGAAAACATTCAGCTAATAATTATTTGTCAGCCCTAATAATTCTGGGTTTGTGTTCCGGTTAGTTACCCTTTGTTGCGATGGGACTGATTATACTCCTAAAAATCTCCATATTAAGTAACTAACTAACTTTATTTAACTTAAGTGTCAGTGGTTTCACAAGCTCTTTTGACAGCTTTTTCCACTAAGGTTAAATGCTGGAAAACAGTACTATTTTTTCCCTGATGCACTATAAAACCGCTGTTTATGACTTCTTCCATTCTGGTTAGCTAGTGAGACTAACTGGCCTGTCCTTTAGCAAGACTGCGCGTCTTTCCTCCTCTGTCCAAGGTAGTTTTTCTATACACTGAACATAGCTAATTCTCTTGAATAAACCATAGACTTAACTTTCAAACTTTTGTTTCGTCCTCTAAATTTCTCTCCAATTTTTTTATTTTTTTAAAAAAGATCTCTGTGTGTAGCCTGCACAGCATGAAGAATAGCATAACTTCCTTTTTTTTAAATAGTAGAATATTTTGGGGTGACATTCTTTTAACAAAGCGCATTAATGTATATTTGTATTGTGAGTAGCATCAAAGCTCACTATTGTAATTCCAGGCTTTCATCTGACTTTACTACAAATATAGTTTCATTATAAGAAGTGTTTTTTTCCCTATAGCCACTAAAGCATTTGCTGCCTTTGCTACTTTCACATTGACAGATTCAATAGATGATCCGACCATCCCCAGATTTATGTAATACCGCTATTCTAGTTAGTTCCCCCAAGGATTTAAATGTTTATTCAAAGGATTATTTACTTATGTGAAATTCTTTTATCTCTTATGTTTCTGGACTCTTAATTTTGATTTCAGGTACAAGTTTTTATTACTTTCCTCCAAAATATTTTTAATCTGTCATCACTTCTGAGAGTTTAATTGTCGTCCTCTAAACCATGTTTTTACTCTGTGAATGAGATTAACTAACAGAACTTACCTTTGTAATTATTAATTTAACTACATGACCTATGTTTTAGAGGTAATCATTGACATTAGCATGATAATTTCTGGCAGCATCCCTTGCATAGCTAATTTCTCTACCCACACCAAACAAAATACTCCAAACCTTCCCTAATGAAGAGTTTGTCAGGGCATGATATTAAGTCATGCCTAATGCTCAAGAAAAAAAGGTGGATTTATGCTTTGATACATCTACAGTTTACTGCTGCTGTGGTGACCTACAGTTGTCTAGAGGTTCATTTTAGAGTTTTTATTATTGTAAATTAGTTTTTTCTCTTCTCTCCCTTTTAGGGAACTGTTACTCTCTCCTATCCTTTAATTAAACTTGGAAATGGAACAGATTGCTTCAAGATTTTACTACAAGGTATTCTATTTAAATATAGCATTCTTTATTTTTCCTGAAATTACTAGGATATCTTTAAGGTTTTGCTATGCCAGTAATAATAATAAACAGTGATTAAAGAGCTGCTCTAGCATGTTTAGCGCAATAAAAACTGTCTCTTTCTCCTCAAACAAGTAGTATTTTAAGGTTATAGCACAGAATCATTAGTAAGGGCCTTACCTTAGTGGTTCAGTAGATTTCCTACTGTAGAGACTTGTAGTTTGTAACTATATATTGTTCCATCAATATGTTACTTGCCTAAACTGCCCTAATAGTTCATTTCTTCAGTTTGTAACCATGGGGAAAACCACACAGAAAAGTTAATCAACGTTACTGTATTTACTTGAATATAAGATGACCCCTCCCCAGTTTTATTAGATTCTATATATGGAAAATTTATAATGTTTTAAAATACTTTCCCAGGTATTGAATATAATTCTTGGGTACTGCCATATATCTTATTTAGGTGGGCTGCACTAACCTATTCTTGTGATAAGTCCCATCTCCCTGTCTGTGGGTGTGGGGAGGGGGATGCAGGGAGCATGTCATGCTGGTGAAGGCAGTGTTGTTACCGCTACTTCTGTACACCGCACTGGTCTCTCCTTCCCATCCCCCCCTTAAGAGTCTGTCGCCCAGAGGGCCATATGCATTTTCTTCTGGGGCTCCAGATGGGAAAAAGTCACCAGGAAGACCTTGTACAATGATGAGAGGGCCAGGAGCAGGGGCATGCCAGACATCCTCCTGTTCCTGTGGGCCAAGTATATGAGTCAGATCTGCGAGCTGGAGACGGGCATGGAATCCAAAACCACTTGCCTGGGGGAGATATTTTCCAGGGCATATCCTGAGACACTGGGGAGTGTTCACCCCGACCAGCCACAGACCGTGGATGCACTGTGGTTCTACAAGATCCTAAACCAGTACTGCAGCTTGTATGGCCTGCAGAGTGCAGGCCCTGCAACCATGAGCAACCACAAGAAGAACCAGGAGATGGTGAGGCTGAGGGACATCACGTTGCCCGTGAACCTGCTCCTGGGCGTTGTGTGCCAGACTTTGTGGGAGTGCATCGACCACAAGGATCTGCATGAAGATCACAAGGATTTGAACTGGGTCATAGCCCACCGATCCCTGCCAGTGTGGGTCCAGAGGCATAGAGAGGGTCAGCTGTGGAGACCCAGCTGCCTGTGGCCAAACTGCCACAGAGCCACCGAGGCAATTGACCATATCCTCTGGCTCTGCACCTGCGCCAAGGAGGTATGGAAAAAGATGAAGCAGCTCTGTGAAGCGGTGACCGGCTTCACCCAGCTAACCAGAGAAATGGTGCTGTACGGGCACCTTGCCAAACATCAGGGGAACCTGTTAGCCTGTTTCAACCCATTTGCATCCTGTGTCATGTATGCCTTGTGGAAGGCCAGGAACCTCCTGTTGTACAGGCATATGGACGTAGAGGGAGTAGGCTGTGTGAAAATGGCACTAAGTGAACTCCAGACCTACTACCAAGAGTCAGTAGTGGAGGATGGAGAAGGCGCAGCCAAAGCCACCTGGCACAAAGACATGTGGCACAGGATCTTCCAACTTCCCCCTAGCAGGGAAGGGGGCAGTGACAGTGAGGAAGAGGAAGAAACAAATGGAACGGAAGACGGCAACAGCAGCAGCGGGTCATTCAGCTCCCACTGGACAACAGGTGAACTGAGTATGTGACCCCACAAGTGGGGTGGGGATGAAAGGAAAGGGTTGCCTGGTTTGACAGACCAGAGTTTGTTTGAGTGTGTAGCACGTGGTACGGATATTGTAACGGGTCTGGGTGGCCAGTGGATCTTTGTACATGTGCACGGGTGTGGTTTTTGTAACAGGTTAAGGTTTTCTTTGTGGAGTGATACTCAGAGTGTAGATATATATAACCACAGAGAGAGAGAGAGTCAGAAACATTCCCCCCCCCCCCCCCCCCCCCCCCCCAAAAAAAAAGAACATTTCCCATCTCTGTTGGCCAAATATGGGCCATGTGTTTTATAGTTCAGTGTTGGCTTCATTTAATCAGCTTCATAGTTCATTTCCATTACTGAGAACATGCTGCTTTTGGCAGCAGTTTAATAATAGAGGGTGTATTTAATGAACTTTCCCTGTAAGCAAATAAGAAGAGGAGCTTTTTTCTCATTGAGGGGGGAAAAAACCTTGTCTCATATTTGAGTAAATATGGTATTTTTGCACTCACTGTGGCTGTTACTTGGAACAGAAGTTTTACTGATGCCATTGCACTGATGGACAAATACTATGCCAAACCTGTTAATTTGCTTTATTCTAGAGGTACACCAATACATCGGTCCGATACCAGATTGGTACCGATATAAAGAAAACTAGCTGTGTTGGATATTAGCCCGATGGGGCTGATAATTTGGCCGATAAATGCCTGTGCTGTGCACAGCTGCAGCGCAACACTTGGGCAGCGAGGAGCACAGCCAGCAGTGTGGAGAGCTGCCTCTAGCTGGTAAGTCCGGTGTGGTGGAAGGGGAGGAAGTAGGGAAGGCGTGTGGGGGGAGCAGATCAACATCCCCTGTGGTGAGGGAGTGGGCAAGGACAGACACTACCCAGGCGGGTGGGGGCAGAGAAGTGGCTTGCAGGGAGGGCCTAGGCAGCTCTCACCGCTGCTTGCATCCGGAGAGCGGGGGAGGGGCCTTGTGCCCCCTGGATCTGCATGGGGTGGGGTGGGCTGCAGCTGCGGTTGCGCGGGGCTCTTTTTGGCAGGGGCTGGGCTCAGAGTGGGTGCTGGTGGTGCTGGGAGGATGCTGTATCCACCCCATGTTTCGCTGCTGCCATGAGTGGGGTGTTGAGCTGGGGTTGCGCCGGGCAGCAGAGCAGAAGCAAAATTTGGGGTGGATGCAGCATCCTCCCAGCACCGCTGGCACCCGCTTGGAGCCCAGCCCCCCGCCAAGAAAAGCCCCGCGCAGCCCTGGCTGCAGCCCACCCCACTCAGATTTAGGGGGAACATTTCCCCCCCCGGTGCCCTCCCAGGGTGCAAGCAGCAGCAGGAGCCAAGCCACCTCCCCCCTGCCCCCCATGAGTCGTAGCTCTGGACCCTCCTCCTGTCCCACCTCAGCAGCGCCTGCCCCTGCCCCCTCCCTCACTGCAGGGGGCATTGATCTGCCCCCCTCCCCTTCCACCACAACAGATGTACCAGCTGGAGGCAGCTGTATCAGGACTCAGATCAGTATTGGCCGATATGCCTCCTTAAATATTGGCTATCAGTATCGGCCCCAAATATCTTTATCTGTGCACACGTACTTTATTCTGTTCCAGGCTAAATGTATTAAAACAACAGTTTAGGTGATTCTTTGGAGGTTTAAACAATTTATCAGGCATCAACTACTCGTAGGACTCAATTGCCTAGTTAGAAGCAGAAATAAAAGATTAGAGAAGGGAATGAGATTAAAAGGAACGTGATGTAGAGAAGCTGGTTTTCCTGCTTCCTGGGAAGATCTATCTAAATGTTGCTCAAGAGCTCTTATTCTGGAATTAAGACTTTGGCTATTAAGTTTTCAAATTTGAAGCCCTTCCCCTGGTGTGGGATAAGAAGTAGTATTTCTTTCCTTTTTTCCTTCTCTTTCCCTCTTTCATACGTCTCCCTTCAGCCTTCTTTTTAGAGGATCTCCACAGCTTGATGCCGATCAGCTGTCTTGGCTGTGGCTTCTTTGTTACTCTACCTATCCAGCAGCTTCAAGTGCTGTTTTTGTGTGTAGGTATTCCTCTGTATGTAGTAATGGTACCTACTGTTGCTTATAGCAGCAGTAGAGTGAAATGGATGTGATTCTTATCCGTTTCGCTGCTAACCACAGAAGTCTGAAGACTAGAAGCGAAGCTTCCCCAGGGTCTTGTTAATTTCATTCTCTTGCTCAAGAAAGCTACAAGGCTCTACAGAGGTACCAGTCTTTTCACCGCCTGAAGAAGTTGACAGTGTATCGATTCACATATGGGAAGTTATTTTTTAAACAGTTGTAGCTAGAAATCTATTTTAAAATGAATGCTTAATTTCTGCACTTAATCATGCATAACTTTCCTTACTCACCAAGGAAGTCTTTTTACCTGAGATAAGTGAGTAGATTTTTTTTTTCCAAATCCTTGATTATCTCCATATTAAATAGTATTATAACATATTCTACATTGATAGAGTCAAATAAGATTTAATACTATCTTCTTCCTAATACTGTATAATTAATTTTTCAAGCAGAATATTTGCCATTTCTGGGCATCTACAGGTTTGCAGGAAGCCTATTCCAACATGCTGGCAGACTTGATTAATTGAGTCTGCTGGAGCATGGAAATTGCGCTTTGGCAGCCTTCCACGTCACGTGTACCAGCATCTTCATGCTTAAAAAATGGCAGCAGGGCGCTTTGAACTGAAACATGTTCCATGAACTTTAGTTCAAAGTGCTCTGCCATCATTTTTCTGTGTGGGGACGCTGATATATGTGACAGATGGGTGCTTTTAATTAATGTGGCTCACTAATTAAAGCGCCTGGCACCATGTCCCAAAACACGTGTAAAAATGCCTTCTGTTTAATATATGTTGATGCTCTTTAGAAACATGTTTTAAATGGTGCTCAGATGTAAATATTTCAGTTTGATACAGTCAGTATTGGTTATGTAACTGGTTGTGGTTATTGTGCTGGGTCATGGACAGCCAGATCCAGAAGTTGCTTCAGGTCTGAGGAGGCCTACCAGGGTTGGGAGGAATATGCAGAATCCAAGTGCCATGAATCCAGAAGCCAGGAGATCAGTCTGAGTAGCTGAGTCAGAAAGCTGAAGGGTTGGGCAGGGGCAAGTTGGGTCGAATAGGCACAGGATCAAGCTGGGCATTGGGTTGAGGGAGAGGCTGAATCCTTACCCACACTGCCTTGCTGTTTCTCACAGTTCATGTCTCTACCAGCTGTCTGCCTGATCTCTCAACTACCTGACCCAGCTCGCTCTCAGACTCCCCTCTCTACCTTACTTTTCTTCAGCTTCTTAACTCAGCTTCTCCCTCAACCCAATTCCCAACTTGATCTCCTGGCTACCTGACCCAGCCTAGCCCTCTGACTCTGTGTTTTGCCCAACTTTTCAGCTTTATTACTCGGCTTCTCAGACTGACCTCTTGCCTCCTGGTTTCCTGACCCTTGAATTCTGCACAATCCTTCTGATCCTGGTTGGCCCCTTCACAACCTAGCTGCTGGCGACCTAGTACAACAAGTTGTCCAGACCCTGCCAGCTGGCAATGGGTACCTTTTTAAATGTGTTTGTATGTTTTATAAAATGTGTAGTTCCTTTTTAATGACCATTTAGTTATAGTATAATAATATGGATTCTTTCTACTTTTCTTTGTAGATATGGACAATTCGTGTTCAAGAACCAGCAGCATCAATATTTTATTCCTCGGAAAAATGGCAAAGGACTGTGCAAAAGTTGTCCATCAAGGGGTAAATCCTTTCTTCTCCCTTATTTTGAGAGGTTTTCCTTGATATCTTAGAAATTACTCTTCTCTTTTTGTATGTCTGTGAGTTAAGTTAGATTTCAAGAGAGATATCAATCAATTGCCAGAAATATTAATTAGTTATGTTAAGTTTTTATTAAACAAAGAATTACAATAATGTAGTAAATCTATATCGTCATAATGTTGTCCTGTTTATGTAGCAAACAATTGGGAATGAGCGAGAGGTTGTCCAAGAATGACTCAAGTAATTTTTCTGTTGCATTTTGATATGGAGAATAGATTCACAATTGACTTGATTTAAATCACACTAAGTAGGTTGAAAATGCCAAATGGCTTCATATTGCAGAAATAGTAGATTAGTAAATTTACTTAGCATGGGCAACAAATCTAACCATAGAATAAACATTCGGAACAGTAAAATAAAACCACGTTTAACAGTTCCTTTGTTGGCAGTCTGGCTTCATGCTTCAGCAGAGTTACAAGGTTAGTTTGATTATATCAGTATGATTCATGTTGTCAAATCAAATCCATGTAAAAACTGACCGTCTTGGTGAGTCTGAACGTTTATGGGCTTAAAGAAGGAAAAATGAAATAAGTTTAAATCACTAAAGAGCTGAATATCTCTTATTAGTTTTGCTGTAAAGTGATTTGCAGGTTACTTTTTAAAAAGAAAAATTTCTACATGAGAATGAATCCAGTACATAGCCTCATGTTAGTGAATTAGTCTTTGATGTAAATAATGTGTAAATCTATGAAAAATGGTTTATTCAGGAGTGAAAACAGTCATTGAGGTCAGAGACTGAAGAAAATTCCAAGACCGCTCTGTTCTGGTCCATATATTTTATGTCTCCTCCTTCCTTCCTCTTTAAGAATCTATTTTCAAATGACTATGTGTATGTACATAATGGAGTTAGACAAAAGAGCAACTGTTTTGATTGTTATATTTGGCATAGGCTGTATCTGCTTCTTGCCCAAACTTGAGGAAGGAAGTTTTGTGCCCCAAAATTGTTTAATATCGCTCCCAACTATATAGATGGTCAAATTAAAGATATTCTCAAACACATTTTGTTTCTCTTGCATTCCCTGAACAGTCATGGCTATAGTGGCACTTGAAAAAAAAATCAGGAAATCTTGAACCATTTAAACCAGGATTTCTTCTCACTTGAATTTGGTATTTCATAGTAGAACTTTTCTTGGATGGAGTTTTCCAAAAGCATGAAAATATCTACTTGGACTTTTTTTAATTAACCAACTAAAAATTACTTAACTGTATTATGTCAGATTTATCAGAATGAAGAAACTCCCATGACTGTTTGACAGAAATACTGATCTAGAACAACCTCTGTCACAGGTGGAGCTGTTGGTTAAGTCTGAGAGGAACTATTGTGAGTGGTTTATCATTCACAACAGAGGCCAAAGAGCTGGTCAAGCCTATAACTTCAGTGCAGCTATAAAGCATATTTTAGGAAGAAATCGTGTCTTAATCTGAAGACCTTGAGAGACTGAATATCTGCCATATCGTTTTATTAGTCTAATGGCAATCCCTTACTATTTGGAAGAAATATTTTATTTGTAGTATAAATTTGTCTAGTTTCAACTTTGAAACTTTGGATCTCGTTATGTTTTTGCCAATAGATACAGGAGCCATCTGTCACAAATAGGTACTTGTAGACTCTGGTCAATTTGTTCCTTGACCTGTTCTTGGATAAAAAAAAAAAAAAAGATTGAGGTGTTTTAAGCCACATACAGGTGTTCAGTTTCTACCAGGAGAATCACGGCTGTCCAATGGAAAATGAATTTGTACTTCAGGCTTTTTCTTCTGGAGCAAATCTGGCTGCTTTGGGAGAAAAATAACATGGGAGCAACTATCTGTATGCCTGTAACTTTTTTCTGGGAAAGCAACAACTTCTTCGAGGAGAAACTGAATGTCTGTACTACTTCTTTCCCAGCTTAGCTCCTCCTGGGGACCAGAGTAGTAGCGCCAGAGGAAAAGTCCCATGCCTTCCTGTGACTGGGTTCACTCTAGTCTGGAGAAAGCATGGAAAGCAGCTGCTTCCTTCCCTTCTTTAGAGTTCCCCATATAAGAAGCAGACAAGGACTTCGCCAATGCAGCTTTCTCTGCTCTTTCTCTGTGCAGCTCCTATCTGCTTCCCCTCCTATCTGCTTCTGCTAAGCAGTGGTGGTAGTGATTTAAAATCCAGAGGGTCTGGGAGCCTGTTGTGCAGAAGCTTTCCCCAAGTCTGTCTTCTGGCCTCTCCAGCTTCATGTTGCCACCCAGCTGACCCAGAACAGTGCTAGATGAGGCAGACTTCTATGCTGAAACAGCAAGACTCAGGAGCTTTACCACTATAGCAAAATGTCCCTGTCTCACCCGGTGCTGCTCTGGATCAGCTCAGAACCAGTATGGTGCAAGACAGGCTCTTGTACCCCTGTGGCAAGGCTTCCAGAGCCCTTCCTCAGCAGTGGTGTACTTCCCCTTCTCCGTGCACCCCAGATCAGCTAGAGTAGTGCAAGGAGTGGGACTGTCTTCCTGCGGAGGGAGAACCAGGACAGTTTTCACCAGGAGTGGATTCCCCACTTCTTGCAAATTAGGAGATTGGCAGGATGGAGTTGTGGCAGGGATGAGGGACCCCTGGGGCTTTCTATGGCAGCTGTTGCTTTTCAGCAGCTTCCACTTGACAGGCTCCCCTAAGGGTGGAGGCAGCCCAGGGAGCATCCCTCTAGTATCCCCTGCCTGGAAGAACATCTCTACAGTTCAGCTCCTATGCTATTTTTCTACCAGAAAATTTTTTTTCCAGTAGAAATGAAAGTCTTGTACACAGCCTTAGCCTTGTAACCTTGCCCTAGATAACATACAGCTGAAGGTGTTATAGTCTTTCACTGTAGCATGTTTTCCACCATGGATCCTTATCGGTTGGGTTTGAAATGTATTTGAAAGCTCAGTGCATTTGGTGATATGAATTTGGCTTTGAAATTGATGATGGATCCTTTTTCAGCAATTTGGTACTTGTTCGCTTCTGCAAATCAATATAAAAGATCTTTGAACCATGGTAGTAATGACTACAGGTCAGAAAGTACCCTTTGTTTCATTTGATGTGGTTTATTGGGTTCTGATATAACTTTGGATAGCCTTATCTAAACATTTGTCAGATTGAATCTCTCACTACTTTAGCCTGGCATGCCCTGAAGCTCAAGACCCATGTCAATTTCTATTCCATTTGGGGAAGAATAGTATTTTTTTGACAGCCCTCAGTTCTCTATACAGCAGGAGATTTGCAGAACAGTTACAATGGCAGTCTGCGTAGTTTGCCGACATTGTGCAGCATTAGGGGGAGGTATCCAGATCCAGGTGGT
The DNA here is from genome assembly GCF_030867095.1 of Alligator mississippiensis. Lineage (NCBI taxonomy): Eukaryota > Metazoa > Chordata > Crocodylia > Alligatoridae > Alligator > Alligator mississippiensis. The sequence continues at coordinate 42,762,398 of NC_081827.1, forward strand.
TTTGCTCCAGAGTCTATTCCCTGCCACACTGGCTGCTGAGTCTTCTGAAAATTAAATAACTTATGCCCTTCCTGATAAAAGTACAAGTAGCATAACAAGGCCCTAAGCAGCAATTAGAAGATCAGAGAGATCAGTTTCAGAGAGCTGAGCAGGAAACCACAGCCCTCAAGCAGCAAACTTCAAACGGTAGGCATGCACTAGCATCAGTGTTCATACCTCCCCTGTGACCTGAGCTTTCATTATACTAGTAGCACTTCTAAAAGGGGTTTTTAAAAATTGTGCATTATTAACTGAGGAGTAAATTTGAGATCTGTAAGGAACAGAATTTTGACTCAGCAGGGTTTAATAAAAAAGCAAGAATCCTATTCATAGATGTAGCTAGTTGTGGTTGGCCACTAGAGAAGCAGATAGTCTTAGATCAGCAAGGTTGTTTGCCTTATTGCTCACAATTTCAGAGACCAGAGTTGTATGGATTCCCAAACATGCCTGCCTTCCAGCAGCGTTTAAATAGCTAGCCTAAGGAAAGACATGGCAATGACATATTGTTCCCCTTTCATTGACTCTCAATGACAGTGGTCTCTGTCTGGACTGTGTATATTCTTTGAACAACTGTTTAACCTCCCAGAAAGGGTGAAGTATTTCTCTCCTTACTCCTTCTCTCCTTTCTGTGCCCTCACAGATATGACAAGGGATCTATGCTCTTTAAGTAAATGACTGAATCTGGTACTTTGAAAACACACACAGTGTAGCATTATTCTATGATCTGAAAACTGCTATTTTAAGTAAAATAATTAAATTGCTCAGTTGTAAGAAAAGCTGTTTAAGACCTCATACTACAGGGCATCAGGCACGAGCAACTTTAAATAGAGAAAGAAGACTGTATTTTCAAACTAATAAATGGGTACTGTGCTACACCTTCAAAATACCAAGCAAATGTGACTTAATCTTTGTATCACCTCCATAAATTGGGTAAATATTAATCCTGTTTTTCAAATACAGAAACTGACAGAAGTCAGGATTTGTCAAGCATCTGAAAGTGAATTCAAGCCAAATCTGAAAGAGAGAATTGTGATTTCTGACCACTATATCTCATCTTTTTTTATAATACAATGCTGAATGATTTGTTTTTATTTACCAATAATACGCTCTTTCAGTAAGGATATTACAGATGTATTCTGATGTCATGTTGTATATGTCATATTTCTACGTTTGACATTTATCTAATGTTAAGCGTGACAAATATTTACATGATTTATCAGCTACAGTGTGCTAAAGTTTATTTGTAACCTAGAAGAACAAGACAAGTCCAGTCAGCTATACAGAACTCTAATCCTGAGTCGGCAACCGAGTTTCAGAATCACTTGTGTAGCCAGTAATCTAATAAAACGCTGAAACAGGAGTAATATAACAGGGTCATAGCTTTTTGTTTTAACGTTGATTTTGCTTTTGAAGAAACATCATGAACAGTAACAACAGCAGTAAGAGTAAAGGTACACAAGGCACAGGACCTGTCTGAAAAGCAGTTAAGTTTAGTGAGACTTCTGTATGTTGCTTTGTTTTTAGTGCTTATTGAAACAGCATGCAACAAGGTTGATCTGTTTTAGCAACGTAGAGTTTCAGGTGCAAGCAATGTTATATTATCCAATCTGTTTCCTATTTTACTTACATATTTAGCTTTGAGTGTATCTTAATTTTTTATGACTTTAAAACATATTTAGGCAGCTTAAATACACACTTTGTTTCTATTTATGACGCTACATGAAAGACACTATATCTTGGTAGTTCCATTGTCTATTAAGCTGTCTATTTTCACTTATGTATTTGTGTTAGGGAGATATTTAGCAAATCCTTTAGTTACCAAATACATTCCCATAATTTAAGCTAGCAATCTTCTTTTTTTTTTTTCCTAATTCTCTGCTTACTTAATGTCTACCAAACTTCTAGAATCTTAGGGTATCCTATATCCTTGTATGGATAACATCTGTCTAAAGATGTTTGGGATCTTTAATAATTAAGACTAGCAGTGTCAGAGATTGCTGAAGTAGCAAACAAGAATAATCATGGTATAATATTTGGCTAAAAACCTGTCAGTTTTATTTAGAAAGTTCTATTATTTCTTGTACTCAAATAAATATGTAAAGAAGGCATGAAGTTTGAGAACACACATTGTGCAGCATTATTCTATGATCTGAAAATTCCAGTTTTATATATAATAATTACTTTAATTGCCCAATTGTTGTAAAAAAGGTTGGCTTATTGAGTGCTGTTAGTACAAGGCTGAGTGAAAAACAAAGCTGAGTGTCTGCAGTACTTACATGCTGAGAAAGTTCTCCATCACGCTGAATGTACCTGTGGAATATAGACCACACTAGAGGAAGCTTTACTGAACAGCTCTTGTGCCTTGTTGTAAAGGAGCTTAAGATTTTATTGGAGTTCCCAGGTCTGAATTGTATTGCTGTTCTGTGAGGTTTCTTGCTTCTGGTTTCTACCTTTTTACATTTTACCATCATCTTTTTTTTCTTTGAACCTTCATCTTGTCTCTCCCCCATACATTTTAATGTAATAAGTTGATGCAGTGGGAGCCAACCTTTTTGTTAGACATGCTACAAATTAAGCCCCATGCCATCCCTACTGCCACTCTGATCCCCTACCCAAGCTCTGCTCTGCTTTCTGTCCCCTACCCCTTGCATGTCACATGGAGGCTGCCCATGAGACTGTAACGTGTGTTGCAATTTGGACACCTCTGAGCTAATGAATGAAATGTAGTCAGTTTTCTTTTTATTTAATTGTGGCTGAAGAGCCACAGACACCTCTCAAGTACAGAGGCACATGCAGCTTTCTGTCAGCCAGAACCTCTTCCAGTCTGATGGTTGAAAGTATGGTGTCTTGACACTCAAATGCTAAATGTTTAACCATAAGCAGAATTAAGGAGAAAGTAAATGCTAATGCTGCCTCAGGCTGGAGCGCTACTGCTCTTGTACAAAAGTGGTTTGTAAACTCAAACAAGCACCAAACCTTGCTAACCTCATCACCAGAAGCCAACTTCCTACAGCTCAAAACACACCGAATGGATCCAGACCATGTCATGACAAGATATGCAAAACCTGCCAACATATCTCCAGTACCCCCACAACCTGCACACCAGAATCTATCAAAGACAAGAATACCCAACTACCTGTGGGGACACATTTCCCACAAAAAACCCCCCACTGTGTCTCCAACCTCTCAGGCCTGATCCTCAAAGGGAATTTACAAACCACTTTTCATAGCTAGGCCTATGAACTTCACTTCATCAACCTCCTAAGTACAGAAACTCACGGGCTAAGCATAAACATTGGATTTATGACATGCTACAGCTTGCCAGACATCTTACTCCCCAGGTACCTCTCTGCTTTTACCTGCTAGATCTCCCTTCCCCCTCTACCCCAGCCTGTCTCTCTCACCCTCTGATGCCACCATTTCTACTTTCACTGACTGGCTTTCTTGCTTGCATTGCATGCCAGTCTCTGACTGTTTTACTATTCCTTCCATCCAGGAAGAGCACACACATACCAATTAGATGCTTCCTCATCCTGATGAAGGGTTTTAAACCCAAAAGCCCATGCTTGGGTTTATTTAAACCCCAAACCCCTTGCAGATGGCATCCCAGGCAGCCAAGCTGAGCTCACCTGAGCTCCAGTTTCTCCTCTGACAGTGGGAGGCTCATGTTGGGAGGTGAAATTGGGGTGGAGGAGACTGTCATTCTGCTGCTGGTGACGATTTCTGGTGTTAGGGGTGGTGGTGTAGGTGTAGGGACAGATACTGCTCCCACCTCCTTGCTCCCACTGGCAGCAGAAGACTCATGGCTGCCAGGAAAGAGGATGCCTCTATGTTTGTTTATATAGGAGGGGAGGTGAAACTTGCAGCTTTAGCTCTCCCCCTACCCCCTCTAGCCCTTCTCCCTCCCCTGCCAGAAGACCTGCCACCTGCCTTTCCAGCTCACTTCATATTAATCTTTCCTGTGCTGGAAAATGTGTCTGTGTGTGTGTGTGTAGCTGTAATATCTCTTCTCTGATGTATGACTTTCTGACTACTACTACTGTTGTGTGTGTAACTGAAATAATATCTCTTCTTCTCTGTGCGAGTGTGTGTAATGTATGTGCTTTCCTGTACAGTTATGGATCACACTGCCAGGGAAAATGCAGCTTTTTAAAAAGAAAGTGTATGTAGCAGGGGGAAATAAGAACAAATAAGAGGTTTTTGGGGAAAGAATCAGTTGAAAGAAATGCATTTGATAGGGATAAGTAGAGGGAGTCTAGTTAGTAAGCTGTATCCAATCCTTTCTAAGAACAGAAGCTAGCAGGAGAATGACTAGGTAAAAGGCAAACCAGTCCAGTACTTTTCAGATGCTGTTGCTTAGGCAGAAACAGCTAACAAAAGGCACAGACAGAGGTTTATATTTTGTTTCTGCATCCCTCCCCTGGAGCACTGTGACTGGAACAGGACTTAAGGAAATATTACAGTCACTGGCCACCTACAGATGTCAGTCTTTCCCGCCCTGCTCCTCCTTCCTCTTCTCAGTTTCTGTTCCCCTGAAAGACTGCCTTCTGAATCTTATATGAATCGATTCAGAGGTTTTTGTTTTTCTTCTGTCCTGATTCAATTCGGATTCAGTGATTTGGCTTCCGAATTGGGCCAGATCTTCCCCGAATTGAATTGGCATCCGAAGCTTCACACACCCCTACTGTACTGCTTTATTTTTATTTTATTTTTTTGCCCTAGGTTTTGTCTCTGATCAAGAAAAATGGCCTCAAATGCCACCTCTGTTCTTAGCTTCTGTGTGACACTTACTTCAGACTTCCTAAAAATTCTTTCTAGTCAGAGATGACCAATAAATCCTACTAAATATTTTTTTTAAAGTCATACTTGCAGCAGGAGACTGGAAAGATAAGTCCCCTGAAGTGTGTGCACGTGTGTTCTGGGAGATAAAAACAACTAAATGAAGAATCTGCATCATAATTATGGTATCTTTAGGCAGGGGAATTGCCTTATGTCGGGGCCGAGGGGCTGTGGCCAGCAGCCCGGGTACGTGGGCTTGGGAAAGTCGGCACGGCGGACTAGAATTAGGCACTGACGCGTAGAGGTTGATTAAAGATTGTTTTACTTACACCGTAGATGGTCGCGGTGCAGGCAGGAAAACTTGCTTGGTTACAGTTGTAGATAGAAGAAAAAAAGAAAACTCGAACGATGAGAGCTCTCTGAACCAATACGAGAGTCCGAGCTGTGACTCTCCACGAGCGCTCAGGGCAGGGATACGTCAGGGATCGTTCGGTGACGGGGAGAGACTCTTGATGGCTGGTCAAACCACCAGTCGGTCCGAGATTTACGTAGAAGTCCACGAGGTAATCGTGGACTCCTTGCCGGAATTCTCTCGGATTTCTCCCGGAATTCCCAGAATCGGGGTTCTCAGGATCCTCCTGACATTCTCGGAGATCTCCGACTTGGGCGGAAACTGCTCAAGCCTCTTATATGGCTAGCAAGCCAATCGCTAGCCGCCACATGGGAATAATTTAGAAACAGCCAGTAATGGGGAACAAATTTACATACGGGTGGCGGGAACTCCTTTGCACTGGGGTTTCTCTCTGCAGCTGAGAATTGCACCGTGCAAAGAAAGCTCCATGTGGCGGGAAATAATTCTGCAGTGCCGAAGCACGCGCACAATCATTGGGTCATGACACCTTACAAAGACATTCACAGAGTGGCTTTTAAGTAATTTAAGTTACTCAAATGGTAGGTTTTCAAGCTCTCACCAATGTCACTTTTATTTATCAGGTTTCAGGATGAACTAGAAAATCCAACCCTCTTAGTGTCTCCCTCATTCATGTTACCAAATTTCTTTGTTATTCTTGTTCTGAAGTTTATTTAGACTCATTGCACAGGTAGCTTTGGAAGTATTTTTTTTTAGCAGAGCTTGGTACGTGGTCATGCGCTATACTCTAGAAATACCTTTTAAGTAGGGTTACCATACTTCTAGGTCCAAGAAAGAGGAAACCTGTCATGCGGAGGTGGGGGGACGGGGCGGGTTTGACAGTGGGTGGGCAGTGACATGCCAGTGCCCTGCCCCTGCTGTTGTCCCTCAGGGCTGCCAAGCCACAGCCCTCTCCACCCCCAGGCCTTCTGCTGCCCCTCACATTCCCAACACACTTACCACAGCCCTGCCAGTGCACCTCACTCCCAAAATGCAGTAACCTGCCCCCTGTGGGCCATGATGGTGGTCTTCACTCCTGACCTGCAGCCCACCCCCCGCTGGTGCCTCTCACCCTCGACCAACAGCCCCCTGGAGCTACCAGTACCCCACGCTCCCAACCCACAGACCACCCCCGCCCCCACCCTGTGCCCCTTGCTCCTGATCTGCTGTCCCTGTTCTGACTGGAGCACGGTGGCTCTGATTCACCCAGACAGCTACAGAGTGTGTCTGGCCCCATCGTGGGCTGGAGGGAAGAGGAGGGGAGACTTGTGGCACTCCCCCACCCATGCTGTGCCAGGCAGCCTGGCCACAGCCTGCTCCCCCTGGGCAGCGTCTCCTGCCCACTCCGCTCCTGCAAGCATAGGTACTGACCCCTGTGCTACCAGCCGGCCACCGAGTTCCCCGCTGCTTTCAAAGGTTCCCCGCCCCTTTCCCCTGCTGGAGGAAAAGGCAATTTCTCTATAACCCCAGTCCCTGCCCTGACCAGATGTCCAATATTTTGCTTTTCTCTGCTGCTGGGAGCAGGGGGAGGGTGATCAGAGGCAGCAGGGAGCACCATATGGGTCTGTGCGTCCAGGAAGCGTGGCATCCCAGAAGATGATCTGGGTGAGGCCGCACCACAAAGTTACTTCTGCCTGCTGCCTTACCCGCACTCTCTTGTAGGATGCCGTATTTCCTGTCGGTAAATTCAAGTTTCCAGGAGGACTTTCTCTGTTACATAGCCAGTCTTGGCTCTAGAAAAATCTTTTTTTCCTCCATTCCACCATCCAAAAACAAGTTGCGTGTTTTATTTGCGTCTGTTGCATGCAAAAAAATGCAGTGTTAGTTAAGACCTAGTTTGACACAATATTGAAATCTTATTTGTCAGAATGCTGCCTGGTTCTTTAATTTTGCTGAAATATTTTCAAACCTCCCCATAATACCTACCTCATGAACAGCTTTAGAAGTAAAGCTTTTCCAAAGGGTAAACAGAAATGTAACTCCAATACCCAAGGCGTTAGTAAAATAGTAATGTGTTGCCTTCTGGGATCACTTTAGAAATCATGCACCATCAACTATGCAACAATAGATATAAAGAAAAAGAATAGGTAAAGTTGGTAAATTCACTGGTTGTAAGAGAAACGTCAGTTTAAATGTTGCTGAAGAAAATGAATATTCCTTGATACTTGCTGTTGTGTTGGAGTTTGTCCCCCATGTCTTCTCTGAAAAGCAGCTTAAAGGAGAATGGCCTCTCTTATTTTTATATTGAGGGTCATTAAAGTTATTTCAGCAAAAACAACAATCTGTAAAGTACATAGTGTATAGCTAGACACTTCTGAATCCTTCCAAAAGCATATTAAAAAGGGTTTTGCTTCAGAGAAGTGAGTTATGTTACTGTAATGAGTCTTTTGAATTTTTTAAGAGGATTTTGTAATAAGTTGATTTTAAAAGAAAAGGTGGCTAATTGGTGAGAGTTTAAGAGACTCTCCCACAGAGAGAAGCTTCTATAAGATGTGTCAAAAATAAGTGGTGAAGAAATGGATTAGTTTTTAAACTGTCCTTGAAATTGTACAAGGCACTAATAAAAATACAGAGCAGGAACTGTATTATTGCTATTTTATAGAAGGTTGTTTATTTACATGATTCAGATGGTAGAGAGAGCCAGGAAGAGGAACATCTCAATTTACTGCTCACCATCAGGGAGGAATTGGTTGAGAATGTGAAGGTGGAAGGTAACTTGGATGATAGTGACCACAGAATGACAGAGTTCAAGATCCTGAGGGGAGGAAGGAAGGAGAGATGCAGAATAAGGACACTGGACTACAGAAAAGCAGACTCTGCCCAACTCAGGGACCTGGTGCATAGGATCCCTTGGGAGGCAAGTCTGAGGGAAAAGGCATCCAGGAATGCTGGCTATGCTTTACAGAGGATCTTTTAGGGCACAGGAGCAAGCTGTCCCAATGAGAAGGAAGAATGGGAAGTGCAACAGGAGACCAGCGTGGCTAGATGGTGATCTCCTCAAAGGAATTGAAACTCAGAAAGGAATCTTGTAAAAAGTGGAAACTTGGTCATAGTTTTAGAGCAGAGTACAAGAATATTACACAGGCATGCAGGGAGAAGGCACAATTTGAGATGCAGTTGGCAAGGGGGACATAAAAGGCATAGTTTCATAGTCTGTAGGGTTGGAAGGGACCTGAGCAGATCATCAAGTCCGACCCCCTGCCATGGCAGGAAAGAGTACTGGGGTCAAACGACCCTGGCGAGGTGTTCATCTAGCCTCCTTTTAAAGACCTCCAGGGTAGGAGCCAGCACCACTTCTCTTGGAAGTTGGCTCTAGATCCTAGCCGCCCTGACTGTGAAGTAGTGCCTCCTGATATCTAGCCTGAATCTACCGTCTGCCAGCTTGTGACTGTTATTTCTTGTCACTCCTGGTAGTGCTTGGGGGAACAGGGACTCTCCCAGTGCCTGCTGGTCCCCCCCTGACTAGTTTGTAAACGGCCACTAGATCCCCCCTCAGCCTTCTCTTGTGGAGGCTGAACAGGTTCAGGTCCCTTAGCCTCTCCTCGTAGGGCCTGCCCTCATGCCCCCTGATCATGTGGGTGGCCTTCCCCTGGACCCTCTCCATGTTGTCCACATCCCTCCTGAAGTGCAGCACCCAGAACTGGACACAGTACTCCAACTGCGGCTTGACCAGTGTCACATAGAGGGGGAGGATCACTTCCTTGGACCTGCTTGAGATGCATCTGTGGATGCATGACAAAAGATGGTTGGCCTTCCTGACCGTGTCCCCACACTGCCGGCCCATATTCATTTTGGCATCAATAATAACTCCAGATCCTTTTCTGCCTCTGCACTGACGAGAAGGGAGTTCCCTAGCCTGTAGGTATGCTGCTGGTTCTTCCTCCCCAGGTGCAGCACCTTGCACTTGTCAGTGTTGAAACCCATCCTGTTCTCATCTGCCCACCCCTGTAATCTGTCCAGGTCCGATTGCAGCCTATTCCTCCCTTGTAGCATGCAAATCCTGGTTTGGGGAGAACAGACCAACATGTTTGACTGGCTCCTCACAGCTGTGCATGCTCCTCGGGATGTAGAAGGAGTTGCGCCTCCCCCCACCCCGCCGATCTGTGCTTGGGTGGTGGCAGGCATTGGCTGCCCGCAGCAGTCTCAGGCTTCTGCCCTGCTGCTTTCTCCTGGAGCCTCAACAGCCTGGTAGGTAGGACCTGGCACTGCAGGACAGAGCAGAGCCATGCAGAAAAGCTGCTTGCCACTGCAAACTCCACACTGCGCTGGCAATGCGTCTCCTGCACGTGTGGCAGCAGTAGGGGCAGTGGTACTGGGTTGTGCCCCTTACTGCTGCCGTGTGTGCAGGGGATGTGTCACCAGGACAGCGTAGAGCTTGCAGTGGCAAGGAGATCCCCACACAGCTCTGCTGTTCCCTGCCACTCCAGGTTGCACCTGCTGGGCTGTGGAGGCCTTAGGGGAGAGCAACAGGGCGGGAGTCTGAGCCCCACACACAAATTTGGGGGACACCGGTCCCTGCTGTGTCCCTCCCCCCCCCGCCCCAGAGTGTGGAGTGCCCCCCCAGTTTCCCCGGAAACTGTAGTAGAGAGCTGCCCCCTCCCCACTGCCTGAGCTGGCAGCAGGGCTCCCTCCTCTGCTGCAGCAGCCATTGCCTCCTGTCAGGGCCAGGGGGCTGTGAACCTGGGTCCCTGGCCCTATGGTCCTGGCAGCTGGGGGCCCGCTCCAGTGGGATTGGGGAGCACTGGGCACCAGCAGGGCTGTGGGATGGAGTAAGGAGCACCAGCAGGGCCAGGGGGGCTGTGAGGGACCTTTCATTTTAATCATGGATTTGGTGGGGGGGGGGGGGAAGGTATTGGAGAATTTGCAAATTATTTTTTATTTATTTATTTATTTATTTTTTATCAAGGAAAACCATGATCCCTGGTCATCAATGACTCTAGTTGGGAGGAGGTATTAAGTGGGGCTCCCCAGGGGTCTGTCCCGGGTCCAGTATTCTTTAATGTTTTCATTAATGATTTGGATGAAGGGATCTAGTGCATGCTTAGCAAATGTATAGATGATACCAGGTTGGGTGAAATTGTGGATACTTTGGAGGATAGGTTTAGGATCCAGAATAACTTGGACAGAAATGGTCTATAACTTATTTGATATCAACCCTCATCTGCAAGTTAGGTGGGAAAAGCTTATGCTGAATCTGCAAGGCTCCGTATAGCTAGAACACCACATGCTGAATTTGAACAGGGAGGGAGTAAGTTATTTGAAATGGTAAAGAAATGGCATGGTTGCAAGTGGTCCAAGCCTCCCATCCATTCTTTGCTGAAAGCTACACAAGCCCACTGTGCTGTATAAGCGGTGGGATTGTCAGTGCAGAATTTCTGTGTTTGCTGTAAGTCCAAAGTCCTCCTCTTGTGACTTTGTTCTGTGTGCAGATGCCTCAGTGCTTTTTAGGAAGCACTGAGCCTGTGGCGGGCCAGTAGGGAGTGCTCCTGCACTGAACCACCCACCTCACTGCACCTGACCACCTTCCAGGCTCTGAGTGCCTCCCCAGGGGGTGCCTCATGTCTGGCCAACCCCCTTTCCTGGAGCACACCCACAAGCCTGGAGGTAGAGCTGCCACCACCCAGGGACAGGCTTGATTCCTGCACTGCGCCCCCTGGGAAACACAGGCCTAGTAGCCCTTGAGGGTACCTGACTCACTTCAAGAACTTGGGGTGCTTCCCTCAGTCGAAAGCACAAGTAGTGGTCTCCCTTAGTCAGCCGAACCAAGGGGACCCCAAGGCGTAATCCAGACCCACTCCCAATAAGTCTCCCACGCTAGGTACAAAGGAAAACTTTATTGGTTACAAGGAGTAGGATAGGAATAGGGTACAGAGTTGAGTAGTATCAGAGAAATCCCATAGAGCAAACTGGGTGGCTGGAGTAGCCTTTGATCATGCATCTGAGTTACTGCAAGCTATATAGTTAGATCTCAGGTAGCTTACTCCAAGTATCATCCGGAGGCAGGCAGTTCCTTGATCATGAGTTTTGAGAGAGAGACCAAATTTCAGATGGTCCAGCTCTTCTCTCTCTCTGAGTCTTCCTCATGGCTGCTGCCCCTTCCTCCTGGGCAGTCCTTAATTTAGCCCTTATGACCTCATTTACCTGGTCCAATGGAGGCCAGTACCTGTTGGCTGTCAGCCAGCCAGCCAATTTGAAATGCATCACTGGTTGCTGGGCAGACTGGCAATCTCTAACCTACCAGGGAGCCCAAGCCCCTCACCTAGGTGTGTGATGCCAATCACGTAAGTAGAGGATGCAGGTTTCCTTCCTCCCTCAGGAATGTATCTAGCTCAGGTTACCTAAAGAGATGGGGTAAGGTGTGTACCCTCTGCAGGGCCCATCCTAACCAGACTGTCACAGAGCAGAGTTTTTGGGGAGAAACCAAGGTGGCCTTCTGCCACAGAGCCCATGAGAGAATGAGGATTCATGTAGCCATTCCCAGAATAATTCTTGATCACTGGAGGGAAGATGAGGCAAGCAAATACAACCAAGTAAAGTGAGATTTACTGTCCAAGTGAGAAACCTGTTAGCAAGAGCCTTGTATCTTGCCACTTCTCATGTCTATACATCCCATTTTTTTTCTGTTGCTTTGGTCTTATCCCAGCTCCTTTTATTGAAGGAGCTGCATAAGTGAAATACTCTAAGACCTGTAATTTGATTATAAGTGGTCTTCACTTATGTCTCTGGAAGAACATGTTGGAGAGAAGTAGGTTGGGATTTTGAAAAAGTCTGATAGCCAAAAGGACAGGTACAAAGCTTGTAGGGAAGGGATGGGATTTATTACTGATTTCTTATATATTGGACCCCATGTGTACTAAGGGGAGGTTAAGAAGAGGGTCTTGGTTATGTTTCTGTAGAAGAAAATAAATTTGGATTACGTGACAGTTTTAGAAGGAGAATATGCCACATGTTGGATTAGAAAACATTGTAGCCTGAGGCTTTGGAGAAGAGGGATCTGAAAATATCCCTTCTCCATTTCTCTTCAGTTACTTAGTAGAATTTTCATAAAGCTTAAGATTCAGCATCTTGTGTTAACAAAAATGAAGAATTTGGTAATTTGAGATAAAATGCAAATGTCAGGGTTGCTCTAACTTTATAGTTCAGATGGTAGTATAGCTTGTTATAGTGCAAGCAGCTGACCCTAAGTGTTTTCTCACCTCTGTTAATCCATCCAAATGTGCATCAGAATTAAATGTTCTATGAAAACAGATTACCACAGCATTGGGTAAGCTGGACCTTTCCCAGTTATGCCTTTCATAAATGTTGCTATAGGAAAGCCTTCTTTTGTATGTATTAAATCGGGGCCATCCAACTTCTGGGCAGCTGGGTTACCACATGCTCTGGTTACCACACAACCAGGGACTGCAAGTTGTGTCGGCTACGCACCCCCCTGCTGTTCCCCCTGAGCTGCTTGCACAGCATGGGCAATTCGGCTCTCCCCCTTTCCCAGCTCTATGGGCTGTCCAGCAACCCCCTCGCACCATGTTCCCATCATGAGTAGCCCAGCTTTCCCCCTCTCCCAGGCACTTTGACAGCTCAGCAGCAAAAGTAACCTGTCTACTCCCCACTCCTTCCTCCTCCCTCATTCCACCCTGTGTACAGTACCTGTCTCCCTGTCCCAGCCACAGGCATGACCCACCTGCTTTGCTGGTATCCCAGCTCCTTTATCTATCACATACATAGCTCAGGTACTGGGCCAGGAGCAACTGGGGAGGGGGAAAGGAGAGCATGGCAACCAGGTGGGAGCCCTTGGGCTGCATGCAGTTTGCAGACCACCAGTTGGGCAGTGCTTTGTTAATTCTTCAGTTTTATATATACTTTCATATACATTGCATTGATTTCACAGCAGTGCAGAGGGATGTAATCCTTGATTTATTTATGCTAAAATTGAGGAAAAATATACCCCATGGGAGTGAATAAATTATACCCTTGTTGAGCGTCATAGAACAACACAGCAGCACATTTTGCACAAATGTAACAGGCTGCTTATCAGGCTCCTTATTCTACTAAAATGAGAAATATCTCAGGGAAAGATACAGGTAAACATTTATTACCCTAATGGGAGATTGCAGGTGGGCTTTTTTTTTAAGCAAATGGTTTTATGTTTTCAGTGGCTTTAAGCAATTTTATTAACTCTAAATATTCAGTTGTAGCTGTTTACTTTAACGGCTCGTGTTTCTAGAAATTCTAGCAGCTAATATTCTGATAGATTTATTTTTATTAAAACTGCCAGACATTTGATAAATGGTGAGGAACTAGATGTGCATTCTAACATAATAAAAGCCTTAGTCTGTCTGCCCATAATTCTCTGGGCCAACTGCACGTACGCTGCTGAGAAGGCCGCGTGCCGATTGGCTGTGAGGGCCCAAAGCATTATGAACTGCTTACCCCCTGCCTCCTGCCCAACAGCAGCTGGCATGGAGGGGGAGGCGGTGGGGAAGAGGGGAGAGAGGGAGGGAGGGGAGCGAGAAGGGGAGGTTTCCGGTGGCAGTGCACCCACTGTGCTGCTGTTGCCTGGCCCTGATAAGAGCCGGCAGAGAAGGGGAGGCAGCGGGGAGGGAGGGGAGGCAGGGAGGGTGAGCATATTTCATGCTGCCGGGTGTCAGCAGCCACTACTACAAGCAAGCTTGTGTCCTTCCCCCCCCCCCCCCCGGTTCCTGGGAGCCGGGGGTGGTGCAGGGTAGAGCAGCAGGGGGTAGGGGGGCAGGACATGGAGGGGTGCACGGGGCCAGAAGTGGAGTGGTAGCACTGTCCGGTGCTGGGTGGCGGTGCTCTATCCCCCCCCCCCCCCCCCCCCCCCGCCCCCGTCATTCATGACAGGCAATTTGCTAGTATAAGCTATAATTGATCAATTCTGCTTGTTGCTGAATTTTGTCTTTTTCCCAAATCTTTTGTTTTACAAACATTAAATGGGTTATGGAAGCTTACAAAAGCATGGTTTGTAAAGAAAAACAAGTAATTTAGGTTTTTGTTTTGGAGACGCATGTTTAATAGCCACCAAGAAGACTGAGGTCTTACGTTGCACACTTGATCGAGCAAAGTACTTAAGCATATTTGACTTCACTTCTCTGAGCAGTTTAATTTCATCTAAGGGTACTACTTATCTGCCTGATGTAACTCTTATGTTTTGATGGATCAGGGCCAAAGTGCTCAACATCTTGATGGATCAAGAGCTTAGTTCAGCTCTTTCTAAACTAAATGGTTACGATCCTGATTTTGGGTCACAAGCTCCTGTGGAAATCCACTTGTAAAAGTTGGGCTTGTGCCACAGGTGGATTCAGGAGCTCAGAAAAATAGGAAGCCCCTGCCTTAGTTTGATTTTGGAAATCCCCAATTCATCACAGGTTTAATTGAGCTTTCAGTCTTGGCTCTTCTTGCACCTATTCTAGGCCTTCCTGTATTAGGATTCCTAAGTCTGTATTAGGAGTGAGCAAGCAGGTAGTGAGGCAATGCTGTACTGGGTGGTGTGAGACGGACCAGACGCATTCATGTGAAATGCATAGAGTTGTATGAACTGTCCATCCACCAAGCCACTATCCTTCCTATAAGGGTAGGTGCTTGGGTCAGTAGTGTCTGAAAGAAGCACATACTTGGTAACCTGTTCAAAGCACCCTGTTCAAATTTGCAGATGACACTAAGATGTGGGGGGAAGCGGGCACGCTACAAGGGAGGAATAAGCTGCGATCAGACCTAGACAGGTTACAGGGGTGGGCAGATGAGAACAGGATGGGTTTCAACACTGACAAGTGCAAGGTACTGCACCTGGGGAGGAAGAACCAGCAGCACACCTACAGGCTGGGGAACTCCCTTTTCGTCAGTGCGGAGGCAGAAAAGGATTTGGAGTCATTATTGATGTCAAAATGAACATGGATCGACAGTGTGGGGAAGCGGTTAGGAAGGCCAACCGTACCTTGTCATACATCCACAGATGCATCCCAAGCAGGTCCATGGAAGCCATCCTCCCCCTCTATGTGACACTGGTCAGGCCGCAGTTGGAGTACTGTGTCCAGTTCTGGGCACCGCACTTCAGGAGGGATGTCGACAACATGGAGAGGGTCCAGAGAAGGGTCACTCGCAAGATCAGGGGGCAGCAGGGCAGACCCTACGAGGAGAGGCTAAGGGACCTGAACCTGTTCAGCCTCCACAAGAGAAGGCTGAAGGGGGATCAAGTGGCTGTTTACAAACTAGTCGGGGGGGACCAGCAGGCATTGGGAGAGTCCCTGTTCCCCCAAGCACTACCAGGAGTAACAAGAAATAACAGTCACAAGCTGGCAGACAGTAGATTCGGGCTAGATATCAGGAGGTGCTACTTCACAGTCAGGGCGGCTAGGATCTAGAACCAACTTCCAAGAGAGGTGGTGCTGGCTCCTACCCTGGAGGTCTTTAAAAGGAGGCTGGATGAACACCTTGCCAGGGTCGTTTGACCCCAGTACTCTTTCCTGCCATGGCAGGGGGTCGGACTTGATGATCTGCTCAGGTCCCTTCTGACCCTACAAACTATGAAACCTTAACCTTAAGTAAACTGTAAGTTTTTGGAATGCCTAATAGGAAAATTAGTTTTAGTTGAATGACCTTGTGAGTCTCTCAAAAGAATTGCAGACCACTTTATATTTTCAGTTCAGATATAGGCTTTTCATTCTATAAGAGTCTGAGGAGCCTGAAGTCGAGTCAGCGATATATTTAAGTGAATGTCTGAGATCATTACTTATCCCACTATTCATTAACCAAGATCAAAGTTTTTCAATACAGTAGGAAAAATAAATACATACAGAAGATATAGTAAGGTACAAGAGGTATATTTATCCTCTGTCTGTTTAATTAATCTGTATTTTTATATAGTTGATTATCCGTTGTAGTGGACTTTGATCTTAATTTACCAGACTGCTTTGCATCTATTTTTTTCTTTCTAAATGTTTTCAAAATTTTAGTTCTTCACCAAAGATCATTGATATTTAAATGCATGTGAAATTATTTTTAGACCAATTAAGCATTGTCTCAAGCATTCTGCTTGCAAAGAAAATCTTTTAGATATTACAACTTTAATGTCATTTATTTCACATACTGTAAAGATAATTCAGCTATGACCTCTTTATGCAGGAGTATTGGTTTCTTTTATAGTTTCTCTTAATGTTAATATCAGTATGGATACAACAAACTGATAGTTGCTACTATCAGTTATACACCGTGTATTTTTTTTTTCTTTTTGAATAAAGTCTGCATGGAAATTCTTCTGCACGAGGCATAATGAATATTTAAAGACTGTGGATTCTACTGTGTTTGCTTTAAGTCTAGCTTCATCTTCTGATGGTGCCTAGAGTTTATCTCATTTTATATGAACCATTGGTAGTTTATATAAAACATTATTTTTTCTGTCAGTTTCTTAAAATCTTAGCTGCATCTCAAAAGGGTGGTGAAATATCAATTGGGTTATACTTACTTCACAGATCCATGGTCATACATTAAAATGAAAAAGTTCTGGCGTTATTTATTCTCATTTTAGGACTTGGAACAGCTAAATATAAGGGACCTTACTTTTCATGAAGTGCAAAAAATATATAACCTTACTGGTTAGAGAGAGACTGGAAATCTATGTGACTGTCCCTGATTTGCTGTGCCCAAGAGCAAGTCACTGTTTCTCTTTGCTTTAGATACCCTATTTGTACAACTTCCTTTTGAAGTGTTTTAGACTTGGCTATTAGTCTGGATTGCATTGTGGTCACCGCTATGACTTTAGTATGTACAAATCCTACTTGGCATACTGAGGTGCTTTCTTTTTTTTTATTGTGGTTATTAGATACCACTGCAATGCAAATTATAAATTACAGTGAGGAGTTGAATTGAAGCATTATCATGATGTAGTGAATCTTTATGACAACTTTTACTTTGTGTCTTCAGCTGCTATAGTTAACTTTGTGACCTCAGATTTGTCTAAATCTCATCATTGTATATTCTGTAGGGCTGTGTAAAGCTTCGGTCCCTGATTTGATTTGGCAGAGATTCAGTCCAGTTTGGTGGCCGAATCTCCAAATCCGAATTGAATTGGAGAACCCTTGAATCTCTCTGAATCGAATCGGAACCTTCCAAATTGATACTGAAAGATTTGGAGATTCTGACATAGACACAGCTTTAAATGTTTTTTCTACATAGCTCTAGGTAGCAGGGGTTCGTGAGTGTTGTGATGCTGGGGCACATGGAGTGTCCCATAGGAGCACAGGGGGCTC
Organism: Alligator mississippiensis; assembly: GCF_030867095.1. NCBI lineage: Eukaryota > Metazoa > Chordata > Crocodylia > Alligatoridae > Alligator > Alligator mississippiensis. The sequence continues at coordinate 42,779,885 of NC_081827.1, forward strand.
CCCAGTGCTCTCGACAGCAGACCCAGAAGTGGACCAGAAGCACTTACGGCTCACTTCTGGGTCTGCTGGGGAGTGCGTTGGGCCCCGCCCCGTGCCTTCCTAGCTTGGTGACGTGCCTCCTGGGTCTGGGGGGTGGGGCACCCGGGGTCCCCCTGTGGCTGATTGCCAAGCTGGGGAGGTGTGGGGGGGGGGGGGGGGGGCCAGCGCGATCCCTGGCAGACCTGGAAGTGGACTGGAAGTATTTCCAGTCCACTTCTGGGTTCGTTGCCAAGCACAAGGAGGTCCCCCCTCCCCGCATTCCTGTGGGACTCTACATGGACCCCAGCATGGCGGTGATCATGAGCCACACCTGGTACCTCAAGGTATGTAGAAAAAACTTTTAAAGTTGTGTGTATGTCCGAATCACTGATTTGATCATCGAATCGAATCATTGTCCCTGATTGGGCTGAATCCTAATTGAATAGGGCCCACTTCGCACACCCCTAATATTCTGCTATAACTGAAAGTATAAACCAAGTAAAACCACTGATTCTATTGTTTTTTGTTTGTACTTGAATGTCCTAACCTCTGAGGCTTGCCTGAAATTTGTATGCATGCAAAATATACTGTAATATACATTTTGACTTGCCATTTCTATTAAGGTCATTGTTAGATATCCCTTAAATTTATGTCAGTAAATGTACTGTAGAGGTGCAAAATGGCTAAAGCATGCAGATGAAGGAAGTTCCTTAGTTTTCACCATTTTCCTTATTCAAAAAAGGTAAGGTACTAATCTTTTCTTTCTCCTTGTGACATAGCTTTCCCTGTTCTGTTTCTGACAAACCAGTGGTATAGCATTCTCCCTCAAGTAGAACCTTTTCATGTCAGGGTGTTCCATTGTGACTTTTAATATATCTTTTAAATCGCTGACATTTAAAAACTATTAAAAATAAAACAAAACCCCCTCAAACCTATAACATAGGGAGTACCTTTGCAAAAGGCAATCTTCATAAAATAACTTTCTTTGGGCTCTATGCCAGATGAGCTGCTGTGCCAACAGCCTTTTTAAGAAGGAATAGAAAGAGACTGAAGCATATTTTTCCTTATTAAAAACTTGCATTGAAAGAATGGCCTTTAAAAATATTCATACATACATATAAGATTTTATTTATAAAATATACTCATTGCAAGTTGCTCATGTTGCTAAAGGACTTATAAAAATGTGAATTATGTGTTTCAGGGACAAAATTTGTGTGCGTTTTTAGTACTGCTCTGCTGCTTAATCTTTAGAATGCTTTAGAACTCATTTTGCTCACTCCATTAGTTAGAAATGTCTTTGGAAATAAGAGCTTCTTGCATCCTCTTTTTGTTGAAGTGTGTGCGTACGTGCATGCACGGTGCTCCCTGTGGCATTTCTGACTTGCCTTCTGGTTGGAGAGGTACCCATCTTCCCCCAATAACAGCACTATGTTCTGTTATGAATGCACTTTTTTAAAAAAAAACATCCCTCTAAAAGTGATCAGATTTGGGATTACAAATAATGTCTGAAATAAAGAAAGGGTATATTTTCCATGTGTCCTTGTAGCTATTTAAGTCCTGAAGAGGAAATATTCTGATCAACTTGAATGACTTGTAGTGCAGACATAGAATTCCACCAGTTGAGGCTGTGATGAGATGTCACGGTTTTGAATTTGGGGAATACTTGAAACCAGGGCTTAGTTGAAGCCATAGGCTAGTTTTCAGCAAAAGAATAATTTAATATATATTTTCCACTGCAGAAATTGCATGCTGATTTTACATGTGTTGGAGCTACTAACAGATACAAATCTTGTTTTTTGTTTTGGTGATCAATGTAATATTGAACTCAATGTAATATTGGGCTGATATTTTACAGGGCTGTTGACATTCATAGGAAGTTGGTATGGATATACAGTATTTCTAAGAAAAAGTGTCAGTTATTGGTTTAATTTTATATTTTTAATAGGACACCATGTTAATAGCTGGATTTAATTTGGCAACATCACCTTCTGCAAGTGAAGATGGCAGACATTGCTGTCACCTGGAAGTGTCAGAAGAAGCTGGATCAACCATTTATGTATGTGGCTAAGTATGTTTGCTCCTTTAAGTACCCAAATCGGCATTGATTTGTTATTTATTTGAAGTAAAACAATGAGAGAGAAAAAAAGTTAATCACTGTAGATTTTGCCAGATTCCTTGTCAAGAAATAGCCAATTTTAGTGCAAAACCTTGAACATTTTCAAATGCAAGAGAAATCTTATGGTACATTAAAAAGTAAATACATCAACATTCCTTACTGTACATTTATGTACGCAGCATTAAAAAAAAATGGATCTAATCATTAAGGACCATACAGTAATGTTCACTCGGGCAAGTTGCAATATTTTTCTAAGTCCATTTTTTCCAACTGGTGTAGCATGTTGCAAAATGTATGGAGTAAATTACAATACGCTTAGTGGCCTTGGTTATTACTGCTGTTTGTAATACGGAGCAGGGAGATTCTCCCATCAGTGGAACAGTGATAGGGCTTTTAGAGCCCTGAACCCAGATGGCAAAATCCCCCCCCCCCCCGGTTGTCTTTGTTGCCTAAAGACCGCTATAAGCTCCTTTCTTCTTCAGCTGCAAGTTTTGTGCCGTTTCCTAGAGGCACACAATAAAATCTCAGCCTTAACTATAATTTCCAAAACCTTTCTTTTTATCTGTGCAACACTAAAGGTTATGTTAGTCTAGTGTTATAAATCTTATTTTTCTAGAAAAAAATGTGTTTAAATATCATTAGCATATATATAAATGTTGTTGACTGGATGCTTGCTTTTGAGATGTGGAAGTAATGATTACCTTCTTTTGCTTCTGCCTCTGGCTGGCTAGAATAATACGTCAGCAAAACATCTGTTTACGTAGGAATGTCTTTATCTACAGTAGAAAAGATAAAAATATTTCTTAAATTAAACTTCAAAATTTGAGTACTACAGAGAGCAGTGAAAATTATGAAGAGACCCAGATATTCTGTGTGTATGGTTTTTTTCCCATTTCAGTCTTATAACTTTCTTTTGTCTTTCAAAAGCCAATCTTTAATAAACTTTGCTGTATATTTCAAGGAGATATTTCCAGTATTACTCATGTAAATTATCCAAGCAGCAGTTTCAGGTATTGCCATGCTAAACAGGGAGCCTTATGAATTTTATTCCCCTAGCAGTACCCACCTAATATCAAAGAAGGCAGACTGCCTTTTGGTGTGTTGATGACTATTCTGAGCATACTCTGACTTTTTGACTACTACCAACTTCCATTTTAAATTTTCCCCTTACTTATAGTTAGGGGTATAAGTTGTAGCTGTCTAAGGACATAAAAGATATCAGATTTATACAAAGAACCTTGTCTGCCCTTACTTGTAGAACACCCTAATATATGGGCAGTTATGGGCTAAGTGTCAAACTTCAAACTTTTATCTGAATAAAAGTTTAATTGATTTTTTTTTAAATGAAGAAGAAAATATATATTTTTTAAATTGTTAAAATCAAAATGGTTGAATGAAATTTTCTCAAATGAACCTCTGTGGAAAACTGTATAAAAGTCATAATAAAATTGTGAACAATTACAAATGTGTTATAATGCAACCTGTTATTGTTCACAGTTGGTAACAATCACAGCAAATAGAAAGCATAAATACTATAAAAATTAACATACATGATAGTGGCAGGGGAAAGTCTTAGTGACTTTGGGTAAGAGCCACAAAGGGGCTCAAGCGTGACAATATAAGCTTTCCCACACTGCTTTCAGGGACCTGGCACCAGAAGTACAGGACACGAACACTAGTTAAGCCCTATATTTTAAACTGGGTAGAGGTAGGAGAAAAATGCCTATGAAGGAGATTCACTGGTAAGTAAGGGAACAGGCAAGTCATCCAACAGGATATGCTGAAAAGAAGGGTCAGAAATCCTGTTTTCCCAATCTTAGGTACCTATGTGCAGCCTGAGTTAAACATGTGCATAGGATTCACAGCCTAAAACTCCCTGCCTAGACTTTGGTACTCTTTGTGTACTCATGTTTGGTTTGTATTTTTTTTTCTTTTGAAGTCGAAACATGACTTTGTTAGCACAGTGATGGTGGTGCATCCATGAAAAGGGGAAGGCCTAGGTTCTGTGAATTGTTGTCCTGCACTTGTATAGGATTTAGGTGCTCAAATTCCTTTGTGAATCTTGTGCTTTTATAGTAGTTTCTTGATCACAAAAACCACAAGCCAATTTTAAAACATCTTTCTGTAATTATTTTAAAATAAAATAATACTTTGTGCAGTCAAAGTAGTTGATGATCATAGCACATCTTCATCGTTGAGGCATCAAGTGACTATAATATGGGTAAAAATATTCAGGGAAGATTCACTTGCCGTGGGAAAACTATCATACCTTCCTGGCAGCCATGCCCTCTAGCTTCTACTTCCCAATTTAGGGGATTTGTCTGAGTATGGTTTAGAGCTGTATTCCACTATAGTGATCCTCTGCTGACAGGAAGAGTCCAGCATAGGATCCTTTACTGTATTTTTTTTTTAGTGTCCTGCTTCTGCTTTGAGTTTTGTTAGGGCCATTAGCAAGCTCAGAATATGGCTTAGAAGAACATCTAGCTCTGTTTAGTATACTGTGAGCATTTTTTAAAGAAAAACCTTAAGAATCACTAAAAATGGAGATTAATTTATCCCTTGAAGAAGCTGTAGAACTCGCACAAACTAAACATACCATGTTTATAAAACCTCAACCAAATCTTTTTGATCTTTTAATAGATTTAATATATCTTTTTATAGATTGTTTATTTTTGTAATATTCCAGTATAGTTGGAAATAAATATGTCTTTCTATTTCTCTGTAAAGCATAGTTTTACTCTGGGTGGTTTCGTAAATTATGCACAAAGGAAGAGGAAAAACATTTTGTTGACTTATTTTGTAGAACCTGAATTGAGACTTGTCTTTTTGTTTGAGAATAAAGATTTTTTAAAAAAATATTTGGTCAAGCAGTTTCAATTCTTATTTGTTAGACTATTGTATTGTGTTTTCAAATTTGTAATCTGTGAATCTGCTGACCATTTCTTTTGCTCAGATTTATACAAAGTCGAGCCCAATCACTGCTTCCGAAACTGCATCCATGGTGAGTTTACATTATAGTCATTTTTAAATTCAATAGAACATTAAAAAGATTCACTCTGAGTTAAAATAAATGTGTGGAAAACTTCCATCTCCTTTCCTAGCAGCTACTTTTTCAACAGCCATTTCTTTGGTTCTGCATTTTGAAAGCATGGAAAATATACTAAACCAGTGGTTCTCAAACTTTTTTTTCACAGACCACTTGAAAATTGCTGAGGGTCTGGGAAGACCACTTAATAAACTTGTTTTTGTTCTACAAATCAAAGCACACAAGTCATGTTTTAATATCAGTAGTCTAACTTTTCAAATGCAATGGATGTGCCTGTGTTTTTGAGCAAAGTTCTGGGAAGTTGGGTGTAATGTTTATCAGCTTTTGCCTTAGGTCACCTTTCTGCGGACCACCTGAATGAAGCTCGTGGACCAGTGGTGGTCTGCAGACCACAGTTTGAGAACCTCTGCACTAAACAATTTGCAAATAATATTGTATACCTTTGTAATATATTTCCTGCCAAGATCTCAAAATTTCAGTCAGGCATGTTCAAGGGATATGCATCCAGCTGGGCTATGCATATGTCCTTTGAACATGATAGCATGTGGGGGAGCCTGAAAGTGGAGAGCCACATCCCTGACTTCAGACTCTGCACCCCAGGATATATAAAGCTGTGCAGCGCTTTAAAGATGTGTGGCTTTAAATGTCCCGGTGTGTGGGCTGCACTATGCATTTTCAAGAGACAAGGGGACTTGTCTCCTGGACTGAGGAGCTGTTTCCTATACTCAGTTCCTACCAGTCAGCTCATTCTGTCAATCAGCTGCATGTCTTTTTAAAAATGTCCGGGGACCGTGAGGAGCTGAGCCGCGCCATGTCCTGCTTGCCCCAGGTGGTTCGTGTTCCCTGGCCCGGCGCGCAGGGACCGTGCGAAGCCAAGCCGGATCCTGCTGGACTGCCACCAGGCAGTCCTGCTGCTATAGGAAGGGCCCAGCTGGGTGGCAGCATAAGCTGGGCCCCAGGGCTGGCTCCTGCCTCTGCCTCCTGTGCCTGCAGGGGGAGGACCTGGCTCAGCCCCATGTGGCTCGCTAGTCCAGCTTTGCACCGGAGTGGGTCACAGGGCTCCAGGAGGTGAGGCTTCTGTGCACACCTTCCGGAGCCGTGCGACCCGCTCTGATGCAAAGCCGGACTAGCGAGCCACATGGGGCTGGGCCAGGTCCTCACCACCCCTACAGCCCCAGGGATATTCCCCCCCTCCCCCAAGTCCCCCCACATCCCCCTGCCATGCCTCACCCACCCACCCACACCTATGAAACCCCTCCCTTCCCCTCCCCCCCCCCAACTTACCTCTGACCGCGCCGGGGGCAGCAGGAACACCAAAGAGATGCTCTGGCCCAAACCAAAGTGTCTCTTTTGGAGGACTGGCTCCAGGAACGGTCTTGAACCATGCCTTGCTCTGCTCTATTGCGGAGCGTTTTTTTTTTTTTATCCCTGTGCAGCATGGGGAACATTTTTTCATTCCCATTGCCCCGCCTCAAATCCCTTTGAGGCGAGGCAAGAGGCACGTGCGCGCTCGTCTGGACACGCCCTACAGGTCTAGGCGGGAGAGGGTCCCTTCCCTGATCGAGGCCGACCCCTGACATGGTATGGGACCTGAGGCATTTTATCCCCAAACTCGTGTGCTGTCATGCACATCTGGCATAGCAGGATCTGTGTTTTTTGGCATCTGTGATAGAATTCCTCAGATCCCATTGCAGTATTAATTTCTGCCAGGGCCTTGCATGTATTTTAGTGGAGATTTTCTTTTGGTATAGCTTTGATATCCACAAATTTTTGTTAGTTTTTTGGAACCTTTTTTTTATTGTTCTTGAAAGAAACTGGCATATTGTTCAACCTCAAGTTGCCTCTGTAGGTGACTGTGTAAAATATTATTCCTTTATGACTTGCTTGGAGAGCTAAGATCCAAAATCAGAATTCTGTCTAATGTACAAAGAAAAATTGCCTGTCCCTATGTACTACTGCAGTGGCGGGTCAACCTTTCTGGGAGGTGGGTCACAAATTAGCCCCATAATTTTCCTGAGTGCCACTCCAGTGTCCTTCCCTTGTCTGATTGGTTGCTGTGCTTTTTTCTGCTCTGTGTTTTCTTCTCCCATCTGCTGCTCTTCTTTCTGCTTCCTGCCCTATCTACCACTATGCTGCTTGTCTCTTCCCTGATCTGCTGTACCATACCCATACCACAAGTTGCCCATACCACTTGTAGTATGCGTGCCACAGGTTGACCTATAAATGTCTTCAGATGCTACGCTGATGCACATGTTCAAAGCAATCAAAAAAGTATTTTTAATGTGCTTTGTCATATTTGGGTTTTTTTTAATTCACTAAGAGAGGCTTGTTCAAATTCAGTTGAATGCAGTAGTATATAATAAGGGAAACAATCATGAAAAGCAGTGGAGAGTGGAAATGAAATTTCTTCATGCTTACTCACTGCCTGTGGACAGTGGATGTATTTATCTTGAGCTTTTAAAATGAGGAAGATGGAATCCTGCTGTACCACCCAAGGGAACTGGACCAGATAGCCTTTAAAAATAAAGAGAGAAAAAAGAGGAAAAAATGTTTATAAAGAAATAGTTTTGGCATAATATTTGTTTGAATTATATTGTCATACCCAGATGTTATCTTATCTTCCCAGCCTGTTGCTCCGAAATACATGTATACCCCTCTGAATCGTCTTAAAGGAGGTACTACAGTCAACTTGTATGGTGCTGTAAAATTCTTCAAGCCTCCATATATAAGCAAAGGAACTGGTACGTACTATATCAAACTAAACATTTAAATTCTTAATCCAAAGAGGATTTTTTTTTTAAATAGATATTTCCAGCTTTCTGCTAATTCCATGCCCACAAAGCTTCAGTGTTAAAGTTAAGAAAACAAAATAACAAGTTACTCTTATTCCTAGAAAATAGATTTTTAAAAGCTTTCTCCATTACATAATACATATAGTTCAGTTTAGACAGACTGGTGAAGGCAACATGTAAAAAAACCAAAAAAACAATCTTAAGTTAATAGTCCATTCTAACTAGGGGAAATGATTTGAAGTATAAAAGGGCTGTACCTGTTTTTTTAGGGCATAGATTGTTCTGCTATGGTGTGTGTGATGACTGTTTTGTGACATATCAACGGTGAATGAAATTGTGATATGGGCCAAATGTAATGCTATTTTATCTGTTATTCAGAGCATAAATTATTTATGGTAGGATGCTGATTGATTATGGCATTATGCTAGAATACTATGTTTAAGTTTTAGAAGGTGCTCTATATATACACAGGTGGACAATTTATCAGGTCTTTAGCATGAAACAAACCCTGTGTTTATTATGAGGTTAGTTTTGGGGGTTGGTCTTGGTAATTGGTTATTATATTGGCTTTTAAATTAAGACCTGAGCTACACACAAGTTTGTATTAGTTGGCATATGATTTTTGTTTTTTCTTAAAGTTATACTAAAACAACCTTGGCATGAATACAGTTATTACAGTAGAAACATTTTTTGCAGCAGTGTAATATATTCTCCTTTTCATAAATGAATAATGATATTGATGAGGGGGAGGAGGGGGAGAATGCTTCTATTGTAGCAGTAAAATTTGAAGTGATACAACTCTTGTAAATAGACATGTCCAAGGAAACTTGAACTGCTTGTGCAGAACATAAAACCAGGTGTTATGATAATAACACAAATGGAGTGGAATAACAGTCATGATTCCACACAGATTTTGAAGCTTATAAAGAATACAAGGAAAGAAGGATGATGAAGGTGGTAGGGTAGCGTTGTTTGGTAATAGGTGATAAACTTTAGAAGAGCTGACAAGATAACACAGAGTCTGCTCTAACCTCCCAGGATTGGATTTATATAGGGATAGAGATCAGCAGGGATCATGGTTTTCTCTGTTTAAAAATTGCAAATTCTCTGATTACCCCCCCCCCACAAAACCCCCAAATCTATGTTTTTCCATGATTAAAATGAAGCACAGTTTTTATATATATATATATATATATATATATATATATATATATGTATGTTTCTGTTGAACACAATGTTTTATTGATATATTTATAATTCTAAAGGTGTTTAGAAGCCTACCAGTGCCTCAATCACTATAATAAAACAAATTCTAAATACCTATAAATGTTGATGTTTAATTTTGGGGTTTTTTAGAGTTCCACCTGCCCCCTTTACCCACCAGGGTTTTGGTCTAGCTGTGCCTGTTTCCTTCCATCTCTTCCCCCCACTGCTTTGTGGCACTGAGCAGTCCCGGTATGCCTGTCCATGCCATTGCCCCTCACTTCTGACCCACAACCCCCTCCTCCACCCAGCTCTGCCAGGGAGGGCTCCCAGCTGCCAGGGCGACCAGGGCCAGGGACCCAAATCCGCAGCTCTCCCCCTTCCAGTAATGCCCGAGCCCCTGTGGGAGGTAGCAGCTGCTGCAGCTGCAGCGGAGCATGGAGCCAGGCTCCCCCTCCCTCACGGGCAACACAGCTGGAGTGGAGCCCATGGGGGATGGGTGGGTATAGGCTGCCCACTGTGGGCTTGGGGCTCCCCACCCTGCAGCTCTCCCCACAGGAGCCTCCATGACCCAGTGGGGCCGGACCCAGCATGACAAGGCAGAGCGGGGTGGGGAAGCTTGGTGCTACCCCTAGGAGCCTTGAACTACTATGCATTTGCCGCTCTCTGCCTGGTGCCTTCATCCTGCTCCCCCCCAACCCCTTGCAAGCTGGAACTCTGCTAGTCTGCAAGGGGAAACCCGCTGTTCCCCATATTTTTCTCCATAAACAGAGAAATTCTGCATTTTACCACGTTTTTTCATGGCAAACGGAAAACCGGGATCCCTGGAGTGAAGTAATATGGAATGAAGATGAGTTATAGCAGTGTCCTAGTGGGCCATATTAGTAGCGTAGGGCTGGATTGGGCCTTGGGACGTGGCACCAGTCTCTCCCTGTGCTCTGGGATTTGGTTCCAGTGGTCTGACACTGTCCTCTTCCTCCAGGATTGGGTACCAGGAACCTGGCACAGCCCTCTGTGTGCCATAATTGAATCCTGGGGCCCAGAGGCACCACCTCCCAATTCTTGCATGCTGGGATTGGGTGCTGGGGGCCTGGCACTGCCTCATCCTGGCCTCTCACACTAGGATTGGGCCTATGGCCTGGTGCGACCCCTGTCTGCTGGCTCTAGGGTATAGGGCCAGGGTTTCCCCACAGGTCCCGAGATGGGTCCAGGAAGAGGAGAGCAGTACCACTGCTCCCCTGCTGCCAAATTTTCAGACCCATGGGGAGTCCTGGGGGCCAGATGACATGAATAAATTTGAATGGGAATCAGAAGAAGGTTTTAACCATTAGAGCAATGATTTTCAACCAGGGTGCCACCGGAAGTATAAGGAAGCAAGTGAAGTGTGAGGAGATAAGCAGACAAGGGTAGGCTCAGGCTCTTCCTGTCTGCTGCTCACCTGCACTGAATACCTGACCCCCTCTGCAAGGAGGTAAATATTGTATTAAGATACTTTCTTAAATGGGGTGCTGCTCAATTCATAAAAGTTATGTAGAGGTGCCTTAATTATGACAAGGAGTGTCCATAGTCTGTAGAGTTTCAGAACCACTATAGTACAAGCAATGAGTTTCCGCAATGAGTAATGAAGACCAAAACTAATTGATTTTAAAATGAAAGATGATCAGTTACTAAATGGTTTATATCAGGGTGGGCAATTATTTCAGGTGGAGGGCTGTTAACCAAGTTTCAGCAAGCTGTCGAGGACCACTTGAATATCTCTGTCTCTTGGTCTCCATCTAGGGACTGGAAGTCCTACCCCTAACCTCTGACTTTTGCCACCCGAAGTCCCTTCCGTTGTCCCTGGAAGTACTCCTTTGGGTAGAAGCAACCCAAGCAGGGTGCAGAGCTTGGGGCAAATCAGCCCATGTGGGGCCCCGCCCCTGCTCTGATCCTGGGCCCAAAGAAACTGCCACCGCCATTGGCAGTGTCAGCAGCAGGGCAGGCGGGTGGGTAGCGAGCGGCTGGACATGGAGCCACCGTTCTGTCCAGCTCCGTGAGGCTCCCCAAAGCACAGGGCCTGGGGCAGTTGCCCTGATTCACCCCCCACCCCAGGGATGGCCCTGCCTTTGGGAAAGAGGTTTTGCCACCTTAAGGGGGAAAAAACCAAATTATATACTAAAAACCAGACGCTTGTAACGATATATTTTAATTTAATTAAAAAAAATGTCCTTTTTTGTGTGCGTTTGTGCTGTATATATAGAAGTGATGGCATAATAGCTGAAAATGCAGTCTTACTCATATATTGTGTGGGGTGTGCAGGGGGGTACAGGTGGGTGGGTATGGGGTTTGTGGGGATGTGCGCATGTGTGGGTATGGTATTGTAGGTATGGGAGCCACATGGTGCAGAGTGGCCAGCGGGTAGGCAGGAAAGTGGGGAAGTGGCGGCAGGGGGCAGTGGAAGGGGGCGGTGTGCAGGAGCACAGAGCCCATGCCGGAATCCCAGGGCTGGTGGCAGGAGTCCAGGGTGTGGGCTGGGAGGGGTCTATGGAGCTGGGCTGGGATGCGCCAGCAGGGAGAGAGGGATACTTGCCCAGCTGCATAGAGCCCCTCCCGCTGCCGGCGCTCCCTCGTGCAGCCGCTCACAGCCCACAAGGCTGCCTATGCCTGCTTTCCACTGCCACCGCTGCTCCACGGGGCAGCCCAGAGGCAGAGATGACACAGCAGAGACACAGGACATCCCCTTAGTGCCTCTGGGTGGCTGCACCAGGAAGCACTAGCTGGGGGGGGGGAGGCACTTTTTCCCATGCTGAGCACCAGTTTGTTCCGTGTCCCTGCTGCTCAGCTGAGGTGGGCCAGCATGGGGTCAGGGCTGCAGATGCTTGTCTCTGCCTGTTCTGCGGAGTTGGGGCAGGGGAGACTGGGAGCAAGCGGGCGTGTGGAAGCCAGCAGCAGCCAGGTGGGAGCGTAGGGCATGTGATAGTGTTCCGGACCACCACTGGTGGGGCCCAGAGCAGGGTGGCAGGAAAGTGGGGTCCCAGCTGGCACGAGCTTAGTGGAGCTGGGTCAGCTCCCCTTCTCCCTGCTGGCACAGCCCAGCCTGGTTCCATAGACCTTTGCCAGCCTGCGCCCCACACTTCTGCTGCCCTGCCAGCGCTGGCGCAGGCCCCATACTCCCGCATGCCACTTGCTTCCACTGGGTCCTACTGCCTGTCTCCTGTCATCTTTGACAAGCAGCCAGGGGCAGATAAATATTAATTTTCTGAATTTTTTAGGGGTTTCACAGGCCAGACAGAATGGCCTCGCAGGCCAGATCCAGGCTGTGGGCCGTATTTTGCTCACTCCTGGTTTATATGATGTGCATGTGTACGCTAGCAGGAAGCTGGGTTTGAAGAATGAATGGGTCCCAACCAGCCTGGTGCCATTGAGTTATAAAAAAAATTTACGAAACACAATATATTGACTTAAAAACAATGCCTGAAAAATCTTGAAGTACTGTCATTAAGATGCTGAAAGTTGGTAACTAATGTTTTTCCTCCTGAGACAGAATTAAAATAAATGCAATCACTTTCTACAAATATTAATTGATATACAAAAATTATATTGCGTGAAGGTATTTACATAGTAACTTTTCTAAACTATAAATCTTGGCCTTTACTTAAGTCATCTGTTGTTTTGTATCTGTTTTGTAGGAAGTCAACACTTGCTGTACAAAACAGCATGTGTGTTCTGAAAGTATTACTAGAGTTGGAAATACTTATACAATACTTAATATGCATATATGAAAAGCAAATCATGATGTGCTGCTAGCAAGGTATTTTAGTGATGAATTGTGAATTATTTTGCGTAGTGGGCTTTAAGTTGAAAAAATTATATGAAGCTCTTTAATCATTTACTTTGTTAGTTTTGTAATATTTTTGTATAATATAACAATATGAGGACCAAAAATCATCATTTGGGTCATCCAGTATGACTACTTCTTGCACTCTGTTTTTGGTAGAAGTGCATTATTTTCACTATTTTACCAAACTGTGATTTATCCCCTCCCTTTCCTCCTACCCCCAACTGCTGATTATCTGTAGTGATGGTGCCTCAGTCCATGCACTTTGTGCTGGGAGAAAAGCCTTTCTCCCAGCACAGAGTGCACAGTCATTCAAGGGATTTCTTGTGGAAGAGAACTGGCTTTTTCACAATAATTTTTTCTCACTTCTGATCAGGAAGATCTCTCCCTTCCTGCATGAACTTGAATGGCTGTTTGTTTCTCTCATGTTGAGGACACCCAGTATCTCACAGTCCTTTGCCCTCTTACCCTTCCTCCAATGGAGCAAGAGGGTGGGGATCATTGGATCCCTTATAGTCCACTGAAGACGAGCTGTCAGGAAGTCCTGTGGAGACCCAATGCCCTTCCAGCCACTGAACTGACCTGGGCTCTGGCACAGACTAGGAGGTAGATATGCCTGGGACTGGAACTCTCTTGGAGCCCCAGGAGGATTTCAGCCTCAGGAGAATGCCTCCTTGCCCGTCCTGCCAATTACTTGATTGGTGAGACAGGTGGGGAGGGGGTGTTCTCCCATGGTGGGAAACATCCCAAACCAAGATCTGTATAAGGGGAGATAGAGGGAAGCATCTCCCAGACTGGAACAGTCTAGGGAATAATCAAGCCCTGGGGATTTGCCTTCTGTCCATGCCCAGACTGCAGAACTGGTCTTTGCATAGGCAATGGACACTACATACAGTGGAACCTATCCCCCTGTGGGATGGATCCAGCTGCACTGCCTCTACCTACTGCCCCTTGTACCCTTTCTGGGTGACCCAGAGAGGAGCATGGAGTGGGACCATCTCCAGCAGCAGGTGGGATCCTCCTGGGGCTCTGGTTCCTGCTGCAGGAGAATGGTCCAGAGGTCCAGGACAGTTCCAGCCATGGGAGAATGCCCCCTGCTCTGTGTACTGCCACTGAAGTCTCTAAAAGACCTCATTTTTAAGGGAGAATACAAGGCTAGAAATGAGAGTCTGTCATATGGAGCAGAGAACAAAATTTGTCTCAAGAGTCAAAGTGATTTATATTAGGGATGTGAATGGTTAAACATTTAAATACTTAAATGTTCATATATTGATTACCGGTATACCTTGCTGGTTATCATTTAACGCAGGGCAGAGAGCAGTTTTGGGGGGAAGGGAAGTGGCATGGTGCCCCTGAAGGCGTCAGGGCAGGCCAGAAAAAGAGGAAGAGAGGCACGAGGAGGAGAGGGGGAGGGAGGACTAGTACCTCATGCAACGGGGAGTCGTGAGGGACCCAATCCTTATGGCAGAGCAACCCCAGCCCCTTCCCCACTGTTTGCCCTGAAGCATGTGTGCATCCACTGCCAGCAATGAGCTGGGCCAAGGCTCCATGGACAGCCGTGTGTGGGCAGCAGCAGTGGGTGAGGGACTTTCCCAGCCTGCTGCTGCTGCCAGCACACAGCTGCTAGGAGAAGAAGGGGGGCAGCTACAGGCAGCAGCAGCAAGCCCCACCACAGCCCTGTAAAGCCACAGGCAGCAACAGCAGGCAAGGGGCTTTCCTAGCTTGCTGCTGCTGCCCACAGAACAAGCGAGTACAGGTGTGGGCTGGGTTTCTGGTAGAAACCAGCCCAATAATGGTTTTCTGGTAGAAGCTGTTTAACTAGTAGCATCCGAGGAGTTCAAACAGGTACTTATTTAATCAGTATTAACATCTCTAGATTATGTTATTTCAGTATTGGTTCACAAGAACTGGTTCTTTTCTTTTTCACGGACTGTGTGTCGTGGTCTTTCTGTCACTGAAGTGGCCTTGTCAAATTCTTGAGCAAATAAATGGTGCCTTCTGATAGCTGTTTGCTTATGTTAGACCTATTCATATGTTGCTAGTCTTAATGATTTGAAAAATTGGATTCACTGAAACATTCTCAACTTGTAATTTTAATAGAAAAGCTTAACTGGATATAGAGAATCGTAAAGATTCCTTTTTTCAGTTGTGCATCAGGATATTGCCCAGGGTGGTGTGCATTAAGCAGGTAATTTTCCTCTCTTTAGATGCAATAAAAGTTAGCTCTTACTTCTTGAAAGCCAGAGATACATCTGTTTCTCTTATTTTGGCTCTTGTGGCTGAAAAAAGAGCAGGTAGGCAGTGTTTGATTTCTCCCCCCTTCCCTCCCCA
The DNA here is from genome assembly GCF_030867095.1 of Alligator mississippiensis. Taxonomy (NCBI): domain Eukaryota; kingdom Metazoa; phylum Chordata; order Crocodylia; family Alligatoridae; genus Alligator; species Alligator mississippiensis. Next base: position 42,795,208 of record NC_081827.1, read on the forward strand.
CCTCGTGTGTGTGAAACCATATAGGCTATTGCTTCAGGGGTGTAGGTTGTAGCCATGTTGGTGTAAAGACATAGGCAGACAAGGTGCTTTAGGTAAATCTGATATCTTTTATTAGACCAACTTAAATAGTTGGAAAAATTCTTCTTAGCAAGCTTTTGAGCACAGTCTGTTTCATGGGAGAGCCAGCTGTGGTATGGGATCACTCCAACAAATTGCATAACAGAGGATAACATAACAGAAGACTGCATCCTACAGTTTTATTAATCATTTTCAAATGTTTAAAGCAATTACATGAAATATAAGGATGCATATGCAAGGGGGATTATTGTAAAGAGGCAATTAGTAAAGCACTGCAAGAAGGCAAGATTTATTTGTCCAACTGGAGGCATGTGGGCTGTGGGGTTGTCCAGGGCTCAGTCCTTGGGCCTGCACTGTTCAATGTCTTCATTGGCGACTTGGATGAGGGGGAGAAAAGCACCTTGTTCAAGTTTGCAGGTGACACTAAGATGTGGGGAGAAGTGAGCACGCTAGGAGAGAGGGACAGGCTATAACCAGATCTGGACAGGTTACAGAGGTGGACGAATGCGAATAGGATGGGTTTCAATACGGACAAGTGCAAGGTGTTGCACCTGAGGAGGAAGAACCAGCAGCATACCTACAGGCTGGGGAACTCCCTTGTCAGCACAGAGGCAGAAAAGGATCTTGGGAGTCACTATGGATTCCAAGATGAACATGAGTCACCAGTATGACAACATGGTCAGGAAGGCTAACAGCACCTTGTCATGCATCCATAGGTGCATCACGAGCAGGTCCAAAGAGGTGATCCTCCACCAGTATGCGGCATTGGTCAGGCTGCAGTTGGAGTACTGGGTCCAGTTTTGGGCGCCGTACTTCAGGAGGGATGTAGATAGCATCGAGAGCGTCCAAAGGAGGGCCACTCGCATGATCAGGGGGCAGCAGGGTAGACCCTACGAGGAGAGGCTACAGGACCCGAACCTGTTCAGCCTCCACAAGAGAAGACTGAGGGGGGGATCTAGTGGCGATATAAACTTGCCAAGGAGGACCAGCAGGCAATGGGAGAGTCCCTGTTCCCCCGAGCACTACCGGGAGTAACGAGGAACAATGGCCATAAGTTGACTGAGAGTAGATTCAGGCTAGACATCAGGAGGCAATACTTCACAGTCAGGGCGGCTAGGAGCTGGAACCAACTTTCAAGGGAAGCGGTGCTCGCCCGTACCCTTGGGGTCTTCAACAGGAGGCTAGATAGACACCTAGCCGGGGTTGTTTAACCCCAGCATTCTTCCCTGCCCGTGGCAGGGACTCAGACTTGATGATCCGCTTAGGTTCCTTCCGACCCTACCAACTATGAAAGTATGAAATTATGACTGCCTTGACTTTGGAATTGGGACACTTTCACATCTCTTGCCCTACAGGGTGCTCATTCACATTACATTTTGCTGTCCCAGAAGCTTCTGAAACAGGTAGTATATTTGGTATACGAGTTTCTTAGTTGCTAATCACATAGGACTCCAAAACCCTGGCCTGGAGTCTGGGGCACTGCTTTGGAGTCACTCCAGTGTAAAGTACATCTTATCTGAACAAGCACTTGAATGGGAAAAAAAGTTGCTAAAAACTGTAGTTCTTTAAGATATGTTGTCCATCTGTACATTCTACTCCCTTCATCCATTGGCGCTCTGAGATTCTGTAGTTGAGAAGGCTAAAAGGAGAAGGAACAGTTTTGTGCAGAGGATGTGGAGGGTCAGGCCTTGTTCTGCATAGTACTGCTAAGGAGAAAACTCTGTGATCTCAAGTGCTGCAGGAAAATGTGTGCACAGTGGGAAAGTGTGTATGGACAATGCATTTTAAAGAATTCCACTTATCGATAAGGATTTCTTAGGTGACATCTCTTACCCAAAGAAACCTTGCCCCTCATATAGTATCTAGACCATGACAGCTACAACATCACTCTTACACTACTGTAACATGGAAGTTATTGATAAGTAAGTTTGTTTTACAAGTTGCCTAGCTAATATGATGTAAATCCTTAAAAGCTCCACAACTCAGATAGCTATGCATTTTGAGAATGTAATTTAAAAATATTTGCCTCTTCCTTTACAGTAGTGATTAACTTGCAACTTTAAATAGGCTTTCACTTACAGCCAACTGCTTTCCTATTTAGTCTCTTTATTAGTAGATGCTTGGGTGAATTGGTTGTTAAAATTGCTTGGCCAATCCATATCTCGTTATTAAAGACTCTGGCGTATGTAACACAGGTCTTGTATGGTATTTTTGTATATAAAACTGCAATTTTCAGCAGTTTACCCCATTTAACTGAATCCAAGACCACTCCATATTTAAGATGATTCCCCACTAATTAGAAGATTTTAGACATGGAAACTTACAAATCTGTTTTCATTTTCCATGTCTATAATCTAGTTACTTGGAGTGTCTTTTTCTATTCATCCCCGCAGAGGGGAAGCAGCGGCAGGAAAACCAGCAGCTGGAGGATGGGCAGCCTACCCCAGGCACCCCACTACTTGCACTCCATGCGTACCCCCAGTAGTCCTTAGGCTGGGGCTGTGTGGGGTTCTTCCTGGCTGGCCCCCACCCTGTGCAGATCCGAGGACACATGTCTGCCTCTGCCTCCATGCCCTCCTGGACAAGCAGTGGTGGGAGCTGCTGCACAAGTGGTTCCCAGACAAGCAGCAACAGGAGCTGCCCCCCCTCCCCCATGCTCCCCAGACAAGCTGCGGCTCTGTCCCACCCCGGCTAGGCAGAGCTTGCCCCAGCCCCACTCCTCTCTCACCATGGGGGCCTTGATCTGCACCCCCCACGCCCCTTCCCTCCGCTTCTCTCCCCCCTTTCCTTCCACCACACCAGACTTACCAGCTGCACGCAACTTTCCAAGCTGCCAGGCTATGCTCCATGCTGCGCTGTGGCTGCATGCACGGACGGGCATTTATCGTCCAAATCAGACTGATTTCTGATATGATCAGTTTTTTTTGATATCTGTGCCAATCCAATATCAGACCGATATATCAGTGCACCTCTCACTGAAAGACTTGGGACTCTTCAGCCTGGAGAAGAGAAGACTCGGAGGGGACTTGGTGGCAGCCTATAAGTATATCAGCGGCTTACATCAAGCCTGGGGGAGCATCTATTCACCAAGGACCCTCAGGGGAGGACAAGAAATAATGGCCACAAACTGATTGAAGATCGCTTCAGACTAGACATCAGGAAAAACTTATTTACAAGTTGAGTGCCATGGGTTTGGAACAGGCTCCCCCCAGAGGTGGTACAGTCACCCACCCTGGAGATCTTCAAAAAGCATTTTGATGCCCACTTTGCTGGAGTCATCTGACCCCAGCAGTCTTTCGTGCTCATGCACGGGGGGTCTGGACCTGGTGAGTTGTAAGGTCCCTTCCAGCCCCTAACAACTATGAAATTATGAAAATCATGATTGAAGCATCAAGAATTCATGGATGTGTTTGGGGGGGGTAGGGGGGTTGGGTTCTTTTCCTCTGGGTAGAGTTGTCAAGCTTCCTTGGTCTTCCAAGCCAGATCTGAACTGTGGGGTTCCTCACAAGTTGATTTAACCCCCACTCCCACTGCTGGAGTTGGGTCTAAATGCAGCCCTTGCTTGCCCCTTCACTGCTGACATTTGTCCTCAGTGGGGTCTATATGCCAATTCAGTGGTGTGCTCTGCCTCTGAATTCCCAGTTTCTTCCTCCCTCGCTCCCAGGAGCCCTGTGGACCAGGTGATACCACTCCATGGGCTGGATCTGGTCTCTGACACCCCTGCTTACAGGGTTTTAGGTCCTATGCTTTTAGACTTGTTTCTACAACTGTGGGAAGGAGGTGGAATTAAAACCTCTTTCTTTTTTAATGTAAAAGCATTAACACCAGGATCTGGTTGAGAAAAGCATGAGACCTAATAAAATCATAATTGACCAACTACTTGCTTTCAGCAAAATAGTTAACTATTTTACTACATTCTTTTAAAAGCTTCTCCTAGTTCTAGTGCATTTTAATTCAGTAGATTGCTTTCAGTTATTGTCAGTTATAACAGTGCAATGTGTTCATTCTCATTTTTGTGTTGTTGTTGTGATAGTTCACATCTGGAAGCCAGAAGATATCTCCATTTAATCTAACCTATTTTATAGTCTAGTTCAGGCATGTTAATATTAATTGAATGGGCTACATCTTTTCACATTTGAGTTCTGCTGCTGTTTGGGTGGAAGTTGCTTTCATTGTTTTTTTGTTTGTTGTGCTATAAACAGATGGAGCCTAGTGTTACAAAGTAGTCTGCTGGGGTTTTTTTTCTTTTGGTCTGCTAAAGCTCAGGCTATTAATTAAGTTGTGAATCTTACAGCTATTCAGTGTTTGAGAAGCAATGTTATGTACATCTTTGTTTTTTATCACATACGATTCATGTTTTATTTACAGTACAATCAATAGCTGATCCTCCTCTCTTCAGTCTGTGTGGAAACATATTTTTAAATCCAAGATGACTGAGATAGATCAGCTGTTCATCTTATTATCACTTAGTAGCTGCCAGAGTTTCCTGTAAAACAATACACGTTTTAATATGCATCATTTTAGAGATCAGTAAAAAAACCTTGCAGAGCTGAAAGGTTTTTCCCCCCTAAGGCATTTCATATAGCTTTAAATGACACCACTTCTTAGAGCTTTAGTAGGCTAAATGCAATAATATTGAATTTGTAGGTAATATTTGCTGTATAAATGAATTCCTAATGCAGAACTTAAGGGCACTACATGACCCTCATAGACCACAGTTCATACACAATAAATTAATGAAAAAAATGTACAGTTGTAATAAAACCCAAGCTAAATTCCCCAGTGAGCACGCCGCCAGCTGGCTAAAAGGAAAAACTTATTTTAAGCAGATTTCTAGTGCCTTCAACTAACTTGAGCCATCTTAGACTTAGAAATATCAAACCCATAAGCCATCAAGTTGTCCTTGAAAATTTACTCTAATCAGTTACCATTTTGTATCTTGTTGAATTGTAATTTAAATTTCACAAGAAACCAATAATACATACTGCAACTTAATCCTTCAGGGAAACTTCTACATACAAATATGGGAAGTGCTATTGAAGTCAGTGAGATAAATGTATGTAAATGCTTGCAAGATTAAGTAAATGTCTTTGTTGAGACAATGTATGCCTACACAGTTATAATGAGATGGTGCAACTATGAAGGGAGATGAAGTTTTGTTTTGTTTTCTTCTTTTTATCTTTTAACTTGCTTTCCTGTAGATCTGTGCTTTGTAAAATGTGCAAGTTAAATAAAAACAGGGAAATTGATGGAATATTCTGAGGGATCTAAGGCTGTGGATAGACGTGCCTTTGGATTGCTACAGAAGTGCCACAGCACTTTGAAGCCCTACAAAAATGTAGTTCTACAAAGGTTGAATAGGTATGCACTCTCATGCAGAGCCCCTTGGCTGGCAGGGCCGGACACGTGGGCGAACTGGGCGGTCGCCCAGGGCCCAGACAGAAAGGGGGCCTGAAAATGGTCGTCGTTGTCGTCGTCATCGTCATCATCATCTCTTGTGAAGTGGGGCCTGATACTAAACGTTCACCTGGGGTCTCCAGGAGTCTAGGTACAGTGCTGTTGGCTAGAGTGCTACAGAGTCACCTCTGAAGGGTGGAAAGTGGAATTTCTTCTCCCTGGGGACAGGGGCAGCAGTGGGTCCTTTGATAGCTCACCTGGCCTCGTTAGGAAGTAGGGGTGCACCAATAGAGATTTTTGGGGCCGATACAGATAGCCAATTTTTAAGGAGGCATATCAGCCATTACCGATCTGATTTCCAGTACCAGCCCAGCAGCTTGGAGAGCCGTGTGCAGCTGGTAAGTCTGGTGTGGTGGAAGGGGAGGGGTGTGGGATGGGCAGATCAAGCCCCCCCCCCTCCCCCCCCCGCAGTGAGGGAGGGAGTGGGGCTGGGATGGGATAGGGCAATCGCTGCCCAGCCAGGGCGGAGCAGGCACGGGACGGAGCTGCAGCCCATCTAGGGGGTGTGCGGGTGGGCTGCCATCACTATATGCTTCTTGTCCAGGAGCCAGTAGTCTGGCGGCTTGTCCAGCACTCGCCTGCTTGCCCAGTGGCTTCTGCCACTGCTCCTGCTGCTTGTCTGGAAGGGCATGTGGGGGGGCATGTGCAGAGTACTATGGCACTGGAAAGCAGAGCACTGTGGCTTCTATCATTTCTGTAGTACTATAAGGAGCGTACGTGTCTGTCCCTTTGACTTCTGTAGTGCTACAAAGACAACGTCTATCCATGGCCTGAGTAGATTTTAATAAATCAACTGAAATGTAATCTGTATAGAATGGATTAAGTGCAAGATTTTCTCCAATCAGTCTAGGTTCTGAATGGAAATTAAACTGCAGTGCGTACTACATTTTAGAATTAAAATAAATTCCTGCTCTTCAGTTACATACTCCCTGCATTAATCTCTCCTCCTCCCAGTGAATCAAAATACACTATAGCTTCAATTCAGTTCTTCCCAGAGTACCTGCAATCCTGCAGAAATTTGTGTACTTACTTAAGTTAAAGTTCATGAGGATTCCTACTGTCTTTATCACTGATTTTTGTTGTCTTTGCATTGTTATCCTTTTCTCAAATTTAGATATTTACAGGGGAGGGGGGTGGAAAGTTGCAACCCCTTTGTATTTTAAGTTGGTATAAATCCAATTTACAGACTATGTAAACATAACAAAGAAAGCTGTACTCCTCATCTGACAGAGCTTACAATGAGAAGACAAGCATTTTGCTTTTAAGGAATATAAATTCTTTACAAGAATCAAAATTGGTCAAAGGCAAGTTGGTACTCATATCCGGATAAGTATATTTTTAATCTTTAAAATGTGATTATATTATGAACATGCTTGTATAGTAATAGTATCTTAGTTTACTGATCTGTTCCCAATGTGAATTCAATCATAGTAGCTAGCTTCAACAACTTATTTTTTTTAATCTCTGGCTAGCCATGCAAAGCTAAAGAGAACTTTCAACACTTGATATGTATTTTTATTTTCAAAGCCAGATTTGATTCTGAATTATATCTGCACAGCCTACTGAAAGCAGTAGGATTGCACAAATATGAATAAGGTAAGATTGACTCTGGTGGATCTTAATTATAGGCAATGACTCATTAATCAAGTAGACTTTAGTGAGACAGTTTTTCCAAGACGTGTTAGGACTGACAAAAAAGATGCTTTTAATTGCAAACTGAACAAATCTTAATGGGACAAACCTCAGTGTGAATTATTTAGTGTTACCAAGAGCAGTAATCTAACACGGAGATAAAGTAAAATATCCAGCATACTTTTAATGACAAAAAAGCAGCCAGAAAAATGTGGCAGTTTGAGCATTTCCAGAATACCAGTTCCCAGAATAACACTGTGGGACAAGACTACATAAATGTAATAGCAGTGGAGGAAATACTTCATCTTCGCAACATAGTCTATAAATACATTTTTACAATAGTTCCTACACAGTGATTTTCATGCAGATTTAAAGTCCATGGTGGGGGAAGTCTTTTGGCTTTCCTCTCTGGGAGCTCCTGATCCACTATGTCCAGCAGTCTTGCCAGAGCTTCTGGCTGTGGGGTTTAAAGTCCCCAGCAAGGGTTTTGTGTCTGTGTATTCCTGTTTTTGATTTTTTTTAAAACCCTTTTTAGAAAAATATTAAAAACAGAAAGGTTAAAGTGTGTGGCATTAAACATTAATCAGTAACAAAACACCCATATCACTAGAGACTAACCGCACCCCCCTTTCCTGCTCCCCTAAAGTCCTTCATGGGGTTACACATTTAAGGTTAGCTGTTCATCTTCTACCTGACAGAGGGCCCCCTCAATGGCTCAGTGTAATACAAACCGGTCCAAATTTTGTTACAAGGTGTAAAGTATCCAAACTCAAATGCGAATTGTGCCCAGACCAAGCAGATAACTTGCAGGGCGTAGTCACAGATGGCCCCTGCAAGCCAGTTTCTGCAGCCTTTCAGGATTATAGTCTTGGCTTGGCCCAGCAGGAAATTGGCCAGGCAGAGATCATGCTCCCTTCAGCTGCTTGGTATGGGATAGAGAAAATATATAAAGCATCAGAGAAGTTCATATCCAGTACAACCACAAAGTGTAGCCACAGCAGAGGCAGTCCAGGAAGTCCTGGAAAAAATCTTTTCCACCTCTTCTTCCAGAAAGTTCAGGCCGCCAACACTGCCAGGTCTAAGTAGTGGGCAGAAGTGCCCTGTGGCCAGGACCCCATGCAACAGCCGCCACTAGAAGTCACTGGTTCTTGTGGCAATGGGCACCTTGCACAGGTCAGGTGGGCTGTGGAGCTGTCATGAGGCGCTGCCTCCAGGAAGCGCCAAGGTGGGTGGTGAGGACATGGGTATGATGCATTTTGATTGTCCACATGTACAGTGCCTTCCCAGACAAAATCTCAAAACATCTCACTAGTGTTTTCTTTGGTGCAGGGAGGCAGGGTACCAGACCTGCCATTCTCACTGCTGTCCATGGGCGGAGAAATAGCTTGATGGTTTGTGAACAGGCCAAGAAACGATGAGGCTTCTGGAGGCAAGGCTTATTGCCCTCTGTTGCAAGGCCAGGTTATGGATCAGTGGCTCCTGCAGCAGCTCTGGAAATCACAGTTGCTTGCCTAGAAGGAGACTCCAGGCCCAGGCAAGACTGGGAGAAGAGTGGAAGGGCATTCCAGCTAAGGCAGTCAGGGTCCAAGAGAGAGAGGTTCTGATTGAGTTTGAGGTCTCCCACCCGATGCAGGAAAACAAAGGCTAGCCATTGCCAAGCGAAGGGTTCAACATTAAGAAGCAGGTGCTTGCAAGCAGAAGGTAGCCACCCTGCTCACTAGGTTGATCAGGCCCTAATCTCCTATATTGGTGGGCAGGGAAAGGACAGTGGAGTCGGTTGTGCCCATTCCAGAAGAAGTACAAAGAGGAGCTTTTGGAGACTCTTGAGCAGGGTCCAGGATGGCACACTCATGTCACAGAGTAGCAGCTGCTAGGACTGTTCTGTGCAAATCACTGGAAAGAGAAAGGTAGTTAGCTGTGGTATTATGAAGTCGGTTAGAAAGCAGGGCAGGGTATTGAGCCACATCTACACGAAAGTGGATATTTGTTTCCCCGAGGATAAGAAGCAGTGCCACTGCTACTTGTCTCTGAGGAATGTCTGTGCCACGTGTGCTTTGTTTCATGGTAAGTTACCCTGGGTGGGGTGCCTGGGGGCCTGGGAAGCTGCAGCTGTGGTGCTCCTGCATCTGGGAGCCTGCCAGTAGCCAGAGGATGGCTCTGGCCAGCCAGGCTCTGGTTTTGGGTGACGCATGTTGCCACCACAGGCACTACCCTGCTTTTTTTCCACGTGAGTTTTTGACCCCTGGAATCTCCCAGGGTCAAAAAAAAACATTCTGCCAGGTGGTAGCATGGGGAACACCTGAATATGTAGGTGTCTGCATATACTGCATGGCCATGGTTGTCTGGGTGCAGCCTTAAGAGACTAACCTGTTCACAAAAGCACTGGAACAGAGCTAGTGAGTCTCACCTACAGTACTGTGTCCAGTTTTGTGGCACTGCACTTGGATGTGGACAAATCCAGAAAAGAGCAAAATAAATTATTAGAGGTATAGAATGTGAGGGAAGATTGAAAGAACTGTAATTATATGTAGTATAGAGATGAGAAGACTAAGGAGAGCATTTCAGAACAGTTTTAACATACAGCATATGTTGTACAGAGGATGGCTTTCAATTGTTTTATGTCTACAAAAGAAGGACAAGATATAATGGACTTAATTGCAATATGGAAGATTCTAGAAAAAACTTTCCAAATATGAGGGTGCTTAAGCACTAGAATATGCTACCTAAGGAGCTTGTGGATTTTCTGCTCTCAAGCTTCTCCACATCCTTCTTGAATTGTGGAGCCCCAAACTGGATGCAGTACTCCAGCTGCGGCGTCTCCAAAGCTGAGTACAGTGGGAGAATGACGTCCTGGGATTTCCTTGAGAAGCATCTATGGATGTAAGCCAGCATTTTGCTCGCTTTACTAGCCACAGCATCACATTGAAGGCTCATGTTCATCTTGTGGTCAATCATGACCCCCAAGTCCCTTTCGTCCGTAGTGCTAGCCAGTGTACCACTGTCGAGCCTATAAGCATGCTGCGGGTTTTTCTTGCCAAGGTGGTGAACCTTGGATTTTTCAGTGTTAAACACCATCAGGTTCTCATCTGCCTATTTCCTGAGCCTGTCAAGGTCAGCCTGGATCGCCTTCCCATCCTCAGGTGTGGACGCTTTACCCCAGAGTTTGGTGTTGTTGGCAAACTTGTCCAGTCTGCTTCTGATACCAGTGTCCACATCATTAATGAAGATGTTGAATAGTGTTGGCCCAAGGAAAGAGCCTTGAGGGATCCCACTGGTCACAAGGCACCACAGTGATTGACTTCTATCAACCACCACCCTCTGGGTCTGACCATGGAGCCAATTCCTCAGCCAGTGGATCATAGTGAAGCCGAGGCCACGGTTGGCCAGTTTTGGTAAGAGGTGATCATGGGATAGCAAATTGGAGGCTTTTTTAAAGTCAAGATATACAACATCAATCTCTTCTCTGTTGTCCAGGTGATAGGTCACTTGGTCATAAAAGGAAATAAGATTAGTCAAGCAAGACCTACCCGCAACAAACCCGTGCTGGCTATCCCTTAGGAGGCTGCCGTCAGCCAGTCTGTTAAGAATGGCCTCTTTGATAATCTTTTCTAAGACCGTCCCCAGAATAGAGGTCAGGCTGGGTCTGTAGTTTACCAGATCCACTTTCCCCCCCTTCTTGAAGATGGGCACCACATTGGCCTTCTTCCAGTCTTCGGGTACTTCACCAGAGCACCACGAGTACTCAAAGATCCGTGCCAGTGGCTCAGCTATGATGCTTGCCAGCTTCTTAAGTACCCTGGGGTGTAAGCTCTCAGGACTGGCAGATTTAAAGGTGTCCAGCATCTCAAGGTGTTCCTTCACAAGGTCAGTATTGATGGAGGGTAAGGAATCATAGTTTCATAGTAGCTAGGGTCAGGAGGGACCTGCACAGATCATCTAGCCTGACCCCTTGCCACAGGCAGCAATGAAGGCTGGGTTCACAAGACTCCACACAGGTGATCATCCAACCTCCTCTTGAATATGCCCAAGGTAGGGGCGAGGACCATTTCCCTGGGAAGTTGGTTCCAGATTTTGGCTACCATAACTGTAAAATATTGCCTTCTGATCTCCAACCTAAACCTATTCTCCATCAGCTTATGACCATTGTTCCTCATCAACCCAGGTGGTGCTGGGGAGAAAAGGGCTCTACCTATTTGCTGTTGATCTCCCCTGATGAGCTTGTAGGCAGCCACCAGGTCCCCCCTCAGCCTCCTCTTGCTGAGGATGAACAGGTTCAGGTCCTTTAGTCTCTCCTCAGAGGGCCTGTCCTGCTGCCCTCTCACCAAGTGTGTGGCCCTCCTCTGAACCCTCTCCAGGCTGGCCACATCCCTTTTGAAGTGTGGTGAAGTACTCCAACTGCGGCCTGACCAATGTCACATAGAGAGGGAGTATCACCTCTCTGAACCGGCTTGAGAGGCACCTTTGCATGCATGACAAGGTACGGCTGGCCTTGCTGGCTGCAGTCTGGCATTGGCGGCTCATGTTCATCTTGGAGTCAATAATGACTCCAAGATCCCTTTCCGCCTCTGTGCTTTCAAGAAGGGAACTCCCCAGCCTGTATGTATGCTGTGGATTCCTTCTCCCAAGGTGCAGCACCCTGCATTTGTCTACGTTGAACCCCATCCTATTCTCGTCTGCCTACTTTTGTAGTCTGTCTAAATCTAGTTGCAGCCTCTCTCTCCCTTCAAGTGTGTCCACCTCGCCCCGCATCTTAGCGTCATCAGCAAACTTGGACAGCGTGCTTTCCACCCCCTCATCCAAGTTGCTGATGAAGATGTTAAACAGTGCGGGCCTGAGGACCGAGCCCTGGGGTACCCCACTGTTCACATCTCGCCAGGCTGAGTACAACCCGTCCACCACTACTCTCTGGGTGCGCCCCATCAGCCAATTTTTTACCCATCCAACTGTGCAGGCATCAATGCCACAGTCAATTTATTGATGAAGATGGGGTGAGAGACAGTGTCAAAGGCCTTCTTAAAGTCTAGAAAGACTATGTCCACAGTGACACCATCATCCAAGGATTTAGTTACTTGGTTGTAAAAGGCAATCAGGTTGTTCTGGCAGGACCTGCCTTTTGTGAAGCCATGCTGATTGCCCCTGAGTATGATCTCCCCTGCAGGTCGCCCACAGATATGCTTCTTGATGATTCTCTCCAAGAGCTTCCCGAGCACCGAGGTGAGGCTTACAGGCCTATAATTACTTGGGTCCTCCTTCCTCCCCTTCTTAAAAATAGGGACCGCATTAGCCAGTTTACAATCCCCCGGCACCTGGCCAGGTGACCACGAATGCTCATACAGCCAGGCCAAAGGCTCCGCGATGACCCCTGCCAGCTCCCTTAACACCCTTGGGTGTAGGGCATCTGGACCTGCAGATTTAAAAATGTCTAGCCCTTCCAGAAGATCCCGAACTACATCTGCACTGACTAAAGGATTGATAGAGCTATCCCCAAGATTGTCCCTCCCTCTGGTAGGTGGGATATCCTGGTCCCTGTTCAGGAAAACAGAGACAAAGAAACTGTTAAAAATATCAGCTTTCTTGTCTGGCGCGGCCACCAGATTACCGTTTGTGTCTTGCAGGGACCCTACATTGCCTGGTTCCCTCTTGCTCCCAGTGTACTTGAAAAAGGACTTTTTGGCTTTAATCCTCGATGCTAGCCTGAGTTCCATCTCTGCCTTGGCCTTCCTAATAGCCCTCCTACACTCCCCGGCCAAGGAGGAGTACTCCTCCTTGGTGATAGTTCCTGTCTTCCACTGGTTGTACGCTCCCCTTTTAGTCCTCAGGCATTGCTGAATGCCTTGCTGAGCCAAGGGGGTCTTTGAGCACTCTTACCCACCTTGCTTCTCTCAGGGACTGTTATCCTTTGGGCCTGGAGGATCGCCCCCTTAAGGTACGACCATTCCTCGTGGGCTCCCATCTCCTCTACCTTCTGGGCCCTTAGTGCCTCCCCCACTAATCTCCTAAACTCATTGAAGTTGGCCCTTCTGAAGTCAAGGGCTTTAGCCTTGGTGTGAGCCCTAGACTCCCTGCGTTAGATAGTGAAATCCAGCAGGTGATGATTGCTATTGCCCAGGTGGTCAAGGACCTGAAGTCCCCTCACCAGGTCATCCCCCGTGGCCAGAACCAGGTCCAGCAAGGTGTTACCCCTAGTGGGGCTGTGCACTTCCTGGATAAGGTGAAGGTCCTGTAATACAGCCAGGAACCTATGCGAGCGGTCAGACCTGGTTATCTGCTCCTCCCAGCAAATATCTGGGTAGTTTAGGTCACCCATGACAATAACATCCCTTGACCTAACCGCCTCCATAAGCTGACTGGAGAAGTCCTGGTCTAGCTCTTCCCCCTGGTTGGGTGGTCTGTAGTAGAAACCCACCGTAAGGTCCCTTTCGCCACGCCCCCCTTGTAGTTTGACCCATAGTGTCTCCTCCTGACCCTCCTCTAACCCGAAGCTAATCCTTGATGATGTGAGGTGCTCTTTGACATAGAGCGCAACCCCCCCACCTTTCCTCTCTGTCCTGGCTCTTCTATATAGGGTGTACCCCCGAATGCCCACAGCCCGGTCGTAGGTAGGGTCCCACCAGGTTTCTGTGAGCCCTACTAAGTCTGGGTTCTTACTTGCAATCAGGAGGCATAGTTCCTCCTGCTTACAACCCATACTACGAGCATTAGTGTAGAGGCACCTGAGGCCTCCTGAGGGTGCTCGTGCCTTCCTCCCACTCCCAGGACAGTTGTGGCCCCTTGCTCTTTGGATGTTGATACTTACCTGTGCTTCCCTCCTGTTTATTCCCCAAACTCCTGGCATTTGTGTACAGACAGGCAAGTGTCTATTTAGGGGGCTTTGCCTTGCCCACAACTCGTTCTAGGGCTGGGGCAGGGGTGGGCTCCCTTAAGTGTCTTGACCTGCTGGCTTTTCAAGGGTTACTTAGTGGGCCAGCAATGGCGGTAGTTCTCCCCAACCCCCGGCAGGCTTAGTTTAAAGCCCAGTGGAGCAGCTCAGCCAGTCTGGCTGAGAAGAGCTTACTCCCCAGCGGAGAGAGGTGAAGACCATCCCTTCCCAGCAGCTCACTGCCTCTCTCACCAAAGAGCAGATTGTTGTCATGGAAGCCGAAGCCTTCCCTATGACACCAGCGCTGCAGTCTTTGGTTTATTACCTCAATCCTCCTCTCCCTCCTCAGCCCATAGCTCGAGACTGGGAGGTTTGAAGAAAACACCACCTGCAGCCCCAAACCCTTTAGCCCCACTCAAAAATCCCTGTAGTGCTTCATGACCCGGCTGGAATTGCTGCGAACTGTGACATTTGTGCGTGCATGGATAAGAAGCATAGGGTAGTGGTCAGTGGGCTGGAGGAATTCAGGGATCTTCTCCGCAATGTCTCAGGTATGGGCTTCCGGGAAGCAGCAGACTTTCGGGGCCAAGGGTTCGGGGCAGCAGATTACCCCCTCAGTCCCCCTCAGTATGGAGTCTTCCACAACAAATACTTTGCGTTTTGTCTTAGGGAGAGCAGCGGTAGTAGCTATAGTTGAGCCTGTGTTATCTACCAGAGTTGGCAGCTGAGTAGGCTCTACTGGGCCTGCAAGAGGTTCGTACCTGTTGCAAAGCTCTAGTGGGGTGGGGACCTTGGTGCGGCAGACCTTGGGGCCCTTGACCACCTTAGTCCAACCCCTTGGCTGGACAGCATGGGAGATTCCCAAATCCTCCCTTGTCCTGGAAGGTGACTGTGGTCTACCCTCCGCCCCCAGAGGGTGAAGGGCCTGATAGTAGGAGTCAATCTCCCGCTTACCTTCCCTGATGGCATACAGTCTGTGGACTGTGGCCTGTAACTCCTCCAGTTGGCATGCCAGAGACTCCAAAAGGGAGCAGACATCACAAGGGGAGGTGGCCATGCTCCCAGACCCCAGAGCCTGAAAAAGTGTCAGGCAGCCCCTGCAGGCAAGAGCCAGGGGCTCCGTTTCTGTTAATGTTAATATAATAGTTTCTCATCAGTAAACAACAGCACAAATATTTTCAAAGCTCTGCAAGCAGCGCTATGTGATTGATGTAAGTGTGTATTGTTCCTGTTTTCCAGATGAAGAAAGAAAGCAGTAAGTCGCTTAGTTTCAGTACCGTAATTCTTATGTGTAGGGACCTACTTAATTCGCAGTGAGATGAAGCAAGTTTCCCAGCTTGACTGTGGCATGAAGAGCCGATTTCACAGGCTTTTCCTGGTGGCCCCACCCCTTACCGCTGATTCCCATGGAGAGGTCCCACGGGAGAAGAGAGCTAATGGGGTGGCTGCCATCTAGGCTGCTGTCTGCTTTTTATGTTTTCCTGCCAGCTGGTACCTTTCTTTCCCAGGCATTCTGTAAGGCAGCAAGGACTGTTGTCTCCCACTGGGGAGCCAGCATTTTATTTTTATTCAGGTTTTTTTTAAGTTGATTTCACAGACAGTTGCGGATTTACTGGTTTCTGTGAAATTGTGAATTGAGTAGGCCCCTACTTGTGTGGTTTACTTTAGAGTAATTTTTAAAATCAAATTAGATAAATAGGACAAAAGAGTTGCAGCTCAAAGGGAAACACTGTGGAAGTTAATTATAGCAAAAACCTATTTCTGGGAAGGTAGCATTGGCATGTTTTTCATTTCTTTCCTCTTCAAATGCTTAGTATTTCTATATTTTCTTATGGTTAGTGGAAAAATCAAATGTTAATAGGTTGAATAAATAGTTAATGAATAGAGATCTCAGGACATTTCTTGTGATCTATAGTTTGCAAACACTTGGATTAAAGCATTTGTTTAGCCAGATGTTGCTGGCAGTTACTGAATGTTTGCATGTCTCTAACTAGATTCCATTATTAGAAATAACAATTAAGCTGTATTAAATATCTTCCATTTAAATCTTTGGAGTGTTCACTTTGGAGTTTTATAAAATCCTCATTGTGGGAGGGGGGGGGGTGTTTAACATGTTTGATAAATCCATTGTTTCAATAGCTGAGTTTTTGTAGAAAGATTTGCCTACTGATTTACCCTGACCATGAAAAGGTTCGTTATTGTTATAGTTTTTAAAAGAGAATGTAGTTTCCTATAATATTCTTTTTATACTACTGCAATTTAGAATCAGACCAGAATTTGTAATGAGTGTCTTTATTAGCAATAACCTTTTCTCTTTCTGTAATACGAGATTATTGAGCCAGTATAGTTCTGTAAGTGAATTCTAGAAAGCCGTAGGTAAACAGTTGCCCAAAGAGGGCTAAACTTTAATCATAGACATTTAATCTTGGGGTTTTTTTGTATTATAATGTTCATGAGCTATAAAAATTCACTCTTGCAAATATTAATGAGTAATTTTAGTTGTAGTAAATCATTACAAGCTTCTATATTGAATTGGTTTTTAGAACAGGGGTGGGCAAAATGTGGCCCACAGGCTGGATCCAGCCCACAAAGAGGCTGTTTGGCCTGTGGCAGGTTCCTAGGTCCTGCCTGATCCAGGAACCACCCAGTCTGTAGTATGTCCTGCCACCCCTGGGTTCACAGTGGGGCTGGGGCCACTGCAGCTGGACTTCAGTCCTAGGCAGCCCAGGTGGCAGCAGCACCTTCCAGCTGCCGCTGGCCCCATGGAGACTGGCGGGGACCCAGACACACAGCTCCAGCCCACCCTGCACCTGCTCCGGACCTGCCCTGACAGGAGCAGACTAGCTCTGGACTAGCTGGGACCCACACACACAGCCTGGGCCCCAGGCCTCCCCACACCTGCTCTGGATCCTTCCGCCCATGATGAGTGGTGGCAGCAGCTAGGCAGAAACTGCTGCTGAACATGGGAGAAAAGCAGCTACCTCCCCCCTCACTGCTGCCAGACCCTACTTGCTGCAGCCATTTGGAGCCCACACCCAGGCTGCCTTGCAGCTCCACCACCGCTGCCATCAGCGCCACCTCTGGGCCGCCTAGCGGGGCAAGAGAGACCTGGGAGCGACAAGGGAGAGGCAACTACTTTTTCCCTGCTCCCAGGAGCAGCTTATTCCTGACTGCCATCACTGCTCATCGTAGGCAATCCCAAGCAGACGCAGGACGGGCCAGGGGCAGGACTGTGTGTGGGTCCCAGTTGCAACCCTAGCCTGCTCTGGCCAAGGTGAATCCAGGACAGGCCGTGGCTGGGGCCAGGGCCAGGGGCAAGCCTGGTCAAGTCCAGGACCAGGGCTGGGGGCTGTGTGCTACTGCTGGGTGCTGGTGGTAGTACACAAGGTGTGTAGGCTCTGTATTGTTGGCGGGGGAGGGGCTTACCGACTTGCCCTTGACAGCTCCCTAAAACTATCTATGTGGCCCAAATAATTACCCCATCCTGTTTTAGAACTTAGTTGTATCATGGAATATAGTTTGACGTCTTTCCTCACAATGTACCTGTAGTAAATTAAAACACTGGAAACAAAATTCTATGATATAAAATTGCAAATATATATGTCAGTTAAGGTTGATGAGTTTCCTCCCACTCCCCACCTCTTCTTACTGTATTCGAATTTAAGGGGATCTCTGTAAAAAGACACTGGTTTTCTTAGGGATGATATTAGCAGGCATAATATACTCTGTAAGAGTACCAAATATGAAAACAGTTCTAAAGGAAGCTCCAATATGAACACTCAGACTTCACCCTGAAGAAGCCAGAGGCTGGGCTGGTATGCATACAAGACAGGTAGTCAGTGAAAATGTAGATTGAGGAGTCAATGGATAAGAGGCAGGCTGTGGGGGTGGGGAAAAAGAGAAGGGGGATGAATAGTGGAGAAATATTTGGGGAGTTGGATGTCAGGCAGGTTATAATGTGTCATAAATCCAATGTCTATATTTAGTCCATGATTTTTAGTATCCAGGAGGTTGATGAAGTGGAGTTCATAGGTTTGTCTCTGGGAAGTGTTTTGTAAGTTTCCTTTGAGGATCAGGACTGAGAGATTAGAGAGAGAGAGTGGTTTTCTTGTGAGAAATGTGCCCCCACAGGTAACTGGATATTTCTGTCTTTGATAGATTTCCGGTGTGCATTCATTCTGGTGCACAGTTGCTGTTTGGTCTCTCCTATGTATTTTCCACCAGGGCATTTGGTGCATTGGATGAGGTATATTCCATTTCTGGAGGTGCAGCTGTAAGATCCAGGAATGCTGATGGCTCTATTGTGGGGTTTAGTATTTGTGGGGGTGGTGGAGATGTGTTGGCAGGTTTTGCATTTCTTGTCATCGCCCAGTCTGGATCCTTTTGGTGTGTTCTGGGCTTGAGGAAGTTTGCTTCTGGTGATAAGGTTAGTGTGGTTCGGTGCTTGTTTGAAGGCTAGGATGGGTGGCTCTGGGAAGATCTTTTTAAGAATAGGGTCTCTTTCTAGTATGGGTTGCAAGTGTTTGAGGATTTTCTGTACGGGTTCCGTAATGAAACTGCCAACCATTAAATTAATTTCAGGTATCCAGAATCGAGAACCAGAAGCTTGCAGATCAGTTTAAAAGCCAGCATTGTCAATTTAGTTGCTGTAGTCAGGGCTGTCCCTGGGGGGGCGGGGCGTGAATCGGGGTGGCTGCCTCAGCCCCCATGCTTTGGGGGGCCCTGCAGACAGTGCCGTATAGGCTTCACCGCATGCAGCCAGGTCCATGCTCCAATCGCTCACCACCCACCCCCTGCTCCAGCTGCTTGCCCCGCCCCCTCCCCCCCAGCCCCACACCCCTAGGGATGGCTCTGATTGTACTTATCCATTGTTCCTTGCTGTGGTTTAAGGGCCTTCTTGCATTGTAATTTGGGGCAGCTTCTGGAGTTATTAACACCTGGATTGTCTTCCCATTGACACACAAAGCTAGTTTTAAGCACCCTTATTCAGTTCAAAGTTACACCACTGCAGGGCAGGATTATCTCTGATCCATATTACCCAGCTGGTGTTATGCTAAGGCTTCCCCCCTCCATTAGCATGGATTCAGTCCACTGCCACCCCTGTCCTCCCCAGTACCCCAGATTCCTCCTTACAGTCCCTCCACCCCACTTACTTGTGGCTGCCTGAGGGAGAAGGGAAGGGTTAACTTGCCTGCCCGGCCACCACTGCTGCTTTCTGGGTATCACTTAGAAAAGAGCAGCAGTCTGGCAGGGACAGAGGTGGTGGCTGGGCAGGCAGGTTAACCTTTTTCTGCTTGCTCCTGAGAACAGATGGCATGGACAGCCACAAATAAGTGAGGGAGGGGGGAAGGGAGGGATCCCTGAGGATGGTGGGGAACTGGGGAGTCCCAGGGAGCAGGAGGCAAAGGGGAAGTTTGGAAGGGGGAAGTGGGATTTTTAAGTTTTATCCTTTAGGCCCCTGCTGGTCTGAACATGTGACTGCTCCGAACTTTGGTTAGCACCAACACTGATCAGTTTGCGTAGCTCACAATGTATTGTAACAAGGACCTAAAGCCCACTTCATAATGTTATTAGAACTGAATTAAGTACAGCCATATTGGTACTTTATTCCATGACTAGAAGTAGAGACATAAATTATTTTTGTTCTGTCATTAAACCTTGCTGTTGTAGACTTGTTTCAAATGTCGTTAAAGCTACAGATGAATCTACACTAGAGAGACTGTAGATGTTGGCAGTAAATAACAAAAATAGATTACAGGTAGAAAAATGTAAGCTAATATAGCCATTAAAAGTAAATTGCTCATGGCTGTATACTTTCTGATTTATAGTGATCTGAAGCCTAACTGGGTATGACAGAGTCTTTTCATATCATATGGAATGTATGATACAGAGGAGTCTTTGGCGTTATCTAGACTTTGGCTACATATTCTAGAAACGGAGGCAATAATAGCCTAATACCAAGACTTTTGCTAAGTTTAACTCATTAAGGCAACATATAGTTTCTCCTGGGAGAATTGCTGCTCTCCCAGGAGAAACCATGAATTACAGCTTGCAGATTTTCAGGACTTTTCTTCCAGAGCAAAAATGGCCACTTCATAGTTTCATAGTTGGTAGGGTCGGTAGGGACCTGAGCAGATCATCAAGTCCGACCCCCTGCCATGGCAGGAAAGAGTACTGGGGTCAAACAACCCCAGCAAGGTGGTCATCCAGCCTCCTTTTAAAGACCCCCAGGGTAGAAGCCAGCACCACTTTTCTTGGAAGTTGGTTCCAGATCCTAGCCACCCTGACAATGAAGTAGTGCCTCCTGATATCTAGCCTGAATCTACCCTCTGCCAGCTTGTGACCGTTATTTCTTGTCACTCCTGGTAGTGCTCGGGGAAACAGGGACTCTCCCAATGCCTGCTGGTCCCCCCTGACTAGTTTGTAAACAGCCACTAGATCCCCCCTCAGCCTTCTCTTGTAGAAGCTGAACAGGTTCAGGTCCCTTAGCCTCTCCTCGTAGGGCCTGCCCTGCTGACCCCGATCATGCAGGTGGCCCTCCTCTGGACCCTCTCCATGTTGTCCACATCCCTCCTGAAGTGCGGCGCCCAGAACTGGACACAGTACTCCAACTGCGGCCTGACCAGTGTCACATAGAGGGGGAGGATCACTTCCTTGGACCTGCTTGAGATGCATCTGTGGATGCATGACAAGGTGCGGTTGGCCTTCCTGACCACTTCCCCACACTGTCAGCCCACGTTCATTTTGGCATCAATAGTAACTCCAAGATCCTCAGGAGAAAAATAATCAGGGAACAGACAGGATTTCTCATGGGAAAGCTGCCTGTCCAATTTACCCTTCCAAGAGAAGTTGCTGCATAATCCTGCAGTATCCCAGGGTGCTTTGCCTCTTCCAGTCTTCCCTCCCTCCCCTGTCCTCCATCTTTTCTAGGCCCCAGAGACAGTATGTCGCTCGAATTGGAGTCTACTAAAGCTGAACAGGGAGCAGAGAACACTCCTTTCCCATGTTGTGCTGCAGGGAAACTCAGGCTGAATGGCTGACCCAGGCTGCCCTGTACTTTACTGCCATGTGCACCAGGCAGACTGAGTAATCCTGCAAAGCGTGCTGAGATGTGTGCACAGGGGCACCCTGGCATGATGTCAGCACTGCAAGCTCTCTGCTCTTCAGGGACTTAGCTTTCAAATATCTGTTCAAGCATCTTTGGGTAAGCTTTTCTAGCAAAACAAACCCAGGAGAATTCTTCTAAGTCATTTGAATGTGTGTATGAAGCCTAAGTGATATAAGGACAGGACTGCATAGGCCATCCATCAAATCCTGCCTCTTGTAATAGACATTCACTCCTATGTATACATCCCATCCATATGTGGATGTGATGCATCTGTTTGGTAAAAGGACTGGACGGTGTTCATTTTTGTTACCTGTGTGTGATGAGATATACCTCCAGCTGACTAGTCCTCAAGGATAGGTGTCATAGAATCTGCTTATTTGAAAAAAAGATGCATTTACATTTCAGTTTGATCTTTCAAAGATCCAACAACATACTGCAGCTAAGCAATTTCTTGCCCTCCTTTTGCTGAAGTTGGTATTGCTTTTTGTAGAGTACAGTTTTTGGGACTAAAAGGAGCTATTGAGCCTTTGATGCTGTTCATGTAACTTTTTTTACCTTTTTGCTTTACCTCCTCCTCCATGACATAGTTGCTCTTCTTTGAAGTTGCTTGCTGAAAATATCGGCCTCATAAAAATGATCAGCCAGCTCCCAGCTTCATATTTATTAGGGCACTTTTTCAGTTTTATTCCTTTGAGGCTGGTACCTTAAGATAACGTAAATTACCAGAAAATAACTTCCTTACCTGCTGTTTACAAGTTTCAATTTAGGCCTCATTAGAAGGGTAGGTATACAGGATTTTAATAGCTGGAGAGCTGCTCTAAAAATGTAGCATTTACTGTATAATCCATTTGGGAGCCCAGTAACTATTGACTCTAAAATATTTGAACAGACTTGGTAGCAACTGTTTCAATAATTTGATTAGGAAAGTTGCACTAGTCACCGTTAACAATACCGAACTCAGTTGCTTTTTAGACATTAAATAATTAATTTACTACTTTAAATTTTATTGTTCTTCTGACTCCGTATTGTGCAAGTAAAAGAGAGAAGAATTCTAAGTATTTTTAGCAGATGATATAATTTATGTTTTCATGGCTTCTGTGATAAAAGACCTAACTTAGAAGTAACAGGATTTTTTCTCTTATAATAAAACTCCAAGGCAATTTGCACTTAATCATACTGAGGAAATTAGGTGAATTGCTCAAGATTACCTTTAACGCCTAACGGATAGTTTAATTTTTCATCAGTTATCTTTTAAGATTTATAACTAGTGAGGTAAAAAAATACTAAAATGTAAAAACTTTCTACTGTAGTAGGCAAATCTAGTGCACTCTGCTGCCACTTTGTCATTAATTTTTTTCTTTTACCAAATTATTATGGGTAAAAGCTACTGACACTATTAAAGATATTTCCCCCAATGGTGGCTATCAGTTGAGCACTTTAGTCTTATCTAGTAAAGGAAAATTATCCTGTAGCTGAAGAGCTTTAATAATACTTTAAGTTTAGCTTAGTTATCTTGCAGGTAGAGTTTTCCTCACTAGAAACTATATTAAAAATGACTTTATTATTCTACAGTAACTTCACAGGATAAAAATTATTGCTGTATTTACTGTATTTTTTCCCATAATAGCAGCAGCAGCAAAAAAATATATATATCATTAAGAGTTTGGCTGGTTTTAATATTTGTGAAAATAATTGGACTCAGTCGCAGCTAATTAAGAAGAGAAAACAATTTTCACATTTCGATTGGGAAAATAAAGATTGGTAACTTTCCAGTTTAATACTTTACAAAGATTTTTAGCTAATGGACATTCAAAATGTATGCTACATTCTGGAAGAGCTCTGTTTTAACTGGGATTATGACAAAAGTGCACTTCCAGAAGGTCCTATATTATAGGGAAAGTTTTTAGTCTCTGAAAACAAGAGCTTAGAATGAGTAGCAGGAATTTGTAACCATGATTGTGTGACTAATACAGTATTCTGTTGCTTTGAGTTTCTGAATTTTATTCTTTAAAAGTATGCTTCATGCGCAGAAAATCCACAAGAAAATCAATGCCCTTTTGTACTAGGGTGTAGTACTTATCCTCAGATGGAAAAAGTCAGTTGTTAAAGTCTTAAATTTGAGCTATGGAGAAACTCACACTTCAGGGAAATATTCCTCATAGTACAATTTCAAATCTTGGTAGGGTAAATTTCATCTCTCATCTGTTTGTGGAAGATGAGTTGAATTCTATGCAATTAATTGTGTAGGTATTTTAGATGCATCATTGCAAGCCACAGTATCTGTTCAGGTTGAACATTAAAACTCAGACTTTAAAAGCCTCTGTAAGGATTTGATGCTGAATTTTCAGTCTCTCCAATAACTGAAAAATCTACCCAAAAATCCATTGGCAAGTATAATTAGGGTAGGAATTGCCCTTGGCCATATAGCTCCTTCCCTCTTTGTGTGCTGTCTGGTGCATGATGGTTGGTTGACTTTTCTCCATCCGCGTGGTTAGAATGGACTACATGTTCACAGCACCACACAGGGATGCCATTCAAATGTAATTATTTGAGATAATCAGATAAACATTCTTCTGTGAGGTTTATTATGCGTGTGAATTATTCTGGGCTTTTTGTTTGTTGTTTGGTTTTTTTTTAAGGTAAATTTGCTGTTAGGGAGGTGACCAGTAACATTCATTGCTGTTGGATAAACTAAAGCCAAAAAAAATTCATTACAGCATTTACAGTTATTTTAATTAGGCTGTTTTAAAAATGTAAACCTTTCATTTCAGGGCAGCCACAAACTATCATCTTTTTCTGTTATGTTTAGAGAAAGTATGCTAGACCAGTGCTTCTCAAATGATCTGATGTGGCAGACTGGCAATTTTTTTTCCAGTGGTCAGGGACCAGTGCCCGGTTCAGCCGGTGGCAGCAACTGCGTGTAACAGCACTACACTAATGCGCGACTGGCTGTTTCTTTCTCTTTCCTCACCTCGCACGACGTGACGTCACCTGGAGTGTTGGAACATACAAACTGTGGTGCTGTGACATATCAATGTTATGCTTCTGAAAATATGTTTCTTTCTTTCCTGGCAACTTGCTGCGGACCGGCAACCGGTGGCTCGCAGGCCGGCACCGGTCCGTGGGCCACCACTTTGAGAAGCACTGTGCTAGACTAGATAGACCTTTGATCTGGTCTGCCAGTCATTCCCTTCTAATAGTTACATAAAACAGAATTTTTTGTACAGCTGTGTGCAATTTAATAGTATTGATGTAATTTATTACATTGATATAATTTGTGCCTGAATGATGAAAACTAAGTGATCCTACTGATACAAATGCTATAACAGCTGCTCTGAAAATGGGTTCTGGGTAGAAGTCAAAATTGGGGAAATAGAAACTTGAGAAGATGTGACATTCTCAAAAATAGGCCGAGCGTGTTGCAGAAGGAAGATTATAACTCAGAAGGTCCTGGTTCACAATCCCTGTCAGAATCAACTATAATATTTTCAACTATTCCAACGGCTTACATGCCACACAATGGACCACACTTCCTTGTTTACTTTTGTGCGACTCCCTTGACTTCATGAAAGCTGGAGTGACCTAACATAATTTGGTCCTATGGATGTTAATTAAAAAGTCCTATTTTCTGTTTCTCAGTCCTACATTTTTATATTTTACAGATTATTGTTCAGTTGTAACAATTGTGGACCAATCAAATGTCAAGTTGACATGTACACTCTTTAATGGAAATCTAGATGCCCTTCCAAAAATCTACAAAATTGGAGATATTGTTCGATTTCATAGAATAAAGGTATGTGATGGCTTTCTTTACTCTTGTTACTTTTTTCTGGAAGACTGAGATGTTGAAGTAGCAAAGAATACTTTGTTCGTACTAAGCATTTCAGTCACGCCAACAGTGGATAAAGGATAAGACAGCTAGCACTAATTGGGCTAGCTATGTTGTAGATGAAAGCTGAAAATCGATTTGGAAAACTTACAGTTAAGTGATATTGACAATACTGATGAGGCTCCTAAAATAATAATAAAAAAAAGTAAATACCGTAAGTGATAGTTGGGATTCTGGAACATTCAGTTTTGGATGTGGGTAGCCCCATGGGCCTGATGTGATGGCTCCGTAGGCTGCAAGTTGACCACCCTGGTATAGGGGTAGGCCTATTGAAAAGCATTGTTTAAAAAATAAATTAGAAAAATCAAGGTTGTAGGGCTGTAGATTGTAGCCGTGTTGGTCTAAGGACACAGGCAGGCAAGGTTCGTTGTGTGAATCTGATATCTTTTATTAGACCAACTGAAATAGTTGGAAAAAGTCTTCTTAGCAAGCTTTTGGGTTTAAAAACCGTTTGTCAGTCTAGGAAGCCTCTGCAGTTGGTGTGTGCTCTTCCTGGATCGAATGAATAGTAAAGAAGCCAGAGGCTGGGCTGGTATGCATGCAAGACAGTTAGTGAAGATGTAAATTGAGGAGTCAGTGGGTGAGAGACAGGCTGGGTGGTGGGGGAGAGGGAAGGAGGATGAATGTAGCAGGTAAATAGTGGAGAGGTACCTGGAGAGTCAGATGCCAGGCAGGTTATAATGTGTCATAAATCCAATGCCTATATTTAGTTCATGATTTTTTGTATCCAGGAGGTTGATGAAGTGAAGTTCATAGGCTTCTCTCTGAGAAGTGTTTTGTAAGTTCCCTTTGAGGATCAGGACTGAGAGATTGGAGAGACAGTGGTTTCCTTGTGAGAAATGTACCCCCACAGATAACTGGGTATTCTTGTCTTTGATAGATGTCTGGTGTGCATTCATTCTGGTACGCAGATGTTGTTTGGTCTCCTATGTATTTTCCATCAGGGCATATATCACATTTCTGGAGATACAGCTGTAAGATGCAGGGATGCTGATGGCTCTATTGTGGGGTGTAGTAATTGTGGGTGTGGTGGAGATGTGTTGGCAGGTTTTGCATGTCTTGTCATGGCACGGTCTAGATCCATTTGGTGTGTTCTGGACTTGAGGAAATTTGCTTCTGGTGATGAGGTTAGCGAGATTCAGTGCTTGTTTGAAAGCTAGGATGAGTGGTTCTGGGAAGATCTCTTAAAGAATAGGGTCTCCTTCTAGTATGGGTGGCAGTTGTTTGAGGATTTTCTGTATGAGCTCGAGGGAGGGGTGATATTTCACCAGCAGCGTGAGATTGGGGTGGGGGGTGTTCTTCTGTACTGTCTGTGTACAGAAGATTTTTGTGACAAGAATAAATTTCATTTTCTCTTAAAATAAGCCCTCGTGATTCTGACATAAACCAATTATCATCTGCCTAGGTTAGGAAGAAACTTCCCAGTAGGCATTTAACTTCCTGGTAGTAGTCACAGTCCCTGGACCATAGCTACGCACTCAGACCCTCTCCCCTGGGCCCCTTGCTGCTTCTGGACCACTATTGTGGTAGCTGTGGTGGCCCCCCCTGTGTCCCACGCTAGATACTACTCGCAATGAGTCCTACATTCCTTACCCATCTCAGGGATCCAGGTGAGTTTGACACCATGCTAAAGCAACAGGCTCTGGCCACTGTGTGAGAGCCTACCAGAGTTGAAAGTCTGTTGGTTTGATCTAGCATGGCAAATTGTATATGCAGGTTTTAAAACAGCCTCTATCTTTTTTATGAATTGATAATGCCAGATTATTTCCTGTGATTACAGTTTTACAAAAAATGTCCTGATTTCTGAAATTTGAGAGACTACTGTCTGTGTCTTGAATGTGGAATCAGTGTTTTTTTCAGTATGATTAAAAAAATAAATAACAAATACAGAAATAAAGTTGAACAATTTAGTATCTCTTTTAGGGTAATGCCTATGTAATTCTTCAAAGACAATTGGGATGAATCAGAAAAAGACACAGGTGACAAAATCATATACTTACCTACTGCAGCTCGGGACTTGCAATATCCCCATTCAGCTGTTATCTTTGAGAAAAAATTGTTAACAAAGTCTGTTGATACAGGACCATGTTTGTAAATGATCTCATTTTTTGATTTGGGAACAAGGTCAAGTGCTCATTGTTTGAGCAAAGAGACATAGTTAGCTGTATTAGCCTAAAGTCAGAAAGAAGGTAAGATAGATTTGCACCATGGATTTGCTTTATCAGCGTTGCATAAGCTTTCATAAGGAATAATGTACTTTATTAGATTAATCAGATAAAGTGTAAATCTACTCTGCCTTGTATTGTTTGTAAAATTAGTCTGGTAGGGCAATCCTTAAGGAAAGCAATTTCTCCTTCTAACAGGAGTTCTGAGTATATTACCTCTGCAGATTCGCATTGCTTTCTGTCCCCTATTCTCATCTCTTTATGGTTTCCTGAGCAAGTGAAAAGGACTGGAGTGTGCCTAGTAGCCATGGTCTTTTTATATCTACTCATCAAATAATTCCATCACTGGAGTGTGTCTGTATCCCAACAATGCTTTCAAGGTGTTTCTAAAGTTATGACATAAAGTTATGACAAACATGTCCCAGAACTGTCTGTTTCTAGATTTGATCTCAGCTCCAGGTGAATAACTTTATTTTGTTGTAAAGTTCCTGTGAATCAGAAGAGATGCTTCTGTTTGGGATTATTTTGAACACTGATGTTATTTACTCAGTATTTGTTTCAAGAAATGATAATTTCAGGGTAAGGGATTGAAAAATTATCTACTTCTAATTATTTTCATGGTAATACTTCCTGAAATTTATTTTCATGACTCTGTGATAATACTTAATTTTGTATCTATGCCTTCTGCTATAGAGAGGTGTCAGTGGAAGGGAAGAAACTTTTTTCTCCCAATCAGTAGAAGCATGTTGATATGACGTGTGCTTGTAAACAGCTCAAATATTTTCATCGTATATGTTGCATTAAAAATGCTACATTAAAAAAAGTTAAAGCGGCAAAGCCAAGCACTCAAAAATAAGCAATGCTAAAATGTTAGGTCACCAATGCCAGCTAAATCTAATTCCTTAGTGCATGTATATGTTATAATTGTAACTTTTTTAATTGTTTGATCACTTGCTGTTATTTTTCCACCAGATCCCTCCTGCCTAAGTCAGTGCATAGAATGGACTATGTTTCCTTTATGAGTAGGTATCCATTGTTCAGCAAAGGTTCCAAGCTTTATTTACTCCGTATTATTCAAATCACGCTCTGAAGGCAGAATTAATTACATTATGGGGTTTTCTCATTTGCTCATCACTATAACATCTGAGTGCCTCATGAACATTAATTTTCTGTCATACTACCCACTAAAGTGATACAGTATTTTGCAGTTAAAGAATTGGTGCACACTGAGATATTTATCAGTGTATATTGTTTCCAATGTTCTAAACGCAGCTGCCATTGACTTCAGTTGCAGCGGGTAGTCAACATTATTTCAGATCGGATCTAAATTATTCAGTTTGGGCACACAGGAAGTAAGAAACATGAATTTAGTACCCTCCCCACTCCTCACCTATCCCCATGACAGGTTTGGTTTATGTGACTTGCCCACATAGGGCGGGTCTAGACAAGCACGCACATGCCTCTTGCAGCATCTCAAACCCTTTTGAGATGCTGCAAGAGGCGTGTGCAGGAATGAAAAAATGTTCCCTGTCCTGTAAATTTGCAGTGTGGGGGCAAAATTAGACCCCTCGATATCCAGGGGTCAAAAAATACCCCGGGTGAAAAAAGCAGGGCAGGGCACGGTCCCAGAGTGTGCCATGAGGCAACCCAGGAGTCAGTCCTCCAAGAGCAATGCTCTGGTTTCTGGCCAGAGCATCTCTATAGTGCTCCTGCTGCCCCAGCATGCAAGGCATGAACTCTTACCATGCTGCGGCAAACAAGCGTAGCAAGGATCGGGACCCAGGAGCTGTCATGAGTGGATAGGGACATTGGGATGGGGGGGTTATGGGGAGTGGGGGGGGATATCGGGATTATGGGGAGTGATGGGGGGATGTGTGGTCTGTGGGTGGGTTTCTGGGGGGGCTCAAGTGGGGGCTTTTGAACCCCTGCCCCTCCACCCGCTCCCTGAGGCGCCGACAGCATCAGGCAGCGTGGCTGTACCCCGGCTGCAGCTACAGCTAGCGGCATCGTGGCGGGACCCGGGTTTTATACATGCTGAATGGAGCCGGCCCGGTCTCACAGCACCATGTTGTCACCAGCTTTGTACATGGTGAACAAAGCCACTAGCGCGCCATGTGTGGGGGGTGCCAGCGGGTTTTGTGTGCGCATGTGGGAGCTTCTCCCCTGCCTGCTCTTTACCACGTGGCTGAGCCCAGCCCCTCTGCCGGCAGAACAAGGGGAAGGGTGAGATCAGCGCTGCCTGCCTGGCTCACAGCACTGTGAAGGGCAGGGAATCAGCTGCCGCCACCAGCAGCAAGAGAGGGGAAGGGGGACAGGGAGCCAAGCTGGCATCACCAGCTCTTTGAGTCTGTGTCTGCTGCTGATTCTCTCTCCTGAGCATAGCTGCTTGCCTGGCAGGGCTTAGAGTAGTGAGCTCCTTCGCCGTTCACTCCCCCTTCCAGCCACACATGCTCCCCATCCCTCTTGAGCACAAGAGTGAGCGGCAGGCAGACCTCTGTTCTCCCCAGTGCTGCAGCTCCCCCTCCCTCTCAGCAGTGCGAATGGAAGGGAGAGGGATAGGTGAAGGAGCTCACTACACCCAGCCCTGTCAGGCAGGGATGCGCTATGACCTGTTGTAGGCACAGCACCGCGCCCGTACATCGCAGCCTGAGCCCCACTGAAACACACCCAGCACCACCTGGCCCAGGCTGAAAGGCTAGCAGGAGCCACACATCCCAGAGCTGTGCCTCCCAGTCTGGTCCAAAGCTGACCTAGCGAGCTGCACTGGGCCAGGTCCCACTGCGCGCTTTGTAGAGGGACTCGATCAGGGGCCACCGTACGCCTGCCCTGCCACCTGCTCTTTGCAGCACTAGCGGCATCAGGCAGTGTGGCTGTTCCCCAGCTGCAGCTACAGCTGTCTTCCCAGTCCAGTCCAAAGCTGCACTAGCGAGCCACACTAGTCTGGGTCCCACCATGCACCTCGTCTCCGCATACACCGTGGGTCTGGCAGTGCTGCCATTAGAGGCAGGACCTGCCTGGCATGCAGGGACGACATGTTGCTCCAGGCCGGCTCCTGCCACCGTGGAAGCGGCCCCAGTGCCGGCAGAACCCGGTTTGGAGTGACATGTCATCCCCATGAGTTGCGCCAGCCCCCAGGTGACAGTGCAAGCAGCCCCTGGGCTGCAGAAGGGCGTGTGGTGCCACGGCAAGCCAGGCTGGTCTGGCAGTGAGCAGCACAAGCGGTGCTGGCTCTGAGCAGTTTGGGGCTGTGCCGCACCATGGTGGGGGCAGTTGGCAGCATTGGGCCCTGAGCGCCCCACTCCCACTTCTGCTGCAGAGGGTGAGTTGTGGGCCGTGCACGGGGGGGCTATAACCCTACAGGGTGACAGACTCTGCGGGGACGCTGAGACCCTGCAGGGGGGAGCTGGGGCCTTGTGGGGGGGCAATCCATGTGCAGTCCCCCCCCACACCCACATTCTCTGTGCAATCCCCCCATATTTACCCACACACCGACTTGCATCCCCCTACATCCCTCCATACCCACTCACATGCCCACTGTCATCCCCCTACACCCCTTCTCACCTCATCCTGCAAACCCCACATCCCTCCACCCCACACCCATTGTGTGAGAAGAAAACCAAAAGCACACATCAACACAAATAAATATTTAGATTTTTTATTATGGTGATAGAGACACTGGTAAGGCTTTCAGATTTCGTTAACATTGTAAATATATGAATAAAACATTGCCTAACTGATTCATCTTCCATCTGTCTATCTGTCTGTGTACAGTGGTCTTTTGTTCTAATTGTGGAAGACCATGGATTTTGGAGTATTTTTAAAAAGTGGATTTGGGATGCTGCAACAGTCCAGCTGTCACAAGGGGCTAGTGTCCGCAGATACCACTTGACTGGGCCCCAGAAGCTTCTGTCTATGTGTCCATTCACTTACCTTGGACTAAGACCCACTCAGCTAACTAGTAGCCCCTTTTCACGGGGGCTTCCCCAGAAGCTCCTGAGAGGAAATAGCCCTGAGCTGCTGACCAGGGCTCTTTCTATACTACTGGGGCCAGGAGAGGTGCTGGCCTCAGGCTCTGGCTCCCCTTGGCTGCAGATCTGGGAGGAGCCAGGCATGGGTTATTTTGTCCCAAGTGGTACAACTTGCCCCACACCAAAGTGCATGTCTTGGCACATGCACTGAGGCAAAAAGCCCCGGCTCAAATTTGCACTGCTTCTATTTCAGCTGCTGCAAGTGCACATGCTTGCTTGTGTGGACGCACCCGTAGGAACTTCGTGGCAAGCTCAGGAATAGAATGGAATTGTTTATGTCCATCATATTTTTCCTGAATTGCATTTGGAAATGACCAAACAGTTGTCACTGAAACTTTTCAAAACAATTCACTTTTAGGAAGACAATCAATATGGAAAATTTTGACTTAAACAGCTAAATTATGATAATGATTTATAAAAACAGTGCCTTATAGCGAGAAGTAGTCAGTCTCACCTCCATCCTTGGTAAAGTCTTTGAAAAAAATTATCAAGGCTCACATTTGTGCGAGCCCAGCAGGGCAAATTATGCTGAGGGGAAACCAGCACGGGTTTGTGGCGGGCAGATCGTGCCTGACCAATCTAGTCTCTTTCTATGACCAGGTTACAAAACACCTGGATGCAGGAGGAGGGGTGGATGTCGTATACTTAGACTTCAGGAAGGCCTTCGATACGGTATCCCACCCCATACTGGTGAACAAGTTAAGAGGCTGTGATGTGGATGACTACACAGTCCGGTGGGTGGCAAATTGGCTAGAGGGTCGCACCCAAAGAGTCGTGGTGGATGGGTCAGTGTCGACCTGGAAGGGTGTGGGCAGTGGGGTCCCGCAGGGCTCAGTCCTTGGACCGATACTCTTTAATGTCTTCATCAGTGACTTGGACGAGGGAGTGAAATGTACTCTGTCCAAGTTTGCAGATGACACAAAGCTATGGGGAGAAGTGGACACGCCGGAGGGCAGGGAACAGCTGCAGGCAGACGTGGATAGGTTGGACAAGTGGGCAGAAAACAACAGGATGCAGTTCAACAAGGAGAAATGCAAAGTGCTGCACTTAGGGATGAAAAATGTCCAGCACACCTACAGCCTAGGGAATGACCTGCTGGGTGGCACAGAGGTGGAAAGGGATCTTGGAGTCCTAGTGGACTCCAAGATGAACATGAGTCGGCAGTGTGACGAAGCCATCAGAAAAGCCAATGGCACTTTATCGTGCATCAGCAGATGCATGACGAATAGGTCCAGGGAGGTGATACTTCCCCTCTATAGGGCGCTGGTCAGACTGCAGTTGGAGTACTGCGTGCTATTCTGGGTGCCACACTTCAAGAAGGATGCAGATAACCTGGAGAGGGTCCAGTGAAGGGCCACTCGTACGGTTAAGGGCCTGCAGACCAAGCGCTACGAGGAGAGACTAGAGAAACTGGACCTTTTCAGCCTCCGCAAGAGAAGGTTGAAAGGCGACCTGGTGGCTGCCTTTAAGTTCATCACGGGGGCACAGAAGGGAATTGGTGAGGATTTATTCACCAAGGCGCCCCCGGGGGTTACAAGAAACAATGGCCACAAGCTAGCAGAGAGCAGATTTAGATTGGACATTAGGAAGAACTTCTTCACAGTTCGAGTGGCCAAGGTCTGGAACGGGCTCCCAAGGGAGGTGGTGCTCTCCCCTACCCTGGGGGTCTTCAAGAGGAGGTTAGATGAGTATCTAGCTGGGGTCATCTAGACCCAGCACTCTTTCCTGCTTATGCTGGGGGTCAGACTCGATGATCTATTGAGGTCCCTTCCGACCCTAACATCTATGAATCTATGAAGGGCATGATTAGTATCTGACCCCTGATTTCATAATCTCACTTCCTGCCATACATATGTGGCATGGCAAAAGGCATAATTGTTGGGATGGGGGATCAGATCTCATGGCACCTTTAACTGAATATGTGCCAGGGGGCAGACCTGAAAATCCCATCTAACAAAAGGAGCTTTTGTTGTCAGTTTACTTTCAAGTTGATCGATACTTTAGTATTTAAAAACATAATAAACAATTTCTTCACTGGAGTGTTAGTGCACCTCATCTTTGAGGAATGTCTCTAAAACATTATCTAAGTTTCCTTAAAATCGAGTGTCAAGCAAGAAACATCTTTCCAGTTGATAAAAAAAAACCAAACAAACAAACAAAAAAACACAACCCCCCAAAACAAACAAACAAACAAAAAAGTGAAATATTTTCAGCAATCTTCATGAATCTCTACTGCCCCACAAAAATACTTTGTAACATGTTGATGTAAACTGTTTAGTAAAATGTACTGTGTATTTTGTTTCCCTTTGAGCTTGAATTTCTTTACTTTTTATTCTGATAGTAAAGAAGACTCCTGCTAATCATGTTTTCAGGCCAGCAATAAACAAGGATAGTGGAGTACGAGTCTCCAACTTGTCTCTGTATGTAGGTGATTTTTTCATTCTTTCATGAAAGTTCATTTTGTTTGCTTCCATTTATACTTTTCTTGCTAAGCTTTTATTTTGTGTGTGTGTGTATTATACTGAAGATGTTATAACAGTGGTTCTCAAACTTTTTCGTATTGCAAATTCCAGATTTACCAGCTGCCCATGTACCTCTACAATTATTACAATTAAATCTGCCATAGCACAATTTCTCCTGCATACCCCCCAGAGATATCTTGCATGCCCCCAGGGGTATACATACCACAGTTTTAGGAACCCCTGTGCTATAATGTAGAATGAATGTATAGGGAAAAAAATATAGTTAAACAGGTATTCGTCATTTTTCCAATAATGAAAATAGCCTCAGTATGTTTTAATGAAATGAGAGTTGAAATTTCATATTAATTAAAAATGTTCAAATATCAAACATAAATACATTGTAATCATGTTAAAGGTAAGTGTATTACATACTTTTTCTCACTCTGAAGTTTAGTTACTTATCCTAATCAGCGAGTCCAGAATTTGCCCATGGGGAATTCAGTTGGAATATGAACAAAAGTACATTTTAGCTGCTTTAAAAGGGGAAGTTTAGTTCCTGCTTGAGTGTAGTATATGTCACTAGGGATCTGCTAAGGCATGCAGAAGGGAAGCAAAAATCACATACCATTTGTGGCATTTGGCGTCATTAACCCAGTCTTGTCATGGCCAACCCCTTGTGTCCTGCCCCTTACTGCTGGGGCACCAGCATTTTATTTTTATGTGCCCCACCTCCTGAGCAATTCCATGCAGAATCGCAAGGAGCACCAGTTTTCTCAGTGATCATGGAAGCCGCCTTTTTCTCAGTTTCCAAAGAAATTGTGAATTGAGTAGATCCCTTTATATCTCTCTCTACTTGTTATGTGATTCTGTAGCAATAGAAATAAGCTAGAACACCTCAATTTGGGCCTTGAAGGGCGCAAGGGGGAAGTGAATAGGTCAAAATGTAAAATATGTCCAATGCATGTATTCAAAAAGTATGAGGAATAAAGAAGATGAACTGGAAGATGTAGCCTGTGAAAAGATCTATGATCTGTTTGGCATCACAGAGATCTGGTAGGACCACTCTTATGACTGGAATGTCAACCTTGAGGGTTACACTCTGATTCAGAAGGACAAGGTTTGGAGGAAAGGTAGTGTTTACCATGCGTGTCAAAAACACACTTGTTCCTTGGTTCTGGGGGAAGAATATAGCAGAGCAGAATATATTTGGGTGACAATGAAAGGTGAAAGATGCAGCACCAATATAATGGTGAGAATTTATTATAGGCCACCAAATCAGGAAGTGATATGGATGAGGCACTCTTCAAGCCGGTGATAAATCTATCTAAAAGCTGTGAGATGGTACTGATGGGAGACTTCAGTTTTCCAGACATCTGCTGGAAGAAGTATGCAGTCAGATATAAAATGTCAAACTAGTTCCTAACTTGTGTGGAGGACAACTTTCTGTTTCAGATAGTAGAGCATACAGCTTGGGGGATCATCTGCCTTAGATCATGTCCTGACCCACAGGAAGTTGTTTTTGCTGTATTAATAAGCCTGGGGGAACTCCTAACTGGTGATGCAAAGAAAGCCAATCTACTCAACAGCTACTTTGCCTCAGTCTTCACAAAAAAATAAGCTGCCTGCAGATGTCTGAGAAGGATTATCTGGATAAGGAAAGGGGCAAGCTGGGGGAGGAGATAACAAAAGGGATGGTCAGAGAGGTTTTGTTGGGTTTGAGTGAATTCAAGTCAGCAGAGCTGCATGAACTTCATCCCAGGGTCCTAAAGGAACTGGCAGAGGAAATCTCAGAGTCCTTGGCATCTTTATGAAGTGGGAGATGGGCCAGGTACCAGAGGAGTGGAAAGGGGCCAACATAGTGCCCCTCTTTAGAAAAGGAAAGAAGGAGAACCTGGGAAACTACAGACCACTTAGCCTTACCTGAATACCTGGGAAGTTACTGGAGCATATCCTAAGGAATGCCATTTGCAAGCATCTGGAGGAGGAAAGGCTGATCACAAATAGCTAGAATGGACTTATGAAAAATAAATGGTGGCAAACAAACCTGATCTCCTTCTTTGACGAAGTAAGTACTTGGGTGGATGAAGGATAGGCTGTGGATATAGCATATCTGGACTTCAGCAAGGCTTTTGATAAGGTCCTGCTTGACCTTCTCTTAAACAAATTGGAGAAATTTGGGCTAGATAAAAATACTATAGATTTCACAGATGGATTTCATAGATTTCTAGAGTTGGAAGGGACCTGGTAGATCATCAGGTCTGACCCTCTGCTCCAGGCAGGAAAGAGCGCTAGGGTTCAGTAACCCCAGCCAGATGCCTGTCTAATCTCCTCTTGAACACCTCTAAGGTAGGGGAAAGCACCACCTCCCTTGGAAGCCCGTTCCATATTTTGGCAACCCTTACCATAAAGAATATCTTCCTTATGTCCAATCTAAATCGGTTCTCCTTCAGTTTGTGGTCATTATTTCTGATAACCCTGAGGGGCACCCTGGTAAACAGAGGGTCTCCTATTCCCTGCTGCCATCCCCCCCCCCCCCCCCCCAATGAGTTTGTAGGCAGCCACATGATGGCCTCTCAGCCTTCTCTTGTGGAGGCTGAAGGGATTCAAATCCCTCACTCTGTCTTCATAGGGTCTTACCTATAAGATGGATAGATTACTAGATCAATAGCCATAAGCAAAAGGGTAAAGGGTCCATGTCAGAATGGCAGAAGATTTCACTTGGAGTCCTACAAAGGTCTGTCCTGGGCCTGGTGCTGTTCACCATGTTTATTAGTTATTTGGATGCTGGCTAAGAAAGTTTCTAGAGCAAGTTTACAGTCTACATGAAACTGGGAGGGACAGGCTGAAGTTGAATGAGGACATATGCAAGGTACAACACCTTGGGACAAATGAGCAAAAACACAAATATAAAATGTGTGACACCTGGCTGGATGACAGCAGTATGGAAAAAGACTTGAGAGTCTTGGTAGATCAGACTCAATAGGAGGCTGCAGTGTGATGCGGCTGCACAAAAGTAAATACAGTTTTGGGATGTATCAATAAAAACATTTAGTGGAAGGCACAGGAAGTGATAGTGCCTCTCTACTTAGCACTGGTAGGGGCCTCACCTGCAGTACTGTATACAGTTCTGGGCTCCTCACTTTAAAAAGAACATGAAGTTAGGGTCCGGAGCGGGCAACAAAGATGATGAAAGGCTTGGAAAGCAAGTCCTATGAAGAGAGCTGAAGGACGTTCAACTTGAAGAAAAGGCATTTAAAAGGGGACATGATAGCAATCTTCAAATACTTGAAGGACTGCCATAGAGCAGAGGGAAAGCCCCTCCTCTATCTTGATGCAGGAGGAGGATGCGGACCAATGGCTTGAAGTTACAGCCAAGTAAATTTAGATCTGGAAAACCTTCTTCACTGCTAGAATATTGAGACAGTGGAATAGTGCCTAGAGAAGTTGTGGACTCTCCATCACTGGAGGTGTTCAAAAGAGGTTGGACAATCATTGGTCAGGGATGATCTAGGTATAGCTATGCCTGTGTTCTGCTATGGGTATTTTCCATGCTTCTGGCCTCTGCTGGGTCCCCTTGCCTCCACTTTGTGCTCAGAGGCAGCGTCAACTTCCCTGTGGCGGGCTGAGGGAAGCCAGAAATTTGGCGGGGCTGCACAGGCAGAGGCAGAACATGGGTCCACAGGGTGGGTTGGGCCAGGAGCACTGTGCCTTTGTGGGCTTTGTGGAGTGGGCTCAGCTATATGGGGTGGGCGGCAGCAGCCCAGGAGGAAAGCAGGGGACTTGGGGAGGGGTGGCTATGGGGAAGTTAAGGTGAATTTTGGGGTGGCTAGCAGTGCTTCCTAGCACTACTCATATTTCTGCTACATGTGTCAGGGTGTTTTTAAGCCTTCTTCAGAGGCTGGGGACTTTCACTAGGGTGTGCAATGTTATTATAGATTCATAGATGTTAGGGTCGGAAGGGACCTCAATAGATCATCGAGTCCGACCCCCTGTATAGGCAGGAAAAAGAGTGCTGGGTCTAGATGACCCCAGCTAGATGGTTATCTAACCTCCTCTTGAAGACCCCCCAGGGTAGGGGAGAGCACCACCTCCCTTGGGAGCCCGTTCCAGACCTTGGCCACTTGAACTGTGAAGAAGTTCCTCCTAATGTCCAATCTAAATCTGCTCTCTGCTAGCTTGTGGCCATTATTTTTTGTAACCCCCGGGAGCACCTTGGTGAATAAATACTCACCAATTCCCTTCTGTGCCCCTGTGATGAACATATAGGCAGCCACAAGGTCGCCTCTCAACCTTCTCTTGCGGAGACTGAAAAGGTCCAGTTTCTCTAGTCTCTCGTCATAGGGCTTGGTCTGCAGGCCCTTAACCATACGAGTGGCCCTTCTCTGGACCCTCTCCAGGTTATCCGCATCCCTCTTGAAGTGCGGCGCCCAGAATTGCATGCAGTACTCCAAATGCAGTCTGACCAGCGCCCTATAGAGGGGAAGTATCACCTCCTTGGACCTATTCGTCATGCATCTGCTGATGCACGATAAAGTGCCATTGGCTTTTCTGATGGCTTCGTCATACTGCCGGCTCATGTTCAACTTGGAGTCCACCAGGACTCCAAGATCCCTTTCCACCTCTGTGCCACCCAGCAGGTCATTCCCTAGGCTGTAGGTGTGCTGGACATTCTTCCTCCCTAGGTGCAGCACTTCGCATTTCTCCTTGTTGAACTGCATCCTGTTGTTTTCTGCCCACTTGTCTAACCTGTCCAGGTCTGCTTGCAGCTGTTCCCTGCCCTCCGGCGTGTCCACTTCTCCCCATAGCTTTGTGTCATCTGCAAACTTGGACAGAGTACATTTCACTCCCTCGTCCAAGTCGCTGATGAAGACATTAAAGAGTATCGGTCCAAGGACTGAGCCCTGCGGGACCTCACTGCCCATACCCTTCCAGGTCGAAGTCAACCCATCCACCACGACTCTCTGGGTGCGACCCTCCAGCCAATTCACCACCCACCGGACTGTGTAGTCATCCAAGTCACAGCCTCTTAACTTGTTCACCAGTATGGGGTGGGATACCGTATCGAAGGCCTTCCTGAAGTCTAAGTATACGACATCCACCCCTCCTCCTGTGTCCAGGCGTTTCATAACCTGGTCATAGAAAGAGACTAGATTGGTCAGGCACGATCTGCCTGCCACGAACCCGTGCTGATTTCCCCTCAGCATAATTTGCCCTGCTGGGCTCTCACAAATGTGAGCCTTGATAATTTTTTCAAAGACTTTGCCAAGGATGGAGGTGAGACTGACTGGCCTATAGTTGCCCGGGTCCTCCTTCCCCCCCTTTTTGAAAATGGGGACCACATTGGCCCTTTTCCAGTCCTCTGGGACTTGGCCTGTGTGCCACGAGCGTTCGAATATTCCCACCAGTGGCTCTGCAATGATGTCGGCCAGTGCCTTCAGCACCCTTGGATGGAGCTCATCCGGGCCTGCCGACTTAAAGGCATCCAGTTCTTCCAAGTGTCTCAGCACCATCTCAGGGTCTACGCATGGCAATCTGGCGCCTTGCTGCTGCCTCTCTACAACCGCAGTGAGAGACTTGTCGTGCCCCTCGCTTAGGAACACTGAGGCAAAGAACTCGTTGAGGAGTTCAGCCTTGTCCCCCCTGTCCGTCACGAATTGTTTCTGCCCATTTAGCAGTGGTCCTATTCCTCCCTGGGCCTTCCTTTTACTCCCTATATATCTAAAAAAACAATTTCTTGTTGTCCTTTACTTGGGTTGCCATCCTCAGCTCCATGGTAGCTTTGGCCCGTCTAACTGCCTCCCTACAAGCACGAGCAGAGGAGGTATATTTGTCTTTGGTGATCTCTCCTTGTTTCCACTTTTTGTGTGCTCCCCTTTTGGCCCTTAGGCTGCCCTGGATTTCTGCGGTCAGCCAGGGAAGCCTCCTGGCCCCTTTCCCTCTTTTACCCCGCATGGGGATCATCTCGCTTTGTGCCTGAAGGATCATTTCCTTAAGGCACAACCACCCTTCTTGGGCTCCCATCATTTCAAAACTCCTACTCTGCAGTGCGTCCTTGACTAATCACCTGAGTTCATTTTAAATCAGCTTTCCTAAAGTCTAGCACTTTCACCCTACTAGTTACCTTACCCACTCGACGTCTTATGGTGAATTCTGTTATTAGGTGATCACTGTCCCCGAGATGGCTACCAATCTGTAGGTCCCCTACCATGTCATCCCCCGTTGCCAATACCAGATCCAGTATGGCATTCCCCCTAGTGGGACCATGTACCTCCTGTGTCAGGTCCTGTACACAGGTTAGAAACCTGCGTGAGCGGTGGGACTTTGCTGTCTGCGTCTCCCAGCAGATGTCCGGGTAGTTTAGGTCCCCCATGACTACTGCCTCTTTAGCTTTTATGGTCTCTGAGAGTTGCCTCAGAAGCCCCGCATCTATTTCCTCCCCTTGATGTGGGGGTCTGTAGCAGAAAATCCCTTTCTCCAAATCCCTTTCTCCTTGCCCCCCATGTAGCCTAACCCGCAATCCTTCTACTTCCTCATCCTCGGATTCCGTCTTGATGAGGGTTGACGTATATTGCTCATTGACATAGAGCGCAACCCCTCCCCCTTTTTTCCCCGCCCTGTCCTTTCTGTACAATCTATAACTCTCAATATGTACTGCCCAGTCGTGGGACGAATCCCACCAGGTTTCCGTTAGCCCTACTAAGTTGTAGGTGTTTTGTGCAAGCAGGAGCGCTAGTTCATCCTGCTTGTTTCCCATGCTCCTAGCATTAGTATATAGACACTTGAGCCCTGGGACTAAAGCTGGAGTTTCTTGGCTAGAGGGTCTGGCCCCTCTGCTCAGGGTCAGACTGATGGGCATATTTGGGGTCAAGAAGGAATGTTTCCCTATGGTCAGATTGGTATGGACTGTGGGGTGTTTTGCCTTCCTCTAGTGGGGGCATGGCTCTCTACCTGAGATGTCTTTCACGTATATTGACAACATTTCATGGGATCAGGACACTGACTGCTGTGTTTCCCCTACTTTACCTTTAGCAGGTTAGGTTTTTAGGTCTGTGTTGTATCAGGATTGATAGTAGTCTATGTAGAATTTAGATTATGGATTATATAATATGGTTTGGATAGGGAAGGTCCTGCCTGAGGCAGGAGGTTGGACTAGATGACCCTTGGAGGTCCCTTCCAGCCCTAGTTTTCTCTAATTTCAGTTTTTACTGGTAGCAGACTAACATGATCTGGTTCAAATTTAGCTTATTTCAAGATATGTGACATATTATTTGAAGGATTGAGAGATGATTTATGATTTTTTTTAACTTTGGTTTAATCAATGAGTATTTCCCCCTTGTATACAAAAGCTTGTGTCCTGAAACAGTATGATTCTGATACCTTGAAAAGAGAAAATAAATCTCATCTACCCCAGAATATTTTTATAGCGTACTATTGCTGCTCACATGTGAATCCCAGCCATTATTTTCACATTGTGTCCAAGATTAATTAAAGCTCAGTTTTAATATTTTTTTCTGAATTATAGCTCAGTTTTAGAGCATAAGCAAAGGTGACAGGTTTTCCTGTAAATTTTATTTTATATCTTGACACCATATATCAAAAAAGATAAAGAATCAACCAGAGTATTTATTGCTAGAATGGCAATTTGTTTTGGGTTGGCTAATGATACAGCTTAAAAGCATATGGGAGAAAATGACATAACTGCAATAAACGAGTGAATATTGTAGTCATGGCAGGTTAATCAAACAAGTACATACAGATTTATTTGGGTGCCCTTTTCATCCTGGATGTGCAGAAAAATCATGCAAGAGTAGACCTGGGGAATTTTAACACAAAGTGCAGTGTTAGTTTAATCTAAGCATGTCAAACTCGTCATGCCTTCTGGGCCTGTTGAGTGGCACTGAATGATGAATCCAGTGTGCAGGGTTAATCCAGTGCACACAGTGTGCAGTGTGTTGGTGCATTCCAAGACCCATGGGTCATATCTTTGACATCTCCATTTTAACTCAATTGCTAACTTTTAGGGATCGGTATAAGACCTCCTTGGTGGAAGCAGGTTGTCCTACCATGGGATTTCTTTCATCTTCCTCTGAAGCTTATGGTGTTGAACACTATCTAAGTTGTAGTACTGAGCCAGGTAGGTGTGAGGTTCAGCATTAAGTCTGTTACCCCAGACCTGGAGGGACCATTTCTAAATTTAAAAGAATAGTTTAATATCAATGCTTTTTTCATCATTGACATACCTACTGAGACTACTGATAAGAATGCCAAGAAACACCAATCAGGCTGGTGACTGTTTATGTGCTGGATATGGGCACTTGTCTATGGGACTTAGACAGAAGCCAACATATTTATTTTATGTAACAAATTATTTTAATAACTGCATAGCAGTGAAGAGAACTATGTGTGATCATGCAATAATAGGGAAATAATTTGGGTGCAAGCTCTGTTTACTGTAATGCATTTGTACACCCCTGAAGCAAAGGTATGCTACAAGGTTTGACAGGGTCCAGATAGATTAGCAATTTCTGTACAGCAGAGAACTGGAAATTGTCAAATATGTACCTGGGTAGAATTGTGTGGAAAAACCTTGTGCTGTATTGTCTCTAATTTATGCCTTGTTTAGTGCATCCCACTTTAAGAGCTGTGGATATTCTTTTTGAATTGATTCTAAGAATAAGGGTACCTGCAGCTGCTTTTAGTAATTCATTTTTGTTGACATTATATTTAAACACATGCACAAATACTTAATTTACTTTAAGGATACAAGTTATTTACTGAGTTACTGAAAATTACTTCTCTATTCCATTGCCACTGCCCTGATCAAACAGTCTAGGTGATTATGGAGAAAAATATTTTCATAAAAACAACAGAGTGGCCATCAATCCTTTATGACAAAATTTTTCAGAGAATCTAATTTAAATGGTCAAGTTCCAATTAGCTTGCATATTTAGTACAGTAAAAATTAACTTACTATATTAAGATGTTGAGATCCTGTTCATGTGTACATTTCACTACAGGTACACACATGCTCATGTAAACAGGCTTTTTGTTTTAAGAGCATCTGGTGCAGTGCATAGGCACCTTGCGCTGCCTCATGCAGTGTAGTGAAGGTATAAATCTTACTGCATGCTTCCTGCCCTTCAGTTCCTCTCATAGTTGGCTCCAGGCAGAGCTGCTGCTTGCTGCATAGACTTCAGGTTTTTTGCAGTAAAGCCATTTTCTGTCTGTTCTTACTTTGTTACTTTTTCCTTATTTTATTACTTTGTCCATGTAGTTTCCTCGTTTACTTCATTTTTTTGTTGTTGGCTGAAGGAAATCAGAAAGCTTTGAGAAGACTAAACTATAAAAACTATATGGCTGAGGCTGAAGCTGAAGCTCCATTTTTTTTGTCTTGATCAGTGGATCTCATTGTTTCTGGTAAATCATGGCCTTTCAAGTTTTCCAGGGTTTAAGCTCTGACCATCATGTGACAGGTCTTGTGACATGTCAGGTGTCTCTGCTACCTGGACAAGCACATATTCCTGAAAGGCTTGACATCTGTATATCTTTAACTTCCCAGATTGTGAAGTCATGTTTAACATTTACCTGCATGATAAAATGCTTGGGACCAGCCCTCCCCTTGTACCCAGCCCGGTTATTCTAGACTGCCTTCTGGAAGGGAAACAACGAGCTATCTCCAAGCTCTATCAGGGTCTCAGCCCATTACCTATCTATGGAAGGTCAGTTGTTTCTTATCAGGATCTTTGATGTTCATCAAGGGCCTAATATGTTTTTTTTTTCTTGTTGAGTATCCAGTCTTCAGGAGTTTGCCCGGCCCTGTAGGGTCCTGCTGTTTCATACAATGGCAATCTCCTCATTCTTCCTTATGTCCATAAAAACAAGCTTATAAGTAGCTGTCACTTTAATCAAGAGGGTGAGAGGTTTCCATTTCCTTTGCATACCGCATTCTACCCAGACAAGTTTTTTTTGAAGGCATGTTATAAGTTCCTGCCAAAAGTGGTTATGGAGTTCTCTCTGAGTCAGCAGATGCATCTGATGGTATTTTAACCAAAACCTCAAATCTTCATAGCAGAGGTATTATTGCACATGTTGGATGTTAGGAGGGCTTTTGCCTTTTATCTACAGGGAAACCAAGCTTTTCAGGCAATCTCCATAGCCAGAGAGAACGATAAGAGTACAGCAATTTCTATTATGATCTCGGTGGATCTTAACTTTGAAATTGTGAGTGCTGCATCCTCAGTGATAGTCAGAACCATACTCCACCATTGCTTAGCAACAACAGTGGCCTATTTCATGAGTATTTCCATTCCAGACATTTGGAACTCCAGCTCTGTCTTCACCAAGTATTATGCCATTGCTGAAGCATGCAGATAGCACCCTGCAATGTTCCTTCAATCAGTTTCAACTAGCATTCAAGGTATTTCCTCCATGTGAACAAGGCAAGCTTGAGAGTGAAATGTATATGTGGACATGTACTAGGAGGAGAAAGATGTTATTTGCTATAGTAACCAGAGTTCTTCAATAGGTGTTGTCTATATTTACATTATCATCCTGTTCTCCCACCCATCTTTGAAACGTGCACGGCGGGATTCTGTGGTTGAGAGGAAACAAAAATGCTCACTGCCCTTATGTCTTCAGTGGAGAGTATGAGAAAAAGCAGGATGCGTGGGGATTAAATGAAAGCCTGTCTTGAAGCATGTAAGGAATGTGCTGTGGGCAAAGCTTCTTGAAAAGCACCAGCTAGTAACCAGCCTCTCTTTTTTCCTATGGATGCCTAATAGCTACAGGCAGTATACATTACATGTGTTCAGCTCAAGAAACAACTTCTCTGAGAAATATCTTTGTAACATGAAATATCATTCTATATTAAAAATTAAACAAAGCCTTTGTTT
The DNA here is from genome assembly GCF_030867095.1 of Alligator mississippiensis. Lineage (NCBI taxonomy): Eukaryota > Metazoa > Chordata > Crocodylia > Alligatoridae > Alligator > Alligator mississippiensis. The sequence goes on from NC_081827.1 coordinate 42,839,778, forward strand.
CAACTACCAGCCATTCTTTTATGAATTATGTAAATTATGTGCATGATTCTGAATTTAAGGACTTCCAGGTTTAAAATGTTTTTAAATGTCTAATCCAGCCCCAAACCAATTTCAGATTTATTTTAGGAATTCTCTCTTCTTAGTGTAGTAGCTAATAAATTAGATTTTTGTTGTTTTTGTGAAACATTTTAGACATTTTAAGCTGATCTACAACTTTTTCAGATACTTTTAAAGTCCTTTGCATTTCACTTGCCTTTGGAATTTAACAGTCAGCTTCACTAGATAATTTCAATTATCTCAGCTTTATATTTGGCTTGTTATCATCACCCTTTCCTCTCCATTTAACTAGGTAAGTAACATTCCTTGCCGTACAAATGAATCTAGTTATACTTGGCTATTGCAGCTCTATTTATAAAACACTAAAGATTAGTAAGTCTTGTGTAAATATATTTAAGATGAAAATCTGCCCTATTGAAATCAATAGAAGTCTTGCCGTCAAGTCAATGGACCTAGAATTTCATGATTTTATTTTCTAACTATTTCAGTTTAAAAATACTTGCCCAGCATCTCCCTCAAACTGTATGTGAAGAAAGTTGCTTGCTCGTTAGTAGCCTAATATGCACCATCTGTCCCCCGTTGTCATCCCCCTCCCCCCCATTAGGTATTTTTCTGTGGTGATCTTTGTCATTGCCACATCAGAATTTTTTTTCTAGCACTGTCTCATTTTTACAAAAAAAAAAGGTGGGGGTAGGGGGGTGAAACCCAAAATTACTGATTTTGAAACAGATGTCGGGATTGGGGGCAGTTTGGCAGGATCAAGACTGTTTCCCAGGATTGGAGTGCCAGGTCTACAGGGTGGGGTTTGTTGGGAGTGGGAGTGGAGGGTGTTGACAGGACAGTTCACCACTTAGATTGACCTAACCAAAGGAAAAAGAGCACCTCAGTCATTGGCTGTTCTACATTAGGAACTTCTTGTACTACATATCATTAAATCTGCTTAATTAATCATTGGGATAATTTCTCACCTTGTTCTTATCAATTAGTAAGGTCTGCAGGTGGGTGAACTAAGTCTGTATGTACCCACAGTAGTTTTCATACATGCAAATTACTATGGGTACATTAATTTCAAATCCATTTACAGTATTTCAAAGTTGGTATTTTTTGGTCACCTGTGTTTTGCATTAACAAGGCTTTCCTGGTCCAACGGACTAGCAAGCAGCTTCACATCTTAAAGTAGCTGTATTTAGAATTATTCATATTGTAAAGCATGCAAAAGTCTATCCTGTTGACTAGGGAGTGACAATAGCTTCAAAGTATCTGATACTTTGAACTACCCAATATCTATCTAATGAAGTTTTCCTGTATAACAAGTAGTGCTACTAATGGAAAATAATGATGCATAATTCTCAGGCTAGCTTTTCTTTTCTAAATGTAATTTAATTTAAATACTAAATGGTAACTTGCGGTTATTTGACAATTTGTTGCTGGTTAGGATGATTTGGCTGCCAACTATTATAGGTCTTTATTCGTGATTTTGGTTTAGAATATGTCAGTTATTAGGCACGAGTCAGAAGAAATCATTTTCTATGTTAGCTGGTCCATTGTTCTAATGTTAAATTGTTTCCACTCTAGAGAACTTTTATTGTTGTTGTTGCTATACCTCCCATGTTAAATTTTGTCTTTCTTTTGTTGTTTACTATATGATACCACCACACAGTCTCCCTGATGAATGGTATTGAGACCTCTTAATGGTTTCCCCACTTTCCCAAACTGAAGGAATTTCACAGAAAAATCTCATTGCTTTAAGATTTTGCAAATGTCCTCCATTATGCCACTTTTAGAATACCTTTCCTTTACTGTTTAATTACTGAACTTTCTAAGTTGTTTTCAAATGTATTAGACTACAATTACTCATAGAGATTTCAGGAGCATGATACTTATGAAAAGAGCAATAAGGAAGTCATCATTATCAGGAGTTCCTTGTCTCTAAGACTAATAGTGCCTCAGTACGGTTGGTGAAGTTAGGTGCAGTGGGCACACAAATGACTGCAGGCCTCTTGACTCTGCACCCTGAGTACTCTGTATTGCCTAATTCTCTGCATCATTCAACATATGAACAGGCCTGTTGCTATTGTACGTTAGAGCTCAGATTACATAGATCCAGGGTGCTTCACGGCCCATTTAACTGACATCAGTTAAAGTAAGGATGAGCTACTCATCTGTTTGGTACAGTTTTTTTGTTTTACTCCACTGTGCTGTAACTTGAGAGCGATCTGATGCAGCTCACTGAAAAAGTGGTACCCTTTGGAATAAAAGCTGCAGCAAATGATTGAAGCACCCTTCTGGCCCTACAAAGCTATTGGTTGTGGCTGTCTAGCCCCACTTACTTCACAGATCTTCATCTGGTGAGGAACCTAACCCTGAGGAAAATCCAGGTTCTGCTGTACTTTTCCTCACTTTGATGCTTTATTGCTACTTCTTTGCAGCTAAGAAGCGAAAAGGGTTACCCAGTGGGTTGCACTTGATCAAGTATACCTTTAAGAGGTCCTTGCTCAATTGCACTTCCTTCTTCTTTGCTTCAGTTCACCACAGGATGGCTCCTTGGGTCTCTTTCATCTAGCCAAGCAATGTGTCTGGCCTATTAGAACTGGGCTTTCATTATTAATTCCTTGCTAGACATACAGTCAGCATGACACAGGACCTCAGACATTGGTCATCATCTTGTACCACCTCGTTTGGAATAGGCTATGAAGGTGCCCCTGGTGGAGCATCTCCAGGTGACAGATAGACTATAAGAATATTGAAGGCTTGAAATCAAGGCTATAGTTGGGGAAAATAAGTGGGGATGAAACAATAGGTTTGAAGTCCAGAGCATCCCAACATGTGATAACCTAGGTTCCTGAGTTTTTCTCCTGAAGAAACATAGGAGGCTTACATCTCCAAGTGGATTAGTATTGTATTTTCCATATCGAATCAGCCAAGATGCTGTGGTAGTAGGTCCCTGATAAATTATTAAAGAATGAATACATTAGAAATAAAGCCAAAACAACTGTGAGAAGGATAAATTTGAAATACTACACATAATATTGATAATGCATTTGAAATTATTTTGATAATAAATGAATGAATACATTTCATGAAAGAAAGCTTTTCTTTCCCCTTGGTGCAACACAGTTTGTGTTGTTCTGGAATATATTGTTGATGTCGGCAGCAAAGCTTACTTCTTGTTTTGGGAGAGAGAGTTGGTTAATTATGAAAAACATAGACATTCCAAATTAATTCCTTTTTTCAGGTACTGTTGTATTTAAAATTAGAGGTCAAAAGATTAATTTTTCCTAAAGGTAACATTGTAAATTTTACTTAATGAGATGTTTCTACTTCCAACCGTCAAGCCTAGGGAATGCATAAGTTTGTGTCTTCCCAGAAATGATCCTGAAGGCATTTATACTTTTAGATAGAGCTTATGTCAAAATAGCAGGGGATTAAAGTCTTCCTAATAGCAAGCTCTCTTTAGATGCTTTGTTTATGAATTCAAAGGGTTTTTTAAAGTTGATTTGTCTACATTATAAACTCTAAGCTAGAAGTGTTGGCAACTTCTTGGTCCAGTCCTGCTGTTAAGAACACATGCACTGCAGGTTGAGGGGAAGGTCTGTCCCATGGGGCCAGATGCATTTAACACCAAGAGCAATACCACTGTGTTGGGTGTTGTTTTTTGAGACAGTTGACATTTATCAAACTGTTTATGCCTTGCAGGACACAGATTGATGTCATGAAAACCCTTAAATCTAATTGTTGGTCCTTGCGCTACTGTGATGCTGTGGAGGTTTAAGTTGTAAGGACCAGAGCAGAATACTGAAATGCAAGCTTTTTGATACTGTAAAAACAGTGTTTTAATTGATTTGATTGGGATTGTGTAAAGCTTTAAACCTAAAGTTTGAGGTCCAAGTTACTTGGCACTGTCTCTTGTCAAATCTGTCACAGATTTATGGGAGAAGCAAAAGGTTTTCTTTTGGTGCCATCTGTTGGACCAACTTGGCCTTTCCTGCCCAAGTGCAGGGTGGCTGGACCCGATGTTCTGTAAGGTCCCTTCCAGCCCTGAACAACTATGAAACTATGAAGCAGCTTTATATGTCATTATCTCTTGTATTTCCACTATTTTCTATATCTCTAGTAAGGTTACAGGGCAGCTAAACATAACAGTAGGAACCCTGTGCTGGTTATTTTATGGAGTAGATTCAGTATGCAGAAGATAGCCTATAAAAACAGTAAAATGGTGAAAAGAGTTATTCAGAATAATTTTTACCTTTCATAACCCTATCTCAAACAGGGTCAGCTTATTCATTTGGTGAACTGGGCCAGGACTGCCAGCTATGAACTGTATCACATACCTAAGTGTGTGACAGTAACATCACACACAGACTGCAGAATGTCAGGAGAACTCTGCCTGCCATCTGAAAAAATACATCAGGATTTGAACACAGCAGAATGTGTTGCATGTTTCCAGATCGACAGTTAAATCAGGAGGCTGTCAGACAACCACTGTTCAGAGCAGTAGGGGCAGAAGTATTTTGAGTCTATCAGCTCCCATTTTAATGGGAGCTACACTTGCAAATCAAAGGGAAAATGGATCATTTCTGTTGTGTAGCTCACAGAATGGTGCACTTTTACTATTGTGGCTCTAACTGTACTTTATTAGCAGACAGTGTGATTTAGTGCACAGCACACTTTACTGAAATTTATGACATCTGCAATCTAAGATACTAGTCTGCTGGGTACCCATGACCAGTCCCTTTGCCCCATGCTTCAGCTTTTCTGTCAGTGAAGCAATAATAATGGGTCTGTCCTTTTTTAAAACAGTTTGAGCTCTGCAGACCTAAAACTATAGTATAATTTGCATAGAGATTTTTGGCTTCTGCCTGAGAGAGAATGTTTGGTGTTTGATTCTATTTTTTCTGTATGCTGGGCTTGTTTTATGGTTGTATTGGTTTGGGTTCTTTTACTTTGGTGCCTCTTACATGTGTTCTACATATTGGAGAAATAAGAATGTTCAGTAGATATTTTATGCTCGTAACGAGACAGAAATATTTCGTATTTTAGTGCACTGCGGTCCACCCTAATTTTTCTTTTTGTTTTTTTTATTGTAGATTAGGGAATACAATGGACAGATTCAGGGGGTTACCAGCATTGGGTTTGCATTCTTGACGTTTGATGGAACCCCAGGAGCAGCAATCATTCCTCGAACCTCTAGTAAATTGTACACTTTCACAGATGAAGAACAAAAAACAATAGAAGAACTACGTGTTTGGGGAGCCAGTAATCTTTCCATCTCTGGGCCAGCAGTGAAATTGTCTGGTGTTCAGCCAAAGCTGTATTTTGACCTCACTTGCCAACTTATAGGGAAAGCAGAAGTGGATGGATCTTCCTTTCTTCTTAAGGTGGATTTTTAAATATTTAAGTATTAGGTTATTTATTTATTATATTCTCTATCAAGGCATTCCATTGGAATGTCTGCAGGATTTAACTGAATACAATGTGTAGCACACTTTGTCGAATAGGAATGAATGGATTCATTATGCTACATTTTTGATGGATTTCAGGTGCCCTTTAGTTATGCATAAGTCCTTTGGTGCTTCTATAAAGAAACAAAATGCAAAGTGTTACACTGCAGGAAAGCAGTTTCTGGGGACTAATCCTTAATATCATCAAAATAAAAGGGGATTTATGTAATTTTCCCAGATTAGCAAACTGTTACAGTGGACAGATTTTATCCTGAAATTCCTCTGTCTCTTCATTGGCAATCATGAGTTGATACTTAAACTATTAAAAGTGATGGGAAAAGTATTAAAAGTCTGATGCTTTTCATCTCAGTATTTCTGTTTCTGTATGGTAGCACCAGGAAACAATTGTCTTTAACCAAGTTTAATGTTTTTAGGCAAGTAGCAAATTTGTACATTATTCCTTTCGTTAAAGTAGCAAAGATGTTCTCATGCAGAACATTATTTACACTATATAGAAAAGAACGTTATTTAAACTGCATCTAGAACTTCTTCACAGTTCGAGTGGCCAAGGTCTGGAACGGGCTCCCAAGGGAGGTAGTGCTCTCCCCTACCCTGGGGGTTTTCAAGAGGAGGTTGGATGAGTATTTAGCTGGGGTCATCTAGACCCACCACTCTTTCCTGCTTATGCAGGGGTTTGGACTCGATGATCTATTGAGGTCCCTTCCGACCCTAACATTTATGAATCTATAATATGCCCTACAGCTCTTACAAACATTTTAATTCAAATGAATGGATGTCAAACAAAGCCGATTAAAATGTATTTCAGCACTTCATGAACTGTAAAATGTTCATTGCTCATTACCTCAATAAGTGGAAATTCATGCTGAGAAATCTTTTATAAGGGCATACACAAGTGATTCTTGAAGTATCATCTTTGCTTCACTTTCTATTGTTTGTTGCAAGTTTGAGTCTTGTTTTTTGTCAGTTTTATGTAATTCAATGAACAGCTTTGAGGGGGAAAATAACTGATGGACTTGTAAAGATAAAAAAAAAAACTGAAGAAGCCAGAGCATGGTAGACCAGTTTATTACACTAATAACCGTAACCTTGACAATGTCATTTTTGCTAGGAATACCATAAAAATATTAACTACGTAAAAAATATTTAAATTTAGAGGTCAGACAAACTTAGGAAATCAAGGACATATTGAATGTTATTATGGCATCATTTATCCATTCCTTTTTGCCCAGGTGATGCAGTGTTTCTGATTTTATATCAAATACTACAAGAATTATAATAGCTTTTGTTGTTCTTTAAGTGTCTATAAAACTACCCTTCTCTTGATTATGTTTTTGCTCTTGTTAAAGGACAGTAATTAATTTTGCTGTTTGGTGATCTGAAACAGACCAGCTTCTCAGTGGTTGCATATGTATATCTAAGTATATATGTTTAAATATATGTTAACCACGGACAGGCATTTCACTAGTAGTGCTAAATATGTCCTTTCAGCTCTGCAAGAATCAAGAACAAAGCATCTCACAGGTCTAGGGAGGGAGCATAGCAAAAGTATCAGGAAATGCTACAGGCATTGGCAAATCTAGGATTTTTAAAAGGGGGAGTTATTTGATGTGCATTGTCCCATTTAAATTAGCACCTATTTTTCTCCAGGTAAAAAAGAAAATAGAAGCTTCACTAATATGCTAGGGGGCCAGGAGTATATTATTCAGTTTAACATCAAAGTAAAAACAAATGTAACTTCATTGGAAGTTTGAATGAGTTAAAAATTGGAATGAGTTAAAAACAGTCTGCAGGGCTGTGAAATACGAGCTATATTACCAGGAGCAGCTAACAGGCAGCAGGATTGCAGAAGAAAGACTAACTTGATTAGTGGAATATCAAGACCATTAAATGGAGAGGGTCATTAACACCTGTAGAATAAAGAGTTTAGAAGGAGACAGGTAGATCAGGGGTAGGCAACGGTTTTTAGCTGGAGTGCCAAAAAACCCACAATGCCTGCCTTGGAAGGTGCCGGAGTGCCGGCATGCCAGAAAAACAGGTTCTGGGTAGCTGCTGATAGCCACAGAGCCCAGGCTGCTTGCAGCAGGGCTTCCATCCTCCCAGCCGGCTACTGGGAGCAGCCCAGGCTCCATGGCTATCAGCAGCTACCACAAATCTGGGCCAGCTGCAGCTGGGAGGCTGCAAAGAACTGCTGCCTCCCTGCCCTGGCCCTGGCTGTCTCCCAGACCTGGGCTCTGGGAAAACAGCAGGTGCCGGCACTGCGCCCGTTAGGGCTGGGGCTGTGGGCAGCATGGGGCTGGGGCTGGGGCCCACCGGCAGCGAGGGGCTGGGGCTGTGGGGCCAGGGCCTCCCAGCAGCCTAGGATTGGGGCCAGGGCCCACAGACAACAAAGGACTAGGGCTGGAGCCTGGTGTGGGCTGGGGCCCATGGCGGTGGTGGCGTTGGCTGGTGCTAGACCTGCGCAGGGCCGGGGCCCACCAGCATCACATGGCCGGGGCCTTTGGCAGCACCACGATGGGGCTGGGTCCTGCACAGGTTCACGGGCTCCGGCCCCATCCTGATGCTGCCAATGGCCCCGACCTGGCAGTGGCACTCTGCTGGGGCCCTTGGTGGTGGTGAGGGCTGGGGCCAAGCCTGCTGGCACCACTGCTGCGGCTGAGCCTGGGCCCAGCTCAGATCCCAGCTGGCTGCCAGGGCTGTCTGCACCTGACACTGTTGACGGCCCGGGCCCAGCAGCAGAACTGGGCTGGGGCTGGCAGCGAGGGCTGAGGCCGGGCACGCCGGCAGCAGCACGTGACCGAGGCCGGGGCCTGCACAGGTTGGCAGCGCCAGGACAGGGCCGGGGCCTGCACAGGCCAATGGCTCCAGCCTGGCAGCAGCTGGGACTGGCGGCGGTGGTGGTGCTGGCTGGGGCCAGGCCTGCCTGCAGCACATGGCTGGGGCCGGGGCCATCTGCAGTGCCAAGATGGGGCTGGGGCCCGTGCACATCCTCAGGCCGCGGCCTCATCGTGGTGTTGCAGATTGCTCCAGCCCAGCAGCTGCGCTGGGGTGGAGCAGGCGGTGGAGATGCTGGGCAGGGCCCAGCCCACCGGCAGCACGTGGCTGCGTCCGGGCCTGCCCTCAGTGCCGGGATAGGGCCGTTTGGCACACGTGCCATAGGTTGCCAACCCCTGAGGTAGATTTTAATGGATTCAGTTGACATACTCTACTATCTGAATCAAAATGCTGCTGCCATTGGCAGGCAGTTGGTTTTAAACTTTGGGTGGGTCAGAAATCAAAGGAGACGCAAGTGTACCCCTCTGGATCTGACCCTAGCTACAGACCAGGATTTCTTTGGACAGTATCTTTTATTGGACCAACTGCATAGCTGGAATAGAGTTAGACAAGTTTTCAAACTCTAAACAGTGTCTTCAGGTCTGAAGAGAAAAGCAAGCCTGGCTATAGTAAAATACAGTTGGTAGGGCTGTGAAATGTGAGGGTAGAAAGAGATCCCCAGGGGTAGCAGACAAAGAATTAACAGAACAAAAGAAGCTGACAACTGGGAGATCAGAAGGGATGAGGATCATTATTATCACCTTTCAGGTGTGGGAAGAATTCAAGAATTGGGTAGGTTATAATGTTCCCTACAACCAATATCAGTGTGAACTCCTTGGTTCCTAGTGTTCAGCCAGCTTATGAATTTTGGTTTCCGAGTTCACATTTTAAAGGTGTTAGGTAGACTTCCCTTGAGCACAAAGAAAGTGAAGTCACAGAGGGACTGCTTGTTTTATACTCCTAATGTCTGATTCCTTTATACATACATGTCTGGTTCTTTTTTATGTTTTCTGTGAGAGTTAATTCTGGTGTATAGATGCTATTTAGTTTCATCCATGTAGTTGCTATGAGGATACTTGGGATAGGGACAAACATTCAGAAAGCCCGAGCCTGAATTGATTCAGTCTTTGCAGGTTACTCTAACTTGCAGAGAGTGAACCGGTTTGCAGGTGAATAGACATTTGGCACATGCCTGCAGTGGCTCAAGCCAGGAGCCTGGGGGTGCTAGAGCAGCCCTCCCTTCCACAGGGAAGCTGAGCTGAGGGGAAAGGAGGTGTCACCAGCCCCGGCAGACCCACCCCAGTGGCTCTCTACCAGCTGGGAGCGATCTGGGCACACAGGGCTGCCTAGCCCCAGAGGGAACTCTTCCCCCTCTCCCCCATTGCTGCGGGGCTGGGAGGGGGACCCTGTTTGGTGTGGGGGAGCTCTTCTCCCTCCTTCTCCCACCCTTGTGGGGGGGCTCTGTAAGGCTGCCTGGCCACAGTGAAGGACTCTTCCCCCTGCTTCTTCCCCATCAATGTGGGGTGTGGAGGGGGGGTCTGGGATGCTGCCCAGCCCCAGAGGGGGACCTCTCCGCCCCCGCAGGACAGGGGGAGGCTCTGTTCCATGCTGTGGGGGAACTTTTCTCCCTCCTCTTTCTCCCCCCAGAGGGGCAGCAGGAGCACAGAGCTCAGCTGGACAGGGTGTGGCATGTAGGGACCCCCACACACTCTCCCCATGGCATGCAGCCCCCACTGCCTGGCAGCAGCAGCAGGCAGGGAGGTCAGGATGCTCATGCCCAGCACAGGCATAGCTCTGGCCAGCGCTGCATGGGGGGAGGGAGTGGAACCTACCTTATCACGGCTTTTCTCCCTGAGCCTGAGGCTGCAGTGGGGGACGCCCCGCACTGGGGCCAGCTGCTTCCCCTGCTCCCTGCTTTGTAGGTCCCGAACTCTGCCATGAGTAGAGGGAGCCCTGTTCCCTGCTTCCCCGCAGAGTCCAGTGCGGGTCTTTCCCTCCTGTAAGTGCAGAGCTGCAGGCGTGGTGCGGAGCCGCAATAGAGGCAGCCGGTACTATGCTGTGGTGGAAGGGACTTTTAAGCAGCACTGGAACACTACAGGGCATTGTTTCCTGAGCCACGCTCCAGGCGGCTCTGTTAGAAGGTGCACATGGGGTTTTCGTGGCACTGCAGGGTCATGAGATGCCCAGGGCCAGGTGCAAGCCCAAAGGGTGCTGGCAGAACATAAGCCTGTTACACTTGAAAGCAAAATCTCTACAAGCTAGCACCTCATGGATAGACAGGAACACCTGCATTTCCTCTCTTACTTTGGAATTGTCCACGTCAAATTCGTTGACAACAATCTGGAGGCTGTTGGCTCCAGATCGTGTTGGCTCCAGATCATGATGGCAATATACTTCTCCATGGTGAAGGGTGCCCTTCTGCTGATGCCCTGTCATGCACAGATGATGCCAACTTAGTAGAGATCTACATTAAGCTAGACCACCATATCCTGAAGCTTTGATGCCACAAGTTATCATTCCAGGCCCTCAGGATGATGCTCTTCCAGTAATTGGTGCTTGTGTAACATTCCCCAAAGCACTAGAACACTGTCTGTGAGTGGCCCTGGTGTACCCAGGCCAACATAGTTTACAGCATGGCATCATCCTCAACTATGTAGCTGTTGAGGGACAGGAGCTGGGAATATAACTGATGAGTCTTTGAGAGTGAAAACTGAACAGCTGTTTCCACTCCCAGTGAGAGCGGGGGCTGTCCCAGAGAGAGGAGAGGGGTGTCCCTGAGTGGTAACCAGTCAATTGGTGGTGCCTTCTGAGCTCAGCTGTCCTTGGGAACGCCTGAAGATGAGGTGTCCACACAAAGCATGTTGCGATCAGCCTTATGCTTCATCAGCCTCTTGGCTGTAGCAGTACATACTCTCACCGTGTTCTGCGGTGCTCCACATGATGGGCAGTTGAACAGGTTATGCCACATTTTTACGATGGTGCAAATTTTCTGGAAATTCCGAGTGCTTCAAATGACTGCCTGCCTATATACCCTTAGTGATAATCAGTGTTGAGTCCTTGTAAGCCCTGTGATTTTCAATCAAAAGCATATTAAAAGGCTTTGATTTGATTCCAAGGCTTTGTTTTACCCAGGCTTTTATTGCATTTGATGCTCAGTCCAAGCCTGCCAAATAGTCATTAACAGTGCTGTGCAAAGTGATAAGCAAACAATATAATGGTATGATATTATTATTTTCACAGTGGTATAACATTGTTAGAGTAGCAGGGCCGACACGTGGCATGCTTGGCACAAGCGACAGAGGTAGCCTCTCTGTGTGGCATGCAGCAAAGGAGAGACAAGCAGCACAGCTGCAGACAGGGCAGAAAGCAGAGCAGCAGATCATGCAAGGAGTACAGGGCATGGAGCTGAAAGCAGAGCAGTGGATCAAGCAGAGGAAGGGGATTGGAGTGGCACTCTCGGAGGTGTGGGTCTAATTTGTGGCATGCTTGCCAAAAAGATTGGCCTCTGCTAGTTTAGATTGTAATCTACCCAAAATCCTAGTTTTCTGAAGAACTGCCAATAAGATGGTCTCTCCCCATCTTGTATCTGTGTAGTTGATTATTCTTATTTAAATGTCGTGTTTTGTTCATTTTGAATTTAATCTTGTTTATTTGAGATCACTTCTATAGTTTGTCAAGATCATTTTCAATTCTAATCCATTCCTTCAAAGTGCTTGCAACCTTACCCTGCTTGGCATTGCCAATAACTTAATAAGTGTATTCTCTGTTTTAGCATGCAAGTTATTAATAATTTTGTTGAATAGTACCAGAGCCAGTACAAATCCCCTGCAAAAAGCCCTATTTTATACATCTTTCCAGTATGACAGTAACCATTGATTACTCTTTGACTACAACTGGACTCTAGTTTCCTAACTTGTATATGAAAATGCCACGTGGGATTGTGTCAAAAGCCTTTGTGAAGTCAAAATACATTGTATCTGCTGCTTCTAGGTCAGGGGCTGTCAACCGAGGGTACATGTACCCCTAGGGGTACTTAGAAAGTCTGTAAGGGGTATGCGCAGGTGGGCAGGGACAGAGCGTGCCCTGGGGCGCTGCGGCAGCGTCTCCCCTGACATGTTCCCATATGTTGTCTCTCGCCCGGGGCGGGGAGGGGCACGCCAGGCACCGCGAGCTCCACACAGCACACTGCGGCACGCCCCGCCCCCAACCCAGCTCGCACTCCTGATTGGCTCCTGCCAATAGCTGATGGCAAGGAGGTGCTGCGGCCACCCCCTGCCTGCAGAGCCGTGAGGGCAGAGAGGCGCAAAAGGGTCTGAATGGCGGGGGGAGGGGGCAACTGTGTTTGTCTGCCCAGTCCCAGAAGCAGAGCGGCGGGGGGAGAGGAGAGAGCAGTGGCGCCCCTCTGTGGACGGACGTGGGGTGCAGGGGGCTTGCATGCAGCTGCCGCCGTTGTCACGCACCCCATGCCACAGTCGCATGCTGCTTTCCCACAGCGAGTCGCATGTGCAGCTCTGAGGGTTGGACAGACAGCATGCGATTGGGTGGGTGTGAGGCACTTTTATCTAACGCTGATTCAGTTGGCTGTTAGATAAAAGTACTGTACCAGAAAGCCCTGCTGAAGCGCGTGCTCTATACCGATGTTGGGTGAGCTGGGTCAAACTAATGTGATGCCTCTTCTGGGCATGCGCTGCACTTGGTGTGGGGGTGTGCCGAGCTGAAAGTAAAGCGCTGGTGGGGAGGGGGACTGTATTGTTTTTTCATGTCTGTCAGCAGCCTTTGTCCGTCTTCCAGCCTTGTGGAACTTTTCCGTTTTCTTTCAGCTTGCAGGGATGATCCTTAATGGCCCTGAGGTTCTCTACGTATTCAAGGGTGGATACATTTAACACACTCATACATTGTGTTGACTTTGACCTTGGCCATCTCACTAGTCTCATCACCTTTTCCAGAACATTCCTGAGCACATTAAACAGCACTGATCCCAACCCTGTTATTTGGGGGACTCCACTATTTACTACTTTTTATTCTGAGAACTGAACATTTTTACCCATTCTTTTATTTTCTATTCTTAAGATAATTTCTGATCCACAAATATATTTTATCCCCCTGCCCATGACAACTTAAGTTTCTAAGGTGTTGAAGGGTTTTTAAAAGTCGAAATACACTATATTGACTATATCAGCCTGATCCCTATGCTTGTCAAGCCCGGTAAAGAACTCTAGGTTAGTAGGAAGGCAGACGCATAGTTTACAGACCCTTTTTTCCCCATGCTTTCCCCATGCTTTCCCCATCCCCAGCTACTTTTTTTTTTTGTCTGAGCCATTACACCCACTGTTGTTTGCTTTGATAAATTGTTTGTGCAAGACCCTGCCATGTTGTTATAGTTTAGTTTAGAAATCAAAGTGCAGTTTTAAGAAGCTAACCATTGTTTAATCATCTGTTTTTAACAGTGTAAGTCTGAGTGCTTCTGAGGTTCCAGACACATCATCTGCTTTTGTTGGCAATCTTCCCTGTATTGGTTGGACACAAGCACAAATTTATACTGTATTATCTTGCATCCTACACATACCTTTTTCCAAAATTCATCTGCTGGAAATTGGTGCATGCATTATAAGCGAAGAAATACAATAACAGCAGTTTCTGCCTCTGCTGGGAGAAACAGCTAAAGTAATGCTGCAGTACTGCACATAGTGCTCCCTCCTTGCTGCGTATGGAGACTATCTCTTCTTCTTCCTCCCCACCCTCCACCTTTCCCCATTGGCAGAGGCTTCAGCTGTAGAAGCCACTACTCTGTTATGTACTTCTATTTACTAGTATTTTCAAGGAAAGATCTTCCTGTTTATTCTGTTTTTCAAAAATAATGTGCACATGTTGTTTGGTGGTATGTTGTGTACAAGAAAATATGGTGTTTGAATGGCATATATCATATGACAGCAAAGTATCCTCAAGGAATCATTATACTAGAAACCTTCAGTGCCTGTAAAAAAAAAGTTTTTCTTTCCAAACTGCCTAGATGCAAAGGCTTTTCCACTGTAGCCTGCATATATTGATAGAGGAATCTTTGAAAGAAGTTAGTCTAAACAGCAGTAAGTCCCCTCCAGCTGAATCCAGATGTTACCATAAATTCAAAAGATGGGTTTTGAAGGTTAGGTATAATTTTTTATATCAGAGATTAGTTTGGTTTTTTACCTCCCTCTTCCCAATCCAGATGACTGTTCTAAAAACTCAAGTTCATGTTAACAGAGGCCCATATTATCTCTAGGCATTCCCCCTGAGCAGTCTTTGTAATTTCTCTTTGCTGGATCTGTTCTACAAGAAACTTAATTTTTTTGAAAAGAGATTTAACAAAAGTAAGATATGTACTAAGCTATTAGGCCTCTTCCTTCATAAAAAGGGATCTTTCTTTCCTGTTCCAGTGCCAGTTTTCATTGGTCAGTCCTCTGAATATCAAAGCCATCAAAAACATCTCTCTAATCAAATATGGTTATGGCATATACCATTTTCCTGGGCATCTGCAGCCCCAGATGCAAAAATCCAGAGGAACCCTGCACTAGGTCTTATCTCTTCCCTAGCTTAACTGTTAATTCATAACTCCAAAGCTGTTGCTGGTACCTATTTAATCAACTACAAAAGAGAAGTGAATACTGGTGTAACACATAAGTTCAAGATAATGTTACACTCAAACTTAGCAGCCTTTCTTCTGTTCTGCATTTGCATGTGACCTATATTCTGTTCTGGTTTAATGTGGGTTCTGCTTTACAGAAATAACTGTCTGTCAATTTAGCAGCTTTTTTTCAAACTTCTACATGTCCAGGTTCTATTAATGTCTAAACACATATTTAAGAATCTACCTTTGGAAAATTTGATCTATAATTTTTAGATGAGGGCATCTCACTAAGATGGGGACATACCCAAACTGGGTATGTAATTCATACTTAATATGCATTGTCCAGAGGGTTAACATATATAAAAAATTGGAAGACTTTTTAACAAATCAAAACTTGAATACAGAATGTTTCACAAACCATACAAATTTACCTCCTTGCAGTGCATAACTAAAGGATAAACGCTCTAATATTTGCTTTACTGGTGATAAACTGTGTAGTAATATTTATCTATTTCTAGTATTTGGCACGTAAAAATATTCTGGAGGTCTTATTCCACATTCTTTAAATGAGAAGAAAATAATGCTAATGAATCAAGTGGGAGATTTTATTCCTTAAAGAATAAAGGTTGTTACTTTGCTAAGGTAGGTATGTTTTTTGTAATAATTTCATCTAAAAATACTCAGTTTTTAAATATTATATCTTTTGCATATTGAATGTATGAAATGGGATAATTGGTATAATTGATATTGATATTGATATGGATATAAATTGATACTGATATTGTTTCTTTTTCACTGCAGGTGTGGGATGGCACAGAATGTTCCTACCAGTCCTGGAAGGTGCCTGTGGAATCAAGTGATCTTGAAGGAGATAAAGTTCTCATTCATAAGCTGAGAAATCTAACAGTAGACATTCTAGTTTATGATAACCATGTACAATTAGCAAAATCCCTGAAGGTAACCTAAAACTAAGCATTTCTAACTTTTTAATTTACTTGAGGTTCACTTCATACAAGGCAGCAGTTGAGTTCTGCTAGTAATTAGATAGTTTCAAATGTGGGTTTTAGCTTTATAATCTTTCCTGTCCCTGCTATTTCAATTCAAACCTCCTTCAGTGTGTGTGAAACATCCTCATTACCTTGCAACTACCATGAAGTATCCTTCCAATTAAACCGTTTTTTCCAGAGACTGTAACATATAAATCTGAAAATTATGCATCACTGAAAATATTATATATTCAAGAAATGAAAATGTATTTCTTGATACTGACGTAAAGTGGAGTTAAGTTTGTAGTCCCCTAAAGTGTTGATTGTAGTCAGAAGAGGGCGTGATTTATTTGGTGAACTCTGTTGCATTCTGCAATACACATTTGTTTTAGTGGGTCAGTAATGATTATGCTTACGTGGGGAAAAGAACAACATAATTAAACATTTGATCTTTAGCAACAGTGCCATCTTGCTTTGGAATAAAATAGGTTAGTATAAAATGTAGCTTTCATTTTATGGCATAACTTGTGTAAATATCCGATTTGATATGTACAATCTATCAGAAAATGAGGATAAATGAGGGGTTTTTGTTGCAAATATTAATCCAATTTTACAAATACACGTAATTTATTATATTAATACAGTCATAAAGAGATGTCTCATGTGCATGTGACATAACAAAATGGTTCTGATTTATGCTTACTAAATCTGGGTGTTAGAATTGTTTTCATTATTCTTAATTTTTTTCTATAATCTACATTTTGCTAGCTGATGTAGATTTACTGCAGAAGCAACATGGAACCATTGTTTAGATAATTAAGGGAAACGGGTATATTTTTATGGTTTTTAGGAAGATTTATTTTACAGAAAATTCCTGGGTGTTTCTAATACTACCCACAATTATGATGTTTTAATAGAACTTGTGTGCATCCAAATCTTAAAATGTAAGAACATACTGCGTTAAGTGCTTTCACTAGCCGTCTCAACTTCCCTGGTTTCCTTTTTCACTTGCTCCTTTATCTCCTACACCTGTATCTTCAGTAGACAGAAAAGATCCTTTGGGTAAATGTGATATCTTTTATTAGACCAGCTGAATAATTGGGGAAATTGTTTTTTACAAGCTTTTGGGCACACACCCCCTTCTTCAGGCATAGGAAGAGTCTGCTGGTGTTTGTATACTCTGCTGGGTGGAATAGAAGCTTAAGCCAATATGCAAAATGCAGGTCGGTAAAAATGAAAATGCGAGGCAGGGAAGACCAGAGGGGATGGGAGTTAATAGGTGTGAGACAGGTAGGTGAGGGGGAAAAGAGAGGAGTGTAGACCAATGACAAAATATATCTGGGAAAATGTAGAGAAGTTACCTGGGATTATTGGATGGAGGCAAGTTATAATTGCCATAAATCCAATATCTATATTTAGTCCATGATTTTTTGTATCTAGTATATTTATGAAGTGATGTTCATAGGCTTGTCTATAAAAGGTGTTTTGTAAATCCTCTTTGAGGATTTGAACTGAGAGATTGGAGAGAGTGGTTGTCTCGTGAGAAATGCGCACCCACAAGTAATTGGGTATTTTTGTCTGCTTGATTTTTGGTGTGTGTTCATTCTGGTACGCAGTTGTCGTTCGGTTTCTCTTATGTAGTTTCCATCAGGGCATTCAGTGTACTGGATGAGATCTATTACATTTCTGGAAGTGCAGGTGTAAGATCCAGGAATGGTGATGGTTCTGTTGTGGGAGTGGTAGAGGTGGTTGGCAGGTTTACATTTCTTGTCCCGGGATTCCACTGGATATTAAAGCCAGAGAAACCCTTACAAATCTCTAGTTTGACACTTTCATAACAGAATTTTATCCAGTATAATAGCCAGGGTAGTTAATGTTTTATTAACTCATTTGAATGGAGAATTAGTTAACAGACTGCTAACATTACACACTGACCTGCATAGTGTTAGCTAGTCATATTTAAAGTCTGTTGGGAAGAAAGATTTTATCAGGACTAGTTTACACAGTGCTGCCTTGTGACTCACATAGTGAGAATTAAGTAATCACCATCCTATCAACTATTTTGTCTCTTCACAATCATGTAAACATGGAGATCTCCTACTTAAAATTATTTCTAGGAAGGTGTTTGCAAGTACAACTTAATGAAACATCTTTTTGGGACATAGAATATGTTAGCTGTAATTATCTGTCTGTATTGGTCCCAACTGCAAAAGCCACCAGATGCTTTTTGAACCTGGTTTCCTAATGTAAAGTAAAACAAAGGATTTTTCTTATCTTTCTGCAATAAAATTAATGCATTCTTCTATTGAAGAATAGACACTTTCATGGACCCAGAGGAACAGACTTCCATCTTCAGCTCCCTCTGTGCAAAAATGAAGTTTATTTCCAACCTATGGGGACTTTTTACCATATTGTACCATCTACACTTTTCCCAGAGCCTGACAAAGGGACTTTGATTCCTGAAAGCTTGCACAAAAGGACAATTTTCTTGCCATTTTCCAGTTAGTCTAATAAAAGATATCATTTTGAAACCCAGAGTTCTAGTTTTTTGTATGTCTTCTTCTATTGAAGAATGCATTATTTGTTTCCTTGTTTCAGTATGTGATATTTAGACATTAGGAATGTTTTGTGCCGTGTTTTAAGTATGGCATGCATCTTACTAGTCCAAGTTACTGTGTGCCTGGTTTTGTTTGTTATTTTTATCCCCTTCTATCCCTTTATATTTCTGTTATAGACAAAGTCAAATTTATGTTAGGTACTTGCATGGCACTTACTATTATGCTTTCTCAACACTCCACAGTTCATTTCTCTCCATGAGGTAGGGAAACTGCTTTATCCCCACACTACCTGAGACTAACTAGAGGATAAAGAGACTCGATGGCCACATTCGGACATGCAGGGGAGTGTGCTCGCAGCAGGACAAATTGCCTCAGTGTATGCACGTGCACTTCATTGTGGGACAAACTGTACTGTAATGGGCAAACTGCCCTTGTCTAGCTCCTCCCGGTTCTTCAGCTAGGGGGGGAGCTAGATGCTGGGACCAGAACCAGTGCTGGCCCCAGCAGTCTTACCTGGTAGCCTGGAGCAGCAGGGGCACAGGTTGGGCAGCACGGAAGCTTGGCCGCCAGCCAAGGCATTGCTCTGGATGGCCTGGTCTCCATGTCTGTATTATGCTGATCTTTGTGCATGTTTTTTTTGTTACCAGGAAAATCCAGTATCAAATAGTCACCCCATGCTGCAAATTTGCAGTGCGAGGCACATTTTAATGTTCACCACATGTAGTTTGTGGTACTACAAAGAGGTTTGCAGTGCCGGAAACCTCGCGCCCCTGCATGTCTGGATGCAGCTTGTGAAGCAGGGTCATGGTGAAGTAGGAGATTGACAAGCCTCTCTGAATTCTAGGAAGGATTGATTTGAGATTTTTGTGGTGTTATTGAAAAGGCTGTTGAGAGATTGATGAAATGGAAGGAAGTGACAGAAGGCAATGTATAAGGATGTTTAGTAAAAAATTAGAACAGTTAACAGGCTAGGTAACAGCTGTATCTGACCAGGTAGACTGGAAAAGGGGAAGCTGGGAGAAAAGGAAAGAGACCTGAAATGTTACCCACATCCTTGTTATTGCCAAAGGACAGAAGAAGGAAGAGGCTGGTTTTGTATCTGTGGTGGATAGGGAAGTGACAGGACTTGGTTCAAATCTGGATTTGAGTTGGAGGACCAAAGAAACACAGACAATGGTCCCAAGATACTAAATCTGCATTTTCTCAAATGTTAAGAAAGCAGCCCCTAACCATAAAAGTAAGTGATTTCACAGCATGATTAGTCGAATAGGCATTCATTTGTCCCTGAAATTCACTAGAACTTTAATTGCATACATTTTCTTGACTAAAGGCTAAACCTGAAATGTAAAAGTTAAATCTGCTTTGTATTCATTTTACAGCATTTACTTTTTGCTGTAATAGATGGATTGTATTTAGGGAAGATTGTAATAAAAATGCTGATTCCAGGTACTGTATGCTGAAACTTTACAAGTCTTGAAGTTTAATGGCTGTGTGCACTCAGTTTTGCTTGTTTGTCCAACAGAATAAACTAAAATGACTCCTAATTAAAACTGGTGGTTCTTCGTAAAAGAGAGAGTTTACTGAATGGCTTACTAATATAATAAGTAGGTTGTCTATACTTTTTAACAGAGAAAAATTGATTAAACTTGGCTATTTTATTCCATTTAATTCTTCATGTTTCTTGTTCTGCAGTGATCAGGAAAGCATTTAAGCCTGTGTTTGACATCTCTTGAAAATAGTGGGTGCATCTACAAGCATAGTTAATGAGAAGCAATTATGTCTGGTGCGTGTTGTGCCAGAGTTTATTGCTCCTGGGCACTGTGTTTGAATGTGTGCCTGGGACCACAGTGTGTTGAGCTGGGGTGGAGCAATCCCAGGCTGGCAGAAGGCATATTGGGTCAGCCTGTGCAACCCTGCTTAACAGGGTGGGTCAGGCTGCTTTAACCCAGCTCAGCATTCTGCGGAGGGGCTGGCTGGGGCACAAGGGTGCTCTAGTTCAGGATTTATCAGCATGCAGTTCCCACACTGAAGCACCCTCCTACCCCAGCCAGCCCTGTCAGCATCTACACGTGTGTTGCTGTGCAGTAAATAACTCTGCCTTAGGATAGTACTTGTATTTACAAGTTCTGACATGCCACAGAGATAAGTAGTTTACCGCAGCCTAATAGAGCTTCATGTGTACATGCGAAGATTTTACTGCTGACCTAATTAGGCAGCTCCACAGTAAAACATCTCAGGTAGACACACCCAGTAGGAGTTAAGCATGTTTAAGAGCTTTTCTAAATCAGAGGGCATAGAAGAGCCCCCAGAATAGGGCCTGTATGCTGGGATTTTGGCAATTTAAGTTCGTAGAAGCAAGAGAATGCTACACTATTCATTGAGACATTTTTTTCTGCTCTTGAAAGTCCTTCATAATTTTGTTGTCATGTAAACCACTGATAAAATAGTAGGTTACACTTTCTAATATTGTCATGCATCATTTGCAACAAGAGCTGCAGTTTGGAAATTGTGTTTAATGTAAAAATAAACTAGTTTATACAAACTTTGTCAATATAAGAACATTGGAAGACAATGTAAAAACAAAATCTTTATTTTAGTGTACACTACAGAAGTTCAAAAGGATTTAAAAGGAACAAGACATCTGTGAGTAAACAATAGAAAGTGTAGAGAAGCTGGTTGGGATGCTAGAGTCAATTTATAACTGATCACAGAGCATGATGTCACAATCACTCTTCCCACAGGAATATGTTTAAAACACACAGGGCACGTCACACAAGATATTTACTGCAGAGGTGCCTAATTAGCTCTGCAGTAAACATCTCTGCATCTACACATGTGGCCTATTAGGCTGCAGCAAACTAATAAACTCTGCAGAAGGGTGGTACTTATAAATACAAATACTGTCCAGCTGCAAAGTTTTTTACTCAGCAGCCCTGCATGTGTAAATGTTGATGGTGGCTAGCTGGGGCACAAGGGCCCTTCACTGTGGAGGCTGCCTCCCACACTAGAGCATCCTCGTGCCCCAGCCAGCCCTTCCTCAATGTGTTGAGTCAGGTCGGAGCAGACCCGAGCTGGCAGGCTGCCTTCTGCCAGCTGGGGCTGCTCCAACCCGGCTCAACCTGCTGCAGTCCCAAAAACATGTTCAAACTCAGCACGCGTGAGTCATAAGCTGTGTCACATGTTGCACCACAGTTTATTGCTGCACGCTAATAGCATGTGTAGATATGCCCGCAGGTTCACAGCATATGCCATTGAAAACTCAATATTTGAATGTAACGTGTATTTTTTTCCCAGCAAGATTTTTCTGTTGAAAAAGCTGAAGATAGCTAGATAATAGCTACATTTTATTTGCTACTGATAAATCATCTTTACTTTGCATAGAGTAGCTGTGTTCATCTTCCCGTATCAGGTAAGTTTGTGGTTCTTCAACGTTGTTCCTGAAGTATTTTTCCTCCAGACCTCTTAGGGCCTAGGCAATAAGAAAACATAGTACCTTTGCAGCCATATAAGAGGCCCTCCTTAAATTGGCATAAACAAAGGTAAGGTCTTCTTTCTGTACCCAGAGCATTATTGCCCATTTTCAAAAGGGGAGGTGGCATTTCTAAAATCTTTAGTTCTTTGTTCCCTTAGCATAAGCGAGTGTGTGCACCTGTTCCTTAACACTGCCCTCTCTCCTTACACAGTTTGACCTAGCACATTTGATCTCATTATGAACTGCAATATAGAATGCTGACATGGATCAACAGATCACTAGTGCATGTTGTACAGGCATGTTGTACATTGAGATTCACAAATAGAGATTAGATACTTAGATACTTAATATTTTCTGATCAGTAACATAACAGGCTCCAAAGGTGAGTATAAACAAATTATTGACATAATTACCAGCTTGCTCTATTGACCTGTGCTAGCTTCTTAATGGCTGCTGCTGTAAACCTTATTTAAAATATTGTGTGTTGTTTTAAATAAATGCAGACATGCCAAGTATATTATGAGAATTTGGTCTGATGAGCATGTGTGTGCTTCAGCCGTTATTATGGTTATTCACCATATGTGTTTCATAAACCTTTTTTAAAACTTTTTTTTAATTTTCATCGTTGAACTCTAGTACCTATTTCTACCATGAGTTTTCACCCTGTTCTATACAACGTGTTTTGTTGTTAATTGGTATTTTGATTAGCTGAAAATCAACATACCAATCAACAGTATAACATATGTTTTATTTATTCATATTTGTAGACAGTTCAGAATTGTAATTCATTAGTACAATTATTCTGATTCAAATAAGGAAAGCTTTTTTTGTCTTTAAATGCTAGTCCTCAAAGAGTACTAATATAGAGTGGTTGTGAATTATTTAATTTTAAACAAAATTATACGTTAGCACTGGCTAAAGTTTTTATAGAAGTGCTGTATGCTTTTTCTAAATATATTTTCTGAATTGGCATACTGTCACTAACAGTGTCTTTTGCTTGCTTTGGTGCTAACAATATGCAATGCTGCCTCCCAAAGGAATTTTTTAATACTGCACTTTGCCTTACATGGTACATAGTTCTAGCTAACTTGATTTTTCTGTTGATATTCATAACTGTATGAGTTAATATTTGGCTTTACTTGCTATAATAGTTATCAAATCTCAAAAAAATTAATTGGAGTTGCCAACAATGGACAAGCATGCTATGTATGGATACATTCAAAATGCAATCAAAAGTAATATTCTGTAGGTCAAAGAAACTTGGAGAGCTTTATCATTCATTAATACACTGCAGCATAGTAATTTCATTTTGAAGTTCAAAACAACTTGTAATGTGCAGCAATGGCTTGTAAATGCTTGTGGGGGGGTGTTGTTTTTTTTTAATCCAGTATTTCTTATCTCTTTTTTTTTTGAGTAAGTGATAGTTAATGTCCAATTACATAATACTCAGGTGACTCATTTTGTGCTCTAGAAATTGTTCATTTGCCTCCATTGTGTAAGCGGTTATTTTATAAAAACACAGTTCCAAAATTGGTGTTTAACTTCCTCAGATCTTGGTAAATCTCGTCATTTGGGCAATTAAAAGACCCAAGTCATAGCTTATCAAAAAGTTTTATTTCTGGGGGGGTTTTGATACAAGTAGTAATACAGAACTTAACTATTAAACAATATGTACAGCTCAGGAATTCTTGCTGTTAGTCAAATTTATAATATGGTTTGTCTTGCATGTTTTTTTTTATTGATTCAACTAAAAAAAAAAACTTGTACATGCATGGTTCAGGCTTTTATTCACTTTTCAGACTGAAAATTGAGGCCAGTAACCCAAAGTTGACGCTACTGTCTGACCTTCATAGTCACTCTCATTTTAAAACAAAAGTCATAATAGCACTTTGAGTAAAATTTTTACTACTTGATAGACCATAATTCTTCTGAATTTCCTCACCATTTTAGAAAGGGAAGGGAGAACAAAGTTAATTTAAAAACCAAAACCAAGGTGCAAGAAACTGTGTTTACCCCTTGTGAAGCTATAACTTCTTGCTCCAGTAATCTCTTCAGTAGTTTAACTTGGCATTCACTGTTGTTAAAGAAGTTTGTGGTATTGTACAAGTAATAGAACATCCTGTAAGAAATAAATACTAATATATTTTTAGTATCCCATTAGAATTTTTAACCTGTAATTTATTTTATGCATTGTGTAATCAGGTTCCAAATAATTGTAACTTACTCCTTGGCCTAGTCTGACTATATGGTGTTTTCTTTGAATTTGTTTTTTAAAATGTTGTTATCCATATACTACTAGTAGGCAATTCAACATCATCCTTAACTTCTTTATGTACTCACTTCTGAGGCTTTTCTAACTTAATTCTGCAGCTGACAGTTCCATATAAATAACCTTCTTTCAACACTGAATCTTTTTTCTGTGACCTACTACCTTTTCTGATCTCACAGCTCTTCAGCTATTTCTAATTGACTTCTCTCAGGCTTCTTATTTTCTCCCTGGAAGATTTATTCTAGTTATGCTAGATACGTGAGGGTATCCCTGTGTCACTGTATGATTTCACGTGAAGTTCAAGTCTGGTTGGTTTTTTTTGCCTACTTGCTAACATTAGCCCATAAAAGTTTTGTTTTAAAACTGTATTTTGGGGCACTGGGAATTGAAGCTGCAGACCAGTTACCAGTTTGTCAGTGACATTTTCCCACTTCTCTCTTGTTGGATTAATGTACGTACTATCTTTCTAGCATGCTGCTCCAGATGGATAAATAAGAGGCTTGTACTGTCTTTTTGAGTATACCAGTACATTTGGAACACTGGGGGAAAATGAATGTCAAATCTTACTTTTGTAGA
Source organism: Alligator mississippiensis (assembly GCF_030867095.1). Taxonomy (NCBI): domain Eukaryota; kingdom Metazoa; phylum Chordata; order Crocodylia; family Alligatoridae; genus Alligator; species Alligator mississippiensis. Next base: position 42,864,573 of record NC_081827.1, read on the forward strand.
AACTAGTGTCATTTATACACATACCTTTTTGTCCTGTGATGTGTCAGAGATCCATTAATCAAGTCTGCTCTGTACACAAGTTGTTGCGAACTGCACTGCGCTGAGTGCCGTTCTCATAAGTGGCAAAACGCACATCAGCACACAGAAAACGTCAGGATGCGCTTTTGAACTAAAGCACCTCTAATGTGTTTTAGTTCAAAAGCACACCACCAATATTTTCTCAGTGCTGACATGCATTTTGCTGCTTATACAACTGCAAGTGTCACAGTGCCAGGCACTTTCCAAAGCTCCCGGTGCTGCATTGTTCCATGTGTAAAAATGCCCTAGTTTCTTATGTTCATAGTTTCCTAGTTGTTAGGGTTGGATTGGATCTCAATAGATCATCGAATCCGAGCCCCTGCCCTGGAAAAGAGCGCTTGGGTCATATGACTTCAGCCAGGTGCTTGCCCAGTCTCCTCTTAAAGACCCCCAAGGTAGGGGAGAGCACCACCTCCATTGGAAGCCTATTCCAGATTCTGGCAACCCTTACTGTAAAGAAGTTCTTCCTGATGTCCAACCTAAATCTGCTCTCTGTCAGTTTGTGGCCATTGTTCCTAGTTATTCCAAGGGGTGCCCTGGTAAACAGAGCATCTCCAATTTCTTGCTGCCCTGCACCCCGATGAATTTGTATACTGCCACAAGATCCCGTCTCATCCTTCTCTTGCAGAGGCTGAAGAGATCCAGGTCCCTCAGTCTCTCCTGGTAGGACCTTACCTGCAGGCCTCTAACCATCTGAGTGGCCCTCTTTTGGACCCTCTCAAGGTTATCCATATCCCTCTTGAAGTGTGGTGCCCAGAACTGGACACAATACTCCAACTGCGGCCTGACCACTGCTGCGTAGAGGAGAAGTATCACCTCCATGGACCTGTTCGTGATGCACCTGCTAATGCATGATAGAGTGCAGTTAGCTTTACTAGTCACTTCGTCATATTGCCGGCTTTTATTCATCTTGGAGTCAACTATGACTCTGAGATCCCTTTCTGCTACTGTGCTGCTGAGGTCATCCCTTAGCTTATAGGTGTGTTGGTGATTCCTTCTCTCTGATGCAGTACTTTGCACTTGTCTTTATTCAACTGCATCCTGTTCTTTTCTGCCCACTTTTCCAACCTGTCCAGGTCCACCTGGATTTGATCCCTTCCCATTAGTTTGTTTACTTTACTCCATAACTTCGTGTCAGCCGCAAATTTAGACAGAGTGCTCATTGCTGATTGTTTATCTGTTCTTACTCTGAAGGAAAAATAAAAAAGAGAAACTTCCCTCTAAATGTAGCAGTAGTAGTAATAATAATACAAAAAGGTTTTGAAATGTGACAAATACAATATGGTTCAAAACCTCTTCCATTCAAATTTTAAAGCTTTTTTTTCATTGAATGAGCTTAATTTAAAGTGCCCCACTCATTTTGCAGCATGGAGACACTGATGCATATGATGCTGGAGTATGGTGGTTACCATGTTCCAGCAGACTCAATTAATTGAGTCTCCTTCTGCGTGCTGTAGACCAGCCTCCCTGCATGTGTATAGGAGCCCTCATTTTTCATTTTAAGAAAGTAACTTTCTATCCTTCATGGTTTTGCAGAAAGTTTTAACGGTATGAAGTGAATGTATCCTGAAGGTTCCGAAACCAGAAGGAAAAGAAACTAAAGCTTATTTTAAAAGAATCATTTTTGTAGCCTGACTTGTGACTTGAATGTTTGAGGTTAGCAATGTTGAAAATATAGCGAGGGACAATACGATTAAGATCTTTAAGATGGAAGAATTTATTGCTCTAATACAATGTAATGCTTAAGAAACCAAATAACACAGAATCATAATTATACAAACATGAAAGCTTATACCAGTGATTAGTATTTATCTTACAATTTATATTACTGTATACTTAAGCTGTAAGAGACCTGAAAAATTAGGACACAGTTCTACAAATGAGCCCCATGATCACTAAAATGGAGCAGCAAAAAAAGCAAAAATAATTTTGGATTACATCAACAGGAATATTAGATGTAAGACTTAAGAGGTGATAATGATGCTCTGCTTACCACTGGTTAGGGCTCTTTCAGAGTGTTATGTGCTCTTCTTGGCCCCACGTTCTAAATAGGGGTAAGGAGAACTTGAGAAGGGTCCCGAGGTGGGCGACAAAAATGATAAAGGGCTTGGAAGGCAAGCCATACACAAAGCACTTGTGAGAACTGAGCATTTTTAGCAGAGATTATGGGGGTACATGATAGCAGTCTTCAACTATCTGAAGATCTTATCTCCCTCTATACAAAGGGCAGGACCCTTAGCAGTGGCTTGAAGTTGCAGCAAAGTAGGTTTAGATTGGATATCAGGAAAAACTTCTTCACTGTTAGAAAAGTGAAGCAGTGGAAAAGAATGCCTAGGGAAGTTAAAGAACCTCACAGTATTGGAGGTGTTAAGCACTGGTCGAGGATGATCTAGGAGTAGCTACGCCTGTGATCTGCTATGGGTATTTCTTCTCCATGGGGGCAGGAGGGAATTTTTCCCCCTCCTGCTGCTGTGTGTGTGTGGATGGGGGTCTTTATTCCTCAGAAGTATTTGGTATTGGCTACAGCCAAGGCTGGGGTTTTTGACTATTACTGATATGTAGGAGGTGCACACAGGTGCACATGTACCCCCTAACATTGGCTGCTGCCAGCAGTGCCTGTGGGTGGTCACTGCTCGCCACCCCACCCCCACTCCCCCTTGCTGCAGACACTGCCGCCAGTTGCCGATTGATGCTCGCCACCCTGGTGTCGACGCCTGTGTGTGGTCACTATGCCCGCCCAGCCTTGGGAGGCACATGACATTCATGATTTTGACTGAAGTGTGCCAGTGCTCTTCCTTGGACTTAAACCCAGAAGTGCTGGGTAGAGGGTCAGAGGGTCTTGCCCTTTGCTCAGGGTCAGACTATGTTTCAGATCAGGAAGAAATTTTCCCCATGATCAGATTGGTATAGACTGCAGGGGGATTTGCTGCCGCCTTTAGCAGGGGCATGGCCGTCTTCCTTCAATCTCTTGAGCATAATTTAATAACCAGCAGAATGTTGGCCTCTGGTCCCCCTGCTTTACCTGTGGCAGATTAGGGTGTTATGTCTTGTGGTTGTGTTGGGATTGACTGTGTAGTTTTGCTAATAGGTTAGACAATGGATTTATATAGGATGGTTTGGATAGCAATGATCTTGCTCCTAGCAGGGGGCTGGACTAGATAACCTATGAAGATCCCTTCCAGCCCCATTTTTCTATGATTCTAGGTATCAGAAGTTGGTGTGAAGTTGTCTTCCTCAGAAGCATGGACCGTTGGCTATAGCCAAGGCTTCGGATTTTGACCGGGTTGTAGTGATACTTCAGCTGGAACTTAAAAAACATATAGGTTCCTGGCTAGAGCATCTTACTCCACCGCAGAGGGCCAGACTGATTGCTACATTTGGGATCAGAAAGTGATATTACCGTACAATTAAATTGGCATGGACTGTGGAGAGTTTTGCCTTCTTCTGTAGTGCAGAGTGCAGTCATCTTTTTGTGACTCTCTTTCATATTTTAAAACTACTTCCTGTTCATGCACCATTGGGATTGACAGTAGCTTTGTCTCCCTACTTTACCTGTGGCACATTAAAGGGTCTGTTTGTTTTTTGATGTTTTGGACATTATGCCTGGTACTTGTGCACGAAGGTTGTTCCTGAAGTTTTTGAGAATCGGCTAAGCAAAAACTTGTCTAGATTAGACAGGAATGGTCCTGCCTTGAGCAGGGAGTTGGACTAGATGGCTTCCTGAGGTTCTCTCCAGCCCTATTTTTCTGTGATTTTAAAATGTGTTGCTTCAGTAAAATCATTTCAGAGTTAAAGGGTCAGTGACTGCAAACTATGAAATTAAAGATTATACTGCAGTAAAACCTAGATTCTTCACTAAGTTAAGTTCCTTAGCCCTTTATAAAGATAAGGATTTGTGAACTAACCTGAGGTGGGGGGGGGGGGTGTGTAGCTACTACAAAGAGCTGTGCAGGAGTTCTGGGGTTCTCTACCTGTGGTTTGTTATAGCTTTCATTTCAAAGGGTATCACATCTGTCACTTACAAGCTCCTGTTGAATGGAGAAGTGGTGCCCTTTGAAGTAAAAGCTGAAGCAGTCTACTGAACTGTCCTTAATTCAGCTACCCACTGCAAATTAAGTAGATTCCAAACTACTAATGATCCAGGTTCTTATGCATGTATTGTAGTGTATTGTGTCTGCTATGTGACTTTCCACAGAAAATACCTTGTTAAAAAATCTTAGATAGATTCACTACATCTGAACAAATCCCTTTAGCTGAAAAATCCCACTCCAAAACAGGAGCAGGTTACGTCTGTATAAATTATCGGTTGCTATCAGTAAGACTGTTTTCCTAGAGGATTCATTTGGAAGGGTGGAGAAGGATAGGAGCATGGGAGAGATATTAAATAATCTAGATAGAATCTTTCCAGCATTCTTGCAGAGCACAGCTTAAACAGGACAGCTGCAAGTTTGTACTCTTACCTGTGTTTAGAAATAATCTACATGAAGGCTTTTTATCTATTGAAGAGCATGAGATATAGTATAGTACCTTGAAAAGTACCGAATTTCCATTCCATCAAGAAAATATGCATTCCCCTCATCACTAATTTAGTTGGAGGCATTTTCAGGAAAAAAAGGGCAACAACAGCTTAGTTATTGAAATAATAATACATATTGCGTCCTATAAAAAGACTTTTAGGGATCTAGCAGAAACAAAGCATCCAGTTGTTCAATTTAAATCCAGCACTTCATTAAGATTCTGATAAAATCACATCTCTAAAGGATAGCCAGAACTCAAATTGATATTTACTTGCTGCATGTGTGTCTGTGTGTATTATTTATTTAAATACACCTGAAATTAAAATAAACACTGCTTTCCCAAATTCACTTCCTAGAAAAGAGAGGTTTGGTGCAAGGTGTTTAGTTAAAATTTTGGCTTCTAGGTAAAGAGAAAGATCTAAAAATATAAAGTTAGTGGGAACCCTCGTACTCAGTGACCTGAATTAATGCTTACATAATGACAGCTAACTCACATACCAAGATAAAAAGAAGTCACCTCCACTAGTGGTTAGGCTCAGAGGGAACTCAGAGAAACATAGTAACTTGAGTTGATTGAAATAAATGTATTGTAGGCCATAAGGATATGATGGCTATCCTAATAAAAATCAGTCTTTTTCCCTTGCTCCAGTTGAATGCTTATTACCAGTGTTATTAAATTATTATTGCTTTTTTATTCAAATTATTTAATCATGTTTTAAAATAAATTCTGAAATCTGTGGGGTCGTGATGATGCTCTGGAAATAAATGTGAAATCTGTTTACAAGTTTTAGATTTTTAGAATCTTACAATATTTAGAGCCTTTAGAAATGGCTCCAAATGTACATGTCCACAAAATAGCTTTACTTACAGCCATCAGATTGGACCTTTGACTCTGTTTATCATGCTTTCAGTCAGATCACCATTATCTTCACCCCCTGCTCCATCTGTCCCTGGGTGTATATAACGTGCTGTCTTGAAAGCCTGAACTGATGTCTGATCTTTGTCAGAACTCAAGTTTTTTAACCTCCTCTTCAGTAATTGGGGCAGTTTTGCTACTGAGTGAATCTTATTCCCCTACCCACAGCCTGTGCTCAGCCATCTCATGATGTTTCTGGGCTCTCATGATCACTTCCCAGACACAACTTCTGCCTTTTCTCTATATTATAGCAGTGGTCTCTTCAGCCCTTCACACCTTGCAAACTTTCCTCCTCTTAAGTCTCCCTCTAGGACTCATTTATTTTGATTACCCTCTTTGTCTTAGGATTGATTTCTACAATTATTGAAAGCAAGTCTCGCATAGTTTTAATGGAGCATTATTTTCAGTATGTTATCTCTGGTGCCTTCACATCTCAATATTTCTCATCATCTAATGTGGCAAATGCAAAACACATAATCACATGTTCTTCTTTTTAAAAGGTAACTATTAGGGTGTGTAAACAACTAAAGCATGTTTCATGGCAGGTTACTGTAAACATTGCATAAAACCAATGTTTCTATAGCTATAATTGGCTAAATCATTAGCTAATATAGGTTTGTATATTTTGGGCATAACTTGAATGGTTTCCCTGGAGTTTACTGATTTATACAACTTGAAGACATGGCAGTAAATCCAGTGAATAACCCTTACAGTTTTCTGTCAGTTTGGTGTCAGTTATTACTGAGTTTAGCACTAGTTAAAGAAAAATAAAAACAAAAGTAACTTCTGGAAATTTTTGATCCAGCTTCAGCTTAGTAAAGGGGTACAGTGGAGGATTTAATAAACCCTCTAATGGTCTAATAAAATGGTCTAATAAAAGATATCAGATTCACCCAAAGAACCTTGTCTGCCTGTGTCCTTAGACCAACATGGCTACAACCTACACCCCTATAACATGGAGGATTTAAGTTTCTTAATACAATCCTCCCCCTCCCTTTAATTTAAACCTTTGGAAATTTGCTCAGAACAATGTGTTCACACAAAGATTTCTAACTACATGGCAGTGGAAACAAAGATTCCTTCTTGTGTCATTTTGCGCCTGAGTTCTAAAGTGATCAAGGGATGTAAACAGCTGAGCAACTCAGCTTAGTAGTTGGGGCATTCCTGGGAAGTAGGAGATGTGTTTGAATCCCTTCCTTGTCAGGAGAGTCTGGAATAACCTTATGTCCTGGTTTGTGTTTCACAAAGGAGTTATGGCTAATAGTAAATTGAATTCAAAGTTCCTTAAAAAAGTTTAACGGAATTAACATGACAATCTGCAAATTTGCCTCCCATAAGAAGAATGACATTTTTATCAGTATATTAATTTTAAAATGCATAAAATGCCAAATAATCTCATGACCTTTTTCTTCCAAAATACCTTAGTGAATAGTTAACATTATTTTTGTAGTTTGAAAAGACTTTAGACAGAACAAAATTCATTCCAGGTAAAGAAGGTAGACCACTTTACTTACTCTGCTCTATTGGAGAGTGAATCTGGAGTAGTACTAAATGGTTTGGAACTCCGAAAAGTTGTTGGTTCTTTGCTTTGATTTTCCTCAAAGTACTGTTTTACCTGAATCCAAGATTACTTTGAATTTAAAATGACCTGCCTCCCAATAATTAGATTCTAAACTCCCACCCCTTATCCCTCTGCCCCTTGCTCCCTCCCGCCTGGTACATGTGCCTGCACCCCAAGCTGTCTGTTCCCTGTAGCCACTTGTCCCCCCTACCTGTGCCCCCCTAAACCTAGCTCCTGCCCCAGCCATTTGCCTCTCCACTGTTTACTTTCTGCAGCAGCTGTAGCTGGGGTAGTCTGCAACAGTGGTTCTGGCCTCATCCTGGCCCAGGTTGGGAGGAGCAGCCAGGCCAGGTCAGGACTGGGGTTGGGGCTTAGAGCAGAAGGTAAGCAGCAAGGGAGGGGCAGGCTGCACTGCCTCCCCTGTCCCCCCCATGCTTCTGAACTGCATGCCACAGGTCTCCCCCACCCTCTGTGCAGTCTCCCTTCCACTCTTCCTACTGTTTCCCCCCTCCCCAGCATCATGAGCCACCTAGGCCCAGGACAGGCAGTGGCTCAGCCAAGGCTTCACCCAAGTCCTGAAGCCCAGGCCACAGCAATCATGTGTCCCAGCTGGTACTTGTATTAAGGTACAAGTAAAATCAAAATTTACCTTGTTTGGGGGGGGGCTTCATCTTAGATTCAAGTAAATATGGTAATTATCTGTTCATTAAACAATTAAATTACTTTTGTTCTATTAATTTACTCCTTTTGTACTGGTGCATGAGGCCAAATGCTCACTGTTATCAAATGAACCACATATTTGTGATTCTCTGGAAAGCCTGACTGAGTCAATAAAAAAGTGTTATATGCCTGTGGGAAAGAAACACATTGGCCTATTTGCTCTGTAGCAGCAATGTCTGCTTGAGGAGCAGACATTATATAAAGCCATATCCATGGGGCAGCTGGGTGTGTTGGAACAGTTGCTCACCAACTTATTGTTGTGAAAAAATGTAATAAAAATTAAGAAAGGGATAGATCTTCAGGATTATCATTTTTTGTTTAGGTTGGAAGCTTTCTAAGAATTTACAGTCTACGTGCAAAGCAAGCCAGTCCGGAGAATCAGGCTGATGTTTCATATATAGAGTTTCGTCTTCATGGTGGCACCTGTTATGGTCGAGGAATTGGGGTCCTACCAGAATGTAATCCAGATGTTAAAGAATTAAAATCGTAAGTTCTAGAAGTTATTTTTGAGACTCACCTGAAGGTGTGTGTGTGTCTGTAAGCAAAATGTATATATTCTTAGATTATTGTTCACCAAGTATTTTATTGGATTGGGGTCTATAGAAAGAAAATAGCAAAGAGATCAACAGCCCAGTGTACTTCATATGAAAGTTCATGCTTCTAGCTTTCCACCTCTCCATTGGCAGTATATTGGACACTTACTCAAACTGCTACCTGAGTCAACACCCCCATTCCTGAAGCATTTGACTTATTTCAGTTGTAGGCCCATCAGAGTTTCTCTGGCCTGGATACATTTCAGCTACATTCTGAACTGAAAAGGTACATAGAAAATGTATTTACTTGTATTTTTAAAACCTTTACTTTTTTATAGATTTCTGGATTCTCTGGATCTCGCAGAGCATCAAAATGTGGAAACTGTGTCTTCGATGGAATTGCATAGCACTTCTGACAGTTTTTCAAGTAAGAGCAATTGGAAAATGATTCACGTCCCCATGCAGCATAGACATATCACTATCTTGAAGAAGGCTTGTAATGTTCTTAATTACAGAGCATTAAATATATATAAGGTTGATGACTTATTCAACCAGAAACCAATGTTAGCTGATGCTGCTTCTATGTCACTGCAGGTCTTATATTATTAAAAGATTACTGCCTTAAAAGAACTTTTAGTGATCAGTTAAACATGGATAGTGAGAACCTCACCTCTGCGTTGGTGGTAAAAATAGCATTGTAGAGTGGTGGTCCAGGGAACATACACACTGAAGTATTTGTTTGGCAATTCTGCTAAATTCTTTGCTCCAAAGGTTTGCTGCCTGCTTCCCTTCTTAAGTGGCTGCTTCCATTTGCATAATAGAATTTAACGAAAGGAATTTTTCTATTGGGTATTTAGGATAAAGAGGAAGGCAAAATGTTTCGAAGAACCAAGACGCTGTCAGTCTAATGTCTGTGTGTTTAGAAGCCTTATTTCCATTTCATTCTGTTGAATGCTCACTGCCCAAATGTTTTACTTGGCAAAAAGACACACCTATTTGTGCTAGTATCTAAACACCAACATCTTGAAAAAGAAAAACTAATGTACTGAATTTTTCAAATGATATCATTTCCTTAAAAATGTAAAGGAGCTGGTGTCTGGAAGGAAAAGTTTTTACAGTTATGGTTGGATTTTTTTAAATTTAATTTATAATTTCTTTGTACATATCTTTCCCAAATTAATTTCCTTCTATAAGCAGTAGGGTCCCTTAAAACTGCAAGTACTTAGGTGATACTGACTGTTCTTACAGTCCACTGTCATTAGTGTTGAGCAGAGAGACCCTTATAATTGTTACAAGATGAAGAAGAAAGGGCTTGGATTTGTTTTGAAGCTAATTTCGTGTTAGCTCTGTTTAAAAGGGGTATTAATTTCTGTGCACTCAGGAGCTTGTCAGTAATGAATTATTCCTAGAATTCTGTCTACCAGAAAGAAGATCAAGTGAGACAAGTAGCAAGATGACTTTTGAGTGAATTGCTAGACTTACCTGCACTGTGTCCAGGACCATAAACATCAACAAAAAAAATCTAAGATGACTATTATTATGTATGAATTAAAATATCTGAATCTCATAAGTCTTTTTCTGTATAAATGTTTTTCATGGTCAAATCTAAAAGCACTGTGAAATGCTTAAAAGCAGGCTTTACCCAAACTCAAGACCATGTAGATGCTCTAATGGTAAAAGGAATTAAGTGTAGCAATTAATCTATTATAAAGCACTTTCCAGAATTTAAAATGCTTTAAATTAATGCATTAATTTTGATGCTACATTTCTTTTGTTAGTCATGTGAGCTTAGCTGATAAACAAAACTTCTAAGAAAGAGCAAATGCAAAGCATAAGTCAGACCAAAAGCTGATGGATTTCTGAACTAAGAGAATAATTTCTGACTCTGTGGAAATTGCAACATTGCAACCAACAAAACCTGAAATTGATATCAAACAAAGCATAAATGTAGCACAGAATTCTGTTTGCTTTTGTAGGCCTAAATGGTAGTTTTCTCGCTGTGCACTGGGCTACTTTTGGCCTTCACTCTTTGTTGTGGCGCATAACTGTGTGATGCACAGACTGTGTGCATGTAGTAGGCTTTGCACTGGCTGGGCACGTATGGGGAAGAGGAAGAAGATGAGACTGTCCTATTTCAACTTGCTTAAGTAGCAGCAGATGCAAGTTCTAGGGTGCAAAGCGGTTTGAACCTGCATCTCTAACTTCCCAGCACAGCTACCTTTCCAATGCTCCGTTAGAAACCGAGCATTTAGTAGTATTTGATAAACTAGATGGAGAGCAGTACAGTGCAAAACTTTTTGTCCCATTGAAAGCAAGAGCCCAGACTAGAACCTAGAGTCTTTTCCTTTCCAGAGTTCATTCTATCCCCCAGAAGCAAATGTCCTCCAGCTTTCCTCCTGGCTTCATGCATCTCCTTCTCTTGGCTGCGGAGGGGGTCAGCTTCAAAAGGAGGTCTGGAGATGTCTGTATAAATCCTGTCTGGATGAGGAGGTAGGCCTAGAACCCAGATCTCCTGCTTTCTGGGCAAATACCTTAACAACCTAGTTGTAAGAAAGTCTATTGTCCTTCTCTGGCATTAACATCCATTAGTCATAGGATTTCTTACCAGCTATGTTAACCCGTCCACAGTGGATACCTGCCCATTCAGTGCATGACCAATTGTGCATGTTCATTCTATGCACCTGCACACTTACACAGCCACAGTGCAGGAATAATAAAATTACTACCTGCACATCAGTGTCAAAAATGTTACTTGCACAGTTAGAAAACTACCATTTAGATGTAGAAAGGGAAATAAAATTCTTTGCACAGTTACAGGGAATAGCATGTCACGTGATGACATTAACTGCTTTTCTATTAACATAAACACAGCAATTATCTGTGACTTTATTCAAAATGGATACCAATCTTACCAGTATAAAAAGTGGTAAATATCAGTGCCACACACAGTAACAACTGTTTTTCTCAAATATGTCACTGTTAACATCTGATTTTAAGTTTCGTACTGCCTTCTTTTTCTGCCCTACTACAAGTGATGTATATTTATTTAGAAATCAATTCTGTATTCATATGCTCTTCTGCATGTGTATTTAGTAACAAAAACTCAAAAAATGTTAATGCGTTTTTTCTGGATTCTAGACCCAGTAATATTTTTAGAGAGATGCCAGCAATTGTCTGTCACAGGTAAGAAACAGGAGAAAGATTTCTTATTACTTACAAGTAACAAAGATAAACAGTTGAAGTAGCTGCATGTATCTGATTTCCATTGTGGATGCAACTGTTTAAGCCATATATGTATTCTGACATAAAGTATACCAGTGTTCTTTTTTGCCTATGGGATGCACATATATTCTAGGGCTGTGCGAAATTTCGATGAGTATTTCATTTCGACGCTGTTTCAGCTCATTTTGAGTTCAAAACAGCAAAATAAAAATGAAATGAAAGGCTTCGAAACAGCCTTGAAACGAAATGAGGGCACTCGAAACGTTTCAAAACTTTTTAAACATTTCGAGTTTTGAAGCTGGGCTTGCTTGCAGCTAAAGAGAAACTAAAGAGGGTGAGGGGAAAGACCGCTCTGATATTGACATGTGTAGCTGGCCAGTGACTGTGATCCTCCTCTGAGGTCCCTTCCAATCCCTGCGGGGGGGGAGATGGAAAAACATCATAAAAAGCATTGTTTGAACTGAGCTTTTTCTGTGCCTTGGGATCAACTTTACTGAGCTGTCTTCCAGCAGCTCAGCAGCATCAGAGAAAGGTTATCACTTCCTACTTGCTAGCTTATTCCTAGCAAGTGGGATCCAGTACCTTTTACTTTCCTAATACTGTTTATTATATTAATTCCTTTCAATGTATTCCTCCCCCAAAATCCTCTTTTTGTTTTTGTTAGTCTAATTTGATTCTTTTCCTCCCAGAAAAAAAATCTGTGCTTTCTCTCACAGTGTGCATTCCATTCACTGGGCAGAGAAGCACAGCATATATTGCATTTTATAATATACAATTTATTCAGGAACATATACAAATACTTCTTTTATTTATTACATAAATACGTACATTACATAAATATATACGTACAATTATCTACATATATTACATAAATACATATTAAATTACAGAAGAACACACAGATTTTCCAGCACACCAAACACACTATGAAACACTACGAAACATGCTGGAAAGGCAGCTGGCAAGCCTTCAGGGAGTGGCGGAAGAGGTGGTAGAGGGAGCGCTGTAAGTTCCTCCCCACCTCCCTAACTGAGACACAGCCTCTTTCCTACAACTAGCAGGCATGAGGCTTCTGGTTCTACTGACAACAAGGAGAGGGGAGCAGTGAGATTTTGTGGAACTCCACATACCTGATGCTCGAGAGACTGGTGGAGCAACAGAAGGCCAGCCATGAGATGGCCTTGCTCGGGGAAATTGGAATCAGTGGCCCGCTTAACAGAGCTAAGTGGGATACCAACTCCAAGATCTTGGTGGCCCTCAAGCCCTTCCTTGAGGCCACCAAGACCCTCAGTGCTGGCGATGCCTTCGTTAGCCAGGTGCTCCCTGTAGTGAAGGAACTTCTGAACCATATGGAGAAGTTCAGTGTTCCTGGCTGGGGCAAGCCGCTGTCACCAGACATGCAGGCATTGGTGAGGTGGCTGAAGGAGGGCATGAGGAAATGGCTTGATCTCTTGAGTTCCAGTGTGGTCCACATACTGGCCGCCATATGTGATCCAAGGGTGAAGGGGAGCGTCAGCGTATGTGGCAGCAAAACCCTGGATCAGTGGACAGAGGTGCTGGTGAAGAGAATCAGGGAGGGGGAAGGACAGAGGCAGGGGGACATGGAAGAGGGGGATCCGCTGTCCCATGCCAGCATGCCATCCACCAGCCAGTGTCCTTTTACAGGTGCTACCAATGTGGGTCAAGGACATGGCTTCCATAGTGGGGTCCAGAGGCACCAGACGCCACCATCAGGCAAGTAGCACTCAGGCCTTGGTGGCTGCCTATCTCGCCAAGGACATGGAGCAGCTGCTGTGTGACTACTTGGCCTACTGGGCAACCCACAACCAGATGTGGCTGGATCTGGACACAGTTGTCCACGAATACCCATCCAGTCCACCAACCAGTGTTCCAAGCAAGAGGATATTCAGCATTGCTGGTAATGTAGTGACACCCCACCACACCTCCTTGGATCCTGCAGCTCCTTCGAAGCTGTTTCGAAGCATTTTGTTTTGTTTCAGTTTTGCTGCTTTAAGCTCAAAACACGTCAAAACAACTTCGAAACGAAACACCTGGTGAAATTTTGCACAGCCCTAATGCCAGCTTCTGGCTTCTTTACTATTCCTTCCATCCAGGAACAGCACACACCAACTGCAGGTGCTTCCTCAGCCTGGTGAAGGGTTTTTAAACCCTAAAGCTCGCTAAGATATATTTCTCCAACTATTCAGTTGGTTTACTAAACGATATCAGATTGACCCAAAGAACCTTGTCTGCCAGTGCCATGTCCTTAGACCTATCACCTGTCCCCAGTCAGCTGACCAGAAGGAGGCAGGCCCCTGGACACATCTAAGCCCCAGGGCTGGGGCTGGCAGCTGGTGGAGAAGAAGCTCCTGCAGGAAAGGAAAGAAAGTCTCTGTGACAGTTCAGCTGCCTAAGATGCTAGTGCTAGTGTGCTACAGTGCTTACTTGTTATGTAAAGTGGTAGACTGGACTGAGGCTGGAGGGGAGGAGGAGACCTCATTGGGGCACACTACCGTGTCATGTAGAGGCCCCAGTGCCAGTGAGGGTGCACATTAATGCATACACACACAGTCACACGTCTCAAGTTTTGCTTGTCAGCAATTTCACGTGCAATATTCCAGAAACCCCTGCATCCTGTCTCCTTGAAACTTAGAAGGCTTTATGCCCTCAGCAGGGGCTGCCATGCCTGCTGTTTTCACCCCCCTGGGCCTTCACACTTCCAAGTGACACGAGTTTTGCTTTGAACAGTTTGAGGTGCAGTTTCCAAGAAACCCCTGCACCTATCTCCTTGAAAATTAACAGGCATTGTGGCCTCAGCAGGGGCTACGCTCCCTGCTGTTTTCATTTGAATCGGGCAAGAAATGGCAACATTTTAGGCATTTTCATGGTTCCCCATTATAGCCTATGGGCAAAATGTCAAAACGTGTCAAAACAGCAAACAGTTTCGACTAAACAAAACAGAACAGTGCTTCAAAACAGCAAAACGAAACGCTGTCCCTTCAAAACGGCAAAACTGAAGTCGAAATGGAGCAGTGCCGTTTTGCACAGCCCTATGTTCAGCTTAAGATGCGTTCATCCTCTAATGTTGGGGGGTGTCTTGGAGAACTGCAACCTCTGAAATCTCATATGGCTTTCGTTTCATTGGTACATTTTGAAATAGGAAGAAATGTAAACATTTTTGATATGCATAATCATTCTTCATTTTATATTGAACCTTAGAATGAACCATTGGAAATATAATATTTTTAAAGCTTAGCCTACCACCACACATTCTTTAAAAGATATCAGTCAGCCCACCTATTTCCTATTCCTGCCACTATCTCTATAAACATAGACACTGGATGAGCCAAAATTGGTTTAAATCAGGGATGTTAAACTCACCCCACCCCTTGGGCCAAATCTGGACCCAACAACTGGTCTCCTTGCAGGCTAGATCTGGATGCAGTGGCAGCTATGGTGGGTGTTAAAGCAGCCATCACTCACTCCCTTTTGTTGGCATGGAGTGGAACTTCATGCTTTCCAGCTCTTGATTTTGGGGGAGGCCCTCCCTGCCCCCCAAATTCCTGGCCCCTCTGAGTTCTGCAGGCCACATGACATGACTATAGGCCAAATCCAGTCCATGAGCCATATATTTGACAACCCTGCTTCAGATCATAGTTCAGATTACTGTTTCACCTAAACCTAGGGTTTGCTAATCTAATATTCAGTTCCAGCTATGGGAGAGGCAACCACCAGCTGCCATTGAAAACTAGGGCTAAAATTTAAAATCTGTTTTTGGAAGTGTAAGTGTTCAAATATAATTTACAGACATTAGGGTCTAATAATGTTTGAAGAAAAGTTTCATTTATTTAAAAAAAAATAGGGAAAATAAGCACACCCCTGTCATGTCCTTCCACTTAGTCTTTTGTACTTCTGTGTTGTTTCATTATTTTTGATAGTTTACATTTTTATTCTTTTCCAGTGCTGACAGATCACCAGGATTTAAATGTAACAGCATTCAATACCATTTTGAACAACCACGCTCCTCAACAGTATCGCATTAGAGCAAAACTGAGAACTTTTAAACCCCAGAAGCTTTATCAGTCCATTAAACTATATTGTTCAAAATGCAACTCACTGTAAGTGTCTTTTACATAATTATTTAGTATGTTTTAGGATTTCTAGGTTTTCTGATATTTCCATCTTTCTTTTAATGGTTAAAATGAGTTGGATTTTAATCCATTTCATTTCAAGCAAAGGATGGAAAGGTTACTGAAACCAGATGCGGGAAAATCTGCAATCATATAAGATGTTCTTATTTTACCCCATTTAGTATCCAAAAATGAGACTTAGTTTCAGTTCCTATATTTGGCAGTCAGTTTTGACCTGGATTTAGTATATGGAATTACTGCATGTAAATACCTATGCTCGATCTTTACATTCTTTTTTTTAGTACACAAGTGCAAAAAGTATTGGTGTCCAAGTTACCTAGTTTTGGCTTTTGTAGTACTATGAAGAAGGTAACTCTCCACAGAATTAGAAGCCGTGTTTGGCTTCATTTATTAAAGTTCTTTTTATTCGGGGCAGGAAAATACTATTAAAATAATATTGTCAGGAGCAATTTTGGCGTGGCCAAACTCAGTCTTGTAAACCAAGCATAAATTTATGTAATCTTTGTTTCAGGAAAGTGAATTGAATATGTTAAATAAAACAGGCAACCTAATCCCTTCTAGCACAGCTTCAGATATAGAGGGATCTAATGGGTTGTGAGCGACTCTGGGAGTCTCTTACTTCTGGTTTCAAATCCTAATTCTCTCATGCTCCTGCCAGGGGTCTTACAAAACATTTTACTTTCCTGTTTTCCATCTTTAAAATGTATAATGTCTAAAGTATGTAATGTCTTCCTTACAGAGGAGGGTTGTGAGGATTGATTTGTTAACATGCATTCGGGGCTGATCTTGCAAAGTAATGAGCATTCCAGTGCCAGTCTTGCAATGTACTTGAACACATGTTTAATTTTAACCTAATTGGTGTAAGAAAATTAAGTATTCATAAAACTTTAGACCAGTAGGCCCCTTAGTTTGAGTTCTTGTAGATTTCCAGGCCTTTAATTTTATTCTTTTATTGAGCACAGGGCACTCGCGTGTTGAAAAAAAGAATATATTGTGTTTGATTAAAGCATATCTTCCCAAAAGGTATCCAGTCTTGATTTGAATATACTAATTCAAGAGATGGGGAATCTACCACTTCCCCTTCATTTTGTTCCAGTGGTTAGTTACCTTCCCCATTAAAACTATGAACTCTGTGAATTTATCTGGCTTCAACTTTCAGCCATTATTTTTATAACTTCTTCAAAAAATAAATGAACCCTTTCTTACCCAGTGTTTTCTCAGGGTATTTGCAGAGTGTAATGAAGTCACTTCTGAATCTTCCTTGTAATAAGCTAAACAGATTCAGCATTTAAGTCAGTTACTCTAATGCATTTTTTCTTGACTATAATTAATTTTCTGGCTCCTTCTTGTACGTTCTCCAATTCCTCAATGTCCTTTCTAAAATGTGGGGAAAAGAGTTATATGCACTATCCCAGTAATTGTCTTACCAAAGACTTGAGCAGAAATAAAATAACCTGGGTAGTCCGCAATCCTTGTTACTAATCCAGTTATTCTAATAGCCCTTTCTCCCCACAGCATCACACCAAGAACTCATATTTGAGTTACTGTCCACTCTGACCCCCTAGGTCTGTTTTAGTCATTACATTCCCAGGTATGTTTCCCTATTCTGTAGTTATAGCCTGAATTACTAGTTCCTCTGAGGTAGAACTTTATTCGGCTGAATTAAACTACATACATTTGACTGGAATCCGATTTACCAGACAAATCCAGATCATTTTGTATGACAGCTGTGTCCCATTACTTATAATTCCATTAGTCTTTCTGTCATTTACCTACGTTATTGGTAGTGACAGTAGTATAATTAAGAAGGGGTGCCCCAAGCACCAACCCTAGTGCCAACTGGGGGGGAGGCACAAGAACAGCAACCATCTCACTGCAGGCCTAGCTGCAGCAGCTGTCCATTGTACTATTGCCATCCAGATCATAGAACTGCCCAGTTATGCCTTTGGGTAGTGATTTTATGTTTGCTTCATTGATGAAAATGTTGACTAGCATTGGGCCTAGTACCAAAATGCATAGAATTCCACTAGCCATTTCCATTCTTAAATAATTTCCTACTGATGTTTACTTTTTAGATCCATCACGTAGCTGTTCTTAATACATTTAACTTGTACTTATACTAAGTGAATACCTTAAAAAGTCAAATTATATCTACACAGTTATTTTCATTAATTAAATCTGTAGTCTCCTAAGAGAATGATTGTTTGAGAAGACTTATTTTCCATAAACTGTATGGACTGGCATTCATCATGTACCTAATTTACAAATTTTATCTTGGAACAGCTCTTCCATCTTTTGTCTTGGATTGATGTCAGCCTAACAGATGTATACTTATCTACATCTCATATCCCTCTTTGAATATTGGCTTTTTTGCACTCTTTTAGTTTTCTGAAATGTCTCCAGTGTTCATAGATCTATTAAATATGAGCATCACTGGACCAAATTTCAGCCACTTTCTCTTTCTTTAAGTACTCTTGGGTGTAAGTTATTTAGATCTGATGTTTTTTAAATATTTGTCTGTAGCAGATGCTGTTTAATGTTCTCCTTGGTTACAAATGGATTGGAAAGCACTTTATTACCTCATATGATAAAACACATTATCCTGTTTACTTCCAAAAACAAAATAGAAATGTTTATTGAATATTTTACTGTCTTTTTTTGCATCATTATTAACAATATTACCTCCTCTAGGGCTTTTTTTGTTCATAATATATTTTAAAAAGTGCTTTCTTATTCAGGGCCATACCATTTTTTTTATCTTTCTCCTGGACATACCTAAGGCCCCTGGCACATGTTCATTTCATGGTGTACTGGGATCTGATCCCCAGTCCCAACAAATATGCATCCTACCACGCTATGTATGTGTGGCAGAACCTCTAATTTTGCAGATTGTGCCATTACTACTTATACAGGAAAAGCCTGGGATCATGCTCCTGGGCAACCACTGTACTGGCAAGTTGAAACCTGGGTGCCCAAAGCCCGGCATGGACCAAGGTGGCCCTGAAGCTGAGACCAACCATCAGCTGATGTTTCATCTCAGCCCCAAGACTACACTGGACCCAATGCAAGACTCGAGAGGGGTCCCAAGGCTGAGACCAACAATCACTGATTGTCGGTCTCAACCCCAGGACTGCTCCTGAGCCAGTTTAAGACGGTGGAGGGCTCGGCTGCACGTGAGGTTTTTTTTAAAGGTCCTGGTGCACAGAAAACCCAAGATTGGGGAGCTTCTCCCTAATTCCAGTGACCCCATGGCCAGGATGTGTCAAATGACTTGTTCTGCAGCTTCCTGGCACCTGTGGGGCAAAGCAGCCACCTGCTGGGTCTCAGGGAGCTCTGCAGCTTGCTCCTCCACTCCCAGAGGAGCTGCAGGGAAAAGCAGGAACCATGCTGGAGAGCTCCACTGCTCCTCATCACCCCCAGCCCAGCTAATGAGTTCCCCTCAACTTGACACCCCACATACAGCACAGAAGGGCTGCACGGATGTCAGCCTGCTGACATGAAGGGAGCTGTCAACCAGGGCTGCCCTACTACACATTCAATCAAGATGCAATAGAAACTGGCCGTAAAATATTTCACGTGTTGTGGAAATGCCATCAGTTGCCTGGATGTGTGGCCAGATTATTCTTTATGGAACAAATAAACAGGTTAATCACATCTTAAGTCTAACATCTGCCAAAAGCCTTAGAGTCATATACAAAGATTACCAACTTCTGTTACATACATGGAATTTCCCAGGAAGTGGATATGCTCGTTCTTGACTAACTCTGTTCATAAGAATACACAAGAAATTGTGTCCACAACTTTGCCAAAGACTGAAAATGTATTTTAAATACGTATAGCAAATGAACAAATCAGTAAATAGGTTATAAATGTCTATTCTGCTTTTCCATTGGCAATTAATACTGAATGTTATAGTGTCCATCAAAATGTGCTCTGGATATAGAGATTTTTTTCAGTTGATTTACTTACGAGTCAGACTGGCCTTCAGTCAGTGCTTTATGAGATATTCTAAGCTACGTTATTTTGCAATGTTATTTCCAGTCACAGTTCCTATACTACTAAAATGAACAAAGCTTTCCACACAACAGAAGTTGTTTTTGCTGTTAAAATTCTATAAGCAAACTACTAGTTCCTTCATATGTAAGTAGTTACATTATGATTAGTT
Organism: Alligator mississippiensis; assembly: GCF_030867095.1. Taxonomy (NCBI): domain Eukaryota; kingdom Metazoa; phylum Chordata; order Crocodylia; family Alligatoridae; genus Alligator; species Alligator mississippiensis. The sequence goes on from NC_081827.1 coordinate 42,884,436, forward strand.
GTGATATCATGCAAGCCCCTCTAAAGTACTGAGTCGGGAATGCCAAGCTGGTTTCATTCTGGCACAAATAGAAACAGAATGTGTGTGAGACAAAGTGCAAGTTTTAGGTATAATCTTTCAAGGGAAGCAAGCATCAAGCTTCTGCTCTTGCAGTTTTATTTTTGGTGGAGTGCAAGGTAAAATAGTCTGGTGCATAAACATAATTCGCAATTTCAAGCATTTAAGTGCAGTCTTTTTTTACACTAAAATAGTAATGCATTTGCATGGCCTTCACTGGCACTGATTTTATGACCCAGTTACCTTGTTCCATGGACCCAAACCCTCAGACCAACCACAACCTCGCCATTCAATAATAGGTGAATTTTATTGATACACAGTGATAGCAGATAAGACAAATGCAAACTATTTTATATCTACTGTCCTAGAGCTGTAACAGAGGGAAGATTCATCTGGCCAGTACGCAAGCTTCACCCTGAGGTGTTCTCTTGAATGTCAGATGTCAGCAGCCTGGGGTCAAAGGCCAAGGCCTCCCCCCTCCTCCGCCAGTGGGGTGGGTGAGATGGGCTGGTGGTGTGTCATCTGTCCATGGTAGCTTCAGGTTCCCCTCTTGGGGACCCTTTACTGCTCTGAAATCCTTCCTCTTCCTCCTCTGATGACTCTTTATTCCTGGGCATCATAGTTTGGTTTCCCTGTGGTCATCATACTATCCTGCCAGCATATTCCTTTGTTTCACAAACCCATCACATGCGCACACATCTTCATTTGGGCATTTACCATTCTCCATCCACCAAAGCCGGAAGTCCCAAGGGCTCTGCAGTTTGGCACTGTGAGCTGGTGCTAATGCTGCAGAGTCCCTTGTCTCTGTTTGGGTACACTATTCATGTTATGGAACAGTGTGGAACATGTCTTCAGTTTCCCAGCCTGTGTCTGCTGGCTTCAGACACAGTAGGCCTTGAAGGAAACATAGTGGGCCTTTGTCACTGTGGCAGGGTGCTGTTGGTGCCTGCCACTTAAGGGCTGAGCCAAACAGCCAGCAGGTGCTTTATTGCAGCAGCCATTTTGAGACACTGATTGCCTGTGTAAGCAGAGCAGTTCACTGCTGGCAGGCCAGGCAGAAACATTGCCTGGCTGAAATGCTGTACGATACATCTTGGAAGTAAGGGCAGGAGCTTATAGGGATGATTTGGAGGCTCCTGGTCCTGGGCATGACCTAAAACTGTACCCTGCTGGGGAAGGATGGCCTGGTGGGGCTCCTGGTGGTGCGGGAGTCCCCAGGAAATGCCAGGCCAGTTACCTCCCTGGTGAAAGGTGAGGAGGGGCACCTTAACTCCAGCCCCCATCTTCAGGTAGGCTTTGAAGGCAGTATTGGGGCCAGGTATGGCTGCAGCCACCTGAGCCCATGAGGGGGGTGTAAGACCCTGGGGAGTGAGAGCAGTGCGGCCAGGCACAGCAAGCAGAGTGCCACCTGAGACCAACAGAGACCCCAGAGGGGGTAATACGGAAAGCCTTGGGAGGCTCCACACCAGGTAGGACTGAAATACGAGTAGGCCTGAAGGGCTGTGCATATGAGGGGGCTGAGTAGGGCTGAAGTCGGAGTAGGCGTGAAGGACAGCCCAAGGGGTGCACTGAGTAGGACCAAATGAGTAAGCTTGAAGGACAGCACAAGGGCCAGTCCTGTGCCCGGTGAGGGGTTTGGGGCAGAATTAGCCGAGAGTTGGCATAAGACCAGACCACATAGAGTAGGGGAACTCACGGGAACTGAAGGTCCTGCATGGCGAGGCCAGTATGGAAGTAGCGAAGCCTGATGGCCCAAGAGGGACCACTCAAGGAGGAACAGGGCAGTGGAGTGTGGCCCCTTAACAGGCAGTAATCCAGAGGCCCAGGTGAGAAAGGGGCGGTAGTAGAAGAGGCCTTTTGTGAGCGGGGTGGTGGTGTGAATGTGCGTGTGCGTGAAGCCCAACTTTGGACTCAGTTTGTTCCAGTCTCAGACTGGGAGTAATATTAATCTGGATGCCATCTGCAAGGCATGGGCAGCGGTGTAGGGGAGGTTCGGAGCCACAGATAGCACCCCCTGGCATCGGGGCATGTAATAGTCTCCCACATTTACCATCTGTTTGTAGGAACAGCAAAGTTATGGCAGGTGAGACCGGACAGATTACCCCATAACGACAGGTGGGCAGGCTGACATGAGACCCATCCTCAGGAGAGTGCCCCTGTCACAGTCATAAACAGTCTTTTTGAATCAGTTTAACCCTTGCCATTCCACTGGACCATTGTTCTAATGCATATCTATTTTACATACAGGCCAATTCCCAAAACCAAACCTCTAAATACCATTTTATAGCCATCAGCCTTCTTAGAGCTTGATAGAAAACCTAGAGATGTCAGAAGGAGTCCTTGTCACTTAAGTCAGCCTGGATGAAAGCATTAAGGCTTAGCCTGCTAAAAATGCAAGATCAGGCACTTTAACACAGGACTGAATTGGACATAAAGTGCCTAATACTCCACACGTGCCTGTGTAGCATCAAACCCTAAAACTGCTGTAGCATGTCATCAGATTAGGTTTCGTCAAATAATAATATGCACAAAAGTGCATTTTCAGGTATCACATGTACTTTTGTTATAATTCATTATTTTTGAAGAACTGCATACCATACTTTATTAAACAAAGGAGCTGCTATTATTTAATTATTTAATTAATTATTTAATACATTTATTATTTAATTATTCCTTCTTCAAATGGTTTTAGGCAAGAAGTTCCAGATGGAGATGACTTTGACTTTATTTTACAAGACTCTGCAGCTACACTTCCAAATCCAGAATTGCACGATAAGCTGTGGTATGATTCTGCTGTGTGGAATACAGAACACCCAGAACAAAGAACAATAGCTGTTCATTTTGTGAAGCACAATGAAATGGTTCAAGAGCCAGGAAAATGTTTGATAATGGTAGAAGGTAAGATAATACAATTACAGTTGTATCCTATTTGGATACCATACCCCACCCCATGTTATTTGTGTAGTGCTCTGTCTCAATTAGCCCCTGCTGCCACCTGCACAGAGCCCTTTCACCCTCGTCATTGTGTGGCAAGGGTGAAGTTGTTGCCTTCGGTGACAGATTGATCTGGGGTAAACCAGCCCTGCCACTGCCATTTGCACTGGCGAGGGTGAAGGGACTTCCTGCAGGCAGTGGCAGGAGAGAGTAGGGAACACAGCCTCTCTTGCCACTTTCAGGGAGTCCCTTTGCCCTTGCCAGTTAATTGAGGCTGTTCTTGAGTAGCCACAGGCACCTCCCCAAGTGTCAGGACCTTCAGGTGCATGAGCAACCCAACACTAGGCAGCCTCTTGCCATTGCCAGGCTGCTCAGGAGCCGTCAGCTTTAAAGGGTGTGCACTGTGCAGGTAGTTTGGAAGCTTTTTAAAGTTTTTGGCACTCAAACTGTCTGGAATTGGAGAAAGCAGCTTTCCTTGACCAGGCAGCCCTCATCTCAGCAGCTCTCACCACTGGGTGGCAACAGAGATAGTGCAGCCACCAAACATCTCTGGCAGCTTGCAATTCCTCAGGCTGTCAGGTCACCAATGACTTCCCTTCCTACTGGAAGGTGAGGAGATAGAGAAGAGCACTGTGGTATTATGGGGAGTAGAAGATCTGGCTAGACATTAAGTTTGTCCCAGCATGACAGAATCAGCAGCTTCTGGTATGGATCCACTGGCATTTTGGCAGCTTGGTCATTTTTTTTTGTCTCGGGAAAATTTTCATATATTCCCCAAAAAATGTAACTTCTGGGGGGAGCCACAGTGTCCCTTCCTACTAGGTGTTTAGGATTTAAGTATCTCTCCAAATTAAAAACAAACATTTTAGAATGAGAATTAAAAACCAAGGACAGACTGATTAACTAAATGTTACTTTCCTTTGGAACTCTTAGTTATAGCTAGCTGACTGGTTCACCGATGTGATTATACAAAATGCGAAGAGTGGGTTACAATTTCTGTAATCCAGAGAGGATCTAGATACTTTTGTATATTCTCATGTCAAACCAAAAAACTTATAATGAATGGGCTCATAGATAGGTTTAGTTCTGATTTTTATCTTTCAAAAGATCTTCAGTACCTACTAAATAAGTAGAAGGTTTGGCATGCTTCTGAGAATGCAAGCCTACTCTTAGCATTGTCAGCCTCTGGATGTCAGTGTTGTTTCACATAAATATAGTTCAGAAAATGTTCATTTTTAACAGAATGCTTTTTAGAGAGAAAAATAGCCATCACTTTAAACAAAGCAATTTAAAAAAGAATTTAAATATGTTGCATATCCTCATTTTCTGAATTTCAAGCAAGATCACATTGTCCTAGTGCCTTGGTGTGAAAAAGCAAAGGTGAGTTAGTTAAGAGATCATGAGGGTTAATAGCAAAGCTCCTTCCATTTTCCTCTTAGCTTATTATTTGACTCATTTTAATTGCAGCATTTGCAGCATGTTCCGAATGCATTTTTATTACTTATTAATATAACTTTCTTCCTCTGTAACAGGACCCTCTTCCCATTTTTGTGACTGCTTTTTTCTCCTAAAACCAAACCTCATCATTTTTGCTACAGATGTTTTGCATAGATACCAAAGCTTCTGCAGCTGGATATGACACCATATTAAGTGCATTAGTGGGAATGAAGGACAGAATTGTAAATTATTCCCGTATCACTAAACAGAAGTTCTAGTGGGCTTCTAGCCCATTTATTTCTCTTCCACAGTCCTGGGATTTTTCTACAATGTATTGGGTTTTGTTCGTTTGTTTGTTTGTGTTTTACTTCCATATTGTTTGTTGGTACAAGTTCCAAAAGGCATTTTTTTCCAGCCTCCTGAGCATCCTCCCTGACCTTCTCCACATGTACACTGCCTGAAGAGGTAAAACACAACATGGCAACTCCATCTAACTAAGGAGATCCACGTATTACTTTTTTTTTTAAACATAAGCAGGTTGTTTTAGTATAGTACAATACCCTCTCCTCTCCATAAACGAGATGCTGAGCCATGCTGCTGGCATAGAAGTTGTTTGGCCTTGACTGGACAGCTGAGATGAAAGATGGACACAAGAAAGAGGTTTTTCTGTTAGCATTTTTTTTTTTAATTTCCTTGAACGTAAGTTTAAATCTAATTTGGGATAAAGGTTAAAACTAAGATGTCATCACATTAGTGAAAAGCGTATTAATATGTACCATTCATCATTGGCTTCAGTATTCATACAATATACTCGCTATAATTAATTTCAGTGACATTTATTGTTTAATCTTATAGACTTCAATGTTGATTTATAAGTAAACTGAAAACATTTTCTTAAATGAAACTTTATCTTATGAATTACCTTAAGTTATCCCAGTGGTTCCATTGGTAAAGCTGCATGTGTTTTATACTTATTTAAATCCTTTGAATGGTTGTAACATTTCAAGTATGGCTTAAGAGGTGCCGGATTGAGGCTTGGTAGACGTGTGCTCTATTCTCGGTTCTGTAACTAACCTGTGTGCTTTTCGGCTAAGCTGTTGGACATCTCTGTACTTGTTTCTCCTCCCAACCTTTTGTCTAATTAGAGTGAAAATGTAAATAAAAAGGTATGGTCCTTGTGCAATTTGCACATCACCTAGCACGTGGAAACATTGGGTGTGTTGACTTTTCTAATCATTACAAATCATTACATCATTACTACAAATAGTAAACTACAAATCTAAAATGTGCATGAATCAGAGAGCACCTTATAATGCTTTTTATGATCATACATTTTATTAAAATTTAACATTAAACAGCACACTTGTTTTTGTAGAAAACAACTACATTGCAAAAAGTAATTGCTATGTTTCTTCCCTGTTATCTATTCAAGAATTAAGGAGATAGGCAGATACGGTTATTTGGGCAAAGGTGATATCTTTTATTACACCAACTAAATAGTTGGAAAAATTGTTCTTTGCAAGCTTTCAAGCACAGGCACCCTTCTTCAGACATAGGGAGAGTCTGCTGGTGTTTGTCTTCTCTCTATGGTCAAATAGAAGCTTAAGCTAATATGCAAAATGCAGGTTTGTGAAAATGCAGATGTGTGGCAGGGAAGATCAGAGGGGGTAGGAGTTAATGAGCAAGAGACAGGCAGATGGAATGGGAAAAACAAAAGAAAATGTGGACCAGTGATAAAATGTAGAAAAGTTACCTGCAGTTATCAGATGGCAGGTAGTTTATAATGTGTCATAAATTAAATGTCTGTATGTAGGCCATGATTTTTTGTATCCAGTAGATTTATGAAGTGAATTTCGTAGGCTCATCTACAATAGGTGTTTTGTAAATTCCCTTTGGGGATTAAAACTGAGAGGTTAGAGAGTGTGGTTGTCTTGTGAGAAATGTGCACCCACAGTAATTGGGTATTTTTTGTCTTTGAACGCACACTGAAAATCTATCATTCTGGTACTCAGTTGTTTGGTTTCTCCTACATAGTTTCCATCATGGCATTCACTGCACTGGATAAGATCTATTACATTTCTGGAGGTCCAGACATAAGATCCAGGAATGGTGATGGTGGTGATGGTTCTGTTGTGGGAGTAGTAGAAATGTGTGGGCAGGTTTTACTTTTCTTGTGTTGGTGTGGTCTAGATCCATTTGGTGTGCTTGGGGCCATAGGAAGTTTGCTTCTGGTGATAAGGTTCAATGCCTGTTTAAAAGCTAGGATGAGTGGTTCTGGAAAAATCTCTTTAAGAATTGGGTCGTCTTCTGGTTGCAGTTGTTTCAAGATTTAAGAAGCAGGTATTTAGTGACTTATTTTGGCCAAAGGTGTTCGTTATTAGGTGTGTATTTTAAAGCAGCAATTGCAGAGCGATTATAGTAAATATAGGGAGAAATTTATCAAACTGATCCTGCATAATTGCAGAAAAATTGCAGAAAAATCCCAGCTTTTCTAATAACGTAAGACATTAATTTCCAGTAAAGTCTTATAAAGTCCCATGAAAGCAGTATTTAAAATTGCATCCTATTTATTACTGTTTCATTTTTCGCCTTGCTTCAGTTCTGATGCTTTTAGCAAGCGCTTTCCTTCAAATTCCTACCTAAAAATCCTTTTTTTTTTTTTTTGCCATTTAAGAACTACAATGGCAAGTTGCTTCCATGTGGAAAAAAAATCATTTTAGTGGTCACAGTAGTTTCACTGTAGCTACATTCCATAGTAGTTATGTGGCTGCTTGCATGCTCCAAACAGAGAACTGAGGCAAATGATGAGGACACTTCCAAGGCACTGCTGCCGCTGCTCTCCAGCACACTACAGATCTCCAGTGTAGCAGCGTTGGATTACCCTAAAGCATTAGTGTCAAACATATGGTCTGCGGCCAGATCCAGCCCACGTATCTAGATTATCCAGTTTACAGCCTTGACGGGGGACCTTCCCCTTGGGGTAGCCAAGCACCTGGGTGAGATGTATGGTGCTGAAGCACCCCAGCACTACAATCAGAAGAAGCCTAGGCTCACAAGCGCTTGGCTGCCACCAGGGGAAGGTCCCTGACCAAGGCTGCGGGTCTGTCGTGAGTGCTTAGTTGCAGCCATGGGAACAAGCCGTGGTGCTTGGCTGCTTCCCACAGTGCTACTGGAGTTCCAGTGCTGTAGCTCTCACCCAGACATTTTGTACCTGCTGCAGGAAGAAGCCATGGTGCTACTGGGCCTCCAACACTGTGGCTTTTCCTGGTTTGGGTGCCAAGCAACCAGGTGAAAGCAGCAATTCTGGAGCCCCAGCAGCACCAGTGCCCCAGAACCATGGGTCTCACTTGTTCTGATGGTAGCAGCCAAGCCCCTGGGAAGCTGGGCCTTTTTGTGATGAGTTATAGATGGTTGGAGCAGATGTCACATGCACTGAATCCAACATGGGAGGATCCACATGCATAGCCTAGCATGTGGGGCCAGCCACACACCATTCATAGAAATCATAGACTCATAGAAAATCAGGGTTGGAAGGGACCTCAGGAGGTCATCTAGTCCAACTCCCTCCCCAAAGTAGGACTATCCCCAACTAGAACATCTCAGCCAAAGCTTTGTCTAGCCAGGTCATCCAGTCCATGGACTGGTCATGCACCATTCGTCTGATTCCCCTAGAAACAGATGAGATTGACATCTGAAGCAACTTCACTGCTCGTGTTGTGGTTTTGGGGAAGCAAGTAGTTAGGGCTTAGGTTTTGGCAATGGTCCTGAGAGTAGCACAGGGCAACTGCAGGCATTTCCCAAGAGTAAAGTTGTTTTAAGCTATGCTAATTTGTTAATTGTCATTTACTACCATAAAATATTTTTTAAGTGTGTCATGGCAAATTGCACATTTCATTTTGCCTCTGTTGAATATGTGGTTATTTAAACATCTGATTTCTGCATGCAGTAACAAGTCACATTTGCAGCTTTATATTATATAAGTATTCACATTTTTGTACAATCAATATATATAATCAGTTACTCCTAGACCATAATGGATACATCATAATTTCAGCACTACAGTTAATTTAGGAGTCCTTTTTAACATTGGATCATGGTCAGTTATTTGTCACAGGTCCTGAAATTGATTTCCATCAGTCCAAAGGAGTTGAATTATTTAATTTAGCATTATGTGCATACAGTTAATAGTGATTCTCAAAGAGTGTGCTGTGGTACACTAGTGTGGCGCAAAAGCAACAGAAATACTGTGAGATCCCCTGTGTGAGGAAGTTAATGCTCTTCTCTTACATCCGGCACCCTGTGTCTGACCCAACTACTCCATCAGTGCCTATGACTGTTCCTCTGGGGACTGCCACCACTGCTGCTGCCTTCCCTTCCCTCAGGCAGCCACTATGCTGCCCCCTTCCAACCACCCACACTCCCAGCAGTGTGCTCTTATGCAAGTGGATGGACAGGTGCACAGATGGAGCTGTGATTTGCAGCCTGGCTTATAACCTCCAATCTTCTCACCCTCCCGAGGCTAGCAAGAGGGGCTGCAGGGGTGGTCACCAGCATGTGAGACCCTGAAGGAGCCTTGTTCTCTGAGGTACAGACTGAGAGTTGGGAGGGGGCAGACAGTGGAAAGAGCAAGGCATAGCAGAGTGAGGTCCTTGCTCTTAAGTGTCAAGGACTAGATCAGCGATTCTCATTTCTTTTTTAGCCTCAAAGCCCCCTCCATATCTTGTCTGAATTTAGATCTTTTAGATCTAATCTTAGCAATTTTCAACCAGGGTGCTGCAAAATTCAGAGAATTATGGAGGAGTGCCTTGAGACTAAAAGGTTGAAACTGCTAGTATAAATACTAACCATTTGCTTAAAGAAAGATGTAGTGATGTCATTTTTTAACAGTACATTTCAGCACTAGTACACTTTCCTCTGCCAGGAGAATGGAATATGTTAGTTGTTTTACAGAAAAGAATGCATGCATACGTATTTTGCGCGCACACACACACGCACGCGCACACACACACACACGCGTGCACACACACACACACACACACACACACACACACACACACTCAAGCATAAGAACGAAGTACGTTGCCAGTTTTAATCCAGAAAATAATGTGCCCCAGGTATCAAGATTTTGGGGAACTCTGAGTTAATAAATTGTTGTTTATTTGTTGTTAAAGGAGGGACACAAAAAGAAATTCTGAAATTTACAAGAAGATTTAAAGGTGTTATTCCTGTGAGATCCACGCAAGAAGATCTTGAACTCCTAGATCTTTCTGCTCCATTCCTTTTGCAAGGGAAGATACGGCATTATGGGTAGGTTAAATATTGTGCCCATATTTTATAAGTTACATCAAGTGGATTTATAGAAAGTTAATTCAACCTTTCACACCCATTTTGGACATATCTTTTAAAAGTTCTTTGGGGAAAAAAAACTGTTGTCTTTTAACAATTAAAAAAATGAATACAGTGTGGCAGAAGGAAACAGTGATCTGTAGCCTGAATGTGGTACTTGTTACCATAAGTATAGTTGAGGGCCAAGTAACTCCTATTATGATTCTTTACTCTAAAGAGATGCTAAATTTTTAAAATCTGTCCACGTAGTATTTTTTTACAGTTCCCTGAAACTATTTGATTTTATTTTTCTATTACCAGCTAATTAAAATGCTTCATTTTCATATTCATAGGGCAGTTTCAGGAGCTGCCTTTGTATTTAGTTGACAATAAGGACATTAACAAGCTGATGCAGTTAATAAAGCAGTTATTTGAATTTACAGTATGTTTTCTTTGCTGTAAAAAAAATGAAAGAAGGGACAGAAGTTACACATAAACCAATTTAAGTGATAGAAAACTGGTTTAAACTTAGAACAGAACTTCAATGCATATAAATTGCTTTAAAAATGGCCAAAACTGGTTTAAGATAAACCTGGTTGGTTGTAGTACCAGACTTAAACTGGTTTAACCTAAATCAGTTATGGAACTTCTGTCCCTGATCCCGTCCTGGTTCAAGTTAACTCACAGTCCCCCCAGCATCCCAGGATGCTTCGTAGCCATGGGCTATGCTGTCTGCTCCAGTGGAGTAGGGACTACCTCGCCCCTCAGCTCCTTAGTCTGCTTCCTGTGTGCATCTCTCATCCCACAGGGATGGGGGTGGGGTGCAAAGACAAGGGAACAGACCCCCAGATCCCTCTAGCCAAGTTTACACAGCATGTAGGGGAAGGAAAAGCTCCTGTGGTGGGGACTTTTTGACCCTCGGCGGCCCTCCCCTTTCCCCCTTCCCAGCTACTGATTGCTTTGACCGCTGTCACAAGAGGGAGGAAGAAGTCATCCTCCTGGCTGGGTGTCTGCCCATGCAACCCAGCATGGGGTCACCAGGGAGCACCTTCCTTGGAGGGCTCCCCCCTACCCCAGCCCAGGGTACCCCTACCTGGGAAGTCCCAGGGAACTGAGGAGAATCCCTTCCCTCCCAAACCCCAGAGCTGCTTGCCTTAGCCCATGCAAGTCTCAGGCAACCTCAGGAAACAGAGGGAAATTCTCCTGCTCCTCTGCAGTTGGTTTTGCCTCAGCTGCTGCGAATCCAGGATGACTTCTTCTCCCTCCCTCCTGTGGCAGCACCTGAAGCAATCAGCAGCTGGGAAGGAGGAGAGAGGGGTTCTCCTCAGCTCCCCACGGCTGCCTGGACTGGGGAACCCAGGCTGGGGGAAACCTGAGGGGGAGTCTCCCTCAAGGTGGGCCAGCACCTGAACAGGGTGCCCTTTGTGGAAGGACAGCAGGGAGCTGGGGATACTTGGCCGGGCTGGCAGTGGCCTGCAGGTTGGGAGACATGCGATAGCATCTCCTGTCTACTGGCCTAAGTCAGTGCCAGCCTCCCCCGCCTTCTCCAGTTGAAAACTGAACAACAGTTCAGTTGGTTATCTATTCAACCTATGCAGCTTAGAGGAAGATGCCTAGATTGAATAGATTCTGCCTTGGGCTGATGACAGTAAGACCTAGTGAGGCCTGAATGAGAAGGAACAGTAAAATGTTGCATTTGGCCTGATGTCCCCTTACCCCTTTGTTTGTCTATTACAAGGTTATGGAAACATCCTTTTCAAAGGAGTTGAATATAGTGTCCGGATCACCCCTTGTACATTATGGTTTCCCTTCCTTCTCTCCTAGGGCAGATACCAGTCCAAAAGCTTGCCAGTCTCACAGCCAGCATCCTTTATAGGCACAGTTTTCCAAACTAGAAAGTAGAGCACGTTTAGGAACTGCAAGGTGTTTGGATGCTTCATTCCATATTCTACTACACATACCTATCAAGCCACAATAAGTGAAAGCCTTGTAGAATATCAAATATACACTTTACACAAAAAGCCAAGTTAGAGTTGAGATGGGATTGATTCTAGAATTACCTGTGCGTTTAAATTTGTCACCATCTCAGTCATGCTTTTAATAATATATATCTTGTCTGAATAGATTTTTTTTTTAATATTTCTAAATATCTCTGTTTTGTTTACTATCCTATTTCTAAATGCTGTCCAACTGGCAGCCCACAGGCCCGAGTGGCTACCTTTCCTGCTGCTACATAGGGTACAGGGGGCTTTGCACCACCAGTACAGCCTGCATAGTGAGAGTTCTGGGGCTATGGTAATTACAGGGACAGAGGTTGGTTAGGCCTCTACTGTGCCAGGGGTCTATGATTTGCTTGCACCTGAAAGAGTTAACCCCTCAGAGTATTGTCCTGCTGCCCAGCCCCACCCTGAGACCCACTACTATTAATGAATACAAACACCAAGTAAGGGTTAATAAGCAATCTGTATTACAAGCCAAAATTAACAGTAATCATAGCAACATGAACTAGTTAACAACCACTCAAGAGAACACTATATACAAATATGTACAGAGAGCCATACCGGCCTGTCACCAGCAGTGGCAGCTAAGAACACTGACACCCAGGCTGCAGGACCTGCTGTCACATCCCTGTCAGGCAGAGGATTTCTACCCTTTCCTCCACAAGCGGAGTACTTGGAGACCTCAAAAGGGAAGGGTGATACTTTACCCGTCCTATGGGGGAAAGAAAGGTGAGTATCTCAGGTGGAATTCCAGTGTCCCTGCACACACAGCGCTCAGCACCTGCACTCCCAATCTTCTCAGCCTCTCCAGCAGATTTAACACCACTCAAAACTTTCAGGCTCTTAGACTCAGCTCACACAGCTTCTCGGCGCACACACTCTTCACCACATATGCAGACATGCACACACGCTCCTGCACACTCACACACACACACACACACACAACACGCACACATATGCACGCACACTGAGATGGTGTCTCACACTGGCTTTTTTTGTAGTTGCTACCTCGCCACCTGCCAATCATACCATGGTCCAATCACTGCTTGCACATCTCAATCTATGTCACTCAACATTATCATTTTCTTGGACCACTCATGTTCATTATCACTTCATAACTTATTAACATAAAGTTCCTGCTCTTTGGTTATATAACAAGGTTTCAACTGCCCATGCCTCAGTTTCCTAAGTAGGTCATACCATCACTATTATGACAAGGCCAGGACTCTCAGTTTACAGGGAGGGGTCACATACTACATGCCTATGTAGTATGTAACCTGGGGGCTACACTGGTGCCACCTGCAGCCTCCAGCCACACTGAAGTTGGGCTGCCCTAATGTACTTTCTACATGGCATTTATTTAAGGCAAGTGTGTAAGGGGTGTAAGTATGGACATACGTGCATGTAGTAAACTGCATTCCATTCTAAGTTACTCCAGTGTAAAATTGGATTGACTTAATTGATCCAAGGTTCATAGTCACACAAATGAGGCAGAATTAGCATCATTGATTTTTTAACCTAAATTTTACTTTTAATCTTAAAGTAGATAAATGTTTGTTTTATGTTTTAACTGTAATACACTGATATGAAAGCTGACTTTGAAGAAAAATAAACTGCTTCTGTAATTTTGTTTCCTTGGGCAAAGAGAGCAAAATGATATGGACTTTGTGCGGGCCGGGGGCAAGCCGGGCCCGTCTTTGCGCACACGGGCTGTGGCCAGCAGCCCGGGCACGCGGGGCCGGAGAAGACCGGGGGCGAGCTAGAATTAGTCACGGACGCGTAGTGGTTGATTTAAAGATTGTTTACTTACACCAAAGATGGTCGTGGTGTAGGCTGGACAGTTTCCAGGTTCAGCTCCGCTTAAATCCTCGTTAGAGGACTACGACAATTCGTTGTTTGCCCCAGAGTTATTGAAGCTCTGCGGGTTCGGCAGTTTCTCGTACAGGAAGGGATACGTCTAGGAATTTATCGGCGACGGGGAGAGGCTAGAGGCTGTTCGTTCTTTTCCCCGGAGCTGTTGAAGCTCCGCGGGTTCGGTTATCAGGCCTCTATTGCCTTTTAAGAAAAGCATTGGGTCCGTAAGGATCCGCAGCGCTTAGAGATCTTCACACTGTCCCTCTCAAATTCCAATTGCTCTCTCTCCAACTTGGGCGGAAACCACCCAAGCTCTTTATACGGCTAGCAAGCCAATCGCTAGCCGCCATGTGTGCATGTATTAGAATCGGCCAGTAATGTGGCACGAATCTTCATACAAATGGCGGGAACTCCTTGCACCGTGCATTTCTTGGATGCAAAAGATATGCACCATGCAAAGAAAGCTACAAATTTGGCGGAAATACTCCGTTGCACCGGGGTTCTCTTCTGCAGCAGAAAACTCTACCGTGCAAGGAAGCTGCAATTTAGCGGGAAAAATAATTTAGCAGTGCCGAAGCGCACACAAACAAAAAATCACAACTTTGGGTTGTGACAGACTTCTCTATCCACTTTCTGTATTTTACTTACTATCATACTTTCTGTAAAGTTTGAGAGGATGCATAAATACCTTAGTAATAAAAAGAAGAGGTAGTTTTAATAACTCATAGTTAAAATATGTTTGGGCACAGGAATAGCCAAATTCCTGTACTAACCCTGCCATGTTTTTAATGCGTTGTACATTTTTATATTTATTACTCCTATTACAAAATGGCACTTTGTGTATTGTTAAACAACAAAAAGTTCTGGTTTATGAATATGTACTCAAGAACGCATAGTTGCCAGCCTTGCTTATTCAATTAGGCCATCTTTCTCCAACTAAAGTAAGTTATTTTCTTTTTGATCATGATTCATAGAGAGCATTAACACTGACTACTTTACATGCTTCCTCAGATTTCTGCATGCTGAAATAAACTTGAGTTTTAAAGGTCTTTTGTATTCCAATAGAATACTTTTATTTGAATAACCTTGTTCTGTACAAAGGGAAAGATTTAATACTTTGTAGTACTGAAGTGAGGAGGAATTTAGGCTAGGTTCACCAGGAAATGGAGACAAAAGCTCAGAGCTAAGTAAAGAGTCTAGGCTCCTGGTTAAAGCTTAACAAGTGGAGCAATAACAAAAGCCTTAGCAATGTTCTTAAACAAAGGCTAGAACAGTCTGTTAGATACCCAAAATATTTATCTACTGATGCAACAAATGTGGGGAACAAGCAGGAAGAATTGGAGGTCCTAGTACAAGTACAGAATTATGGTGTAATTGAGATTACAGAGATGTTGTGAGAGAGTTGACATGACTAGAGTACAGTCATGAATGGGTATAGCTTGTTCACAAAGGTAGAAGCAGGGAAAGGGAGGTAGTGTTGCCCTGCTTATAAAGGAGGCACGTGTTCTGAGGCTCAGTACAAAGTAGAAGTTCAGCTTATTGAAAGCCTCTTGGGAAAGGTCAGAGAGGAGAGCGGCAGGGGGAACACCATGATAGTCACCTGCTACGACCACCAAACCCAAGAGAAGGAGGTGGGTGAGGCCTTCTTAAACAACTGGTGGAAGCTTCCAAATTGCAGGACATAGGTCTCATGGGAGACTTTAATTATGGGGACATCTGCTGAGAGAGAGGCAGCAGTGTGCAAGCAATCTAAGCAAGTTCCTGGAGTGTGTTGGGGATAACTTTTTTGATTCAGATGGCAGAATCCAACTTGGGAAGCTTTTCTCAAGTTGCTATGCACAAACAGGAAGGAACTCATTGAGATTGTGAAGGTGGAAGGTAACTTGGGTGACTGACTATGACACGGGAAGAAAGGAAGAAGAGCAGCAGCAGAAAGACACTGAAGTTCAGGAAGGCAGATTTTAACATACTATGGGAACTGGAGCGCAGCCAAAGTCTGAAGGGAAAAGGAGTCCAGGACAGCTGGCTGTACTTTAAGGTAGCAGAAGCAAGTTTTTTCAGTGCCACAGAAGAATGGGAAGCGCAACAGGAGATCAGCCTTTCTAGACAACAATCTCTGCAATGAGTTCAGACACGGAAAAAAATCCTATAAAACAGTGGTCATCAACCCGTCGATAGTGATTGACCAGTCGATTGGGAGCCCCTGACACTCAATCTCAGTACTGAGATTGGCTGTCAAAGGCTCCACGATTGGGAGCAGCAGGATGCACGTGGGGTGCAGCCGAGACACAGTCCAGGAGATGAAAGTAGCAGGATTCACGTGGCTGTGCTGAGCCATGCCCCTTGCCGCCAGCCCAGCCAGGTGAGTGGGACAATCTCCCTCCATGCCCCCTGCCACTGGGTGAGCAGAGCCCCGGCCAGGCCAGGCTGGGGAAGGGTCCAAATGCAAGCAGCACTTGCCCCCCTGAACTGTGCGCAGGGCAAGGCAGCTGCCCTTGCCCACTGGACTTTTTGTCCAGATCCCTGCTGTAGCTGGCTTGGGAGTGGCCCAACACCACATGTGTCCCACCACCAGGTGGGCAGGGAATGAGTCTCAGCCCAGCAGCAGGAGGCACATGGCATCAAGCCTGTGTGGGGCGGGCAGCACTGGGGTTGCACCACGCTGTGCTCCGGGTGGGTGTGGCAGCGTTGGGAGTGGGTGCTATGCCCTTCTACCGCTTGACCTGCCACAGCTGGGCTGCTGTGCTGCCTCTGGACAAGCAGCGTGCAGCAGCAGGAGCCACACCCCTCCCCTCCCCGCACCACCTGAATGAGCCACGGCTCTATCCCGCACGTGCCCCACCCTGGCTATGCGAGCAGTGGGAAGTATGGGGGCAGAGGGGGTGTGGCCCTGGATCAGGGTGGGAAGATGGGCTATGGGGAGACTGCAGCCTCCTGAAATTTCACTGTAGCCTCCCCCATAGCTCCTGCTACCTGCCTGAAGCACAGTGCAGTGCAGCCCCGTCCTCACCCGCCGCACGCAGATCTGGGAGCAAACACCTGCCCCCCCATGCCCTCCCAGATGAGCAGCTCCTGCCTGAATGCAGGGGTGTTGATCTTCTCCCTCCCCCCTCCCCTTCTACCACAACAGACTTACCAGCTGGATGCAGCTGTATCACACATAACATTGTTCCTGTGGGAAAATTGGTTCCAAGTTATGGTGTTTCAACTTAAGATGTAGTTTTCAGGAACCAGTTGGGTCATAAGTGTGGACTGCCTGTATCATAAAGGCATGTATGGAAAAAATTAGGATGGCCAAGACACAACTTGAAATGCACCTGGCAAGGGACATAAAAGGCAATATAAATGGATTTTATTAGTGTGTCAAAAGTAAGAAGGCAACCAGATAAACTATAGCTCCTGCAGAGAATGTGGAAGGCAATCTAGTGATGGATGATACAGAGATAGCTGAAGTATTTAATGCCTTATTTACTTCAGTCTTCACAAAGAGGCAATTACCAAATGTTGAATGCAATTGGCAGCAAAGATAGGGAAGGAAACAAGCAGCGTAGAGCAGTAGAATAACAGATTAGGAATTACTTAGAGAAGCTAGATACTTTTAAGCTGGCAGGGCCAGATAGGATGTACCCTAGGGTATTGAAGGAACTGGCTGAGGTAATTTTGAGAGCCATTGGCTATCTGCTTTGAGTACTCATAGGTTGGATGCCTTAAAAAGGGAAAATAGAGTGCCAGTCTTTAAGAAAGGGAAGAAGAAGGTTCTGTGGAAGTATAGACCATTCAGCCTGGCCTTGATACCTGGAAAGATCATGGAGTAGGTCATCAAGGAATCTATTGTGAATCACCTAGAGGAGAACAAAGTGATCAGGAACAGCCAGCATAGATTCACCAAGAGCGAGTTCATGCCTAATCAACCTGATTTCCTTCTACAATAAGTTGAACAGGTTCTGTGAGTGATGGGGGGGAAAGCAGTGAATGTGATATACCTTGACTTTATCAAGGCTCTTGATGTGGTCTCCCATGACATTCTCATTAACAAACTAAGGATATATAGACTAAATGAAAGTACTGTAAAGTGGATACATAACCAATTGGATCATAATTCTCAGTGAGTAGTCAATAGCTCAATGTCTAGTCTGGAGAAGGTATCAAGTGGGATTCCCCGGAGGTCTGTCCTGGGTCCAGTATTGTTTAATATCTTCATTAATGATTTGGACGATGAGATCATGTACACACTTAGGAAATTTGAAGAAGACAACAAGTTGGGTGGAGTTGCAGACACTGGAGGGTAGGGCTAGGATCCAGAATGACCTAGATTGTTTGGGAAAATGGTCCACAATCAATTAGATGAAATTCAACAAGGAAAAGTGCAAAGTCTTGCATTTAGGATGAAATAATCGCTTGCCAAAATATAGACTAAGAAATAATTGTATAAGCTGCAGGACTGCAAAGAGGGACCTAGGGGTTACACTAGAACAAAGGTGCTCAGTGCTTGGTCCACAGGCCAGATCTGGTCCCTAGTGCCAGATCAGCTGTTCTGCAGGGCTCCCCATATACCTGAATATTTTGCTGCCAACTTTCCAGACCCATGGGAAGCGTAAAGGGGCCCTATGGGCTAAATTGGCTGCATAGGGTGGTATAGGACCTGATACTGGTATGCCAGGCCAGCTGTGGCAGCACAGGGGCACTATCTGAGCAGACAGGGGTGGCACAGGACCCTGGGGCCCCATCCTAGCATGTGAGGGCAGTGCAGGACCTGATCCTGGTGCTCTAGGGTGAGTACAAGGCCACAAGGGGCCCAAGACCTGATCTTGGCATGCAGGTCCCAATCCAGGTGTGTGGGGCTAGGCCCAGTCCATCCCACAGACTGGCCCTGGCAGTCATGGATTAGTATTTTTGGGGGCCCTGGGCTCCAGCAGGGAGAGGGGCCCCTTCCCCTTCAGGTGATGCTGTTCCCAAAGGCAGAGTGGGCCTCCATGCCCCATGGGCAGGAGCGATGCTAGGAGAGGGCTTGGGGTGGCTATAGCCACCCCAAAATTCACCTGCCACCACCCACCCACCCTGTGCAGCTGAGCCTGCAAAGGTGTAGCACCCCCTTCAGGGGCGGGGACTGGACCAGGGTTGGGCTCAGCTCTGGGGCATGCAGCAGCAGCTGTGGAAAGGGTGGCTGGGGTGGGGCAAGGTGGATGTTGGGGTGGCTCCCCCCCCCCCCCCCGCAAGTTCCCCAGCCCGGCTGAGCCCAGCTCTGGCTCAGTACCCCCACCAGGAAGAGGCTGGGTGGACCTGGCCAGGCTGTGGAGGGGTGGCATATGCCCACCTCTCCTCTCTGCTTCCTGCCTCCTCCCATTCCCCTGCCATGGCCAGAGCAGAGCTGAGCCAGGCGAGGGCAGAGGCAGTCTGCTCACTGCAGACTTGGGACTCTACCCTGCTGCCTTTGTCCCCGGGCAGGCAGGTGACTCGCAACCCCTGGGCAAAGGCAGCTGGGTGAAGAGCCCCTAACCTGCAGTGAGCAGCCCTCATCTGTCCCATGCACAAATATGGGGGGCACATGCTCCCTCATAACTCCCCTGGGAGAGTACGTGCAGTGGTGGAGAACCACCCCCTACACCCCTTGGATGAGCTGCCTGTGACTCTGTCCTGCTCCCTGCCCTGGCCCCGGGTCCCACACACCATTGTGGCTGGGCAGCGCCCCTAGCCTCCTGCTCCCTCTTTCACCATGGGGACCTTGATATGCCCCCCCCCCCCCCCCCCCCCCCCCCCCTGGCCCTTGACTTACCTGCAGGGAGCTGTTCTCCACACTCCCCAGCTATGTTCCGGGCCACATGCACGCAGCGCCCCTTTTGTGTCGCTCCTGGCAGCTCCCTGCAGGCTGGAATGGTTCCTGCCTGCAAAGGAAAAACTGCCATTTCCTGCAGGGGCCCCAAATGGGCTGGGCCACTCGTGGCCCACTGAACTAAAAGATTGAGTAGCACTACTGCCATAAACTGAATGTGAACCAACACTATACTCTTGTTGCAAAAAAAAAGCCAGCATCATGCTGGGTTTTATTAACAGCTGTGTCACTTGCAAATCAAGGGAAGTGATTCTTCCACTCATGGATTTAGTTAGGAACGATTCTACTTTGAGCAGAGAACTGGGCTAGAGATCCTTGTGAGGTCCCTTCCATCCCTACTTTTCTATCATTCAATAATCCGAAGCGTATGTACTATCATCTTTTTCTTATCTGTCAGGTGCAAGCAGTGTTCAAAACCAAAGACTATCAAGAGTCTACATTTCCTTGCTGAAGAAGAACATCCCTCATGGGAACCTAGTGAAGTGGCACAAAGTAAGTTGACCGTAGGCATGGAATGAAATACTGTTATACTTTTATTCTGGGCCTTAGATACAGAATATTCAGTGAATGGATTGCAGTTTGTTAACATCTTGTATGCATTGTGTGTGTATGGAAGTTTGTAGCTATTTGGTGTATCTGCATTTCCCTGGCTGGAAATAAACACATACTTACCTTTTTAAATGATGTGTTCAGAGGAATTGAAAATCTTTTTATCTATAGGTGTAATGAATCTTTGTATATATAGAGAACAAAAGGTAGTTGTGAGTTACACATATCTAAGTAGTGTTGAGGTAAAGTTTATGTAATGCACTTAAATATAAGTACTTAAAAAGAAGAATTGTTCTTATCTGTGAACAGTAGTAGGTTTTTTAACTTTTAAGGGCCTTGTTAATTTTAGTCGGCTCCTGGAGCTCTTAACCCCTGAATTGTATACATATTACCACTTAAGACTAGTTTTAAACACATTTTAGGCAGCGTAGTTATGCCACCCCAGGGCAAGTTAATCTCCGATCCATGCTATCCAGCTCATGCTCAATTAATTTGTGAACATTCCCTAAAGATGAGCTGCCCAAGTTGCCGTCATCCAGCATCCCAGGATGCGTGTCCCTACCCCCCACCCTCCTATTCTGTGTGGACAGACTTTCCACCCCCTGAACTCTACTGTCCAGGGGTGGTTCTGGCACCAGTCCAACTCACCCTCCCACCCCCAGGCATGCAGCTCCACACAAACAGCTTGCAGAGCACATGCCAGCTAGCCAGGTCACAAGTCTCAGGCAAGTCCAGGAGTAGAGTCTGGGAAGGTTACTGGGGAACAAGTTAGTGGGCTGGATCAGGTTCTTATGAGCTGCAACTTCCTTCCTGGGGCACAGGCAGTAGCTCCCCCAAAAGTGCCTTCCCTCACCACTTCTTACTTCCAGCCACCTTGGGAAACATTACTAGTAACTTCCATACCCCAGTCCCAAATTCCAGTTTATTAAAACATTCAACCTTTTTAAATTTAGTTTCTCTTTATTTCTTTTTAAATTCTTTTTTTCCATTCTCTTCATTTTATCCTTTGGTGGCTGACTTCCTTCATTTCACCACTCATCCCCCACCCCCATTTCCTTTCTACTTCCCATTTCATTACCCACTCAGTCTCAAGCCCTCTCTCATACATAGAAGCTTGCCCTGGCTCACTAGCCCTCTATAGTAGCAAGTCACAGCTGTGCAGGTAAGAGACAGTTAGAGAAGGTTTTCAGCCGTAAGGTGCATCAGCTCCAGTCTCAAGTTAGCACTAACACTGAGCAACATTTGAGCATCTCAAAGTACACCATGTAAAAAAGGCCCTAAGGAAAAAAACACTAGAGGGCATTAGCATGCTAGTCTCACATATTACAATGGGAATTACGGAGGAGTTAAATCTATAAGGAGTCGAAAGGAATTAGTCTATAAGTCACCTTTGACAATCTTTCCCATAGTATTCTAAGGTAGTCAGTCCTGACAACTGTTGGAGGAAAAACAGAGCAGTGAACAGGTATATAACATGAACATTGGTGACTGTTAACCCTTTTAAGATTAAGGCACCCTTTGTAAAATGCCAGGTTTTAAACTTTCACTCATTTTTTACTACCAAAAAATAATTCTTGTGCAGCAAAGAACTCTGAGCACAACAGGCCAGAATTTTTTTTACTATGAAATCCTATTTGATATCTCTGGCTTTATCTTGTAAATCATATGTAGGTGTGTGCACCCATAACAGTTCTCATATTATGTGGCACCCTTAAAAGTTGAGAATCATTGGTGTATATATATACAATGGGAACAGAGGAAAATAGGCTCAACAGTTTCTGGATGTAATTATGTTCAATTCGGCTCACATTCCTATAAGGATTTAAAATCTCAGGATGCCTCTCGGCCTGCAATGATATTTTTTTTTAAATAAATGCAAATATAATGATATGTAAAAGAAGAGATCATAAACCTCCTCTTCAAGTTTATAATATGATTGTAAGTGTGAGTTAATATATAACTAATAGTAACATGATGTGCCCATTAGAAATTTACTTCTCTCAAAATGAAAACAAAATTCATTAAATGAATGTTTTTTCCAGTGTTTGTATTGTTTTGCAGTTTTTTGTAAGTGAATAGATTTCTAGTTTTATCATTGACTTATACACTTTATACATCTTAATATTCTAATGTTATAAAAGCTTAAGTCTGTCTGTCTGTCTGTCCATAACATTTTATTCGTGCTCTTATTGGCTGACAAACAGCCAATCAGAGTGCGAACAAGCGTTCTGACAGGAGCTGGTGGCATGGTGGAGCGCCGCCATGATGGTGGGAAAACGGGATGGAGGGGGGACGAGGCCAGCTGGCCTCACCCCCCCCACCTGCTCCCTGGAGACGGGGGCAACAGAGTGGACTAAATGGGGGGACCAGGCCAGCACCCCCCCCCGCCTTGCTCCTTGTAGGTGGTGACGATGGAACGGGGGTGGAAAGGGGAGCTGGCCTCGCCCCCTGTTACTCCTTGCAGGTGACAGCAGTGTGGGGGGGAGTGGGATTAGGATGCCACACGGGGGAGCAAGGCCACCAGCTCAACCCGCCCCTGTCCCCTTCTGTCACCGCTGCCTGCAGGGCCTGACACGGCAGTGGTGGGAGGAATAGTGGGCACACTGCAGTGGTGGTGGGAGGGGAAGGGTAGGACTGGGCCTGAGGTTGGGGAGAAGCTGGGCCGCAATGGCAGGGGGTGCAGTGGACCTGGGCTGACCTGGCGGTGGCAGGGATGGGAGGAGTGGGCTCTGAGCCGATGTAGGCGGGTGGGGGGCAGAGGTCGGTTCCGCTCCTTCCTCATCTCCCCCTCCCCCGCATCGGCCCTGAGCCACCTCCTCCCATCCCCCCTCTGCCACCGGGTCGGCCTGGCCCTGCTGCTTCCCCCACCACGGTGGGCCTGCTCCCCCTGCTGCTGCTCCAGGGAGGGGGGGAGCAGGCCTAGACCCCAAACAACAGGAGGGAAGGGTGGAGTGGGCCTGCAGGGGGGGCCACGGGGCTCCATCCCCACCTGCTCTCTCCCCCCCCCCCCCATTCTTGACGGGCAATTGGCTAGTCATAACATAAAGCCAAACACAAACTTCCCAGTAAAAATAAGACAGATTGAGATCAGTGCTTAAATTGAATGTGAATGGTAAATTTCCCATTGACTTCTGTGGAAATGAAATCAGGCAGTAAAATGATTCTTCAAGATCTATGAAAGTGAAGGTATATCCAAATATTTGAAATATTTTAGGAAGTAGAAATATTAGGGGTGCACCGATATAGATTTTTGGGGTACCGATAGCCAATTTTTAAGGAGGCATATCAGCTGATACCAATCCTATTTCCAATACATGGCTCTTTAGCTGGTAAGTCTGGTGTGGTGGAAGGAGAGGGAAGGAGCGTGGTGGGGAGCAGATCAAGGTCCCGGCAGTGAGGGAGGGGTTGGGGCAGGGAAGGGAGGGATGCAGGATAGCTACAAGCAGCTTGTGCAGGAGGTGGGGGGGGGTGCCCCCCGATCTGTGTGGCACAGGGCAGATTGTAGCTGTGGGCTGGGGTTGGGGCTGGGGCAGGTGCGGGACAGAGGCGCAGCTCATCAGGGAGGCACAGGAAGCAGGGGGTGGCTCCTGCCACTGCATGTGGTTCATCTGGTGGCTCCTACCACTCATCCGGGAGGGTGTGCCCCCAGATCTGCCCGGCTGGGAAGAGTCCCGCCCCATGCAGATCCAGGGGCACATGCACCCCCCTGCGCCCTCCCAGACAAGCAGTGGGAGCAGCAGCAGGAGCTGCCAGATGAGCACCAAACAAGCTGCATGCAGTGGTGGGAACTGTCCCGCCCCCCCCCCCCCCCCTTTCTGCATCCCATGCCCACCCTGGCCCTGGCTGGGCAGCCTCTACCCCAGTCCCAAGCCCACACCCTCCCTCACCATAGGGGCCTTGATCTGCCCTTCCACCCCACCAGACTTACCAGCTGCACGCAGCTTACCACGGCTGCCAGGTCTGCTCCTCTCTCCGTACATGTTGCACTGCAGCTGCGCACATGCAGAGTCATTTATGGGACAAAATATCAGCTGCATTGGGCTGATTTCCGATACAGAAAATTTTCTTTATATAGGTGCCGATCCAATATCGGACCAATGTATCAGTGCACCTCTAAAAAAATATAAATGCTTTGAAGTATTTTCTGTAATTTTCTATACTTTTTCAAGCAAAATTGAAATTCCACAATAGCATTCATATTTAAATGTTCCTAAGTTTCTGATTATACTTGCTTGCCAGATAAAATTGTCATAAAATGTGTATACTGCATCTTACAACCACCATCTATCCAACTACCTGATTATATTTTTAAACTATAAACTAAAGTAAGTCATGTAATAAAAAACATCAAGTTTACTTCAGTCAGCTTATGTTGTCATAGTTGAGTATTCAATATTTGAAGCCCAACATTTTTTCCACTTGTAGTTTTAGGTATTAAGCCACTCCAGTATGTGTTTGTTATGGAATTTACACTGGTTGATGGAACAGGAGAACTAGATGCATACCTTTTTGACTATGTAAGTAAATTTAGATAAATAGAATCAAAAGGTGATGGGTTTTAATATGAACAGCATCATTTTCATTTTTCTCTCATTCAGGGTTTAAATGGAAGTATGTATATTAAGCTTACTAATTATTAGTGTTGTCAGTTGCTTGAAGTGCAAAAAATGCCATTTTGACCCATTTAAGAAATGATAAAAGGTGGGGGGGAAGGGTGGAAATAGCATGCTTAAAAATTAACTAAAGTACTAGAGTTGGTTTATAAATCAACTTATTTCCAATTCCCTGGCTGAGCTATCTGTATGTTTTTTTCAGTGGGTAGGAAATCATGCAGTCTTGCTACTTTGGGCAGGGTTATTCAGGGCATGTTCATACTACTACTTACTCCCATTCTCATCTAGCCCAAGTCTGTCAGTCATCTATATTCAAAAATCTTTGCTTGTCTCTTCATAGTTTGGCTCTGGATGGTCTCCCATTCATTGGAGCTGGTAGTCAAGCCTCCCCAAATCTGCCCCTCCATGTGGTGTGTTCAGAACTTGCTACAGTACTAAATTTACAAATATAGAAAGTCCACCAACAGTCATCTCACAGCTTCCAGCCCTTTTCTGATTCACATCTGTATTTACTAGCTGTAACTTGAAGCAAGTAATGAGCGGACTGATTCTTGAAACTCATTCCACTACATTTGTCTTTCCTTCTGTGCTTCTGGTACAGCCACCCCAAGGTAATATAGATTGGAGGGGTGGCTCAGATGAGTTAAACTAGCTAAAGATGAAAATTAAATTTACCTCTGAATAGTGATATAAATTTCACCTTTGAGTTCACCTTTGAGATGGTTCTTTTGGGTTAGGTCAAGAATGTCATGACTTACTAGACAACTTTGGTACTGTTTTAAGTAGTCTCCAGCCAACGTCATATAAATACCCATTCTGTAAATCTAGTTTTTGAATTTGAATTAAAGTTTTAAATATTGTAGCCTGTGAGGTTGAACTGAGGCATGATCATTGCTAAGTGAAAGTTTTTCTTTGCCAACATCAGTTGTGGGCAAAGGACTTGTCTTTATCAGGTCTCCCCTAGATTTCAGTACTGCCCTGGATAGCTTAGTGCTTGTCTTACCTAGTCCTGAGGTCTCCTCCACATTTACGAAAACAGTACTTCTCTTTTTGACGGAATAAATTTTTTTTTTTTTTTTCTAAAATGTGGACACTGTCCTTGTTTCTAAATAGTGATGGCCTGACCCCAGAGATGTGGAATATTCATTAATTGTATGTAAAGTATACGTAAATTGAGAAGGCAAAAGCCTTAGGTGGAATAACATTACTTTCATCTGTATATCTTATAGCTAGGGGTCTACCCAACTCAGGGAGGCAGCCGGCCAATTTCGCAGTCAGATCATGGAGCTAGCCACCATTTTCACAGGCTTATGACAGTGGGGTCAAGGTGCACCCCCCCCACAGACACACAAACACACACACACACACACCTCCCCACTGATTGGTGGAAAGGGCTGATCATTATGCAGCCCCACTCCTCGCTGCTGACTGTAGGGGGGCGGGGCCACACGACAGGCAGCCCTTAGTCAATCAGAGGTGGGGGTAGCACCCATCTTGCCTAGTTGCTTTCATGCCAGCAGCCCCCTTTGTGCCAGGCTGCATATCCAAGAGCACTGCTAGTGGGAAGTTAGTACTTTATTTTTAGTAATTAGTGGGGGGGATAAGGGGGGAAAAGGTTGGGTCTGTTTTTGTTTTTTGTTTTCTTTCCCCTGAGCATTTCACAAAGATCTCCCAATTTTGCTATTTTTGCAAAATCTGTGCAGTCACGATTTGAGTAGGCCCCTCCTTATAGCTGTATAACTTTGTGGTGTAATCAATTTACAAAAGACCCCAAATCTTATGCTCCTGATAGCAGAATTAAATTTGTTAGGAGAACTCAGTATTTCTTCTTCAATTTCTATTTCATTTTTATTCTTCAATTTTGTCAATTTTAAAATACCATAGGCAGTAGCTGCAACAGTAGACAACTGGGCTGACCTTCTCCTCTTTCTAGTTCCCCTCTTTCCTCCTTTGGAACCTGTCTCTTGAAATCTGTTGAGAAACACAGTCAGGGACAATGGGGGTCATAAACCATCTCCCAATTCAGGTTCCTATAGAAAAGCTGCACTTCAAAGTAGCCCAGATTCATATTAGGTGTTGCTGAATGCTACAGCTGGGCTGCAGGAAGAAAAAGCCATTTCTTTTGTAGTGCCGTCTGCTAGCACTGCTTCTGGTGGCACTTCAAAGGAACCACCACTTCCCAGTGCTCAGACTGAGGTACTCCAGCAGTGTCTGAGAAGGAGCGGGGCTACTTTGAAGTGTAACTTTAAACCAGCTTCTAGTCTAATTTCTATAGTAACGCTCCCAGTTCATTTTCTTAATTCAACAGTCAAATAGAAAGGTTCTGGGAAAAAAGGGATGATGAAAATAAAGGAGTTGAAGTTGGGGTGCAACATTAGAGGTAGGAAGACAATGTAATCTCAAAACATATTCCTCTCTGATCCTTCCCAACTTTCTGGCCATTCTTAATTAACTTTCTAGTATAAAAACCAAATGGGAGTTAAGAGATCCCATGAGATCCCTTGAGATCTTCTAGCAGAATGGGGTATCAGAAAGTCTCTGCATCAACACAAAACAGTTCATTGCCATTTCATATGTTCATGTAGTAGCATCTGGAGCCCAACTAGAGTGGCCCAATTTCAGGAAGTGAAAATGCAGCCAAACTCAAGAAGGAAGCCCAAATCAGCCCAGAAATCTAGGGGGCAGGAGGGGGGAGGTATATTACATGAGAATGCATGTATGATCTTTTAAGTTTTATATCTCTCTTCTAGGTAGAGATATTTTTCTCAGTAGATGCTACATTGTGTATAACCTACCAAAAACTTCTAACACTTAAATGAGGAAGTTAAATTAAAAATAGAAAAGTACTATTTAAATAAAACCAGATTATATGGTACCCATTCTCCTGTAGAGTGGTATGTTGCTGTCCAAGCATTCAAGTGATGCAGTATTCTGTCGCTCTTAATTCCTGAGCACAAATCTGAGACACAAGTAATATAATGTTCATATGTACTCTCCTTTGGTGGGTTTTTAAATATCTGGATGCTGTTGAAAACTCTGTATTGGCAGTATTACTTCCTATTTGCTAGTTTGGAACTTGATGAAATGCAAGAGACCTGTAAAAGGTCAGGAGAAAAAATGTTCAAGATCCTAATTATTTTTGTCTTCCTTTTGCCTCAAACCCTTCATTTCCCTTCCAGGAAAAGTTTTTCCATATTCCTGCCTCTGAAGTTCTTAGCAGTGATCTTCTTCAGAAGAAGATGGAAGCGACCATGAATTCACTCTCTTCTCCCAAAAGAAAAATAGGTCAGCTGTCTCTCTTTAATCTGCTACTATATATGTAAACTTAAATGTCTGTGTTTTAGCTTTTGGCTTGTTATACATATGATCACTGAACAGACCAGATGCAGTACTGCAAATATACAGAATTGTAAGGAAAGTGTCAGTTACTTTTGTTTCTATGTGGTGCTTGGTTAATTCCTTTATCAGGAGAAGAGCCTTGTGGAAAAGATATGTATTGGCTTGGTCCTTCCAAGAGAATGTGTAACGCATGTGCTTTCTTACCTCAGGTATAGATTCAGTTTTGTGTGTAAACATTTATAGTCAGGTAGGGATAGAGATAATTCATGTTTATATCGAAATTAACCTAAATACTATTAACCTAAATGTCACGATAACGTAGTGACAACTGAAAGGTAATTCAACCTGAGACCTAGACTTAGTTCTAATTTTGAGAATGCTCTGTGGATTTGGGGCCCCTCTTCTTGGAGGAAATGCCCATGGGAAGTGGGTGCAGAGTCTCAGGGTGATGAAACCTAAATTTCATCACAGTTTTTCTCAGCGTTTCCTCTGGGGAAGTAAAGTGGAACTTTTAATTCACTAACATTAATTTGAGGCATAAGGGCATCTGTCAAAGGGCAGACCATTGTACCCTAACTTTTATAATTAAAATATTGAAACATTAAAATCCAATAATGCATGAAGATCAATTGAAATTCTGTTTCTGAATGTTCTTACTTTGCTCAGAACTTTGCACCAACTTAAAATCGGAAAGCTGAAGTTTCTGAACGGTGTTCTATTTTAATTCCCTCCTTTGATAGGTATAAATAGGTCAAAGAGCAGAAAAACCACTGCTCAAATTATTACCTTTTGTTTTGCTTCATAAGCAAGTACTCTGTGACCCCCACGATGCATTACACTTAAGGAATGAATAGCCAGTTGATCACTTTTTAAGTTGTAATGCAGCTGCACATTAAAGTATTCAAGGCGTCATAAAACAAGGAATAAACCACAAAGTTATTCCAGTGAAAATGTGGAATAGTTTTGTCATTGGTTCTTATAACATCATTAATTCACCATGTGGCCAAGTGCACCCAAATCAGCTGATCTGGGCTTGCAGCTTCAGAGGTGTACCATGTGCTCCCATGGCTAGCAGCCTGCAGCTGATGAGGCTCCTAGCCATAGGGACACACCATGCACTCCTGCAACTGGCAGTCCTGTCAGCTGAGGAGGCTCCCAGCTTTGGGAGCTTGCTACTTGCCAGTGCAGAAGGAGCCTGAGACTGTGATCCTGGGCTCCTGCCACACCAGCAATTAGATTTGATGGGATCTGCTGCTCAATCCCACAAACGCACCTCTTTCTCTGCATGTGTAGCATGGCAGGAGATATTGTGTGGATCACACATCAGATTTTATTGTCTGCCTGTACATGTGGCAGGGGCCTAAGGATTATCAGAATGCATTGATAAGCACTGTCTCTAAAACAGGGACCTTGGAAGCCTTGTTGATGCAAAATGTTTGCTGGGTAGCATTGTAGTTGCCAGTCCAGTTTTTTGAAGCCCAGTGTTAAAAATCCCCTCAACAAAATAGCTTAGATATGCCATAGCAACATTTTGAAAATCTTAACTCGACTCTTTATTACTGCATTAAAGTTCCAGAGATCTCCACAGAGGCTGTGAGAGATCTAGCTTTTTACTTGAAATCTGCCACTGGTATACAAGCAAGAAGGCACTGTCACTGCTCCCAGCAGTGAGAGGGAGCCGCTTAGTAGACTAACATTTTCCCAGTCATACTGTCTTGACGTGAACAGGGGTAGAAAACATGACAGTAAAAATGCCAACACCTAATTTACTAGTGAAGCAACAAGGGAAGGAGATGTAAAGTAAAACGCCATTGTAAATAAGGTCAGAGTCTAGCTACAGTAGACTTGGACAGATTATTTATTCGAAAGCAAATGGGTCTGGTTATGTCATCTGTCTATACGCACTCTGTTTAAAAAGCCTTGAATTGGGGATTTTAATAAGGAAATCTCTGCAAGGAATCCTTCACAATAATTCATCGTTATGCATCACCTACCCTGGAGGTTTCCAAGAGAAGACTGGACAGTCACCTCACTGGGGTCACTTAAACCCAGTTGTCTTCCTGCCTAGAGCAGGGGGGGCTGGACCCAATGATCTGTGAGGTCTCTTCCAGCCCCTTGCAATCTATGAATCTATGAAAACCTGAAGTTCCGGGGACCTACAGGAAGCCCAGGTCATTAATTCAGTGCCTGTATCCCTTCAGTGACGCCACACTCCTGCCCATCTTTCTTTTCCCTCCAGATTCATAGACATAGATTCATAGACTGTAAGTCTGGAAGGGACCTCAGAAGATCACCAGGTCCAGCCCCCTGCACCAAGCGGGAAAGATAACTGGGGGTCAGGTGACCCCAGCAAGGTGACTGTCTAGTCTCCTCTTGACAATTTCTAGGGTAGGTGATTGCACCACCTCTGGAGGGAGTTTATTCCACAGTCTGGATACCCTGACTGTGAAGACATTTTTCCTAATTTTGAGCCTGAATCGATCTTCCAGGAGTTTGTGGCCATTGCACCTGGTTTTCCACTTGGGTGCCCTGGTGAGCAGGGCTCTTGATGTACTCCCCTAGTGTCTTGATGTACTCCCCTAGTGTAGCGGTAAGCTAGTACCAGGTTCCCTCTCAGCTGTCTTTTCCTCAGGCTAAAGAGTCCCAGATCTCTCAGCCTTTCCTCATATGGCTTGCCTTTTAAGACTCTGATATTACAGGTGGCTCTTCTTTGGACTGACTCCTTTCTTATGGCATCCCGGTGCCATTTTTAGATATTTTTCACAGTGGTACATTTCATTGCAATGTTTGAATTGTGGGGAATGCAAGATGATGTTGGGAACAATTTATTCGCTAAGGTAGATACTTTCTTTGGTGATCTAGCCACTTTGGCAGATGGCTTCAAGGTAACAAATGTAAAGTTTGTTAAAGGATTGACAACACAGTTTCCTGAAGAAACATCTGATGGCCTTGTCTAACACATACTGTATATGTACCACACATGACCCTGTCTTGAACAGTTTATTTTTTCATTACAAAATGTTAGTATATATTTATTATATACTAACTGTTAGTACTCCTTTTTTCTGAGCAGTAAATTTTCCACAAATAGCCATGCTAATGGCTGAAGAGCATTACAGATCCTAAAATATAAACTAGAATGCTTGTTATGTAATAAAAAATAATTTTTAGTTTTCCTTCTCAGCTGGATTGTGTGTTTTGTGTATCTTGTTAAAGGCTCTACTAGAGTTTTACTTGGTGTTACAAGAGCTAAAACTTCATGTGAAAATGCATGTTTTGTTTCTGATTTGTAGATGACTTGCCGTGGCTGGAATGCTTCATCAGGTCCTACACGGTCAGAGATGGAACGGAACAGCGAGTCTGCTATCAGATTTTTGATACTACAGTTGCTGAAGATGTTGTCTAGTGCTGTGTTCCTATTTCAGAGGCAGTTTATCACCATTATTAATTACAAATATTTTCTCCATGTGAACATAATAAGGAAGTCTGCATAATTATTTGTGCATTTTGTTTGATCCTACGTTTCTGAATTAAGCTTCATTACACATCTACTAAAATGTGTTTGTTACTTAACTGGGCCCTGTCCTGTGAAATGAGTGGGAAAAGAAGTGTTAGGCCTTTCACAGGATTCCCTCTGTTTAATTCAGATTGTTAAAAGAAGATTAGTATCCAGACATTCCAAGCTGTTATATTTGAAGATCTCTAATGTTACTGTACTCTCAGAGGACATACAAAGTCAAACAATAAGACATTGTAGACTCTAAATGTTGTGTTACTTAAGAAGCACAGTTACCATTAACTTTTATATGCAAAAATAAATTATTTTAGCACACCTGTGGAAACCAGCCACATCATTTAATTTTCATTCCCTGACATTTTTGTGTGCAAACACATTTTTTTAAGCCCTACATAAGCCATATGCTTTCCTTTTTCTTCACTTTTATTACTGATGTGTAGTTTCTACAGAGTTCTTCCTGCAGGTCTTACTGCCAGGTAATCCTTGTGCATGCCAGAAGAATTGTTGACTCAGGAACTATTTATGTGAGTAAATAATACTCATCTGGTTAAGGATTGTAAAGCTAGGTCATAAAAGCAAGGATGTTTGAAATACTAAGATTAATGGTAAACTTTATTAGACTCTATATTTTTATAAAAATGCAAGGTAAAGCATATATAAAGTTGTATTTATTAACACTCAGTAATTGGCTGTACATTGACAGCTTCTCAAACAGTCTGGCTAATTTAGTGTCGGATCATAGGTCTAGATCTGTTTTCTTATTTGGTCTAATCAGATTGTGTGGCTAAATTTAAAGCCAGCATGTTCAGGCCAATATATCACTAGTCTAGTTGGCTATCTGAGTGAAAACATTTACTCTGCTATAAGTATTTTCTCAAAGTCAGAATTACTTTCTAGAAAAAAAAATGTAAAAATTCAACAAATTAACATGCCTATCACTCAAGAATTATTACTTAACATCTGCAACAGTTTTTTTTCAGTAAATTCAAATATATTTAATGTAACAGTTCAGTACTTTGATACTAGATACAAACATTTTATTGTATAGTAAGAGACCTACTGGACTATTTTTGTGTGTGTATAGTTTGATTCAAATATCCTAAAACTTACTTTCTGTTACTTAAATGTGTGTACCCTTTGTAGAAACATTCAGCCAGGAACCTAGAAGTGTAATGTGCTTTATCCAAAGTTTCATTAATATTGGTAGCTGATGTTCATTTTGAAGGTGGGGAGAAACAGTCTGGCTGATTAAATAAGACCAACAGCTTGCCAAATAAGAAAGTGCTGGCAAGAGTTTTGAAAGCAGCTGCTTTATTGCCCTTGGCTTGATGAGAAATGCTGATAAGTGAATTGTTAAGATTTGAGTTCCTAACTGGATGTCCAAAGAATTTCAGTGGAATTTAATTTCAGATGATCCCTCTTAAGAGTGTTTCAGTGGAATTTAATTCCACATCGTTCCTCTTAGGAGCTTGTGTGCCATGTAATTTATAGCTTGTCATATAAACTAGAAACCAGACCTCAATTGGGTTAAAGTTGATAAAGAAGCCTTTATTTTGTTGTGTTGCATATCATTACATTGTTACTGCCAAATACATTTGTGTTAAATTGTAAATATTTTTCTGAAAATTAAAAGTATACATAAACTTGTATCAGAGGATACTGTTGTAAGCTACTGTGATGCAACTGTTGCATCTGCATGATTCTGTAGCAGTGTAGATGAGGTGAGGCAGATGCAAAATTAACCCTGCTTCATTCAAGGACAGAGGCCAGGTTATTTAGCTCACTTACATTGCTGCAGGGTCTTGAAGGCAAAATCGTTACAGCATAACAGTTGATGCATGCTCCTGTGGAACTGCCCCCTCCCCTTTTAAAGCAACTGACATTTATTTTCTTTATACCCAAAGTCAATGTTTTCTATATCAGCATACCAAGAATATATTTTTCTTAATATTCTGACATGTAATAGATTTGCACTTCAGTGTAAGTGTCTTGATTTCACTATCTTTAGTGTTTGAGATTCCTGGCAGAACACTTTTAAGGTCCCTTACATTTGTATGTACAACATTGGAGTGGCCAGCTACTGCATACTGTAAGTTTTGAGCTGATTAATAAATGCTGTTAGAAGTAATGCCATTTTTTTGGTTCCATTGAACTTTTGTATCCCTGTGCTTCAAAATAGAATTTTTTTTTTTGCTGCCAGTGGCATTGCTCCAGCAAAGCTATTACACTTCACTTTAAGCTTCTGCTTATTCTAATCATAGTTATAGAACCTTGGTGCTGGAAGGGACCTCAGGAGGTTATCTAGCTTATTCCAAGTAAAACTACATGAGCAACCTTCTCACGCACAAACAGGTAAAATGCCTGAAGACACCAAGAACAAGCTAACTTGACACAAGTAAAGCAGAGAGGACAAAAGCAGTGTCACTGTCCTTCCATTACAAGGACAGGAAGTAGTTTGTTAAAATACACTTGAAAGGTCATGCTCCTTGCTAAAGGAAGGAGACCCCACTCCAGCTACAGGAAGGTAAAAACACCAACAGTCCATACTGATCTGACAATGGGTAGAATTCCTTCTTGGTTCCATGTATGTGGAACAGCAAGACTATCTAGGCACAACCCTCCAGGTTTAAGTCCCAGCAGGAACATTGGTTATACCCATCAAAATCCCTAGCCTTGGCTGCAGCCAACATTCAGTGCTTCTGAGAAAGTTGAAAAAAAAACCCACCTGTAGCAAGAAGAGGGGGAAAAATTTCTTCCCACCTGGATTTGGCAACCAGCAACGTCCAAAAACATAGGAAAATAAAAACCTACCACTCTACAGTGCAACCTGGGAATTGTACACAATTTGCAAATCAGAAGCTTTAAGTGAAGACTCAGAATCTCCCTTTCTGTCATCCTATCCCCTCCATAAACCTTGTCCCAGGCCTTTAATCCTGCTTTTCCTCATATTCAGTCTAAATCTACTATGGTGTAATTTCAAGCCATTGCCACACATCCTACTCTACAATGGTGGAGAAAAGATATTCTCCCTCTTCTTTATAGCAGACCTTCAGATATTTGAAAACTGATAAGTTTCCTCCTGAACTGAACACCTTTTCTGCCATTGAACGTACCTATTTCTCTCAACCTCATATGACTTGCCTTTCAAGCCTTTTATCACTTTGTCACTGACCTTTGAACCCTCTCTGACTTTTCTACATCCTTTTTAAGATGTGGAACCCAGAAGTGCACAATATAAACTAGATGAGGCTTAACCTGTCCTGAATAGAGTGGCACTATCGCCTCTTGTATTTTATACCTAATGTTCATATTGTTGCAGCCCAAAATTGCATTTCTCTTTTTGCAGCTGCTTCACATGGCAGGTTTATCTGGAGTTTGTGATCCACCAAGACTAAGATGCTTCTCCACGATGCAGCCATCCAGGCAGTTGTCACCCACTTCGTGTGCACTTTTTTATTATTCTTCCCTTGATATAGCACCTTGCATTTGTCAGCATTAAATTCCATTCTTTTGGCTTTAACCCAGCTTTCCAATTTATCAAGATTCTTCTGATTTATATTTTATCCTCCAATGTATTTGCAATCCCTGTTTTGTCATCTGGAGGTTTGCCCAGGAAGCATCCAGTTCATTACTAAACATATTTGAAGAGCAGTGGAGCCAAGACAGATCCATGTAGAACTCTAGTCAACACGTCTTGTTATTCTGACATGTATCCATTTATGCTTATGGCTATTAGGTCAGTTGCCTATCCATCTTGTCTATAGCTCACATTTCTCCAATACATTCATAAAAAGTTTGTGTCGGACTTTGTCAAAACCTTTTTTGAAGTCCAAGTACACTATATCCACCGCATTTCCCTCATCCAACCAACTAGTTATCTTGTCAAAAAAGATCAAATTTGGCATAACTTTTTCTTAATAAATCCATGGTGGCTGCTGAAGATCTGCCTTTCCTCCTCAAGAAGCTTGAAAGTGGACTTACTTATCAATTGTTCCAATAATGTCCTGAGTAGTAAAGTCAAGTCCACACTTCTTCAAGTCCTCCTTTTTGTCTTTTTTGCAGGGAGAGGGCCACTATGTTGGTCTTTTTCCAGTCCTCTGGTACCTTGCCTGTCTCCCATGACTTGGTAAATATAACTTTCAAGGACTCCAAGATCCCTCCCATCAGTTCCTTCAGTATCCTGGAATGAAGTTAATCAAGCCCTGTTGACTTGAATTCATTCAAACTGACCAAAAGCTCCCTGAAGTCCTGTTATCATGACTCCCCCACCTCACCTGTTACTTCCTCTATCTCTATAATCCCTTTTAAGCTTTCCAGTTGCAGTTTGCTTTTTTTTTCTTGTGTGAACACCAAAGCAAAATGGCTGAGAGATGCTCTGCCTTCTTTTCGCCATCTGTTAAGAGCTCATCTCTTGTTCTTAACTTCCCTAGCTAAGTGTAGCTTTTTGTTTTTTAAATCTTTGCCTGCCTGATTTCGTGCCTGCATGTTTTTGCTATTTCTTGGTATCCTTTCTTAGTGACCTGCCTATTCTTCCATTGCCTGTATGTTTTGATTTTGAGGCTTCCTAAAACTCCCTGTGCAGTTACACAGGTCTCTTGTTCTTATTACATTGGAATAGCTTCTCGCTGAGCTTCCAGTATTGTGCCTTTTAGAAACTGCCAGGCTCCTGGTCCCTTTAAAACTTCAGTCTGTCATCCTTCCATGGTACCTTGCCAATATTTCTCTGAGTTGGTTAAAAACCACCCTCCTGAAATCCAGTATCTTAGTTCTGCTAACCTCATGTTTTCCTCATCTCAGAATCATTAATTCTATCATATCATGATCACTTCCTCCCAAGCTTCCTCTCACCTTCACATCCTGAACTATTTTTTTTCTATTGTTGAGGATAAGATCCAAGATGGATGCTGCTGTTGTCATATCCTCATCTGTCTGTCGGCAACAGAAAATTGCCCTCCACACAAGTTAGGAACTTGCTTGACATTTTGTTTGGCTATAATATTTTGTTTGGCTAATATAATATTCTTCCAGAAAATATCCAGGAAGTTTAATCCCCCATTAGTACCACCTTCTTATCTTTGACAGTTTTGTAATTCTTGATGAGTGCTTCATCCACCACTTTCTCCTATCTTTGGGAATCTATAGCAAGCCACCACCATAATATCACCACTGCACTTTTCTCCTTTTATCTTTACCCAAATGCACTCAGATCTGCTACCTTTTTCCTCCTGGACCAGATAACCAGTACATATATTTTAGATGCATCATGTAATAACACAACCTTTTTTTCTTTCTGAAGCAGTATACCACCAAATGTTTATGTTCTCATTACAAGAGTTGCCCCACCATGTCTCTGGAATACCAGTCAAGGCTAGGACTTCCATTTCATCTTGACTAATTCTCCTTACTCCTTGCATTTTTGTACATAAAGTAATTTGCATTTTGACTTACTTGTTTTCCTCTTGCACCTCTCTAACCCTTCCCCTGAATTAAACTGAATGCTCTAGTGGCAATTCACACCCACCCTACCCTCTCTTCTCCCTTTCCCCTCTCCCATTCTGAAAACTGCAGCCCCACAGAGAGGAGAAGGCATTGCTACAGGAAACAGGCTGCAGCCAGCAACTAGATTCCCCTCCCGCCTAGGACCAACCATGAACTTCTGTTTGTTCCAGGGGACTGTTGTAATTTAGAATGCTTCCTGCAAAGCATTCTCAGTTACAACGAGGAGCTGCACGTCTGTCTGCACCCTCTTAAAAGCACAAGCTTGCTTAAAAATAGATTAATAGATTCATAGATGTTAGGGTCGGAAGGGACCTCAATAGATCATCGAGTCCAACCCCCTGCATAGGCAGGAAAGAGTGCTGGGTCTAGATGACCCCAGCTAGATGCCCATCTAACCTCCTCTTGAAGACCCCCAGGGAAGGGGAGAGCACCACCTCCCTTGTGGCCAAGGTCTGGAACGGGCTCCCTCTAACTGTGAAGAAGTTCTTCCTAATGTCCAATCTAAATCTGCTCTCTGCTAGCTTGTGGCCATTATTTCTTGTAACCCCCGGGAGCGCCTTGGTGAATAAATACTTACCAATTCCCTTCTGTGCCCCCGTGATGAACTTATAGGCAGCCACAAGGTTGCCTCTCAACCTTCTCTTGCGAGGGAGGGGCTTTAGAAAAAGATGATAGGATGTTAAAAAAAAGAAACAATTCAAGGCAAAACAGTAAAAGGTAACATTCCTCCAAAGTACCGAAATGACTTGGGAATTTGAGTCCTGTTTTCCAAAGTGGTATAGCCACTTCAAAAAGTCAACAGGATTTAAGCTTTAAAGTGCCTCATTTTCTCATCAAAATAGAATTCAAGCTCCCAAGTCATGTAAGTTCTCTTGAAAATGTTTTCCATTCTCACATACAGTCTCAAAGGAAAAGGGCTCCATAAATAGATACTCCAAGCACAAGAGCGGCAGACCTGCTGAAGTGCTCATCTTCTTCTGTGGCAATTGCTTCTTTTGTAATAGCAGGGACTAGACACACACAGACAACTTAGAACTACTTTTTTTAAGCTTCACATCAATCCTCTCCCTAGGGAGGAATGGGTGATGGAAGTAAGTTGGAGAGAGCGCTGGGTCACAATATTCCAACTAATACTTGCCATAAATGCAGTGAATAAAAACTAGAAGTCTTGGCTCAGCCGGCGTGAATGGTTAGGACAAGTGTGATTCTATACCCCCATGTTTCATCAAATGCTGATTTCATCACTGTTCTACTGCTTTAGCAGTCCAGCTTGCTTTAACTATAGTGGGGCTGGCACAAGGAGGAGTTATGCAATGATGAATAAAGGCCAATGTCCAAAT
This sequence comes from Alligator mississippiensis, assembly GCF_030867095.1. NCBI lineage: Eukaryota > Metazoa > Chordata > Crocodylia > Alligatoridae > Alligator > Alligator mississippiensis. Next base: position 42,922,730 of record NC_081827.1, read on the forward strand.
GGCATAATAAAAACAGAACCAGTCTGAAAAATACACACTCTTTTTCAGACAGTAAGGGCACAATAGGCACATTGTCAAGCCTTTTCTAAAGGAGACATGGGGAATAGCAGTAGACTGAACTGAGGGTATTCTAAGCATCCTGAATAGCAAGGTTACAAAATCAAGAACAAGCAAATGCAACTAAAGATAGGTAAGAAAAGCAATGGAAGGCAAGGCAGAAATTGAGGAACAAGATTAATGACAATAAAAAATGTCAATGATACGATGCAGGCAGTTTATCACAGTAGATCTTACTAGAGCCATGATCCTATAATTGATTCAAGGTACACAGATCCAGTTCATGCAACAGCTGATTGGTGAAGTGGTCTATTCATGCAGACCAGGTCATATGTTCAGGGGCTAAGGTGTAAAGGGAAAGCTGAATTTGGGACAGTAGAAAACTAGGAGAGATTAAAGGGCATTTGAAACAGTTGTGGAAAAGCAAAATAAGCTCTACAACACTGTTCTAGATAGAACACAGAGGTGCAAAAACTACTTCAATGTGTTGGTTCCCGTTAGTTATTGAGATTGTTATAGTCAATCCTTTTCCTACACATCTGTAGAAAAAGTCTCCACCAAACTGCTGTAATGTTAAATGGTGTTTAAAGCTCCTGGTTTGATTTCCATTCACAAACTTTTTGCTTGTTGGTTTTATATTTTATATTTATTCTAAAATTTAGCCAGGTTCAAAGGCTTTCTTTCTGAGGATTTTGTTTTCAACTTTTGGGGGGGGGAGATATTTTTGCCAGCAAGTTATTGGTTGAAGAGAAAATAGGCATAACAGCAGCTATTTACATAGCCATCTGAGAGAGGCTATCATGTTGACCTAAAAGATGCACTAACCTACTTACATGTCTAAGTATACATTTTGTTCCATGCTTTTCCTGCATATCCAGTATGCAAAATGTCATTACTTTATTGATCTACCCCTTCAGAGTTTTCTCCATACTTAACCATAATCCTAGTAACAAGCAATTGTGAATTATATAGCTGTTACTTCATTGAGGAGATTCTAGAAAAGTTTGCCAAGAAGGTCGCTCAAATGTTTTATTTATGGCTAGAAGGATCCCACAATGAAAGTCTAATCCACTAATTGAAAACATGCTGTAAATATAATTCATCTCATTTTTCTTTACGTATCTTTCTCTAAATGAGCCCTGGAACATCCTCACAAGGTATTCTTGGAAAAGCTCTTCATGTGACTTGAATGTAGTAAGTCACAGGCCTAATATAAATTATTCCTTGACAGTAGTACATTTAATGCAGCTATCTGTGCATGCCTATGTACTAAGTGGCTGTTCCATCTTAAAAATGATGCTGTTATCCCCATTTCTGTTTAGTATGCTAACAATGCAAACTCCTGTCAGAGTTGAAGCAGCTGTAGTGATTGAATCTGACATAAGCCCACAAAAACAAGGAATATAAGAGCTAATGCTGGCACATTGCCCCTAAATTTCCCATTGTGCAGAGACATATGGCAGAGTGCTTAAAGTCCTATTATTCTTAGACCACTGTAATACTATAGCTGTCTTAAAGGCATACTATTAACCTAATCACTCTCCTGTGTCTTTTTTTAACCTTTTACAAATTTCCCCTAAGATCCTAATATGTGAAAGGGGTTATATAGGGGAATAATAATTTTATAGCCTCAATTTTTAAGCAATTTGGTAGCACTTTTACTCTAGTAGCTGGGTGTCCCACTTAGCAAGTGAGGAAAGAAAAATGGTTTTTAAACCTGGAAAGTATGATTGTAAAACCAGGACATTTCACAGGTGCATCTACAGCTGGTTTGCAACAGAAGTCACCTTTAACCTGTAGTTTTAAAGTGACTGGAATTAGCTTCTTAGCAATCTTTGTAGCTCTGGGTTCATTTTCTGAAGGGAATGGGCACACAAACCAGGAGATAAAAAAACAGGGAAGGGATTTGTCACCTGCTCCATTGAATAAGCCTGCATGCATGCATTTACTCCACAGAAGGTAAAAGCTAGCCAGTGGTGGTTTCTTCTTTTACAATTTTAAATCCATGCCTTACTTTTATTTTAAATAGTAATTATGGTTTATTTTAATATAGTATTGAGACTAACAGTGAGGTCCAGTTGCTTTGGGGTTCTAACTATGCCTGAAATTACATTTTCTATTTTATCTTAAATCTTAGAGCAAAGTTGTTTCTCATTGTGTTCTGTATGATTTGACCATAAGGTTTATTATATCTTTGAATAACTTTCCTACCCATTAATACACTATGCCCTGGTCTAGTGAAGGAGCAGTGAAGTATATTTGGAAGCTAGTATAATTTTATTGTCTGCCATCCCTGGGATTAGAAACATGATCTCCCCAACAGTGAACAGTTACGCTTCTCTTTTACGTGAAGTCGACTGTTGGTAAAATTAGGAAGAAAATTGCAATGCAAATTCCCTTCATTGAAAATAAAAAATCTTAACACCTTGCTGAGTTTTACAGCCTGTTACTGGTAGGTCATTTCTTTGACAAGGACTTTATTATACAATGATGACTTATAAAGTGCTTGCTTGTAACAAGCCTCTCAAGACATTGTAAAAACTGAAATAATTTTCAAAGCTCCTTTAGGCCTCCTGTAAAGCTTGTGAAAGCATGAATGTCTTTGGCCTAGTTTTGTGAGTAAAAAAGGTTGCTGATCAGATATGAATGGGCAGCAAATTTTCATGCTTTAAGCACATTTCAAAGATGTATCACCAGGTACCTTCACTTAAGTTTAAATATTGAGGTCGCTAAGTACTGTGTGTCGGGGTGAGCTCAAGTGTAACATCAAGGCCGCATGCACTATAACAAAGAACTGTGAAACTGATTCAGACCTGCTGGGAAGCTAATATAATGGAAACCTGGGGCCAACACAAACATCAGCGTGATGTTTTCTGCCTTGTAACTTTCTGAGAAATTGGGATCAACGGGCAATTTGTTTGAAAGGCTCAGCTACTTTCAGCTGTACTTCAGTGCCATGGAAGTGTACTTGATTATACAATACTTAGAGTTCACAACAGGTACTAGTCTGACAACCCTGAACATGGATATTGCCAAAATACAGACCTGATCAACCTTCCCATTCCCATGTGCTCTAACTCTTCTGCAGCAGACTGTCACTAAGGATATGTTATTTGCCATTCCTTGTGTGATGTAAATGTGCCTAGTTGGAACTGAATTGAAAACATCTGTTCACTTCTCATAATGAAAATGTATTAGTCAGTAAGTAGCCAGTCAGAAGTTAATAAGAAAGTTCTGCATTTCACTGAGAGTTTTGTCTACGATTTCCTTCTATTTCTTCCAAAAGTGCAGATGCTCCCCTGTGATTTCTTAAAGTATGCTCAGGAAGACTGAATGTTAGAAAATACAATAACATATCTTTGTTGAAATAAAAGTGTCATAATATTGGCTGTATTATGAGAGAGTGTGTTAGGGTTTATCAGGTGTGGAAGGAAATTTCCATTTGGACTAAAAAATGACTTGGCTAATTCAAAAATAACATCTGAAATTCATGTTAACAATAACAGAAAAGGTAGAGGCATTACATACCATTAGATTGATTTTAGAATATATGCAGCTAGATGCAATAAATTGCGCTGGGGTAAGTTGATCTGGGCTGCCTTTACCAGCTTTCCGTTCCAGTGCTGAGCTCCAAGGGAATGTGGGACTGTCTCCACAGCCTCTTGAAGAACCACTTGGTTTCCCCCAACAAAGCCTGTCCAAGTAAGGAAAGGGTGAGATGAAGAGCTGTCCAGGATAGGTATAGTAATGTTTTAAAATAACAGAGCATCTGCTATCCTGAATCACAGAGCACTTGCGAAAGTTCTATCCAACTTAGAGAGTAGGTATGCTAAACATCATTCTCATTTTACAGATAAGAGGGACTCAGGCAAAGAAAGACTGTGACTTAACCAAGATCTCATAACAAATCACTGTCAAAACCAAGAATAGATCAGTGCTTCCTGTCTCCCACTGCCATGTTCTAGCCATCAGAATATGCTGCCTCCCATGCTGTCAAGACATGATATAGTAAATTTAATTTATAAAAAACACCTGACACATTCTATCTTGTTGTATCTAGAGACCTGAACTCAGATGTGGCATAAATCATGGAGAAATATTACCTCATTTTCACCCATCATGGCTCTAGCAGAACTTGTAAAGCTACCTGAAAATTTAGTATAGTATAGTATAGTATGATTAATATCATAGCTCAGCTGGGACTAGGAAGGCAAGTGAGTGAGTTTCCCCAGTTTTAGAGAATGAAGTTCTCTATCCGGTAGTTTTACATGACCAGTCTAAAGTCCTCCATGATATTTTGTAACCATTAAGGCAATGGAGGTTCCTTCACATGAAGCCTCTGAATAAAAAGTCCCTTTCATTAAAAAATCTGTACTTACAAGTCTTGGTGGGAAGCTGGTAGCGGTTCCCCAAAGCCACATTAGCACTTGCACCTAACAAATTCCAGGTTTGCTTGGTTGGTGGGAATGTAGAAAAGAGCTGGTTGTAGCTTCCCATTCTTACAGTTTCATTTTCCTAGTACGTGACATAGCATAAAACCAGTCTGGCTGCCACTAATATTCAGCAGCTGGAATTGCCTGGATTTGCAGGGGCTCAAATTACATCCCTTTTGGAGGCTGGAGGGAGGCTGGTCTAAAATCAGCATTAACTGCCTAAGCTAGACCTGATACAGTCACTAGCAAAAGTATGGGTTCCTTGAACCTCTGACTGGTATATCCAATTCTACTGCTGACTAAAGTGAATACTTGGCACTTTTTGACATAGTTCTTTGGTTGGGCTGCATAACACACCTTTAAAATAAATACATATTACTAACTCTGCCTACAGGTATACAAGCATGAGCTCAGATAATTTAGGGGGTACAATCAAGAACCCACAAGTTGGTGAATACAATATCTGGACTACGGTTTGGGATTCGTAACTCCTGACTCCATCCCTAAACCACTGAAGACTAGCCCATTTTGCCAGTACTCCTGAGGCTGTTGTCAAAGTGCATGCCCCATCTACTTGACATAAACCCGGAAATGAGGTAGTGAAACCAGCCTGTAGTAACTTCTATTGGGACCTCTGCCTTTGGCATGTATGAGAGCGGAAGTGTGTGGGGGGTGTCTCTGGAGTGGCTTTGCTGCTCCATTTCCAGTTTTAGTATGTGTGGAGCAAAAGCACGTGAGCATGTTCTCTTTGGTGGCAGCCTCAAGTGCACGTAGAAAATGGCCTGTAGTCAGAACCCAAACCACTTTCTATACCACCATCCCTCACCATGCTCTTATTTCTATTTGTACTTTCCAATTGCATATTACACATGACCAATACCTGTCACATGATTTGTTCCATCTGCCCTCCCCTCCCCATTGTGAATTGTAGGCCTTTTGTTTTGGGTGGTATTTGCCTTTCATAGATTCATAGATTCATAGATGTTAGGGTCGGAAGGGACCTCAATAGATCATCAAGTCCGACCCCCTGCATAAGCAGGAAAGAGTGCTGGGTCTAAATGACCCCAGCTAGATACTCGTCTAACCTCCTCTTGAAGACCCCCAGGTTAGGGGAGAGCACCACCTCCCTTGGGAGCCCGTTCCAGACCTTGGCCACTCGAACTGTGAAGAAGTTCTTCCTAATGTCCAGTCTAAATCTGCTCTCTGCTAGCTTGTGGCCATTGTTTCTTGTAACCCCCGGGGGCGCCTTGGTGAATAAATACTCACCAATTCCCTTCTGTGCCCCCGTGATGAACTTATAGGCAGCCACAAGGTCGCCTCTCAACCTTCTCTTGCGGAGGCTGAAAAGGTCCAGTTTCTCCAGTCTCTCCTCGTAGGGCTTGGTCTGCACGCCCTTGACCATACGAGTTGCCCTTCGCTGTACCCTCTCCAGGTTATCCGCATCCTTCTTGAAGTGTGGCGCCCAGAATTGCACGCAGTACTCCAACTGCGGTCTGACCAACGCCCTATAGAGGGGAAGTATCACCTCCCTGGACCTATTTGTCATGCATCTGCTGATGCACGATAAAGTGCCATTGGCTTTTCTGATGGCTTCGTCACACTGCCGGCTCATGTTCAACTTGGAGTCCACTAGGACTCCAAGATCCCTTTCCACCTCCGTGCCACCCAGCAGGTCATTCCCTAGGCTGTAGGTGTGCTGGACATTTTTCCTCCCTAGGTGCAGCACTTTGCATTTCTCCTTGTTGAACTGCATCCTGTTGTTTTCTGCCCACTTGTCCAGCCTATCCAGGTCTGCCTGCAGCTGTTCCCTGCCCTCCGGCGTGTCCACTTCTCCCCATAGCTTTGTGTCATCTGCAAACTTGGACAGAGAGTACATTTCACTCCCACGTCCAAGTCGCTGATGAAGACATTAAAGAGTATCGGTCCAAGGACCAAACCCTGCGGGACCCCACTGCCCACACCCTTCCAGGTCGAGACCGACCCATCTACCACGACTCTTCGGGTGCGACCCTCTAGCCAATTCGCCACCCACCGAACTGTGCAGTCATCCACATCACAGCCTCTTAATTTGTTCACCAGTATGGGGTGGGATACCGTATCGAAGGCCTTCCTGAAGTCCAGGTATACGACATCCACCCCTCCTCCTGTGTCCAGGCGTTTCGTAACCTGGTCATAGAAAGAGACTAGGTTGGTCAGGCACGATCTGCCTGCCACAAACCCATGCTGGTTTCCCCTCAGCATAATTTGCCCTGCCGGGCTCTCACAAATGTGAGCCTTGATAATTTTTTCAAATACTTTACCAAGGATGGAGGTGAGACTGACCGGCCTATAGTTGCCCGGGTCCTCCTTCCTCCCCTTTTTGAAAATGGGGACCACGTTAGCCCTTTTCCAGTCCTCCGGGACTTGGCCCGTGCGCCACGAGCATTCGAATATTCCCGCCAGTGGCTCTGCAATGACGTCGGCCAGTGCCTTCAGCACCCTCGGATGGAGCCCATCCGGGCCTGCCGACTTAAAGGCATCCAGTTCTTCCAAATGACTCTGCACCACCTCAGGATCTACGCATGGAAGTCTGGCGCCTTGCTGCTGCCTCTCTACAACCCCAGTGAGAGACTTGTCGTGCCCCTCGCTTAGGAACACTGAGGCAAAGAACTCGTTGAGGAGTTCAGCCTTGTCCCCTCTATCTGTCACCAATTGCTTCTGCCCATTTAGCAGGGGTCCTATTCCTCCCTGGGCCTTCCTTTTACTCCCAATATATCTAAAAAACAATTTCTTGTTGTCCTTTACTTGGGTTGCCATCCTCAGCTCCATGGTAGCTTTGGCCCGCCTAACTGCCTCCCTACAATGTGCATGCTGATCTGTGCTCATAAGGGAGAAGGCTGATTCTGTAAGTGTGCCCTACATTTGGGGCAGAAAGTGGTGAGATTTGTGACAGGCCCTCATTGCAGTGAGAGTACTTTCCACAGCAGTAGATGAATGCTTGAAGAACCTCTGCCTCCTGCACAGACAAGTTGTACTCAGGTAAAAAGGTCCATTACACTTTAAGGAGCAGAGTTCTTAACCACAATTTTCAGTCCAAAGTGCTCTGTGTCCTATACCCACCATGACACCTTGAACTTAAGTTCTGGGATCTTGAATATTCAAAAAACTCAAATATCTATTCAGTGTTCACAGTTCTACATGAAGCAAAACTAGAGCGTGAAGAAAAGATAAAAAAAGCTTGGGGTAGCTGGTCTTGGAATTGTGCTTTAGTAGGTTTCTCAATCATTGGTGGCTTCACACCCTGGTGTACTGCAGCCACAGCACAGACAGAAGGTGGCAAAGATCAGCTGTGACTAGCCAGGCCACCAGAAGAAGATGGAGTCCCCTAAGCATTCAAAGGTGGAAAAGTTACTTGTGGAGACTACGTGGGGGAACTGGTAAGTTATGCATTCTCCTGGCTCCTTTGAGGCGCAAACTTTTTTTGTTTAAGAATGCTTTTGCATGTCCAGAAAACATCACAAATCTGAACATTAACTTGGGAACTTTATGTACCATTTCAAGGCTCTGGCACTGTGAAAAGGGCCTTTGTATAGATGAGACCCAGGTACCTCTATTATAAATTACTAAAATACTTCCATGAGTATCAGAGATTATTTCTAATATTTGTTAGAGAATGACACACAAAAGGTCAGCAGAATGATGCACCATTTTAATGGAAAAAACAGAAGAAATCATTTCAGTCTGCAATTAAGTAGAAATGAAATTTTGGAAAAAGCATTTTTTTGGTTATAATACATTTTTTAATTTCCCATATTTTGATATTAAATAATGTGCAGCAGCATTTTAAGTGTTTTACATCTTCTGTTTCCAGAAGCCTTAAAAACAATTAGTTAATACTTAAGGGCATAAATCACATTTGCTATGTACACACATGTCAAACTGTTGCAGGGAGTGTTAATAGGACTTTCACCAAGAGAAAGAACATAATCCTGGGGACCTATCACTGCAAATAAACCTCTTGTCTTACACAGTGCAGAAATCAGAAGGTGATTTTTAAAGGTAAATCAAACCCTTGGGAGTTAGTACATTTCTATTTCTACCTGGCAGTGCTTTGTTAAGGTGCCACTATTATACATTAGCTCATCTAGTACTATGTGTAATGCATGTTAGAATCAAAAGTTTCTAGTACACAGCAAATGAAGAGAACATTACATCTGTAATTTTGCTGAAGATGTAAAATAGCCCAAAGGTGTGTGCATTTATTCAGAGAGTCCTTGTTTATACACAAAACAAAGGCATGGGGAAATCTTCAGCTATTTTATTATGGGTTTTATTTATAGCATCATCTCACAGTGTATAGAACACATTTCCCATTAAGTGAAATTTTAACTGGAAACTTTCGGGAACAGTCTTCTGCTTTTTCCCATTTCCAATCTTGGCCTACCTTCCCTTCAGAGGTTTAAGGTTCCTTCAGGCACGTATATTGTTCTTGCTGTAGTAGGAAACTTTTTCAAAGCAGAGAGTGGCAACATAACCTTCAAAGTATATTGACTCTGACAGTTTTTCATAGCAAGTTCCTCCATCGTACCATTTCAACTGTGACAGGAGAAATCTTCTGTACCAAGAGAGAAGCAGAGCTTGAGAAATAAGCACAGGGTGCTCTTTTTTGAGTTCTTCTGCATTTTTGTCCAACTGGCCTTCTGTGTGTATTGGTTACACCTGCAATAAGGCTCTTTTGTTAGGTTAGTAATGGTAGATGATACTTTGATCAAAACCTCTTCTATGTTTCATGACTCAATGGCTGCCATCTGAACAGCTTGGACCCTACTTTAATTACCATTTATCTTCTGCAGACATTTCAGTTACAAAGTGTTGTGCGTGGAATGAGATACTACCTTGAACTGAAGTAGATTGAATGCTGAAGTGAGATGCATACAGGCCAGCTGAGAGAAGATGCTGGTCAGGTGAAGGCCTTGGAAACCTGGAAGGATGTTTTATTCCACAAAGAATGAGGAACAACTAATAGCTGAACTAATGGTTGAATATTTTACAACAGCAACATGGAACAATATTATAAGATCAAATGAAGTACCCAGGACTGTTGTTTTAGCATTTTGTAGACCAACTGTTGTTGTTAGCTTCTAATTAGGGTATATGATATGGGCTGTGGAATTATTAAAGAAACTACTTACAGAACCAAAAAGTGCATAGTAAGGGCTGCTGTCTTACATCATGAAGAGGATGAGGGAACTATTTATTTGATGAAAGATTATATGAAATGCTGTAAATTTGGTGGCACAAAAATATTTCCCTTTTAAAGCCATTAGTGCTTAACAAGATCTCTCACAAACCATAATAAACCCCATATTCTCTTCCTGGTTTACTTTGGTATCTCAAGCTTAAGTGAAAAGTTCTGTGTTAGGACCAACAAAACGGAGGTAGCCAATAGTAGCTGTAAGTGAACAGTAGCTGGGGTTTGAGGGAATTATTTTCATATTCTTGGGTAGGTTTGTCTGAACAGGCATCTAATCAAACAGAAAGAAGGCTCTGGAAGGCAAAGATGGCACTGGAATCTGAAACTTGGCAGATTGGCATATGTATCTAATAAATTAATTTCTAATGTATTTGAGGCTTCTGTATGTCTGCCTGTATTCAGATAGACAGGTACATTATGGTGTTCTATTCCTCCTGTCTTGCAAATTGACATCCTATATTTTTCACTTACACTATGAATATGTTGTGGATGATGGCCAACAATTTCTTGTGCACATTAATTTTGATTATGAGTTGTCAGGTAGCTAAAAAATCCTAGTTTTGTAAAGAATTTTCCCAAACAGGACAGCAATTGTTAAATTGACCTATAAAGCAAAGGGTTGGCAATCTCCAGTATAGGGCATTGCACCTGAGACTATTTTGCTTGGCATGCCACAGCCAGCCCAGGCTCCAGGCAGCTGCCACCAGCCACAGAGCCCAGGCTGCTCGCAGCAGGTGGCTGGGGGGGGGGGGGGGGAGGGGCTGCAAACCCTGCTGCAAGTATCCCAGTCTCTGTGTCTGGCAGCAGCTGCCTAAAGCCCAGACCAGCTGCAAACAGCTACATTGGGCTATGGAGCCCATGACCAGGTTCCCTAGTGGTGGCAGCTCTATTTGCTCCTCCAGACAGATAGCAGGGGAGAGGCCAGGTTTGTGCTGCTCCAGGCTCCTCCCCTGCTGTCCACCCAGAGGCAGGTGTGACTCCCTTGCTACCACGGACCCTGGCTCCGGAGCCCAGTACAGCTGTTTGCAGCCTTCCAGCTGCCTACCTGATCAAATCCCAAAATGCGGGTACAGGGAAAAACTGGGATCATGATGGCGGGCAGACCCAGCTTGGAGCACCACTCAGCTGATTGGCACTCCCAGCCTTGGTAAGACATCAGAGTTCTAGGCTGCATCCAGACAAGCAGGGGTGTGCTGTTTGTAGCACCACAAACCTCTTTGTGGTACCGAAAATTGCACATGTTGAACAGTAAAATGTGCCCCCACTGCAAATTTGCGCCAAATGTATGCCAAAACAAACGGAGTCTTGGCCCTCCAGTAAGATGCTCTGGCTGCTGGCCCAAGTGTCTACTACTCCATTTGTACCCCTGCTGCTCCAGCACACTGGGAGGTTGGAGAAGCTGGGTAACAGCAGTTTGCCCAAAGTGGGACAATGTGTCCTGCAACAAAGCGCATGTGCAGGGGTGTGCACTGAAGCACAAAGTAGCAGCACAAATCTGTGCTGCTACTATTTGTGCTGCTGCTGCAAGTGCATGCCCCTGCTCATCTGGACATGACCCTGGACTCCAACATGTCCCTCAGGCTGGGAGCCCTGATCAGCTATTCAGCCTGGCCACAGGTTCTATTTAAGGCACAGTGGAAACCAGCCACCAAGTTTGTACATGTTTTGTGTTATAACTTTTGTGGCTTATTCCCTGCTGTATCACTCCATTAATTGTATGAACATGTGGCCACTACTTAAAACATGATTAACTGGTTAATCATGCCTTAAGTGTAACATCTGCCAGGGACCCTAGGCAATCACAGCATCTACAGTATTTCATTTTAATATAATTAAGGGAATGAAGCCCCAATCAGAAAATTGGAGCAATCATTTGTTTATGTGAAAGGCAAGCGGGTTTGAAGCATTATCTCAAGTGACAAATGGACAAGTGATCAGAATAGCCTTCAGACAAATGCACAGACACAGTTTGTAAATTCTCGTTTATGCCCATTACAACTACCTTGCAGTCGGTGACATTAAGGACAGAACTAGTAACAAAATTATTGACACATCAGAGACTGAGAACAGTTTTCCAGCTACCTCTTAATTTTATTGGGGTTGATAATGATTTTTGTAGGGCTACAAAAAATAGGGCCCCAATCAAGATTCACAAGGCCATTGTACTATGCAGCCTTCATACAAGCAATATAGAGCCTGTCCTTACCTTAGAAATCTTATAATCTCTGTTTATGACAAGATGTAGCAGATGGATAAACAGATACAGATAGAGATGAGGAAAAGAAAAGTCAAGTAAAACTAGCAAGATTTGCATAGCAAGCAGTAGTGCTACTTTCCCCTCTACCTAGTCACTGAAGGTTGGAAGTTGTTTATCTCAGGGGTGCTTAACTCCCAGTCCACGGTGCTATGTCATCCAGCCTGCAGGGCCCCACACTGGTCCAGAAATTTGACAGCAAGAGAGTGGTGGCACCACTCCTCCACTGTCAAATTTCCAGACCTATGGGGAGCTTGGCCTCTGTGTGCTGGATCGAGCACCTGATCACCAGTGTGCAGGGCTGGGCTGGGGCAGCAAGTAAGACATAGGATAAGCCAGGTCCCAATCCCAGTGTGGGAGGCCGGGAGGGGGCAGTGCCAGACCCCAGAACACAATTCCGGTGTGAGGAGGCAGCGAGGGGCGATGCTGGCTTTTTCCAAAAACTGCTTGAAAAGGAGTTGTCAAACTCATGTTTTGAAAATATGGTTCTGGCTTTATGGACTTGGGTGAGATATTTTGCTGTGCTGTGCCTGCTTCCCTTATGGTGAAAAATTAATCAATAATATTGTAAATGCTTTCAGATCCTGATTAGAAGATTCTTACAAATGATAATGTGTCTGGAGATATCATGGCTGAAGACTGCAGTAGGCAGTTTTTCATATCACTTCAGAATGGTTCTGTAGTTGCTGTATATAAAACATAATATAAAAAAGCAAACAATTTGATATAAAAGCACATCACACTTTTTTGTAAAATCTACAATAGCTGCAATCATCGGTGCCCATTGAAGAAGGTAGGTCAGTACACATCTAGCTGTAAGGCAGTAAGTAATCCTGTCAGAATCACTAAGTATATTGCTGAGTGAGAACCAGAGCACGCATCAGGACCAAGCCTCTAGTGCAGCGGTTCCCAAACTGTGGGTCGCAACCCCAAATGGGGTCACAGAAACAGCAGATGGGGTCGAGAGAAATAAAATTACTTTAATCCAGGGGCAGGCAAAATACGGCCCACCAAGCAATTTCATCCAGCCTGCAAGCACTTACCAACTAATTGTACCCTGCCCAGCCCATGTGCCTTGCTCCCACAGTGGCCTTTTACGTGGAAGGGCCGGGGCCAGCCAGCATGCAGCTTCCAGCAGGGCTGCCACTGCTGCATCTGCCAGGGGACTGCTTGGCTTACCCAGCGTCCTGTTCACTCTGGGCATTGGGTAGGGAAGCAGCGGGAGTGGGGGAGCTGCAGCTGGGCAGAAGCATGGAGCCCGTGCCCAGGGGGATGGAGGAAGCATGGAACTCGGTGGGCAGGGTGTGGGTGTGAGGAAGGGTGGAGGGGTGTGGGGACCTTCCATACACTCCCCACTATGATGCACAAGCCCTCCCGCTGATGGCAGCATCAGGCAGCAGGTGCTTGTGGCACTAGTGGCCTGAATAGGCACTGCTGCCAGGCAGTGTGCAGCTCCAGCCAGTGCTGCATGTGGGGGCAAGGAGCGCAGCCAGGCTGGCCTGCCTCTTATCATGGCACATGTGCAGCTCCTGGCACTCACATGCCACCAGGGGAAGCCCCACTCAATGGAGCCGGCTGCCTTCCCCACCCCATGCTGTGCAGGTCCCAGGACTCCACCAGGAAGCAGAGGGCAGGACTCCCCTCCACTTGTAGCAGAGTCCAGGGATGTCACATCAGAGAGTAGATGTGCAATATCAACCACACTGTAGCAAAACCCTCAGTTTTTGTTGGATTTTTTAAAATTTTATTTAAAAATGCATTCCCTCCCCTTCCCCAACCATTTCTGACTTGTTCTCTCCCTCTCTATTCCCTATAGATAAGTATAAGTGAGCTAAGACATAGGATAAGCTTCAGCATTTTATTTTGGTAGCAAGTTGTATTTGTTTTGTTTTTTCTCCTTTATATTGTATAATTATTATGTTTATATTGATTTTTACTGTTCTATATTACTGTTTTACTGATACTATATGATTTACATATGTAAATTAGCATAAGTAATGTCAAGTTTCCATTTTGTTTGTCAAGTCTCTATCTTGTCCCCATGCCCTGTTGTGTAACCTGTGACTCATACTACCCCTCCTTTGTAACTTGGTTCCTGAAAGAATGGGGATGAATGAGGGTGCTTGAGAGACAATGGCAGTAGGTTTAAAAATAGCTCCCTCTGAATGACTGAACCATCAAAACCAATACCTGGACCAATGACCCACCCTCAGCATTCAAGAAACAAAAGATGAGGCAACCCACCATTGTGCCAAGGCTGCACGTGCTCAATAAGAACACCTGGAGCCCTCTGGGTCAGGACTGACATTGCCTAGACAGGCCCTCCCCATAGGAGATCAGAGGTAGTCTGCCCCATAAAAAGGGGTAGTGAAGACTGACTCCTTGAGATGCCCTCTCCATCTGGACCAGCACCATGCTATACCACCTATCCACCCAGAGGCCCTGCCAGTGACCTCTCTTTGGACAACACCTACTGGACAAGGACCCCTTTCCAGCCTGGATAGGTAGCTATCACCCTCACCCTCTCTTCAACCAAGGGCTTGGACTCTGCTTCTCTTCCCCACCTGGACTCCAGCCCTTCCACTGAGTCTCTTTCTCCTGCTGCCATTGTGAGTGTGTGTGTGTGAACCAATAACTTCATGGGGCTGCGTAGTATGTTGTCTGTTTAATAAACCTGTTATTTTGAAACCCCAAGTTGGGTTTTTGTCTGTTTTCTGTTTCTTCCTTGCCACCATGTATCTGCCCCCCAAACTCCCAGATTTCTGCTTCAGTTTCCAGCCCCAAGCTCCCAAGTTTCTGCATCAGTTCCTTTCCTGGCTGTCTCCTCCTTGCCACTGGGCTTTTTCCCTTGCACCTGTGATGTTGAGTAACCCTCGGGCCACTTGACCTTAAGTAAACCCAAGCCTCAGTTCCTCAGCCAGCTTCTCTCTAGTCTACTGGTTCTAATCCCGGTTCCAGCAATTTTCACTCCTTACACTTTCTCTCTCACTTTAACCTTCCCTCAGATATCCCAAGTACCCCAAACACACACATACATACCGTACCATCCAAGTTAGGAACTCGCCTGTGTGTATGTGTAGGTGGGTGGCATGTGTGTGCACTGGTGAATATACACACATATATATATGTCTGTAGCAGAACCCCCAGTTTTTTCTCTTTTTTTTTTGTAATTATTTTAAAATGCATTCCCTCCCCTTCCCCAACCATTTCTGACCTTTTCTCTCCCTCTCTATTCCCTATAGATAAGTATAAGTGAGCTCAGACTTAGGATAAGCTTTAAACATTTTTATTTTGGTAGCAAGTTTTTGGTTTTGGATATCCACTGTTTTATATTGTATTATTATTAGGTTTGTATTGATTTTTACTGTTGTATATTGTATTATTATCATTTTCATATTGATTTTTATTGTTTCATATGGATATTGTATGGTTTAGGCCTGTGTTTGTAAGTGAACCAAAGCCATGTCAAGTTTCCTTTTTATGTGTCAAGCCTCCATCTTATGTCCTCTGCCCGGGCATCCCTCGTGTTGTAACTGTATGAGTCATGTATCCCTCCCTTGTAAATTGGTTCCCGGATGAACAAGTGTGATTAGGAATGATTGAAATACAATGGTAACAGGCCTCTACTGAATGGCCTGTAATGACTGGGTCATCACCTTGCATTGATTCACCCAGGAACCACGGACCTCACCCAGGAACAGAGACAAGACCAGCATTTGAAAGACAAAAGGCCCTGCAGAACCAGCAACTCTCACCATTACAGACACCCGAAACTGTACATCCCTGCATGGAGCGCACATGCTCAGTACGCCAGGAGCTGACCCTTGCTTGGGCATGCCTCCTGTCACTAGGGTCACACAAGGTCTGCCCCTATAAAAAGGGACAGCAAACACAGACCCAGTGGGATGCCCTCTCCATCTGGACCAGCACCATGCCACACCACCTATCCACCCAGAGGCCCTGCCAGTGACCCCACTCTGGACAACATCTACTGGACAAGGACCCTTTTCCAGCCTGGATAGGTAGATATTACCTGTACACCTCCTCCTACAATTTGGACTCTCTCTCTCTCTCTCTGTCTGTCTGTCTCTCCTCCTGGACTTCAGTGGACTTCAGCCCCTGCACGAAGCCTCTCTAACCCCTGCTGCCATTGTGTGTGTGTGTGGGGAGGGTGGGGGGGCGGTGCAAGGGAACCAATTTGACATTGTGTCACCATCTTCCCTGTTCAATAAAACCACTATCATTTGGAACCCCGAGTTGGGTCATGTTTTACTGAATCCCAGTCCCTTCCCTATCTTAAATGCCAGCCTCATTCTCTCTCTCTCAGCTCTAGTCCCCACCCTCTCTGCTAGTTTCCTGATCTCCTCCCAATTCTATCTCCCCTTTTCTGCCACCTCTCAACCTCCCCTGCTTCTACTGCCTTTTCCCTGTGACTTTCTGCTGCCTTTCTCTGCTTTCCTGCTGCCTGCTGCTTTTCCTGTGATTTTCTGCTGTCCATCTCTCTGTTTTCAGGCTTCCCCCACACCTTCAGTAATCCTCCCCCTCCCACCCCTGCAGCTTCCCAGCTCCTCTTAACTGTCCTGTAGTTTTCACCAGCAACTGGAGCCTTTCTCCAGCTTCCAGCACCTACTGCCACTCCCTGCAACTTCTCTAGCTGCCCCGGAGCCATCCTCTGGCTCCCCACATCCAGAGCCCCCCTTTAACACCCACACTTTCCCTTAGTCCCATTTTTCTGTCTCCCTACCTACCTTTTCAGCTCCCCCGTAGCTCTGGCTCCAGTCCCAGACTCTGTGCCGGCATGCTTCCCTGTTCTGCAGGCTTTAGGCATTGTCTTTTAATCAATTAAGATCAATTAACTTAAAGTTACCCCCAAGCCTCAGTTCTTCAGCCCAGGTCCCTATAGTCTACCAGTTCTAATCCTGGTCCTGGTAACTTTAACTCCCTACACTTCTACTTTCTTACCTTAACCTTTTCCCGGGTATCCCAAGTACACCAAGCACATACGTACATACACATCACAACACCCAACTTAGGAACTCACCTGTGTGTATGTGTAGGTGGGTGGTATGTGTGTGAATTAGTGAATACACACATATATATATATATATACATATATAGATATCATTGTGTGTGTGTGTGTGGTATATGAATTAGTAATGCACGTATGTGTATTGGATGTGCAGGTGTTGGTAACTGATTCTGTCTAAATTTGGTGTGTGTAGCGTGTATGGGCTTAAACTGGTGATAGGTGTGCATGAACCTAGACTGGTTATTTTGAACGTGTGTGTATCTGAGTTGCTTGTGTGTGTGTGTGTGTATGGCATTGTGTGCATGATATACGAATTAGTGATCTCTGTCTAACTTTTGGGGTGTATAGTGTATGTGCTTGAATTGGTGATAAGTATGCATATGCCTAGGCTAGTTTGGATATGTATGTGCCTGAGCTGGTAGTGTGTGTGTGTGTATGCACCTAATTGATTTGTGTGTGTTTTGTATATGTGCAATTGTGTCATACCCTCCTGTCTAACAGCGCAATATTGATATCCTGAGAGTTGGTCTGACCCCCTAGGGCAACATGTCATCATGTGTGTGATATACAAATTAGCGATTCGTGTATGTGTATGGGGTGTGTGGGTATTGACAACTGATTGTGGTCTGATTTTTGGTGTGTAGTGTGTATGTTCTTGAATTGGTGATAGGTATGCATGTGCCTAGGCTGGTTTGGATGTGTATATGGCTGGTTTGTCTGTGTGCAACTGTGTCACACCCTCCTGTCTAACAGCGCAATATTGAAATCCTGAGAGTTAGCCTGACCCCACAGGGCAATAACACTGCCAGATTTTGAGACACTGCAAGCCCATGCGTCTCATTAGGCCTGCTGAGTAAATAACATAGGAATATTTGACAAAAGTACTTTAAAAACATAGATTTTCTTATGTATTATATGTTGTTCTATACTATGCAAACTTTAATAATTATATACAGAATGTTGTTATGCTGTTTTATTGCTGTTTTGCTTTCGCTAGCATCTGGGTTCTGGTGAATTTTCAAGTGTTAAAATGGGGTTGTGTTGGAAAACAGTTTGGGAAGCACTGCTCTAGTGTCTGACTGGAAAGTCAATTCTTAAATTCTGCAGGCAAATTATTTTAGACTTCTTCAGTCAGTCACATTGACATCAATATT
Organism: Alligator mississippiensis; assembly: GCF_030867095.1. NCBI lineage: Eukaryota > Metazoa > Chordata > Crocodylia > Alligatoridae > Alligator > Alligator mississippiensis. The sequence goes on from NC_081827.1 coordinate 42,940,890, forward strand.
CCATAGTCAACACTAGTGTATCTCCAGTGACTTCAAAGTAGTTACATTACAGGTAAGTGTGAATGATTTGTGAGCCTAGTGAGCAGTATTGGACTCTTGTTGTGGCTTCAACCTAATTTAGTGGACGTTTCAAGCTCATTTAAACTGGATAACAAAGCCTGATGTTGCTTCAAAGTGTTCCATATAATTTGATTTTTAGCTTAATAAAATAATTTTGTTATATACACAAATAAAAGTGTTTCAATTTAATTATCTTTCTAGGATTTAACAGTTACCAAAACAATTACAGGAAAGCAAGACGTAAAGACATTACACCTGAAAAAGCAGAAGAACTAGTGAATTGATTTCACTGCCAGAAAGTTTAAGTGAACTCCTGCCAACAAAAAAGGTAATTATTATACATCAAGCCCTCTGTTTTATTATGTATTGGTTTCCTGCACAGAAAATAATTCCTCTAATAGATCTTGCCCTTTAATAGATAAGCTTTCTATTGCATTTTACCTCTTCAAGCAAAGGGACTTTGTATGTATATTTAATGGGTTTGGTTCTCTAGCAGAAATTCATTTAAAATTGCTTTATCTGTAACAAAGTAGATGAAATTGGTGCAGCTGAATGTGGAAGGAACTGATGGTATTGGCTGAATCCCAAATCCTGTGGAAACAGCACTCTCACACAGTTTTATAATGGCACCTTAAAGAGCTGCCCTGCTTTGAAAAATGATTCAGTGAAAATGGTGCTGTAAGGTTGTATGTCTCCTGGTGTCAAATGTGCCTAGTGTTTTCTTTTGGCTTTCTGACTGCTAGTCCTACAAGCTCTTTCTGAGATGTGAGAATCAAGGTGGGTTCTCCCCTTAGATATCACCAAGAGTTTTTGTAGATCAGTCAGTGCCCTCATGAACACCTGTGTGCAGTGTTTCTGTCTTGCGTAGTCTTAACTGGCTGGAGCACACTACACAACTCTAAGCATGTCCAAAAAGGAACAGAATCCAGCTTAGTCTTAGCCTACAGTGCTTACTTCCTTGCAGGAGGGCTATGCATTAGGAATAGGGGATTGGCTAGACAAGGGCAGCCTCAAGCTTGTCTCTATCTGCTTGTCTCTTTGCACCTCACTTATCTCCTCACACTTTGCAGGACCCTTCAAAGGATCTCACAAGGACCCTGGGTGCCACAGCACCTTGGCTGAGAATCACTGCAATAGATGGTAGTTCTTCCTGGAGCCTGATTAAACTTGCCTTTTCTGCAGTTGAAATGAGATTTATAAATTATATGGATCTCTAGAATGTGGCTTTTTTTCTCTTTGTGTGATTAGAAGGTGTTAGCGGTATGGACACAAATTGCTCTCATTAAATTGTCATCACTGAGATCAATGAGAACAGCCCATATGTCCCAGAGCTGTTGTTTCAAATTGACTCCCTGAAGACTGAGGCAAATATCCCTGAACTGTCACATTTTCTTTACAGATGTAAAATACATATATTTAATTTTTCAATAAGGGTGTAAATTTGAGAGCAAGGGAAATTTTAGAGAAGGAAAATGTGCTGTTTCTATTGTATTTTCAGTTGCATAGCAACTCTCTAACCCCAGACCTTCTTAGGCTTCACAAGACTGGGAAAAAAGTATTTTTTTGATCATTACAGTCATTGATCTGACTCGGAATATGCACAAGGACTCAAGACTCCAGTTTTACACTAATTCTTTTAAAAAACATAGGTACATTTTAACCTCAGCATTCAATTGTCCTGCTGTCCCAATCCTGAAATACCAAATCATGACTTCAGAGGAAAGTGGACATCAGTTTCTTTTGATGAGGACAGACTATCTATTAGGACTGTTCTGAGAACATTGCACTCATTTCTACATGCTTCAGTCTAGCTTCCAGAAAACCTTTGCTAATACAGAGAAACAACTGGTTTGTTTGGCGCAAGGACATACTCTTTTTTAAAAGGTCAACAGCAAAGTTTTCCTAGACATTTAGATTCCCAAATTACAGAGTCGAGAGTAAGATCTAAGTGTTGGCCTGAATATAGTAGGACAAACGTAACAATTTAGGACTGAGGGTTAGATTTACAAAGGGATGCAGCCAAGGTTCCCTCTAAGCTGTGCACATGCATGGCCCTGCACAATTAAAAATCTTGCCGCACACCATCTTTTTAATGCCACGCACCCGCCGGGAGAGGAGCTGGGTGCAGAGTGTGGCGAAGGCACTGGGGCTGGTGTGGGACACTTACCGAAGTTAAGCTCCTCACTCCTCCTGCAGGGCAGGCAGCAGCTCCTCCTTGAGGCAAGGTGGGGACGGGGACTGGGGTTGGAGGCTGGCACGGGCTAAGCTGGCTCTGGGGAACTACTCCTCAGGTTCTGCCGGCTCTGGGGAACTGCTCCGCACCCCTGCATTGCCTCAGGGAGCAAGGAGGTACATAGCATCAGGGCTGGGGCGTGGAGCAGTTCCCCAGAGCCAGCAGAGCCCACGCCAGCCCCTAGCCCCATCCCTGCCTTGCCTCACCTCAAGGAGGAGCTGCTGCCTGCCCCACATGAGGATCGAGGAGCTTACCTTTGGTAAGTGTCCCACACTGGCCCCAGTGTCTCCCTTTCAGTTCAATCAATTGAAGATGATATCTTTTATTAAACCAACAAGATTTTTGCAAAAAAATGTCATTAAGGAGAGTGAGCACATGTTGTCTCTGCTGGGTGATTTTCTGGTTTCTTCAGTTCTTACTGATGATTTTATCCCAAGAAGGCATTGAACAGCAAGTGACTGTTGGAGCTCTGCTCGCAGGTTGCTGCCCTGGGGAACACACACACGTCTTGCAAGCTGTGCATCTCACGGCTTTCAGCTGCCTTAGGTTGCATCTCCCTTGCACTGGGAAGGGTTCACAACTTTGGCAAGCTCAGAGCTAGGACAAGGATTGTATTGCCATCTATCAATTGATTGTGTCCAGCCCATGGCTGTCCCACAGCACTCCACTATGCCGCTCTGGGCAGCAGTTAGCATGGAGAAGGGTGGTGGTCGAACCCTGCCCACTCCCACCTGGACACTTACTGTGGGACACTTACCAGTGGACCATGCCAAAAGGGGGAGGCAGGACTGAAGCAGCACACTCAGAGACTGAAGAGGCATGCTCACGGACTGCTACTCCTTAAAGGGAACATTGGATGCAGCTCTGCTGACACTCAGAATCACCACATCCAACTTTTAGGTGCCCAACTCAGGAAGTAGAATTTATAAAACTGAGTTAGGCACCTGAGCTTCCTATAGAGTTAGAACACTCAGCCAGGGCACTTGGGAATATACTTTCTAGCCTCTGCTCCCAGGAGATTTCATACATTTTTCTTTGGATAGTCATTAGATAAAATGCAGAAACAATCTGGGGAATAGAGACCATAATGCCCTCCCCCATCCCCATGACCTAACTACTAGGTGATAGAATCAGGCTCTCTTGTGTACTCTCTCTTTTTGGCCCCATGAATCTTGCATCCTTCTTCAGCAGGAGGGGTTGGCAGAGCTTATTCAGCCAAGCCAGTAGCCTACTGGTTAGGACGCTGTCCTGAGAGGTGGGAGATGTGGATTTGAATCCCACCCCAGGCTGAAAGCATTGAGCTTTGCTTTCCCAGTTCCAGGTGAATGCTCTAACTACTCCATCAAAGGTAAGCATGTGTTCTCTTTCAGATTGGCTGATCTCCTCTGGGGGGTTTAAACTAGGTTCATCGGGGGAAGAGGAGGACAAGTAGAAGGAGCCATAGAACACTGAACCAAGAAACACCACAAGACCAGCCCAGGTATGTAGCAAAGATCGTATTAGACAGCAGTTTAAGGGGTGGGGGCAGGGACAGCCACCAGGGGAATTAGGTGTATATACACAAATGCCAGAAGCCTGGAAAACAAGCAGGAGGATCTAGAGCTCTTGCTAGCAAGCAACAACTTTGACCTAGTGGGACTAATTGAAACCTGGTGGGACTCTTCTCATGACTGGGTGGTGGGAATAGAGGGCTATAGGTTGTATAGGAGAGAGAGAGTAGGGAAAAAGGTGGGGGAGTTGCTCTGTATGTCAAAGAACAGTACACATCTTCCCTAGTCAAATTAGGGTCAGAGGGTGGTCAAGCAGAGACTCTGTGGGTTAGGATCCAAGGGGCTTGAGGTCAAAGGGATCTGGTGGTGGGGGTCTACTACAGGTCACTGTACCAGGACGACGAGCTAGACCAGGAATTTTCCAAGCAGCTCGAGGAGGCTGTGAGGTCTAGAGAGATGGTAGTCATGGGGGACCTTAACTACCCAGACATATGCTGGGAGGAGCAGTCAGCTAGATCTAACTGCTATCTCAGGTTCTTAACCTGTATTCAGGACCTCCACCTAACATAGGAGGTAAGGTGTCCCACCGGGGTAACGCTTTGCTCGACTTGAGGTTGGCCACAGGGGATGACTTGGGGGGGGGGACCTGCAGATTCAAGGCAACTTAGGAGACAGCAATCACCAAATGATTAAATTCATTATCCAGCGAAGGGTGGGCATTATACCCAGCAGGGCACGGGTGCTGAACTTTGTAAAAGCTGACTTCAATAGACTCAGGGGATTGGTTAGCAGGGTACTAGAAGCTAAGAACTTGGATACGTTGAGGGTCCAGGATGGGTGGACATTCCTCAAGGAAACCATTCTTTGGGCTCAGTGTAGCAGGACACTAAGGTGCCTGCTACTGAGAGAGCGCGGAAGACTCCTCAGGTGCTGGTTGCCAGGGCAACGGGAGGCAGAGAACGACTCACACCTGCCAGTGGTCAGGGCTATAAGAGGCAAGGCCTGGCTCTTATGAGGGGAAGGGGAGCTGAAACCAGAGGCAGTTTCTGACTGGCATCTAAGACAGCAGGAGCTCACTGCCAGAGAGAGAGAAGCTCCTGGAGCATGATGCGAGGAGAAGCCTGACTGCAGGTACTGCTTGCAGATTAAAGGGTAGCAGCTCCAAGATGGCTGAGCAATGTTGGTACAGCCAGAGGGCTTAGGTTTGAGTTGTAGCCAAGAGGCTTGATTTTATGTTACAGTTTGTTTAACACCGGTGGTTTGGGTGAGGCTATAAGGGATGGAGGAGGCCTCATAGGGGACTCATGATAGAGTGAGGACCCCAGCCCCAGTGAGGGCACGGAGTTCGGTGGTACAGACCCCAGCTGCACAGAAGAGCCTGGTGAGAGGGCAGCACTGCAGGGAAGAGCCCGGTGAGAAGGGCAGCCTTGCAGAGGGAAGAGCCCTAGTGAGAAGGGTGGCGTATAGAGAAGGCCCGCAAGGCCTAGACATGCCGGACACCCGGAGCAGGAGAACTAGGGCCAAGTGGAGGAGAGGTAGCCTCCACACAAAAACACATCGTCAAAGTTGTGGTGGGCGAGAATAGGAGGGTGCAAATCCGAAGCTTGGCACAGTAGAGGAGGCAGCAAGAGCTAGCACGGCGACCCTGCCGTCCCTCCTGTTACACTCAGAGTGAGTCAATCGCATGGCAGAGGCAAGGGGGCAAGGGGGCCAGGAAGCCCCTTTGGCTAACCAGGGGCATCCAAGGGCAAAAAAAGAGTCGTACAGGAAATGGAAGCAGGGGGTAGCTAGCAAAGAGGAGTATACTTCTTTGACCCATACCTACAGGAAGTCGGTCAGGAAAGCCAAAGCAACTCTAGAACTCAAGCTAGCATCAAGGATTAAGGACAATAAAAAGTCCTTCTTTAGGTACGTTAGGAGCAAAAAAAGGGTGCGGGGACCCATACAAGATGGGCAGGGGGGGCTTAATGATAGATAGCAAGGACAAGGCAGAGGTCTTCATTGAGTTTTTTGCATCTGTCTTCTTAAATGAGAATCTGGATGAACCCTCAACATACATCACGGACACCAACAAAGGGATCATCAGCCAACCAACGGTCAGTGCCAACACGGTAAAAAGACACTTGGAGGGACTGGATGTATTCAAATCACCAGGGCTGGAAGGACTCCATGCACGGGTAATGAAGGAATTAGTGGGGGTCATAGCTGATCCACCGGCAAGGATATATGAGCACTCGTGGGCTCGGGTCAGGGCTAACATCATCCTATTCTTTAAGAAGGGGAGGAAGGAGGACCCAGGGAACTAAAGACCAGTCAGCCTTATCTCTATTCTTGGGAAAATCCTAGAAAAAATTATCAAGAAACACATCTGTGGGAGCCCGCTGGCTAATGTGATGCAGAGGGGTAACCAACATGGGTTTTTAGCAGGCAGGTCCTGCCTGACTAACCTAGTTTCCTTTCATGACAAGGCCACCAAATGTTTAGATGCAGGAGTTGAGGTGGATGTTATTTATCTGGACTTCAAGAAGGCCTTTGACAAGGTATCCCATACCATCCTTATAAATAAACTGAGGAGATTTGCCTTGGATGACTATACGGTAGAATGGGTAGCAAATTGGCGCAAGGGTCACACTCAGAGGGTGGTAGTCGACAGGTCAGTGTCAGCCTGGGAAGATGTGGGCAGTGGAGTCCCTCAGTGCTCAGTTCTGGGGCCGGTGCTGTTCAGCATCTTCATCAGTGATCTGGATGGAGGGCTGGGAAGCACCCTATCCAAATTTATGGATGACACAAAATTATGGGGTGCAGCTAACACCCTGGAGAGGAGGAACCAGATCCAGGCCTACCTAGACAGGCTGGGGAAGTGGGCAGAGAGTAACAGGATGCAATCCAATAAGGACAAGTGCAAGGTGCTGCATCTAAGGAGGAAGAGCTGCCATCATACCTACGGGCTGTGGGGCAACCTTCTCAGCTCCACTGAAGCAGAAAAAGATCTTGGAGTCACTGTTGACTCCAGGATGAATGTAAGTTATCAATGTGATGAAGCAGTTGGCAGAGCCAATCGCACCTTGTTGTGCATCCGTAGGTGCTTCACAAACAGGTCCAGGGAAGTGATTCTCCCCCTCTATGCAGCACTGGTCAGACCGCAGCTGGAGTACTGTGTTCAGTTCTGGACACCGCAGTTCAAGCTGGATGTGGACAACCTGGAGAGGGTCCAAAGAAGGACCACTCACCTGATTAGAGGCCTGCAGGGAAGGTCCTATAAGGAAAGGCTTAGGGACCTTAACCTCTTCAGCCTCTCCAAGAGAAGACTGAGAGGGGACCTTGTGGCGGCGTACAAATTCATAAGGGGAGAGCAACATGAAGTAGGTGATGATCTGTTCACCAGGGCACCCCCTGGAATGACAAGGAACAATGGCCATAAGCTACTAGAGGGAAGGTTTAGGCTGGACATTAGGAGAAGGTTCTTCACGGTCAGGGTTGTCAGAATTTGAAATGGGCTCCCAAGGGAGATAGTGCTCACCCCATCCTTGAGGGTCTTTAAGAGGAGACTGGACAGGCACCTGGCTGGGATCACATGACCACAGGGTTGGTGACTCTTTTCTTGCCTGCCAGGGGCAGAGGGTCGGACTAGCTGGCCCACTGAGGTCCCTTCCGACTCTATGAATCTACTAGACTTATATAATAAAGTGAGCTGTAACAACCCTACTATTTCCTTCTCTTCCACTTGCCATGTTTGCAAAGGTACCCCTCAGGAGAGTGTTCTGAGCTCTGGATACCAAGTAGACAAAGATGCCTGCCTATAGTCCTTAATTAGAGGCCAAGGGCACATCCAGAGTAAGCACACACATGCAGGGGCGCATGTTCCCCATGGCACAAAAACCAGCAGCATGTATTTGTGCTGGCCCCAGCAGCCTTACCTGGGGTTCTGGGGGCCTCCTGTGGCACAGTAATGCCAATCCAGCTGCTTGTGTGGCTTGGACCAGCCAAGCTCCGTTTCTGGTGGTGCATGCTGCTGTTGTGTATGCCACACCACCTTTTCTTAGCAATGGCGGCGTTTTTGACACCAGAATCTCCCATTGTCAAATTTTGGTGCCACAATGCAAATTAGCAGTGCAATGAACAAGTGCACATGCACCTCTTGCTGTTTGCGGCACCTCAGAACGCTTTGAGGTGCCGCAAACCAAATGTGCACACTCCTTTGGATGTGCCCCAAAGCTCCAGAAAGAGGCCAAAGTTCAGATACACTTCTCAACTATTTTCTACAGGCCAGCCCTGGGTGTCTTAAGAAATCAGAGTTTATCTTCCTGGAGAGCTGAGGTACCTAAATCCTTTCTTGGATTTTGTTCTTGATTTCCAGTTCCCAAAGATGCAAATGATGCATACCTTCTACCTGTATTTTCCTCATTCTTGTTCTCTCTTTCCTTTGCTGCATAGTAAAGGGAAAAACAGGAGCCAGAAAGTTTGGCTCATTTTCTTTCCCTAGAGACTGGAATAAAACACAACTTTTTTTCCTTGAGCTCTCTGATTTATTTACACAGGTTTGTCCTGGAAATGAGCAGTGAGCAAGAGATGCGTTAAACTTTAATAAGTTTTGGATCCATTTATCTGCAGAGCTGCCTGGAATACTTATCATTTTCACAGACAGTGAAAACCAGTCTGGCGGCCCTTTGTTACTATTACATTTTTTTTTAAAAGAATGTGCACATTTAAGCCTACTGGGTACGTTCAAGAAAGGATGGTTGTATTTATAAAATGTGCCTCATTAATAGTAATGGAAAATGAAGCTCTCTATCCATGACACAGCTACAGTATAGCTGTAGAGAAAATCTACAGACCTGTGGTGAGACATCATAGGAAATTACATTTTTTTTCTCTTTAACTCCTCTTTAGTTATTCATATCTTCTGAACAGGAACATGCTGGAGGTCTGACCATGGTCACTTTTAGAAATGCATCTGCCAGTTTTAAAGTAGTTTCCAAAGGAATTGCACACAAGTTATGCCCTTAAAGGTATTTATATATGTAACACCCACACACACGCTGGGTAGTGTATTGTGTTGCATGTATGTGTTTGTTTTGATGTGGGCAAGATGGCCCCTGTTGTTCTGGCCATGTGCTCATCACGTGGCAAGCTGAGGCCTGTATCCGGGGAAAATATGTAAAATCCTCTGGCTGCATTGGCCAGAGGAAACAGAGGATGCTTCAGGCAGATTGGTTGGGACAAAGACTGAAATGGGTCTCTCCTGGATTGGACAAGGCTTGGGTGATGTCACACCAGGTATATAAGAACAACTCATTAAGGTTCTGGGCTCTTATTCATCTGCCTGCTGAGAGCTGCACAGCTACACTGAGACCCAGAAAACCTGCTCCCGGAGGGGGGGGAGGGGAGGGGAGAGGAGAGGAGAGATCCCCTTCCCACTTCTCTGTAGAGGCAAGCAAAAACTTTTTAAAAGGAAAACCTCAGATAGAAGGAGAGAGAGTCTGTTTTGGAGTGTGAGACTCCTATTTCCTCTCTCTTTTCTATTCTTTTTTTCTTAAGTGGGCTAACACCATGGGGGTGTGAATCACTGGAGCCAACTGCCCAGGAATGGGTCCTGGCAATTACTGGCAACAGGGGCCTGGCCCCCTTTGTCTTGTAACTGTATCCTCTTAACATGGGGTATAGCTGAGACCAGATGTCCAGGCTGCAGCCATAGGCTGGAGCCTATTTTGTTGCTCTTCCTGCAGCTATGGTGTTTCAGCCTAGCTGTGTTGCTGAGCCCCAGACCTCAGTCCAGTATAGGTCTGCCCAACTTTTGCTGCCCAGTTCAGGCCCAGTGAGGTAGGCCTGAACTCCCCTTTGAAGTTTTCTTTTGCAGTTCCTGCCCAGCAGAGCTGGGATTGGGACTAGAACTATAGGGATGCAGCATGCTGCCTGGAGCCCCTCCAGCCCAACACATGGAAGTGGGATCGCCCAGCAGCATTGCAGGGAGCAACGAGGGACCCACCCAAAAGAACCCATTTTCCCATGGCTCAGCGATTCCCAAGGAGGAGCTCAAAGGACTATCCAGTGAAGTCTCTCCCTCCAGCCCATTGCTGAAGAGCAGGTATAAAGGGACAAGCCCCTGAAACTGCCTTTTGGGTGAGCCCTAAGTCTCAGACTGCCTGGGTATGGGTGAAGCCTCCCCAAAAGGTTGCAATCTATGAACTATGCCCTGTAGTTGGTAGTGTTTTAAATTGTATTTAGTGATTTTCTTTGTTTTCTTTGCCTTTGTTTTTTGTAATAAAGTTATCCTCTGTGTTTATATTGCTTGCAAGGAGGCGATTCGTTTATGCATGGCACCCTAGTAATTTATTTAGTGTTTCCCAAATGGTCTGGGTGGGGGCTCAAGACAAGGTAAAATACCTTTAGACCCCAAAATTGAACCCAGCCCTTATTGCTGCTGACTGGTACACAGGAGAAGGATTACATATATATATATATATATATATATATATATATATATATATGCACTTTATGTATAAAGCCCATATATATGTCCTCAGCTCTGTTAAATGGATCTACACTGCTTTACATCAGGTAAGGATCTGACCTTCAACGCCAATGCTGAACAAATTAGGTGGAATAAACTCCTAGTCATGTTGACTGTGACTAAGGAATTTGTCTACACACTTCAGTGGAGTCAGGATTTAACTCAGATATTCTCTTTAATAGTGGAGGGGAAAGAAAAGTGATTTGCCTAAAACTTTCTGGACACTGAGCTAACTCAACAGATGATATTTTTGGCTAAACATCAGAAAGCTAATTGAAGCATGAATTCTACAAAATAAAGGAAAAATTTAAGACAAAAGAGTGTTCTTCATTACTAAAAAGAAATCTGTATACTTCTTAAAGAGGTGACTACCTTGGAGACTAGGAAATGAAGGAAAATGCTGTATGAAGATGAAGTTGCTCTACTGGTGACCTTTGCAATGTCTGTATTTTCTAGCTTTCCAGGAAAGCTTGAAGAAGTTGTCTTCCATATCTATCTATCTATCTAGAAGTTGTCATATATATAGTTACTTTGCTGTGTAGATCTTTCACAAAATTAGCAATTTATTTTACCTAAATGATTGAATTACAAGAATAATATTATATTGTTCAGTCTCTAAAAATAAGGTATTGGTTAGTAGCTTTGTCACATCTCCTCTTGAAAAGAACTGCTGTATACTAGGGCTGTACAAATCTTTGGGTGCTGATTTGATTTGGGCGAGATTCGCCCTGATCCAGTGGCTGAATCTCCAAATCTAAAATGAATAGGGAGACCAATAAAGAGGTCTGAATAAATTTGAAGCTCTCTGAATTGATTTGGAAAAAATTCGGAGAGCTTTGGAGATTCAGGCAGTCCCTACTTGCTGCTGCAGGGAGCTGGACCCAGACTCCATGCTGGTAACTAGGGGGCAGGGGAGGGGCTGGAGAAAGGGACAGGGGACCATGGGGAGACCCCTGCCAGACCCCATCCCCTGCCTGCTCCCCCAGCCCCCTGAGTACCCTCTGACCCCTGTCCGCTCTCCCAGCCTCGTCAATGGCTGCCTCACCTGACCCCAGCATCCTGGTGCTTAAAAATTTTTTTTTTTTAAAGCCCGCATTCACCAGCTGCTGCAGCAGCTGTAAGGGCTCTGAGGGCTCCTGGAAGAGCCCCCCATGCAAAGCAGGGCAGTGGGGTGGGAGCTGGGATTGCCCCTCCCCCCCTCCTGGCAGGAGCCAGTAAGTGCGGGGCTTTTTTCTTTTATTTTTTTAAGAGTTGGGATGCTGGGGCTGGGTGGGACAGCCATTGACAGGGCTGGAAAAGCAGACAAGGGATGGGTTGGTTTTTTTGGGACATTCAGTTGATTTAGCAGCAGCCAAATCTCTGAATCAGATTCAGCTGAATTGATTCAGGACAGTGATTTGAATCACCGAATCAAATCACTGCCCCCCGAATCTCCTGAATCTGAATCCAAAGCGAATACTAACTGCTTCACACAGGCCTACTGTATACTTCTAACACAGAGGTGGGCAAAATGCAGCCCGGGGGCCAGATGTGGCCCACCAGGCCATTCTATCTGGCCTCCGGGGCCCCCCCAAAATTTAGAAAATTAATATTTATCTGCCGTGGGCTGCCTGTCATGTGGCCTCAATGGCTTGCCAAAACTCAGTAAGTAGCCCTCTGCACAAAATAATTGCCTGCCCCTGTTCTAACAGGTCTCTGTTACTTAGTTTTCTTATGAGCACTAAGTCTGGTTGGTTATGCCAGACTTCCAGCATGTTTCTGTATAAACAGCTCCGTACTCCCCTCCAGAGTACTGGTATAAAATGTTTTCTTATGTCACAGCTTTATCTCTCTCCATTGGAAAGTCCTTGCAAATCAAGGAGTGCTTATAAGGAAACAGCTATTTAATTAACTTTTTTAGTGGAGACTGGTAAATGGAAGAACATATATAGTATACCAAGAAGCAGGTTAGAGCAATAACTAAAAAAAATACTTATATTTAATTTTAAGACAGGGCTGGCAAATGATGGAGGGGGGTCTATCACTTTCTACTTGGAAAGCTGGAAGCTAAATAATATTTTCAGAGTTCTTCTTAATCTCCTGCTGTGGGGTGGGCCAGTTCAGATACAAGAGTAATTTAAAGAATGATGGAGGCATTACTACTGGGAGTTGGAGGGGACTTTTCTAATCAAACGATTTAATCAGAAATGCCAATTGTTTCAACCTAAATATTGTAGGAACGTCCATTGCTGTACACTTCTGCTGTACCACAGGCTGCAGAGAAGCATGGACTTTCAGGGTTAAGGGCTTCTGGACTGCTTTGATATAGGGATAACTCCTTAAAGCCCCGGGTTTCACTTTTTTGCATCAGCCAGCCTAAAAGCTCAGGAATCTTGACATGGAGCTCTCATGACTTTCACTGTCCCCACTTCAAGGAGGCTGTACCCCTGAGTTCATCCATGGGCATGTAAGTGTTTCCGAAACATTTTTTTTCTCCCAGAATGACCGTTTCCTAGGAAGTTCTGACATTTTGAAATTTCCCACAGAAGTGAAATTACTAGTTCAGTTGCTAGCTAATTGCTAGCTCAAATTACTACACTGCTGCTCATGTCAGGTTCAGGATTAATATGTGGATGCTGCAAGACCAGTCATACAGAAAGCCACTGGAGATCATTGTGCATATTGTTGTGGGATAGATTCCCTATAGGGTTAGTTCTATAAATGTGTACAGAAAATATGATCTACCTCTGCTTGTTATAACTGCTATCCTGCAATTTCACAAAAAAAATAGGATCATCCAGTTACAATATTCAACTACAACTGGAGGGTAGATGTCTCCCACTCTACAACCCATACATGATTATTAAATCTACATGCCTACGTTAAGTTGATACTATGCTGAATTTATTTCAAAGTTTGTTCAAATGGTAAATATCACTTCGTATCAGAGCTATTACATTTGGCTAATTAAGTATCTTAATAAAAATGAATTGCATAAAATAAGGAACAGATTCGTTTTTAATGGCAAACTGAAGTTCATTCATATATTTGAAAACTTGGCACGCTGTCAGAAAATGCTGAGAAACATAGAGGGAGGGAAATATAAGCTTCCAATATTTAGCTAATAGCTAAATTTAGCTGTTTAGCATCTAAAATTTAGCTAATGTCTACATATGTGCTTTAATGTTCAGTAACCTATTTTAATGCACATTAAAACATCACTAAAAAGGTGCTATTTAGTTAATGCACATTAAGCATCACCTAAAAAGCGTGCTCTTTAGTTTTTGCACATTAAGACAGGCTAATGCACATTTTCTTAGTACCTCATGAAGGGCATTTTTACATGCATTTCGGATGCGGCTCTGGGTGCTTTTTAATTAGCGAGCTGCACTAATTAAAAGTGCCTGTGTGTCACATGTATCAGTGGCACACCATGCCTTCTTGCTGAGAAAATGGTGGTGGTGCGCTTTCATAGGTTTCATAGGCATTAGGGCTGGAAGGGACCTCGGAAGATCATCGAGTCCAGCCCCCCGCCCAAAGGGCAGGACGTCAGCTGGGGTCATAGGATCCCAGCAAGATAAGCATCCAGTTTCATCTTGAAGGTGTTCAATGAAGGCGCTTGAACAACCTCCGGTGGCAGGCTGTTCCAGACCTTGGGGGCTTGGACAGTAAAGAAATTCTTCCTTATGTCCAGCCTGAAACGATCTTGTAGTAGTTTGTGACCATTCGTCCTCGTCATCCCTTGGGGCGCTCTGGTGAACAAACGTTCCCCCAGATACTGGTGGTCACCCCTGATAAACTTGTAGGTGGCCATCAGATCACCCCTGAGCTTGCGCTTTTCCAGGCTATAGAGCCCCAGGGTTCTCAGCCTGTCATCGTAGGGTCTGCTTCCCTGACCTCTGATCATGCGCGTGGCTCTTCTCTGGACTCTCTCAAGCTTTAAGTTTGATGTGCTTTAAACTAAAGCACATCAAACATGTTTTAGTTCAAAGTGTGCTGCCACCATTTTCTCAGTGTAGAGGCATGCTGCACCGCTGATACACATGAGGCTGCCAGTGTGTGTCAATTTACGTCATAAAAAGTCATAGATGAGAATTAATATCTTTTGTGGGGTAAGTGAAAATATTCAAACTGCAAAACTCTATCAACTATTCTTATTTATCTAATTTTAAAACTTTAGGTATATTAGTAATAGACAAGCTAGTTATTATCTGGCTAAACTGACTTTGAGTGAGATCTGCTTTTGAACAATTAGACTGCAGTGAATATTTTCATAATGAAAGAATTAACTTAATTTTCCTCTTCTCTAACTGAAAGTTTATTAAATGACTCTGCAATTGGAGTACTTATTTATTGGTGAGGCCCAGATGGCCAACTGCTATAAGTGTAACGAATATCTAAGTGATGTCAGGGCTTAATTAAGTGATTATTCAAGGAACATAATTCAAATCTTAGAAATTGAAATTACACACAGTTCTCCAATTATAATTCCATAATGTGTTTTAAAACAGAACTAACAATGGCTTATCATGCACAAAATAATTGTAACAATAATAACTTAAGGAAAAATGATGATGTACCTGCTGTAACCACCATGGCCCAGGTTGCTTGCCTCTGCTAAGCACAGAACACTCGTGAATATTTAAGTGTAAGAAGCAGAGCTGGCCCAAGCAGGGTACGAGGCCTGGGGCAAATCAGCCTATGCAGGGCCCTGCCCCCACTCCAATTCCACGCACCCCAGACCTGAAGAAGATGCCACCTCCATTGATGGAAAGGTGTGGTGGGGGGTTGTGAGCAGCTGCACGCGAAGTGCTCAGTATTGTATAGGATTGAGCATAGGTATATACATACCTCATTTAGTCACAAAGAATGGAAGCAAAAGTCTGACCAAGGCAGGTAGCTAGGTAGATTCATAGCTGTGCCAAATTTACATTCAATGTACCCAAAAATGCAATGGGGAAATACAATTCTAAGCTACCTTGTTATTTGTAAGAACTGCCATAATGGGTCGTGTGAAAGCTCCGTCTAGATCAGTATCCAGTCTCCAACAGTGGCAAGCAGCAGTTGCTTTACAGCAGTGGTTCTCAATGTTGTTAGATTCAAGGCACCTCTCAGAAAAAGGTCAGCTCTTAGCTTTCATGTGTTTCTTGACTACAGAAAAATAATAGAGTAATTTCTTGCTTGCAAAGAACTCAAGAAGACCACAGCAGGTTAGAATGTTTTTTACATTATAGAGTCCTCTACGAAATCTCTGGGTTTATCTTGTGAATCATGGATAGGTGTTTTCACATCTATTTCTCTGTGGCACCCTGTGGTACACTTAAAAGGACCTCATGGCCCCCCAGGGATCCAGACCACCTTGGTTTAGAATCCTTGCTTTAGAGGAGTATAAGAAATAGGGCATGCATAAAGTGATCCTTCTCCTGTCAGACCCTGCCTGTTATATCAACAGTTACAGATTTAGAGATGTCCAGAGCAGGAGGTTATGACCTTGATTGACTTATCTTGCATAAATTTGTTTAATGACTTTTTTACTTTGGCTATATTTTTGGCCTCTGCAATATGGTCTGGTAATTAGTTCTATAAGTCAACTACTTATTGTGTGGGGGAAAAAGTACTTCTTGTGTTTGTTGTAAACCTGTCACTTGATAATTTCGGTGGTTGCTCCCTAGATCTTGTATCATGAGACCGAGTGAATAGTAGTTCCCTATTCATATTATCCACACCATTTATAATTTAAATTCTATCATATCTGTCCTTCATTGTCTTTTTTCCAAGATGAAAAGTCCTATCCTTCTTGAGCTGGGATGACCAAAACTTTGCACAGCGTTCAGGATATAGGTGCCCTATGGATTTATATTATGGTATAATGATGTTTTCAGTTTTGTTATCCATTCCTTTCCTAATAATTCCCTAACAGTCTCTTTGCCTTTTTGACACTGTTGTACATTGATCCAATGTTTTTAGAGAATTATCCTCAGTGGCTCCAACATCTCTTTCTTGAGTGAGAAGAATTAATTCAGATCCGATCATTGTGTATGCACAGGTAGGGTTAGTTTTTTTCCCCAGGCATGTTACTTTGCACTTACCAGTGCTGAATTTCATCTGCGACCTTGTAGCCTACTCACTCAGTTTTGTGAAATCTTCCTGTAATTCTTCACCATCAGCTTTAGATTTGACTGTCTGTATAATTTTGGATGTTCTGCACACTTTGTCACTTCATAATTTACTCTTTTCCAGGTAATTCATGAACACATTAAACAACTCAGGTCGCAACATAGATACCTAGAAAGACCCCCCACTGCTCAGTTTACCATTACAAAAGATGTTCCATTTAGTCCTACCCCTTATATGCTGATTTTTAAACATTTTTATGTCCACAGACCGTCCCTTTGATCCTATCACAGCTTAATTTCTTTAAGAGCTTTTCAGAAGAATTTTCATCACATGCTTTTCGAAACTCCAATTCTGTTATGATCGACTGACTCTGCCTTATCCACCTGCTTCTTGACACCCTCAAACAACTGTCTCAGTAGATCAGTGACACAATTACTCGTTATGACAGACATGCTGATTCTTCTTGATTAACCAGCATGATGCATTTAATCATGCGTACCAATTCTATTTTTAATTGTGGAGTCAATCAATTCCCAGGATCACCTCTGGAGCCCATTTTAAAGCTTCGGTTTACTTTGGCAACTCTACCCCTCTGGCATGGAGGGTGACTTCTGTAATAAATGATTCCATTGATTCTGAGTTGAGCAAGAGCCAAAATGGATGGGGGTCATTTAAAGTACTCCAGGCCATGTAGGATAGCTGACATGGAAGGGAATTAGGTGGAATGCTGTGACCCTCTCCTGCCCCATCCCAACATACCCCCTGTGCAGAGAGTGGAAAACCAATGTTGTGGAGTGGTCTGCATTGGCTTTTTACTGTCTTGGGATTCTCAAGCACCTTTGAAGGCATCTTCTGCCTCCTTTTGCACAAAGCTCATAGGTCTGGAGCCAAAAATCAGAATATTTTAATTTTGACACATAAATGATTTTTAAAAGTAATGTATTACTGCATATTCATGATTCCTTTTCCACATGTTTACCAGCAACTAGATTTTAGAAGACTTCTATTTGATGTTTGATCATCAAGGCCCCTGCCCTGCTGGAGTTATGCAGCAACAACAGGCATGAACCTCTTGCAGCCCCAGCAGAACCTGCCGAGTTGCCAGCTCCTGCAGGCAACACAGGCTCTACTGTAGCTACCGCCCCCGCTCTCCCCAAGACAAAACGCAAAGTGTTTGTCGTGGGAGACTCCATCCTGAGGGGGACTGAGGGGGGCAATCTACCGCTCCGATCCCTTAGCCTGGGAAGTCTGCTGCTTCCCAGGAGCCCGCATCCGAGACAATGTGGAGAAGATCCTTAAACTCCTCCAGCCCACTGACCACTATCCCATGCTCCTTATCCATGTGGGCACCAATGACACGGCTTGGAGCACTCCCAGCTGGGTCATGAGGCACTACAGAGATCTGGGAGTGGGGCTAAAGGGTCTGGGGGCACAGGTGGTATTTTCTTCAGTCCTCCCAGTCTCGGGCTATGGGCTGAGAGGGGAGAGGAGGATCCAGGTAGTAACCAAAAACTGCGGCGCTGGTGTCATTGGGAAGGCTTTGGCTTCCATGACCACAGCCCGCTCTTTGGTAAAAGAGGCAGCAAGCTCCTGGGAAGGGACGGCCTCCACCTCTCTCCTCTAGGGAGGAGGCTCTTCTCATCCAGACTGGCTGACCTGCTCCACCGGGCTTTAAACTAAGCCTGCCGGGGGACGGGGGGACTACCACCACTGGTGGCCCACTGAGGCCAAGGCACTTAAGGGCCAAGGCACTTAAGGGAGTCCACCCCTGCCCCAGCCCTGGTACAATCTGTGGGCAAGGCATGGGCCCCCAAGGGGACACTTGCCTGCCTGTACATGAATGTGCCAGGAGCTTGACTTTAGGAAAGCTGACTTTGACAAGCTCAGGAGGTTTGTCGGTGAGGCCCTAAGGGACCATGACCACAAGGGGAGGGGAGTTCAGGGAGAGCGGTTGCTCCTCAAGGGAGTGATCCTTGATGCATAAGCTAATGTATTCCATCTTGGAGGAAAGGCAGCAAAAGGGCACAGCAGCCCCCTTGGCTCTGCAGGGAACTAGTGGACCTCCTGTGGCTAAAAAGAAAGGCCTACAAAGGATGGAGGGCAGGATCCACCTCCAAGAAGGAATATTCCGCACTGGTCCAGACCTGCAGGGAGCGAACCAGGAAATCCAAGGCTATGACAGAACTCCAACTAGCTATAAGTATCAAGGACAATAAAAAGTCCTTTTTTAGATATGTGGGGAGCCAGAGGAAAAGCAAGGGCAACATTGGACCCCTGCTAAATCAGATGAGACAACTGACAACCAATGCCCAGGAAAAAGCCAACCTATTAAATGGGTACTTTGTGTTGGGCTTTCATCAGTCCCACGGGACACCCCTGCCTATTGCAGGACAGGGAGGCCCGGGTGAGGGAGATTCCCTGCCCTCCATCAATGCTGAATTCATGAAGGAACACCTTAAGAGGCTGGACACCTTCAAGTCAGCTGGCCCTGACAATCTACACCCCAGGGTACTTAAGGACCTGGCGAGCATCATAGCCCAGCCCCTGGCACAGATCTTTGAGAACTCCTGGTGCTCTAGTGAAGTGCCTGAAGATTGGAAGAAGGCCAATGTGGTACCTACCTTCAAGAAAGGGAGGAAAGCGGATCTGGCAAACTACAGGCCCATCAGCCTGACCTCTATCCCGGGGAAGATCTTAGAAAAGATTTTTAAGGAGTCATTCTTAATGGACTGGCCGACGGCAACATCCTGAGGGATAGCCAGCATGGATTTGTTGCGGGTAAGTCTTGCTTGACCAGTCTTATTTCCTATCACCTGGACAAGGGAGAGGAGATTGATGTCATATATCTTGACTTCAAAAAAGCTTTCAATCTGGTATCCCATGATCACCTCTTGGCAAAACTGGCCAACTGCAGCCTTGGGTCCACCACAATCCACTGGCTGGGGAACTGGCTTCGCGGTCGGAACCAGAGGGTGATAGTTGATGGAAGTCAATTGTCGTGGTGCCCTGTGACCAGTGGGGTCCTCCAAGGCTCTGTCCTTGGACCCATATTGTTCAGCATTTTCATTAATGATGTGGACATTGGAGTCAGAAGCGGACTGGCCAAGTTCGCCGATGACACCAAACTCTGGGGTAAAGCATCCACACCTAAGGACAGGAGGGCAATCCAGGCTGACCTTGACAGGCTCAGGAAATGGGCGGACAAGAACCTGATGGTGTTTAACATCGAAAAATGCAAGGTTCTCCACCTTGGGAGGAAAAAGCTGCAGCATCCTTATATGCTCGGCAGTGCTACGCTGGCTAGCACTATGGATGAAAGGGACTTGGGGGTTATGATTGACCACAAGATGAACATGAGCCTTCAATGTGATGCTGCTGCTAGTACAGCGAGTAAAATGTTGGCTTGCATCCATAGATGCTTCTCAAGCAAATCCCAGGACGTCATTCTCCCCTTGTACTCAGTCTTGGTGAGGCCGCAGCTAGAGGACTGCATCCAATTTTGGGCTCCACAATTCAAAAAGGATGTGGAGAAGCTTGAGAGATTCTAGAGAAGAGCCATGTGCATGATCAGAGGTCAGGAAAACAGACCTTACGACGACAGGCTGAGAGCTATGGGACTTTTTAGCCTGGAAAAGCGCAGGCTCAGGGACGATCTGATGGCCACCTATAAGTTTATCAGTGGTGTTCATCAGGATTTTGGGGAATGATTGTTCACCAGAGCGCCCCAAGGGATGAAAAGGTTGAACGGTTATAAACTCCTGCAAGACCGTTTCAGGCTGGACATAAGGAAGAATTCCTTCACTGTCCGAGCCCCCAAAGTCTGGAATAGACTGCCATCAGAGGTTGCCCAAGCACCTACATTGAACACCTTCAAGAGAAATTGCTTATCTTGCTGAGATCCTATGACCCCAGCTGACTTCCTGCCCCTTGGCAAGGGGCTGGACTTGATGATCTTCCAAGGTCCCTTCCAGCCCTAATGTCTATGAAATCTATGAAATTTGTTTTTAATCTCAGTATTCTGACAAAACCACCACAATGTGCATAACATAGGTAAATTCAGGTTGACATTTAAAGTTTCTTGATATAGTTCACGTGCCTTCTAAATAGATGGAGGTTTACCATAATAAAAATATTTCTAAATCCATAGGTTTAACTCTTTTACAACCCTAGCATTCAATACTTTTATTTGAATCGTATACATTAATTAGACCCACTGTCCAGGCTGCTGCCAGGATCCCAAAATTTCACTTAAATATAATGCTGCACATATCTTTTTTTCATTTAAAAAGTGTGCATCTCTATAAACCATTAGATTTTGTCCTTTATCTGCAAAACGTTCTTTAAATATTAGTCCCATCCACACAAGAAATACCAGCTGAAGAAACACCAGCTGTTCTAACAATTAGAAGAATTACAGGTCTTGCAATGCTACAGTTGCAAGTCAGTCACTTTAATTCCTAATGAGGTCATTCCAGATCTTTATGGTTTAAATTCACATTAGAATTGCTTAGACTTTAGGATATTCCAGAAGAATGTGACCATTTATCCAGAAAACAGTGCAGAGAGTATTCCTGATGCCACTGAAGTTGGTAGGAGTTTTGTCATTCATTATAATGTGGCCAGGATTTCACCTGGAGTCTTTATTACAAGATCAGAAGTTCAGATAAGTTCTTGTGTCATCTATGTATGATGAGATGGTAGTCTACCTAGTACTAAGTGCTCCTCTGTTGGCAGGCTCAGTACAGAGGGACAAGGGCAAAATATAACCTATTCCCTTTTTATGAAAATGCTCCAAGCCAGAGTAATAATGTGCTGATATAGGCAATGGCACCGTCCAATGTCCTACTTACCTGTGGAATATGGAAACACAAAGTACTCCAGCTGTTAGAGGAGAGGCTCTGAATAAGGAAAAGTAGGACTTTGGTCCCAGTTGTATTAGTAACATTGGAATCAATGGAATAAGCCAGTTATGCAGGCTTTGATTCAGTAAGTGCATGCTTTTACTGTGCATAAATGGAAAATTTCTGCCTCCATGTTACTCCTTACCCATGGGGCATATAAAACACGTTTTGCAAAAGCTCATTTAGAGAAATACCAGCAAATATTGAACTAGGGGTCTCAAATTCTTTTCCTAAGTTGCAATGACCATACAAACCACTCTGGAATGGTTTTACTGGTTTACATATTTATATATCCTCAATATCTAGCATTGCAGTTGTAGAGCCATGATTCACAATTGCTTATTATTCATCCACCAGAAGTTATTGTATTGGTATGTTCAGTATGCTTTAATAAGATGTTACTGCTGTTTCTCTCACAGGCCTATAATGGTTCTGTTCACCAGGCAACAAAATAAACCCATCCATCCATCCATCTGCCCAAGCTTCTTAGCAAAGCCTGTTTTTGTAATATAAAACATTTGACAGAAACTCATAATTTTCCTTCTGCTAATTTAAATACTTTAAAAAGAGAAGAAAGTATGTTGTATAGGAAACAATATATATGCTTAGTATCCTCTGCTATACAGTCAGATCATTATTTAGTATAAATTGTCCAAGCTTAGTCAACTTGAGTAAAGCTATGCCCCTATGATATTTTAAATTGGTCAACAAGGCCTTAGGCCTATGTTTACTAAACTCTCCAAAATAAAATACATACGCTCCCAAAACATAAACAACCTTGAGTTTCAAAATAAATATCTGTTTCTAGCAATGACCCTGCTTAATTCTGTCATGTTTTTTAAATGGATTCCCTTATGGAAAACTTGATAGTGACTGGCCTTAAATCTTAGCCGCACTGTTGTTCTGAACTGTGAGGGATCTTTGGAAATCAAGAAAAAATGAAAGACTGTTATGTGTCAAAGATGATAGATGGAGACCTAATGTGTTCTACATTTTAATGCCTTAAGCACTGTCTAGTGTCTAGTGACAGTAGAGAAGAACTTATTTCTACTGTCATACCTTTTTATTGCTATTAAAAGAAACATCAATTTCCTTGAAGTGAACTTCACCATAAATACAACTGTTTTACCAATTGCTAGACAGCAGATTTCCTATTTATTACTCTCTTATACCATATATCATGGCCAAGAACAAGAAGCTTTAGGGCATACTTTTCTTCCACAAATATGCCTTGGTATTTGTGCATTAAACATTGCAAAATGATTGACATCAGTTTTTGACAGCCAAGTCTAATGACTTCTTATTAAGATATAGAATAGAAAGACACTTTTAATAAAGAAAGTTGTTCCTTGTCTGTAGGTTGCATACGTTAAGAGCAATGAATATAAATGTCTTAGTGATTCTGGTCAGAAAACTAAATATAGGTGAAGAAATAAAATTGGCATTTAATAACTTTTTTCAATATAGCAGCAATTAAATCTAGCTAGCTGGCTCTGAAAAGGAGGCTTTTGGAGCCAGCTCTTTGATTTATATAATACAAAGCAAGATTTGTGAGCAATAAGTGATGAATTCACTTTAAGTATTTAAAAAAAAGCTGGTGTCATGAAAAATATTAAACACATTTCAGCGGCTAGTATGTAGTAAATTTTGCTACACACAGTATGAGGCACAGAAAACATAGGGCTATGTTTACCTTGTTTTCTCTCATACAACATGTCCCCAAATAAATACCATGCCTTGTTTTTTGAAAGGCACAATGAAGAAAAAAGATCTTTCCTCAAAAATACTGTTAAATGCATTATTTTTCCAGGAAAAACATGGGTAGCTCCAGTTGGGATGTGGGGGAGAGCAAAATATTGTGGCTGTTCTAACCCTGTAGCTACAGGACACCACAGATGCTGCTGGCTGAATCAAATTGCCTGACCTTGTCTCTTCTCCAATGGAACTGGGTGGGCCACCCAGCTGATTCAACAGCAGCATTGCCCCTGTACCTAGGACTCAGCTCCACTTTAGAAATACAGCACAGCCAAGCCCCTGCGCAAAGAGAAAGCATCCACCCATATTTCCTTACTTAAAACGTGCACCCCAATTCCCAGTAACTGATTTTTGGGAAAAGGTGTGCTTTGCATGAGACAAAATACAATTATTATTGTAGTCATTTCCAAATTAAGCTTAAGTACTGTGGTAGTGGGAATGTGAAGAATGGACTGCAGAGGGACTGCATGCATACATTTCCACAAGGGCTCCATTCTCAGTACCAAAGAGGAGAGATTTAGGTCGTGAACCTGCTTTCATTGAAGTCAATGGCAAATTCCCTGAATGTCACTGGTACATAATTAAGCTTTTACTGTCCTTGTTTCCAAATTTTAAAAGGCCTGCTGTGATGAGGTATCAGATTGCATTAGTTACTCGCTTGGGCTTGATCAGTGATTGTGTGACCAGACAGAGCTACTGGCCATTTTCTCATATGAATGAGGAATCCATAGGAGACAAAAATGTCAGGGAACAGTTCAATGCATTGCAGTCAGGGAAGAAAAGATCATTTAATCAAGTTACTACAGGTTGTCTTATACTGCCTGGGCACAAAATGGCATGAATACATCAAAGATAACTAGTCAGGGCTAGTTCATGATCACCTTTGATGCTTCCACTTAGGCATTACAACATCTAAATTTGCACAATCCAAAGGAACAGGATTAGGTTCCTAGGTTCCCTAGACCAGCAGTCAGCAACCTTTTCAGGATGCAGGCTGAAATGACCCAACAGAGAAGACAGAGAGGGGATTCAACTACCTGAAGGGGGTTTCGAAAGAGGATGGAGCTAGACTGTTCTCAGTGGTGGCAGATGACAGAACAAGAAACAACAGTCTCAAGTTGCAGCAAGGGAAATTTAGGTTAGATATTGTGAAGAATTCTGTCACTAGGAGGGTAGTAAAACAGTGGAATGAGTTACCCAGAGAGGCAATGGAAGTGTCTTGTCTGGCTGGTTTTTGAGCATATGCAGCAGGTCAAGGCTAGAGAAAATGTTGAGTCAAAATGGAGCCAAGTAATGAATCCAGAAAGCTTTGTGGCTGCTGAGCAAAATATATTGGATCAGTTTTTTTCAATAGGTACCTAAATTCTGGCTAGGTCCTGTTTAAGTTCCTCTAAGATCTATGGGAATCCAGCTATTGGAGTCTAACTTATTGTATTTACTTGATTCTAAGACAAAGTCTCCCATAGGCAATGCTTCAGGGGGGCATGTGGGGCATATCCCCACCCAGATTTATTGGAGGGGGGGGGGTCCATGGAGCATGTCTAGGGGGTCCATGAAAGGTGGCTGTGCTGCTGCTGCTCCAGCTCCCTCCACAGCCAGAAACCGGACAAGTAGCAGGCAGAGCCCGTTGCAGCTCCCCCATAGTCAGAGGCTGCCCAAGCAGTAACATCAGTGTGGTCAGGTAGCAGTGTCTCTTCCTGTCCCTGCCACTGGCTTAGGTAGGATCCAGCACCATTGCGAAAGAGAAAGAGAGAGATACAAAGGGAGTCTGTGCCTCCATTCCCCATTTTTAGGGGTCTGTGACTGAAAAAATGTTGACAGCTACTAGCTTATTTAAAAACTTTTGAACTTTGATAACATAACCAATGGGTGTCTTTGACCCTTCACCTTAATAATTGTTCTCATGTAGCTTCCATTTTCTCAGTCAATGTGGCATCCGCAAATGTGTTTGTTAGGCCTTGGAATTTCATTACACTTTTTACTTATTTTTCTGAAAAGCAGGTTGAGGACAGCCTACATTTAAACTGAGTTAATTTAATAATGTACCTATAATTAACTTTGTACAATGGTGAAAAGACAATTAAGTTTGGACTTTTTTTACATGAAAAAAGCTAAATTGCCAGTGTCAATACATCAGGAACTGAACCTGACTCTTCTGTAGTTAAGGATGTTAACAACAGCCACGAGAGTGACAATGATACTCTGGATTCCAATTCAAATGCTCATATGGAGATTAGTGCAGCTTTCAATAAAAGAGACCCTTGCTTTGGACCATATGCAGCTTTAGAAAATATCAAAGAAGGTCCATATCAGCCAGTAATTGATTTTCCAGCCAGTGCCCATGGAACAAAAACCAGAAAATTCAGGCAAGTGTGGTATAATGAGTATAAACGTCCTGAATAGTGTCCCTGATGACAGTGATTCTGTTTTTATTGTTGAGCATTTGGCAATGTGCCGAACAGGGAAGCAGGATTTCAAATGACTTGTTTTAAAAAATGGAAGGAAGTGAATTAAAGATTTTGGAAATATTCAAAGTCAAAATATAAAAAACAGTGGAGGATAACCAAGCATATTTAGACACTGTAATAGAGAGTATTCAATGATTTATGGTTAACCCAGAGGAGTATTTTACCTACCTATGCAGCTTGTGTACAGCTACCTACACAGAATGAAATAATCAAAATTATGGCTTCACAAGTGCTAGATTCAATCATAACTGAAGTCAAAGAAGCTGAAGTGCTTTCCTTCATTGCAGACAAAAAATGGATCTATCAAAACATGACAAGTTGATCTCACAGTGCATTACATAAACCAGTAATTTGAAACACAAGAGCAGTTTATTGGCTTCTAGAAGATGCTGCAAACGGATGGCACTTTACTTGCCACATGGATCAGGAGTACATTATCAGCCTTGGGACTTGATATTTCAGGTCTAATTGGTCAATGCTATGGTGGAGCTGCCAGCATGAGATGTGGCCATATGAATACTTAGTGAAAATCCTTTAGCTTACTCTGTTCACTGCTATGCTCCTAAATTACCTCTGTGTGTACTAGACAAGGTTTCCTGCATTCCACTTGTCCAAAATGTTTTTGGAGTTGTCCAGACTTTATGAATTTCATTGAAATAAGCTCAAAGAGACATGCTGTCTTTGAAAAATTATGTCAGAAAACTTTTTTTCTGGGGGGCCAACTACTCTTAAATCACTGTGGCATTTGTTGGAACTCCTGAGTTAAGGCTATCAGAGATGTTTTGGACAATGTTAATGAAATGGTTCAAGCTCTGAATGAAATCACACATGAGGTTCAAAAGCTGGAGCTGAAGCTTATGTTCTTCTCAGAAAAGTGCAAGACTTCAATTTTCTGTACTGCATGTTTCTTATGTGGAGAGTGCTAATGCAAACAAGCCACCTGTCCAAACTTCTTCAATCAAAAGACTTCATGTATCATATAGCAATAGCAATGGCTAAATCCTGAGTGTCACAAAACTGGGAGGAGGGGAAGAGTCCTCTTTTGAGAAACCTGAGGACTATTATAGGAGTGAAATATTGTACAGCACTCTGGATACCCTTATTAATGAGGTAGAAAACCGCTTTTCTGAGAATAACCTATTCAAGTCCCTTGCAAGACATTCTTTCTTCCAAGAGCTCATCAGATGAAAGTGTAGATGCTATTTCCACCTCTTACAGTATTAATTAAGATGATCTGAACTCTGAAATCAATTTCTTCCAGATGTTCAAAGATGGCAATGCTGCCAAGAGAAATGAGGAAGAGGAGTCCACCCAGCTTGAAAAAAGACTGAGATCCTTTCATGACATGGCACTGCGTGACACTTCCAAATCTGTCAAACCTCTACGTACTTTACTTAACTATCCCAATGGCTACACCATAAGCTGAGAGAAGCTTTACTTTCTCGCAGCAACTGAAAACTCACCTGGAGATTACAATGAAAGATGCTCATGTTTCTAACCTGGCAATACTACATAACAAAAGTGGACAAACTGTTAACATATTAGACATTATTATGAAGTTTGGAAGCAGAAAGGATTGACATCTACAATTTTTTTGACAACATAAGACCATTACTTCTTAAAGCATTTACATTTGTTATTGCTTAATGGTTAGCTGTCACAAAAGCATGGTCATGCATGGATAGAAAATCAAGAGAACAGTCCTGCAATGATATTGAGACAACTTTCTTGTTAAAAATTTTAATGCACATATGAATCATATGACCACAGTTTTCTTTGTGCAGTTGTTTTTTAGAACAGTCTCCATCTTCAGTTACATAGTACCATTAAAAATGATGTCAAAAGTAGTTCTAGAAATCAAAACTCCTTTGTCTTGAGTATCTGCCCTGAAACCCACTGCATACCACTGGGACCTTTAAATTGTGCTCCCCTTCCCCCACTATTAACAGTTACAAGTCACCAATGGAGGTTCCCCCTGACTTTCAACATGGCGGGAATGCCCCTTGTCTTAGAATTGTGTACGGGTTGGGGGGGCAGGCAGCAGGCAGCTCCTGTGGCTCAGGTTTTAGCCCCTACCTGGGGTTGTGGCCATAGTGGCAGCTACTGCCTATTCCTCTTCTCCCCACCCATTGCATCTGCACCCCCCACCCCATGCAGCCTCAGCTCCTCTGTCTGCTGCTGTCTCTGGCCCCTTACCTTTGCTCCGTGCTGGCAGGCTCTGTGCATGCTGCACTCTGGGGTGCACCAAGCATGACCCCAGCCTGGCCCAGTAGCAGCACTGTGCATTAACAATGACCCCCTAATAATTTTGATTCAATATATGTAAAATGATAGAAAATTGATACATTTTCATAATCTAATTATTGGGGGGGTCATCTTAAATTTAGAATCATCTTAGATTCAAGTAAATATGGTACTTCAGTGTGAGGGGCTTTGGGCATATAGGTAATAATAGTTCTAACAGTAACCATCCCAAACCCAACAGTACTTATTAAAAAGTTACATAGGACTTCTGCATCAGTCAAAATGGATATCAGGGAATGGCTTAGCACAACAAATAGTTTCTTTGTAGGAGAAGGAGCCCATAGCTAAGACAACAGGCCAGAACTAATAATTTGGGGATACAAAATTAGTTGTCATGAGACAAAAAGGAGCAGGGATTTGTCAATCATCACTGCTTCATGATAAGCGACAGTGTGCACAGTCTTACCCCACAGCAAAAGAAAGGCTAATCCATTTTGACTTCAGGACTCAGTGAAAGAAGAGGCCTAAATAAAAAGGCCTCCATGAAAAAGGGCTAAGCTGCCACATGTTGGCTTCTACCTCCTATAAGTTAAAAGCCTACTCATGTAAATTATCACGGAGCAGGTGATGCACAGTAAAACCTTGATCCACTTTACCTTATAGTAATTAGGAGCCCACCCCTGCCCCCTCAGGCCTGGTAAAATCTGTGGGCAAGGAAGGAGCCCCCCAGGGGGCACTTGCCTGCCTGTACACTAATGCCAGGAGCTTGGGGAATAAGCAGGAGGAGCTCATCCTCCTGCTCAGTGCAAACAATTACGATGTCATAGGGATAACGGAGACCTGGTGGGACTCCACCCATGACTGGACCACGGGTATAGATGGCTATACCCTGTACAGGAGGGATCGTGTAGAGAAAAGGGGCGGGGGTGTAGCTCTCTATGTTAAGGAAAGCTACACATCCCTGCAAGCCGATATTGGCAACCAGGGTGGATGACTGGAGACCCTCTGGGTTAAAATCCTTAGGGAACATGGCACAGGGGACACAATGGTGGGAATCTATTACAGACCTCCCACCCAAAGTCCTGAGCTTGACCAGGAGTTTGCCCGGGAACTGGCTGAGGCGGCATGCTCCAGGACCATGGTTGTCATGGGTGACTTCAGTTACCCGGACATCTCATGGGAGGATCGCTCAGCAAAATCTGCGTGGGCGCAAAGCTTCCTCTCGTGCGTGGATGACCTCTACCTGACTCAAGAAGTCTATGGGCCAACAAGAGGCAAAGCGCTGCTCGATCTGATACTGGCTACTGGGGATGACCTAGTCGGTGACCCAGTGATCGATGGGAAGCTGGGTGACAGCGACCACGAGCTGATCACCTTCACCATCCGCCGAAAAGCTGGCAAGTCAGTCAGCAACACGGAAGTCCTTGACTTCAGGAAAGCCGACTTTGACAAGCTCAGGAGGCTTGTCAGTGAGGCCCTAAGGGACTGTGACCACAGGGAGAGGGGAGTTCAAGAAGAGTGGTTGCTCCTCAAGGGAGCGATCCTCCATGCACAAACTAAGTCCATTCCATCTCGGAGGAAAGGCAGCAAGAGGGCACAGCAGCCCCCCTGGCTCTCCAGGGACCTAGCAGACCTCCTGAGGCTAAAAAGAAAGGCCTACAAAGGATGGAGGATGGGAGTCACCTCCAAGGAGGATTATTCTGCACTGGTCCAGTCCTGCAGGGAGCATACCAGGAAAGCCAAGGCTGCAACTGAACTCCAACTAGCTTTGAGCATCAAGGACAATAAAAAGTCCTTTTTCAGATATGTGGGGAGCCGGAGGAAAAGCAAGAGCAACATTGGACCCCTGCTAAACCAGATGGGGCAACTGACAACTGACGCCCAGGAAAAAGCCAACCTATTTTAAAACCGACGCAAAGTACCTATTTATCAGCCCCATGGGATGCCCATGCCCGCTACGGGACAGGGAAGTCCGGGTGAGGGTGATTCCCTGCCCTCCATTAATGCTGACTTTGTGAAGGAACATCATGAGAAGCTGGATACCTTCAAGTCGGCCGGCCCTGACAATCTTCACCCCAGGGTACTCAAGGAGCTGGCGAGCATCATAGCCCAGCCTCTAGCACGGATCTTTGAAAACTCTTGGCGCTCTGGTGTAGTGCCCGAAGACTGGAAGAAGGCCAATGTGGTGCCTATCTTCAAGAAAGGGAGGAAAGTGGATCTGGCTAACTATAGGCCCATCAGCCTAACTTCTATCCTGGGGCAGATCTTAGAAAAGTTTATTAAAGAGGCCATCCTTAGTGGACTGGCCGACGCCAACATCTTAAGGGATAGCCAGCATGGGTTTGTTGCGGGTAGGTCTTGCTTGACCAATCTCATTTCCTTCTACAACCAGGTGACCTATCACCTGGACAAGGGAGAAGAGATTGATGTCATATATCTTGACTTAAAAAAAGCCTTTGATCTGGTGTCCCATGATCACCTCTTGGAGAAACTGGCCAATTGTCGCCTTGGGTCCTCCACGATCCACTGGCTGGAAAATTGGCTCCATGGTCGGACCCAGAGGGTAGTAATTGAGGGAAGTCACTCATCGTGGTGTCCTGTGACCAGTGGGATCCCCCAAGGCTCTGTCCTTGGACCCATACTGTTCAACATCTTCATTAATGATGTGGACACTGGAGTCAGAAGCGGACTGGCCAAGTTCACCGATGACACCAAACTTTGGGGCAAAGCATCCACACCAGAAGACAGGCGGGTGATCCAGGCTGACCTGGACAGGCTCAGCAAGTGGGCGGACGAGAATCTGATGGTGTTCAACGCCGATAAATGCAAGGTTCTCCACCTTGGGAAGAAAAACCCGCAGCATCCTTATAGGCTCGGCAGTGCTATGTTGGCTAGCACTGTGGAAGTAAGAGACTTGGGGGTCATCATTGACCACAAGATGAACATGAGCCTGCAGTGCGATGCTGCGGCTAGTAAAGTGACCAAAACGCTGGCTTGCATCCATAGATGCTTCTCAAGCAAATCCTGGGATGTCATTCTCCCCCTGTACTCGGCCTTAGTGAGGCCGCAGCTGGAGTACTGCGTCCAGTTTTGGGCTCCACAATTCAAAAAGGATGTGGAGAAGCTTGAGAGAGTCCAGAGAAGAGCCATGCGCATGATCAGAGGTCAGGGAAGCAGACCCTACGATGACAGGCTGAGAGCCCTTGGGCTCTTTAGCCTGGAAAAGCGCAGGCTCAGGGGTGATCTGATGGCCACCTACAAGTTTATCAGGGGTGACCACCAGTATCTGGGGGAACGTTCGTTCACCAGAGCGCCCCAAGGGATGACGAGGTCGAATGGTCATAAACTACTACAAGACCATTTCAGGCTGGACATAAGGAAGAATTTCTTTACTGTCCGAGCCCCCAAGGTCTGGAACAGCCTGCCACTGGAGGCGGTTCAAGCGCCTTCATTGAACACCTTGAAGAGCAAACTGGATGTTTATCTTACTGGGATCCTATGACCCCAGCTGACTTCCTGCCCTTTGGGCAGGGGGCTGGACTCGATGATCTTCCAAGGTCCCTTCCAGCCCTAATGTCTATGAAATCTATGAAAATTATCCTGAGGCTTACTGTTTTAGTTGTGGAGAATATTGGCAGAATACCTGCCTACAACATGCCTGACATGACTCCCTGTTGAATCTTTTAGGAGAACTCAAATGTCTGGTATTGGTCCCATTTGAAGAATAACATATATATCTTAATTGATTAAAATCATCATGGTATATCTCATAATTTTATGCTGTTAATTGTAGCACTGGGGAAAAAAACATAATTTTATCAGCCTGATCATTTCTTGCATCATTGTTATTTATTATTTGTATTGCAGATGTACCCAAAGGTCCCAATTAGCAACGATATTTATAAATACTAAATAAGGAGATACTATCAGAAAATATTACTTAAAATACTTTTTCTTTTTTGCTAAACTAATTGATGTAGTATATTTCTAGAAATGGATACAGGCCATATGTCATGTATACTGTTCACAGCCATCAGAATAATTGCAAATGTCTTCTTTCAAACATAATAGATATTGAGATTTACCAGAAAACAGAAACATCCAGGTAAAGCTTCTGATCTTCACTGGGGTGGGAGGAGGCCTGCACCATCTAAACACAGCACCACAGATGTCAATCAAGCTCCATGTAAATATAGTAATCTGTCCAGAGGCAATAAACGCAAGCGACATCAACAGTAATAGAAGTATTATTAACTTTCCCCTAGACCAGGGGTTGTCAACCAGGGGTACGTGTACCCCCAGGGGTACTTAGAAAGGTCGTAAGGGGTGTGCACAGGCGGGTGGGGACAGAGCATGCCCTGGGGTGTGGAAGCAGTCTCTCTCGGGAGCATTCCTGTACTTTGCTTCTTACCAGGGAAAGAGGGATAGGCACACTGGTTGCTGCCATCCTCATACAGCACACCACAGCGCCTCCCCACCCCCACCTTAGCTCACTCTCTGTGCCAGCTTCCCGGAGTAGGGCTGGGGGTGAGCAAGGGTAGTGGTGTCCCTCTGCAGGCCACACACATGCCACCCAGCTGGCTGGGCTGGGTGGGGAGAGGTCTCACACACAGCAGCCACCACTGCCACTGTGCCCTGTGCCCCTTTCCCACGGCTAGTCACACAGGCAGCATGCGATTGGCCAGGCATGAAGCCTGTCAACAGCCCATGGAGCTGCACGTGCAACTGGCCATGGGAAAGTGGCATGGGGCACGGCAGCAGCAGCGAGGGGCAGTAGTGATGGTTGTGGTGGCTGCTGCATGCAAGTCCCCCATCCCCTGTCTGTCCATCCAGGCAGCACCTGTGCAAATTGCAGAGGAGCACCACTGCCCTCACCCCCCTGGCCCTGCTCCTGGGACCTGCTGTGGTGGGTGGGTCAGCAGCCATGTGGCCCCTCCCAGACATGACAGGGCACAATTCAGCTCCATCTGATGTGTGCAGCTGGCTGCACCTGGGGGCAGCCAGGGGCACTGCAGCTTTATTATTCCAGCCCAGCAAGCAATGGCTGTGGCTGCAGCTGGTTCCCCTTGTGCCATGAAGACCCGTGTGGCTGCCCTGCACTAAGGGGGCTCTGCCATGTGCTCCTGCCATGGAGGCATGGGTGGCACCTTGCACCTAGCTAGCCTGAGACACACTCCCTGCACTGGCAGCCTAGTGCTGTTGGGCTCCAGCCCCTGATCCCACCAGCTAATCTCTTGTCCGGCACATGTAGCATGACAGATGGCCACAACAGCCACTCAGTGATGGGATGCACGTGGTGCCGTGCTGCAGCAAGGCAGAGAGGCAGAGCAGAGCCCAGCCTGCAGTGGCAGCCTGCCCTTGCTCCACGCACAGATCAGGAGGCACATGGCCCACCCTTGGCTCCCTCACAGTGCACACAGTGGTGGGAGCCTCTGCTCACCCTTCCTCCCCATTCCCCTGGACATGCTGCCAGGCTCCCATTGTCCCATGGCCTGGCCCAGGCCCCATTCACCCATGCCCCACTCCCTTCTGCACTGAGGAAGTCTTGATCAGGCCCCCTCCAACCCCTTCCCTCTCCCCTGCCCTGCCCCTTCCCCACACACACTTACCTGCTGGGTGTGTCTGTCCCCTGCCAGCCCGGCGGCAGCAGGCACATGGCATTGTACGGCTCTTGGGGCAGCATCCCGCATTCTGCCCCAGCTGTGAAAAATCCTATTCCCTCCCTCACTGCGGGGGGCCTCAATCTGCCACTCCCCATCCCTTAAAAACAAGAAAAAAATATAAAGGGGTACATAAGCTGAAACTGAGGCACAAGAGGTACACTTGTTAAAAAAGGCTGAAAACCCCTGGCCTAGACCTAAATTTGCTCACAACTGTGTAAACTGTAAGCTTTATTTTTTTTCTGTAATTTCTTTTGATTTAATTTGAAATCTGAAGCATTAAATAACAGTTAACATGCCTCTATCTGTCAAAAATCTGAGATTTTATACAAATATGCCAGTTACCTGCTGATTAGGAGCTAATGGCTGGCCTGAAATATTCTCATATTTACTGGGAGAAAATGTATGTCATTGAACAGCTTTATAATCAAAGATAAATCTTATGGGATGTAAAGTTTTCTTTATTTTTGAAGAAGAATTTCACATAATTAGCATTCTCCAGAATGTGTCCATAGAAACACTTAACATTCTTGTAAAATGTTACGGCTTATACTGTAAGTAAGAAATCGCATCCACTAAATATAGAAAATGCTATACAGATTGGACTGTATGTACAGTTGTCTAATGCAGCCAAATTAAACAGGCTGATGTTTTCCCCCAGCAATTAATGAATAGATTGCTAGGTGATTTTTAAGTGAGTGGCAG
The DNA here is from genome assembly GCF_030867095.1 of Alligator mississippiensis. NCBI lineage: Eukaryota > Metazoa > Chordata > Crocodylia > Alligatoridae > Alligator > Alligator mississippiensis. Next base: position 42,975,013 of record NC_081827.1, read on the forward strand.
CAATGCCCTCTGCTCTGCAGGGGAGGGAGCTCTTTCCTATGCATTCCAGGATGTGAACATGTAAAACTGCAGCATGCACTGAATAGAAAAGCAGAGCAAATGTACATTGGGCTGTGCTGCGACCGGAAATGAAATACAAACTACAGTGCTGCATTTTGGGGGCTAAAAAATGTGGTAGAGCTGACCTGCAAACAGGAACAGAGGAACCACAGCTATCCTGTAGATCTCCAGCCAACACAGTATACACCCTTCTCCATGACTCGACCATAATCTCTTTGGCCCTACATGGTGAAGGGTTGTTGAGCCAGACCTGCAACTTTGCATTCCTGTTTGAAGGTAATTGTGTTTCTTTCCCATGCATTTGCAAATGAGAGAGATGTCAGTAATAGTCCGGTCTTTTTCTGCTTTGATTACCCAGATTTTCAGGCCAAATTCTGGTTTCTTAATGTAGGGAAGCCAATGGGCAAAACATTTCCATCCCAGCTCTGCACCCAGTCCTCCTGTAAGTCCTACTGGAGCAGCTGCATGACATGAGCTGGGAAGAGCAAGTCAGTGACATATTTTTGCACACTCATGTATTCCCCTAACAGTAACAAGTTACATCCCATTACACAGATTATTTACACGCCTGTAGGAATGCTGCAGGAGGGTGCAGCATGCACATCCACTGCAATTCAGAGTGCAAGCACTCAAGATCACTGCCATTGTAGCATGTAAGCATGTGTGTGTGTGTTCGGTTTGTCCCTGAGGAAGCAAAATTTAGTTAGGAAATGTTTTCATGTTCTTTTCAAATCTAGTCTACACATGCTATTTAAAATGGGGGAAATATGCATAAAACACTATTTGGAAATATTGATAGTGACAGCTAAAATTACCCCTGCCTCTTTTCATTTATTTTCCAATTCACATTTCATGAGGGTTCTATTAATGCTGCTGAAGTTATCGCTGTGTGTTGATGTGATTCCAGCACAGCATAAAACACAGGTGACACAGAAACACATTCACTATATTAAACAGCAGGGTCGGTGAATCACCTGCGTTGTAAATTGAAAATCACAATAGCCCCGGTCATGTCAGCTGAACATTTACTGTGAGGCAATGAGAGCCCTCAGGGGAGTTAAGGGAAAGCACAACAGCTTCCAGGAGGCTCTCAGCTCCCAGAACTACATTAATGTGGCAAGTTCACAGGGAGTGGAATATTCTCACATACTTACCCACTGAGTACACAGTGCCCTAAAACCCTGCCCACTGCCTTGTGGGTACTCCTTGATTAGAGAAAGGCTAAGGAACATCACTGTGTCAGAAAGGCACTCTTGCTGAGGTGTCAGGCAGTCAGCAGCAGTTCTTCTCTGTTGCTCTCTGGCAGAAGCTACAACCAGCAAGACACTGAATGGCTGGACGCAGTCTGACCTTGGAATTCTGTCTCAGTGGTCTAAGGTGGGGATGGTAGGTCTTGGGCAGCTACCGCTCCTCCATACTCTCGCCTAGGCATACACACCAAAGGTCTTGATGTGATGGTTGCAGAAGTCTGTTCAAGCAGATTCATCGGGCATCTGGGTAAACATCCTGTGTGTACACAATGATCCAGAGGATCTACAGTTACCTACTGTGTACTGATACATAAAGCAGAGTGAAATTCAAGTGTGGCTCGTATTTGTAAAACTGCCCATGCGAAATGCAAACTCAAATTAAAGGGGCATTGTCAAAGCCGCTAAATCTAGAATGTGACTTGCCCTTTCCTTCTATTTCTTTATATTGATCACATAATTATTTGTTGTCCTTTATAAAAAACCCTCAGCAATCTTTTATTTCTAAATGAGAAAACATCAGTAGCAGCAGTTCAGGACTCAAAAGCTATTTGGAAGCAACAAGCCAATATGACCACAAAACAGAGGAAGCCCGTAATAAGGAACCATGGTTCCATTTCATGCTGCCTGGTGGTTGTTATGGACAACTGAGAGAAAACAATTTTTAAAATGATGACAATCGCATTGAAAAGTGTTTCTCTCTTTTCCACTCTGTTTTTTTCTGTTGACCAACTGTGGTATTGCTGTTAACACACATTTTACTTCTGTACAATTTCTCCTCCTGCTAAAATGTTCTTGTCCTTGTATAAATTGTCTGCAACATCCTCTTTAAAGCTCATTTTTTTCTATATTGAACACACTGGCATTGAGGAAAAACATCAGAATTGTGTTCATTATTATGTGTACAGGGTTTTTAGGCTAGAGAAATAGCTGTCCCTGCTTCTGCCATGGTACCTGATGTCATTCACAGTCTAATGCTATTTAATATCTATATACAAGTAACTTTGATATCACTCTATATTTTAAGAGCTTTAGCATCTGAAAAGTGTTATAGTCTTGTGTGACTGATTCATAATCAATATTTTGCATTGTACAAGTGATATTTATGTACCATTCTTGGCAGATATTTTTTCTGCAAAAACTTGAGTAATTCATTGAATTTGATGATAAATGTACTTTTAAGCATTTTACTTTAGCATTGTGATTTTTAACAGATACAGAAGAAAGCTGTTTTAAAGCTATCTAATGTCTGTTTTGGTCCTATTTGTTGTAGTCATAGGGCGCAGAGGAGAAGGGATTGGTCTTTGTTCCCTGGCCTTCAGTCAAACCAGTAATGCTAATATGATATGCTAATAATACAGCCATGTGCAGAATAAGGGGATGGACAGGTAATGAAATATGCACGTTAGTCCCACAACACTTCTTTTGGTCAAATTCTGGGGATCTCATTTTGATTTCACTTCTCCTGGTAAAAACAAATAAGCAAACATTCCAACCTCAAGTCAGCAAAGACACACCAATGTAAAACAGGTGCCTGGCCATTCAAAGCCTTTTTTTATTCATTCTTCGCTCAGGCAACTATCCATTTGCTAAGAATGGGTACTTGACTGAGTAGAGAGGGCTATATTGTGTTGTGGTGGGACAGCTATCATTGGAGTCCCATCCCAAGGACAACACTGGGAGATGTTTAACCCCAAATGGCATAATGGTTCTGGAGTTCCTGGGTATGCAGCACTGTCTGCTCCTGCATCCCTTCCTGGGATGCAGCCTCGTATCCCTGGTGTAGCCAGCAACATATAAATTGCCCCAATCTTTCTGAATCTCTGTGGGTATAAGTGATGCCTGCTACAGAACTGTAAACACTTTTGGGGGGGCAAAATAAAAATTCAGAAGAATTAGAGAACTGGGCTATAGATGAAAAAAAGTGAAATTCCACAAAGACCACTGGAAAGTGCTACACATAGAAGTAAAATGCTTGTGGACTGGCGAAGAATAGACTAGGCAGTAGCACTGCTAGAAAGGATCATAAAATCAACAAGAATGAGCAAAGTGATGCTATTGTAAAAAACAAAACAACACCCCCCACAACGTTTTGGCTGCATTAACAGAAGAATTGTATGCAGGATATGACTGTACTCCTTGGCATTGATTTAGGCCTAGGATGAAGTATTGTGTTTAGTTTTAGGCACCTTGTTAGAAGGGTATAATGAAACGAGATATTTCAAAGGCAAGCATCAAAAATGATAAAGGGGGTTGTAAAGCAAATTCTTTGAGGAAAATCCAAAGGAACTAGGTATGGTTAGTCTCAGGAAAAGGAGATTAAGGAGGGATGTGATAGCAGTTTTCAAATATTGTATTTTTTTGCATGCAACTTGCCACAGAATAAGATAAATGCCTTGTTTTTTGAAAGGCAGTATAAAGAAAAAACATCTTTCCTTGCAGTAACTGAGCAGCTAGGGAGATAAGTCTACTCAGTGTTCTGGTCCCTGTGGATTGTGTGCAGTTACTTTTGTTTTTGCCCAGCAGAAGCTTACATGGATGACTTTGAGAGTCAGATTAGTGAACAACCCAAGGCTCCTATTCCCCTTTTTAGGAATACAGTCAAAGAGCCAAGATAAGCTTATATATCTTTGGACATGCTCCACTATTCTTCTGAAACCAGATTTAACAAACTCAGGAGACTGGTAGGCAGGGTGGAAAGTCTGAGGGGAAGTCCAGGAGAGCTGACTGTGCTTTAAGGGCACAGGACCAAGCTATCCCAATGTGACAGAAGAATGGAAAGTGCAACTGGACACCAGCCTGGCTAGACAATGATGTCTTCAAGGACTTGAAACTCAAAAAGGAATCCTATGAAGAGTGGAAACTTGGTCATGGTACTACTGAAGTGTATAAGAGTATTGCACAGGCATACAGGGAGAAAACTAGGAAAGCCAAGACACAATTTGAGATGCATCTGGAAGGAGACATAAAATGCAATAAAAAGGGTTTCAATGAGTATGTCAAAAGTAAAAGACCAGAGAAACCATAAGTTCCCTATGGAATGCAGAAGGCAAGCTAGTTCAGATGTCAGATGATGCAGAGAAGTCTGAAGTATTTAATGTCTTTTTTACTTCTGACTTTGCAAATAGGGGAAGCAGTTAGCAGCAGAGATAGGGAAGGAGACAAATAGCTAAAGTAATGGCAGAACAGGTTAGGGATTACTTAGAGACACTAGATGCTTTCAAGTTGTAGAGCTACATGGGATGCATGCTAGGCTACTGAAGGAATTGACTGAGGTATTTCTAGAGCCATTGGCTATGATCCTTGAAAAGTCATGGAGGTTAGATGAGGTCCCAGATAACTGGTAAAGGGCAAATATAAATACACATCTTTAAGATGTGAAGGCTAGATGAACACCTTGCTGGGTTTGTTTGACCCCAGTACTCTTTCCTGCCATGGCAGGGGGTCAGACTTGATGATCTGCTCAGGTCCCTTCCGACCCTACCTGCTATGAAACTATGGCAGAAACAGATGTTACCATATTTCCTTGCTGTAATGCACACACAAATTTCCAGCAGCTGTTTTTGTGGGAAAAGGTGCACATTGTACGTGAGAAAACACAGCATTTTAAAGGCTGCCACAAAGAAGAGAGAGAACAGCTGTCCTCCCTTGCCATAGGGGAGATACTAGCAGGGAAAGGGTTTAACTGCAACAAAACAGATTGAAATGAAGTCTCAGGAAAAAGCTACCTAGCTGTAAGAAATGGCAATGAAATAAGCTGCCCAGGAGAAGGAATGGAGGCTACATTGGAGGCTTTCAAGAAGTGGTAGCTTAGGCATGTATCTGGGATGATTTGGGAACAGCATATCCTGTATTTTTCATGAGGTTGGCCTAGATGACCCCCAAGGTCTTTTCCAAGCCTATGATTCTTTGATTCTATAGAACATTGCCATCTATTGTATTTTGCGCTGCATTCTACTTTAGTTACAACTATAAATCTACTCTGTAACATTTAACCCGTGCACTTGATATCTTATTGTTAAACACTTGCAGCTCATCAATTTAATTTTTATGTTGCTGCAGCAAGTTTGCTTAGTTTTCAATATTAATAACAGCAGCATCCTTAAAAGATATTCAGAAATTGTTATTGCTGGTGGTATTAAAACTTCATCAATCTGACAATGAGGGGAATATAATGTTTTAAAATTTCCAACATATCCCATGAAACACCATTTCTTTTTTCTAAAGTATGTCTCAGCAAAAAAGCTAAAAATCTCAGTTATCCTGACTGAGCTTCTAAAAGCCCTTGTGAATTAATATTAGTAGTCTGAGCCAAACAGAAGTGCATTGTGTTCTTCTATTCATTTATTAATAACGACATCACATAATTTTTTTTCTTTTTTTTTATTACCTTGTTTAAATGATGTCAGGCAAAAAATATGCACCAGCATGACCCATACATTACAGAGTGGGCACATTTTCAAATAGGCCTCAAATATCTCTGCATTCTTTCTAAGAGAGTGCCTAACTCTTAATTAAATTATTGTAAAATCATCAGCCCAAGAAAAATCACATAGGAAAATGGAAGCTGTGTAATTCCTCATGCTTCCTCTATGATTTTATTCTCTCCTGTCCTACAGAACGATTTGGACATGTCAATACATGCAATTAATGCACCTGGATTTTCTACACAGAAGCATTTTCTGCACAGGAGCATTAAATTGCAGCCCCACATACTTTTGAACATTGGAAGCAAATTTGCGCCTGATGGGTGCAGTTCAGTCCAGGGCTTCTCCTGCCCTGCTCTGCCCCCCTGCAGCATCCAGGGGAATCTCCAGGCTTCCCTGGGAGCCAGCCCTGGGCTGGCAGTGGGAATGGGTGCTGGTCCTGATTTCTGCAGGGCAGGGGAGAGCTATCCCAGCTGCTGGGCTGCTGCTTCCCAGCCACTGGCCAATCTTCACGTGGCTGGGAGGCAGCTGCCTGGCAGCCAAGAAAGCTATCCCAGCCACATAGAGATCAGGATGTGTCTCAATCTCCATATGGCTGGGAGGCAGCTGCCCAGGAACCAGGACAGCTCTACCTGCACCCTGTGGTCCCCTGCTGCCTAGGCTAACCAGGAGAAATTTGCTCCTGATCAGGGTCTACACCTGTGCTTCAGTGCATTAGTTTAATACACCAATTTATAGTATCTACAGGTACTAGAGAATGGCATATTAGACTAATCTACTACACAGTAATTGCTGTGCATGTGTAGATGGTGATGCTTTACTGCACATTAGATTAATCTAATGCATACTAAAGCATCTCCTGTAGACACACCCTTTGGGTACAATCTAGCAAGGGTAGGTTTCCTGAGAGAAGCAAAACGACCTGAAAGCAGCCTCATGAGCCACACTGAACCCCACTGTTACATACTAATGGTGCTAAAGGATCGCTAGAACATAATCAACCCAGAATCAACATGGAATACACCTCACACCATTCAATTTAACTAAAATCTAACTTTATTAATACATTAAATGCATTCATAGTTTATATATATAGAGAGAAAAACACTTAGTTCAATGGTCTCACCCAATCCCAGATATTACTCTACTTCACAGAAAAGGTGGCCAATCAGTTCCTGAAAGTAGAGGTAGTCATCTGTGGGTAATGGCTGTTTTTCAGTCCTGATGTTGTTGGATGACAACACACACCCAACTTCCTTTCTGCCCCTCCTTTATGCTTTTTCTTTTACTTCACTCCTCTGATGACTCTTTCTTTCTGCATAATGTTGATTGGTTTCCCTGTGATCATCATACTGTTCATGTTTTTATCCTGTGAGCATATTCCTTTGTTCCAACAAACCTATCACATGCACACATCTTAATTTGGTCTTTTATTAGTGTCTCAATTTGGGCATGCCTCAGACTCCTAATTTGGTCTATCAAGTTTGGAAATTCCAAGGGTTCTGCTGCTGGGTGCTGTCCAGTTGGTTCCCTCTAATTACCTTTCATTAACATATCCAATCATGTCATCCCTCTGATTCAGTCGGTTAGTGCCAAATTCAGTTAATTTGAGCTAGTAATAAGGCTCACACTATATATGCCCTTGCTGATAATGTTAAAACATAAGCTGCCTTTCAAAAAAGTTCAAACCATACTGTAATTCACCACTGAAGCAGGTGCAACTAAAGCTAAATGTGACAAGATACTCTAACTAACACCATGGCTCCACTTCCAAACTGCCAGTTAGTCATTTGCAGATCACCAACCCTGGCAAAGGGAAGGAGAATACTACTGCTGATTTTTCCACCTCTCTCTCTCAGGGTAGAGGTCTGCTGGACCTCTAACAGCAAGAACCAATGAGATTTGCAAAAACCACAAGTGAATAATATCAACTAGGTTATCTGTTTCAGTCTTACACTAATTATGCATTGTAATTATTACTAAATGGTGTTATTGCATGTAGTTCTATTATCAGTCATTAATGATAATAAAACAAGGATGTGTGCAGGTGTCTACACATGATTCAGAATTTCATGGTTGGCAAAAGCCTGACAGATAGTTTCAGGACTATCATGCATCCACAATCACAGTTGTGCATGTCTATGGTCAACAACATTCTTTTGGAAAAAATCTCCCTATGGTGCCTGTTAATGAAGTGACACTAACATTTCTAAAAGACTTGGCTCGCTTGGCTCTGATGTCTAACTTGACAATGACTACCTGGGATAACAAATTGCTGTAGCCCCTACACAACTGTTACCAGGCTTCTTCACCAAACATGTTTTCAGAAAATTGCAGAAACAGGAAGCACAACAGAGTAAAAATGTTTGTGCTAAAACTTAATCAGTAACAATAAAATGCAGAGTTGTGAAATTAAAGTGCAGTGCACTTAGGTTCTTTGTTGTGATCAGTATTCATATATTTAGTGGACATCAACAAACGTCTAAGGTGGAAGCATTTTTGTCTGTTACCTCACCAATCTACCTAAGCCATTACACCTACATCACCTTGATATATAACATAAGGCACTCTATGACTTGAGAAAAAAAATACATTGAAAAATAATACTTTTCCTAAAAGACATATTAGATTGAAACTATGACTATTCCAGCCCATTAAATACTAGTATTTTATTCATTATACTGTCCAGGAGAAGTGCCTTAGGAGGTGTTAGTGTTCAGATTTTTAAACAGCTCTTACTGCTGCCAAGTGCCTGCTGTTTCTATTTTGTACTGACAGTTAGGACCGCTCCCCTCTCTTTGTCTCAGTGCATACAAATCATAAAGAAACAAAAAAGATCTTCAGCAGCATGTGAGACATTGATGGAGGGGCATTTTACTCAAAAAGGATGAGATCTTGTACTTCAGATGGCCGATGAGCCATTTCAATGTGTATGCTGTGTATCCATCATTAATATATGCTTCGGATTGGGGATGTCAGTCCTCCAACTGAAACACTTAATCATGCCCTCAGTGTTAGGTGTGGTACAGTACTCAAAATAGCACGTACTATTTCCAGTGCTACAAGATCTGGCCAGCATTGTCACTGCCTAATTTCACTTTCTCCTTTTCTTCCTGTGCACCTGGGGCCTGCAGCCCTGGCCTTTTCTGGCTTTGATCAGTGACTAATTTTCTATTGTTAACATTAGAAATGTAGAGTCCATTTCATGATGGTGGGGAAAGTGGCAAGCTGTTCCCCAGGCTTCCTTACAATGATTGTTTGCTTGCTCCAGGTCTCTGGTCCCCACATTCAGCCTTTTTACTCAAGCACATGGGTTTCAAACATCAGATGCTAATCTTCACAACAATGTTGAAAAAATCAGCACTGGTTAGAAGAGAGGTGTTCTGAGATTGCTATTTGTCTTGCTAACTATTATTTCAATATTTCCCTGTGCTCCCTTTCCAAATGTATCCACTTGCTGCATCTTGTCCTTATATCGTAATTCCAAGCTGTTTGGGTTGTGTACTTGCAAGCTGTCTTTGGTTGTGTACTTGTACAACACCTGATATAATTGGGATATATAATCTCCCTAATGGAGCTCCAAGCCTCTACCATAACTGGTATAAAGAATACCAATAAAGACTGTATTTGGTTCCAAATGTCCTCAGTGTTTGTAGGTTATTACAGCTGAAGCTTAGAGTCAGAACCATCTCTAAATGGGATATGTTATGTGCAATCAATTTCAACAGAGAATTTGCTTCAGTAACACGGAACCCACTAGTGCAATTTGAACTGAGCCCCAAAGGTGGGTTAGCACAAAGCTGCACTGCCTTCAGGGAGACATGGGGACAGATAGCTTTTCCTAGGGCTTGGTCTCTTCTAGACTTCACTGGATGTTTTGCTTTTTATAAACACACCTTGGGGTGCTGCAGTTTTCTTCACTTCCCTTATCCTTCTCCGCTTCATGTGTTCCAACACCTTTATGCAGAGTAATTGAAAATGTGCAGGATGGACGGAACAAACCTCGTTGTCCTCTTGCATGATATTCTTTTCAGTGACAGAAAAACTGAATAACTTCCCTACAAAGCAAATCACACTCTACCCTAGATATGCCACATACCAGAAAGCATTTCTTTGCTTCAATTCTGTTCTGAATGTGTGTTAGAACATACTGTATATATTGCATGAATTATTCTTAACTTTGACATGTGTTTTCCATTCAGACTTCTTTTCACTTGCTCAAAAATTCTCTCGCAAACAACCTCCCTTTTGAACACACTCAGTTGAACAGGTTGAAGCAAGCATAGAAATGTACATTCACCACAATTCCTGATCAGAAATTTTGCACTTTCATGACTCAAAAGTAGCTGAAGCTAAGAATTCTAAACTTGGCTTCTGTTATTACTTTAAAAAGCATTAAAAGCCAACCTAACTTAAATGACTAGTATTTCAAAAGTTTTAAAATGTATGAATTTCTAACACTCACATTATACACAACTATGTTTGTAATGTAGAGTCACAGAATCGTAGAGGAGCAGTCCTGGAAGGGTCTTCCAGAGGTCACCTAGTCCAACCCCCTACCTGAGCCAAGATCATCCTTATTCAAAGCATCCAATACAAACTATAATCTAAACTCTGCATAAGACTATCATTAACTCTGGCACAGTGTAGACCTAACACCCTAACCTGCCATAGATAAAGCAGGGGAACCATGGCAGTCAACACCCCACTTCTATAAAATGTTGCCAATATATGCTCAAGACATCCTGGGTAGAGGGCCCTGCCCCCCAGTACAGAGGAAACCAAAAACCCCACAGACCGAATCATGGGGTAAATTTTCTACCTGACCCCAAATATGGCAATTGGTCTGACCGTGAGCAGAGGGGCAAGACACAGTCAGGGTCAGACCAATCACCATATTGGGGTCAGGAAGGAATATAGATATCATGTAAGTGTATTAGACAACTTCTGTATGAAAATATACTTTAAGAAACATGAAGAGACCTTGTTATTAAGCTCTAAATGCCATATACTACAGAAAATAAAATTATCAGACTTCCTAATAAAAATGCTAGGAGATTTAGGCATTTTAGGCATTTATCCATGTGCTCCAGGAGGTGGGAGGGAGGGGATACTTCAATTAGAATGACTCTGAGAGCCTCTTTAAAACACCCAGAGGGTCACATGTATCAGCATTCCCATGCTGAAAAATGGTGACCATGGTGCTTTAACTAAAGCTTGTTGAATGAGCTTTTGTTAGAGCGCCCTGTCTCCATTTTTCAGTGCAAGGATGCTGATACATGTGACACTAGAGTCTACTGGAGCACAGTAATTACCATGCTCCAGAAGACTCAATCGAGTCTGCTCTGATGTGCTGTAATTACAGGACATCAGAGCAGCCTTGATGTACATGTATAGCTGGCCTTTGTAGTGGAGTTAGCTGCCTAAGTTTAGACATAAACCTAAATGCATATGGGTGTCTATGTCGAAGAACAACAACACTGCAGATCAAAAATTTTATTTTGCTCTCCTAGCAACAGAAGTAATATTTTACATCCCCCACCATTTTTAATTAAAGATTTTTTATTAAAGATATATAATGATACACAGGCACAGGTGGCCAGAATCAAGGTTGTGTAGGCAACTTTAAATCTGATATTTTCTTACTTCTGAATTCTTGACTTTATATCCAATATAAGCCTCCTTCAGAGACCATTAAAGTTGCAATTTCCTAAACCTTCTAAAACTTTAGAACTTGAGGAAAAAACCCACAAAAAGTACATTCATATAGACACACAATAGCAGATGGGAGGGGTCTATATAGCAAACCTGGAATCTTAAGATGCACATAGCTACTTGAGTTAAAGGAGTAACAGGTGGCAGGAGCGAGAGGAGGGAGAGAACATGCCCAGTGCTCTTGGAATTTCAGCAGAAATGCAGAGGATCCTAACTTTGAATCTGAGTGACTAGTTAGGGCAAGAGTAAAAAGGCAACCCCAAATATATTTCAGCTCTGTTCTGAATGAAATATATTAGAACGTCTCAGTAAAACAGTTGTAAAAAAAAAAAAAAAATAACATGGTCAAAACAATATATTTCTCCCTGATCTCATTGTCAGGAACACATGAACTCTTTCAGCTGAAACTCCTGAAAAACAAATTAAAAAAATATTAGCCAGCATAGAACGTTCAGCCCATTTAGTCTAATCAAGTTTTACTGTGCAGTAAGCATGTGCAAGTGTAGATGTATATGCTTACTATGCACTAAACTAGGCTACTGCACATTTAAGCCTGTCATGTAGATGTGCCCACTGTAATTTAAAATATCTAACCTGCACTCTTTTCATTGGCTGCTGTTTATAACTTCTAAATTTCTTACCAGGTTTTATTGCACTCTTCATTGGCTGCTGTTTATAACTTCTAAATTTCTTACCAGGTTTTATTCTGAATAAATTTAAGACTTACTCCATTTAAAACTAAATTTGAACAGCTGTGGGTGCATCTACATGAGACATGTTAATGCACCTTAGCCTAGCTTACTGCTCAGTAACGGCACGCATCTACACAGTGCACCCTTACTGTGGAATAAACTAGGCTAATTGTGACTCAATTTGATACCTGCAAATGCAGGTATCAAATTTAGTTGTGATGAGTTAATGTGCAGTAATGCAGATGTAGACACAATCTGGCACTAACTTTAATGCCAGGTCTGCCCTGCCACTAGGGGGCCAGCCTGAGCCTATCCCCAGGGCTCCTGGATAGGACCTTCTGCTGGGTCAGGGCTGGGCTGCTCTCTGGCAGCCCCTACCTTCAGGTTATAAGAGCCTGCAGCCATTTTGTGCCTTGGAGCACACTGCACAGAAGCCCGGTGACTCTTGTGCAATCCCCAGGACTACCTCAGGCCTCCTGTCCCCCACCCTGGCTGGAACACAGGCTGCCTCTGCCTGGCCTGTCCCCTCTCCAGAGCTGCTACTTGGCCACAGATGAATGTTGTAAAGGGCTGCAGCTTGCTTCACTCCTTGCCCAGCCCTTCTATCCCCCAAGGGCTGCTGGCTGGCTGACTCTGGGAGCAGGGCCAGCACCTGCTCCATGCTGCTGCTCACCCCAAGTTGTCTCCTGTCCTTGCAGGTCCCATGGGGAAGTGCCTCTGCCACATGGCACCCAGTTCCTGGCTGTGCCCCTGTGCTGGGCACTGCTAGCAGCTGCCCAGGGCTGGCACCACAGGGATAGCCACATGGTGGCTCGGAGAGACAGCATGGGACATCATGTCTTCACCATCCTCCCTGTTGAGCCCTGGACCCCCACCCATGTGTGCATGCCTGTGAGGACTGCTCAGACCCAAAATGGTCCTAAGAGGAGGTTGGCAACCTTGTGGTACTCTGGGGCAGTACTGACATGCTGAGGCAGCTTGAGCGGAGCAGACGCTCAAATGCCCTCATTTATGAGGCTGTATTGGATGGTATATAGGCGTGATGGCACTGGTATGTAGACACATGCCAAAAATTGCTTACTGCACATTAGCTTAATGCACAGTAAATTTAGTTGTGACGAATTGCACATGTTGATGTGCAATTAATGAGACTGAATATTCTCCAACTCAATTTGAGCTGGAGCAAACGAATCCCAATGTTACTGTCTCATATGCATTTAGGCACAGTAATTAACTGTGGTGTAGGATAGTACCTCTGGGTGTGTGTAGATGTAATGGGGGCCCTAAATTGAAGTGGTGGGTTTTTAACGCCACTGCTTCAGTTTAGGGCCCTTTAAATCCATGTTGTGCACATACCCCACACTTACCTGAGGGGAGGGTGAGCTGCCAGCAAGCTAAGCAGTCCCTGGGCAGTAGGGTGGGTGGAGGCTGGTGACCCCACCCCCTTCATGGCAGCAGTGGCCCCCTGCAGGCAACACCCACCCACAGGCACCCAGCTCAGGTGGTCCCAGGGGGCACCGCAGCTGTGGAGGGAAGCACCAGGGCCTCGTGCAGCGCAGGCAGGCAGGCAGGCTGGGGGGGTTGAAATCAGGCTTGCCGCTTTTCTTGGGCAGAACTTGCCTTCCCAGGCTGCTACCAGACAGCCTGCAGGGCTTCCTGCAGAGCTGCGGAGCTGCATGGAGCCTGGTGCTTTGCTCCATAGCTATAGGGGCAGCAAACTAACACTCCTCAGAGGAGTGTTAGTTTGCTGTGCCCCGAGTCATTTAACACGCATTATACCACTGAATTTCCTACAGCAGCTGGAATTAATGCACAATACACCCCCAAGGCGTGCAAACACCGACACCATTAAAGCGGTGCAAAAGCATTTAGCCCGCTTTAAAGGGTCGTGCACACATGCCGCTCATTTCATGTACATACAGCCTGTTTGACAGGACTATCCTATGCCAGAATAAATTGATCTACTGACTACTAATTGCAGTGCACCTGTAGACAGTGATGATTTACTGCACATTAAATTAGCCTAATGCACAGTAAAGTGCATGTGTATGTCTGTGTTCATACACCACCCACTGTTTTAAGATTTTTACCATTGTGTCTAAAGTCAAGTGGCAATATAACATATTATATATCATTCTGTTACAACAGTCCTAGAGCATAGAATTTCTTCTACCTGAAATTTATTTCCTTTAGACTTCCTTATTCTTATGATTTTTATGCATAAAATGTTTTGCTAAATTGTTCTGGGGTTTGCGCGGGGTGGGGAGGGGCATTGGTTTTTAATGTATGATGATGTAGTGCTTTGACTAGGGGAAGAAGCATAGTGCCATTACATAGTATTAGTTGTGTATGTCTTAGTGGGTGTGTGTTATATATAAAATATAGCCACTAATATTGTAAAGGAATGCATTTCAGAATACTGGGATGATACATTTTTTGGTAAGGCATTTAAGCATTTTATTGTATAAGCATTCTATTATTCATTGCACATGTATTATGTGTGTATGCAACTGGAATCCCAATAAAAATACATAAAGTAATACAATTTAATACTATTTCCATGTACTATACAGATATCAGAGAATACATGCATATTTTATTAAAATAAATACTAGGTATTCATGCACATGTCATGACTTGTGTCCCTTAGGGTATCTACTCTTTGATGAATACCTGATGAAGATGCTTATATTTCACTCAATTGTATTTATTTTTGATAGCATAGTAGAATGGCTAGTGTGCAGGGGATAGCTATAACAGGTCTGGTGTTGTATAAAATGTTTTACTCCAAAGAAATCGGCTGTCCTGGAATAATGGCTCATGGGAAGAAGAGTTTGCTTCCTTTAGCAACCATGCATTGACAACATTGCTGTATTCAGATGTTCAGAACTTATTTTAGCTTCAAGATCTTCCCAAAAGAATGTGAAGGAAACGTAACTCTTCTTGGAGACAGTGGGCCAACATGCTTATACACATTTTTCCCCTCATTTTCTCACTATGCTTCTCACCAACAATTCAGGCACCACCTTATATTTTTTTCAAGGAACAAGCCACCAAGAGCACTCCAGGCCCTTCACTTCTGAATCTCTCTCTCCACATATTGCATGAGTGTTTCACATCTCTCTGTCTGAAGTCATTAATCCAAAGATCTTCAGTGAAGTCAGAGGCTTTTTTCTAGTGTATGGTATGTGCCAGCACTTGATTTTATACTTCTCTTTCCACATATCTCTCCTTCTCTAAGATGTGCTTATGACTTTTTCCAAAATTAAAGCATCATCAAAAGACATTAAAGTCATTGTGAGCTTTTCCATTAACTACATTGGGCTTTGGATTAGTCTCTTTGTTACCAGCCAGAGCCTTATATTTTATTGATTTAGTTTGAGGTCCCCTTTTTCTTTTCCTATGCCTTTTCTTCCCTCCTGCTTCTGGCTCTCTTTCTCCTACCCTCTGCTTTGTAGTCCCATGTAAAGTACTTCTACAGTAAAACAGATTTGTGTACTCATTGTCAACCTTCTTAAAGCTATTAACAGATTCTCAGCAGCTGAAGTGGTATTCTTAGTGTAGTTTTCCATGATCATATGCCCTTTTGAGGGCCTGACCATCTGTATACATCTGTTATCTTCTACAGATTTAGGCTGATGCAAGTATATTTTTCAGACAAATTCTCAAGTTCTGGTAGTGTTGTTCCAACTGGCCAGTCTCTCTTGCAGAGCACTTGACAATATCACTTAAAATGTCATGATATCACCAACAAAAAGAGGCACTCATTGTTGCAAATGTCTCCCTCACTGGTCTTCTATGAAGCAGGTTAGTTTTGTATCATGTGGGGCACCTGAAGCAACAGACGGACCCTGCTTGTAGTCATAGTTTGAGGCTGTGGCTCTTCCACAATAAACCCAGGTGCTGCAGGAACTAGTGCATTCTTCCCTCTGAGTCATTAATGCTTTGGTGTGATTTAACAGGCACCGTGTTGTCACAGCATATGTCTTCCAGCTGAAAAATAATAGCAAAACCCTTTCTATCCAGATTGTTAAAAAATCAATCCCATGGTGCTTTTTGTAAGATCTGGGATGTTTTATTTTGAAACATCCTATCATCAGTTCAGTGTTGGTGCAAAGTGCTTACGTTTGGTAGATTAAGTGATTCAGGTGCACAATGGGCTGCATCCTTGGATGCAATTTAGCTAAGACTTAACAAAATGAAGGGGAAAAGATGACTCTGAACTACCCTGGTTCTGGAGTTGATCATGGACTATTTCAGTTCTCAGGATTGATACAACCCACCTAGTAACTATATAGTAGCCAAGAATTGCAGAAGTACCCCATACTCCAGTCATGCATTCTTGAGAGATCAAGAAAAGCTGTTGTAGAGCCAACTTAGTCAGCTCTGTGATAGTTAGGATTCCCCTGCATCAGGGCCAATTCAGCTACCCTGCTAGAGCTGTTTTTTGGTAGGATTACCCTACATGGGTGGAACAAAGGACATAAGGCCAGCAATCTGGCTTTATGGCTGGAAAGAGCTACATACGTGTACATCATTATCCTCTCAGAAAAGGCATTTCTGGGAGGCAGGAAGAGTAGAGAATAAAGACATTCTGTAGAAGCAGCATGGAGCATAAGCTTAAAGAATTTTTTTAAATGGTCCCTTGAAAATAGAACACAGCCTGAAATGATTATATACAAACAGGAACTCTGGATTAAGGTTGAGAGGAAAGCTCATGCCTTTCCCTTGCCTTTTTCAGTCTTATACGAGATTTAGAATAATTTAAAAACTCATTTGTAAAATGCATTTTATCCCTTCTGATGTGTTCGTTCTTTTGCTCTTGGCAGCTGCTGTCAAAATGTATTTATATTAGATTCTGAGGGAAAGAAAGGGAAAACTGGTTTATGGGGGAACACAAACTACGCCTCGCTCCCCCACCCCTCCTCACACATAAATACATATGTGTGCATGGATACCTGTCCTGTACCCACTTGAAGTGCACCTCGGGAACAATAAAGGTTTCTACACTCCAACTGATTTTTCTTATCCAATATAGATGCCACTGTACTAATGTAAAGAAGATAAAAATATGTATATTAATTAGCATACTAGTAAGATGAAGACTATACTCTGTGGCTGTAGAGCCCCTGGCAGCAGAAAGTTGGCTGTGCTTGTCTCTTCCATTGTTATGTCTTTGTAGACAAGGAGGTCTCCTTGCACAGCACTAACAGTGTGGGTTGAGTCACCCATTAGAGTATCCCTTAGAACTTAAAGTGAGGGGCTGCTAGTTCCTATAAGTGACTAGAAAGATTTAGCTGAAGTAGGGAAATAAAACAAAACCCAAATGGCAAGCTTGTTATTGGCTGTCTTCACTATTTATTAATGAAGGAAAGAACCAAAAGGAGATCCAAAATAGGCTAGGGTTTTCTGGGAAAAAGATGCTGGCAACTGCAGGAAAGGATTTGTACTTGCAACATGCTGAACAAAGCACTTAAGCAAATGATAAAACACATAAGTGGTTCCATGGAAATGCACAGGCCTACTCTGTGATAAAAGGTAACTATATTTAACTTTGCAATATCAGAGCCAGAATGCTTAGAACAAGGCAGAATGAGTAAACATTAGTCCAAGGTGAGTATGAGTACTAGTGTGACAGTAGGTCCACTAGTAAATGAGGAGGGTGCTGGAATTCACAATTCTGGGATAGATGCATGTTTCTACATCTGTCCTTATTAAGAAAACTGAAGAAAAGAAGGTGTGATGGAAAAGAAGAAAGATGTGAAAAAATAGCTATTGATGATATCCAGGTAAGGGAATCTCAACATATACAGTAAATGAAGTCTGGGATCTGACCTGAAAATACCAAACCCCTGATAATTATTTCTGAGATATCATGAAGAACTTAGAAGTAAACAGAGTAGAACAAAGAGCTAGTATGGTTCTTAGCTTCAAAGAAGAAAGAACGGTAATCCTTCATTTACCAGTCAACGAGTTTAATTTGAGACCCTAGCAAAATAATGGAGTAAGAGCTGAAAGAGAGAGAGAGAGAGAGAGAGAATAAGCTGCCAACATTCAGAGGAAAATGGAACCATAAGCAATAAGCAGCATGGGTTTATAAGGAACAAATCGTGCCAGAAAAACGTGATTGCTTTTTTGATAGAATTGCAGAAATGCTGGATGAAAGATGCACAGCATGATTTTAATAAAGGATTTAATACAGTATCTCACTAAATCTCACAGAATTAATTCAAATTGCCTTGGACGTAAGCACTGTCATGTAGATTGGAAACAGGTTGAAGGATCATAAACAATGTGTGACAATAAATGGAAGTGTACTATATTGAGTTGTGGGGAGATGGGTAGTGGGGCTGCTGCACAGTTCAGAGATAGTTCTTGTTTTAACATCTTCGTGGGTAAGAAAGAAAAGGAGGTAAACAGCATGTAAATAAGCATTGCAGAGGATACTATAGCCAGAGCCACTGGAAAAACAGCAATAACTGGTAAGTAATATTAAAGACTTACTGTCTTTTAAATGGAATATGGGCAGGAAATAGCAAACTAAAATCTAACTTAGGGAAAAAAAAGGAAGCAGCAAATTAATGCATTTGGGGAAAAATGATCCACAACAGGAACGAAGAACTTTGGAAAAAAATAAATCGTGAGAGATTTCCCCTGAGGGGTGATGGTAGTATTTAATAAGAGTTTGGTATGTGCTGTGTTACACCCAATGATAATGCAGGTATGGATTGCATGTATGGAGTCCTAACACTATAGAACAAGAAGGGGAGCAGTGTGGGGTGGATGGGTAGGAGGAAGCCTGTGTGCTTGGGGCAAGTGGGCCCAGTTGATGAATGAACTCAGGAGGCTGAACAGCAGGCACCAATGTGGAATTCATGAGAGAGAATAAGAACTGGACACTGTGAGGGACCGGTAAGGAACCTGGAGCTGAGTGGAGATGCCTGGAGTCATCCTAGTCAGGCACTGACAACAATACAGTCCTTTTCTCAGTGCTCCCTTATGCTAGTTTCTCCTCTTCTCCCTCTTTTCTCTTCTCCCCTTTTTCTGTGCTGCTCCTCCCCCTTTGGACATCTTCCCCATACTGTTTCAGGAGAATCCTTCGGGAACTATTTCTTCTCAGCTTCCTATCTCCTTATCTTTCCTCCTTGTTGCCATCCCTAGTTCGTTCCTCTTTCTGCTTTCCTTATGTTCTCCACCCATCCACCCCTCTTTCCTCTCATTTCTTGATGTTTTTTATTTTTCTACTGCCTACTAGGGGTGTGCGAAACAAGCTGTATTTAATTCAGATTTGGCCTGAATTGGGGACAGTGATTCGATTTGATGATTCAGATCGCTGTCCTGATTCAATTCAGTTGAATCCAAATCTGAAGATTCAACACTGATTCGGAGAAGCAGCGATTTGGCCATAGACACAGCTTTAAATGTTTTTTCTACATACCTCAAGGTACGAGGCATGGCTCATGAATGCTGCAATACTGGGGTGGATGGAGCGTCCCACAGGAGAGCGGGCCCCCCCTGCGTTTTCAGCGGTGAACCTGGAAGTGGACCAGAAGTAGTTCTGGTCCACTTCCAGGTCCGCCACCGAATGCGCTGGGGCCCCTGGGCCCCTGGCTCAGCAATTGGCCGCAGGGGGACCCCGGGTGCCCCCCTTGACCCAGGAGGTACAAGTCGCTGAGTTGGGAGGTGTGGGGGGGGGGGGGGGGCCACAGCGCACTCCCCAGTGGACCCAGAAGTGGACTGGAAGTGCTTCTGGTCCACTTCCGGGTCTGCTGCCAAGTGCACTGAGACCCCCCACCCCATGGGATGCTCCATCTGCCCCAGTATCTCAGCATTCACAAGCCTCCTGGTACCTAGAGGTATGAAGAAAAAACATTTAAAGCTTTGTCTATGTCCAAATTGTCAAATCTTTCTGAATCTCGCCAAATCGATTTGGAGAGATTAAAGGGTCTCCTGATTCAATTCAGATTCAGAAATTTAGCTACCCTATCAGGCCAAATCTCCACCCAATAGAATGAGGGGCCGAAGCTTCGCACAACCCTACTGCCTACCTATGTCCATCACAACTCTTAACTGCCACAGTCATCTTTATATGGACCTAATGTCCCCTCAACTAACTTCCATGCCCCCACCATAATACTTAATTACCCACCGGTCTTCTCTCCCATTATCACCAACTTTTTGCTGAGCAGACATCACCATTGGCACCAACAGCTGAGGAGTTCTCCATCTGAGAATAGCTCACAGTCAGATCAAATGCAAACCCATCTCCAAACCAGGCTAAAGCTTATGATAACAATAGACAATAGCATGACCCATGTGAAACTGGAATGGTCTAAATCTATCTGTAGTTACACCACACAGGAGAGAAACTCTGTTGCACAAGCCTTTTGGTTTGGGCTGGAATGCAATTGTCCTAGAAAGTACAGCTGATCTCTCAGGTAGCTTGGGCCATTCTAGTAAATGGCTGTGTATCAAATGAAGAACTAATACAAAGATCTGAATGATATGCTCATGGTGACCTGTGCAGCTAACCAGAGTGACTACAGTTTTCCTTTTTCTCCTCCATTCCTAAGGAGTTGTAACAATTAAACCAGGAGTCAAGCAAGTGTGGATTATCTTGACTCGGGGAAAAATCACACCAGTAGACTGATGTATATAAAACAATGTGAGTAAGAAATGGGATGGGGATGTCTCAGAATCTCTAAATACCAGAGGGGAAAGAACCTGAATAAGTGGTGGGTACTGCTCCCCGCTTACCACCGCACACTCCCGCCACTGATCTCCTACCACCACCGTGCCCCACTCCCAGCCACTGGGGTCATGTGCCGTTCATGAATGGATCATTACTATGCATTATGCATTTGTAAATGAGTTGGTCTCTAAGGTGCTACTCTGTCCTGCCTTCTACCTGACTTTACACTAACACTACCTCTCTGTAAAAAAAAACTGTAAGAGTTAAATCTGCATCCACAAGTGCTCTGTTGCTCTTCCTTATGTTTTATTGAATTTTGTCCCTGGGAGAAAAATCAGCCTTGCTTTAGAAAGAAAGATGACTTTATTAATTTTTACCATCTGAATTTCATGGCACAGCAAAAGAGCAAAATACCACTTGTAGTATAAATAAATGTAGGATGGATGAAGTCTTCCCACTTCCTCTGTTTCTTGCAATGCTCTAGGTTTTGTAGAACAACAAGACTTTTCTTCCTGGTCATGTGTCCTCTGCACAGAAACTTCTACCGCTGGTTACTGATAAAAGAGATAAAAAATGTCTTAAATGGAGTTGTGTGGAGCAGACTGAGATGACTGTGCTTTCACTCTATACTCAATCTACAACCTGCTACATTTATGATTTATTTGCTTCCCCCCCTTTCTCTTTTCTGTCCAATATAAAATATGTGTTCCCCTATTGTGCCTCTAAATAATGGACTAACTTTTTTTTCTCTCTCCTTCATTCCCATGTTAAGTGTTTTTCATAACCTGTATTATTAGGTGCTCCACCTTTTGCTGTGTAAACAATGAATAGAATAGAAATGTAGTAATACAAGTAGGACTAGGATTCAGAAGGACCTAGACAAATTGGAGGATTGGACGAAAATAAATCTCATGAAGTTCATTAAGGACAAGTGCAAAGTCCTGCACTTAGGATGAAACAATCCCATGCACTGGTACAGGTTGGGACCAACTGGCTAAGTAGCAGCACTGCAGAAAAGGACCTGGGGATTACAGTAGACAATAAACTGAATACAAGCCAACAGTGTGCCCTTGTTGTGAAGAAGGCTAATGGCATACTGGGCTGCAATGGTAGGAGTGTGGTCAGCAAACTGAGGGAAGTGCTTATTTCCCTCTATTTGGCACTGATGAGGCCACATCTGGAGAACTGTGTCCAGTTTTGTCCTTCCCCCCCACTCCCCACTACAGCAAGGATGTAGACAAATTGGAGAGTCCAGCAGAGGGCAATGAAAATAGTTAGGGGTCTGGGGCACATGACTTCTGAGGAGAGACTGAGGGAACTGGGCCTATTTAGTCTGGAGAAGAGAAAACTGAGGTGGGATTTAATAGCAACCTTTAACTACCTGATGGGGGGTTCCAAAGAGCTGGACTGTTCTCAGTGGTGACAGAACAAGGAACAATGGACATCTTTACACACACTCCTGAGAGCTGCTCTAATTAAAGCACCCACAGCCTCTCATGTATTCAGCATCCTGTGCTTCAAAATGGGCATAGGGGCACCTTAACTAAAGCTCATTCAACGAACTTAAGTTAAAGTGTCTTTGCCGCCATTTTGAGGGTGGGGACCCTGAATACACATGATGCTGAAGCTGCTTATTAGCATGCTCCAGCAGACTCGATTAATCAATTCTGCTGCAATGCATGCTAACAAGCACACAGCAGAGCAGTCGTCAGGCACGTGTTTAGGTGCCCACTGGTCTCAAGTTGCAACAAGGGAAGTTTAGGTTATCTATTAGGAAGAACTTTCTCACTAGGAGGGAGGGTAGTGTAGCACTGGAACAGATTACCCAGAGAGGTTGTGGAGTCTCCATCCTTGGAGGTTTTTAAGACCTGGAAAGACAAAGCCTTGGCTGGGATGATCTAGTTGGGAATGGTCCTGCTTTGACCAGAGGGTTGAACTAGATGACCTGCTGAGGTCCCTTCCAACCCGAATTGTCTGTGATTCTAAGTATTAAACATATTGTGTATTCCTGTGAAATATATACTGTTTGTCTTTAAAATGGTATAAACCAGAGATCTTCTCGGTAATTAATAACAGTATGTTTCAAAACAAGAAAGAATTAAAGACAATGACCTTGTAAATGTCTATGATGTGAACACCTGATGCTGGCTCTTCACAAGAAATCTCAGATCTTCTAAAAGGAGAGAGAGGATAAAAGAGGAAGTATGAAAAATGTAAAGCTAGAGTAAGCAGGATAAACCAGGATGCATGAAACCAATCAAGGACAAAAATTACTTTGAGTAAATTCTCTCTCCTCCCCGCCCTTCCTACCCCCTTCAGTGAGCAATTGTTGGATGTGAATGCTGAGCAGAGATCCATGCATAGCTGTAAGCCTTTTCACTGTAGTATAATAATATAGTGACTAAGATTATAACTTACCAAGGGAATGAATATCTGAAATGTCAAAAAGCCCAACAACAACAAAAAAAGCTGTAGACGCTGAAATCTATTGATTTCTTTAAAGTATCTGAAATTTAATAGGACACAAAAAGAAAAAAATACACTTAGAAACCTTTCCAATTCTATACCTCTAGATTTTCCATATAGGAAAGTGTTCTTTTTTTGCTGTCTTTCACATAGATATTGGCTGTAAAAAAATCTAAACAAAATTTCAGCTCTTGCATGTAATAGCGAAAAAACATACCTTGTTGTTTTAAATATGATCCTCTATGGGTTTACCAGCCTATTGATGCATGGTTCAGTACAGACTAGTAGAGACTGTCACAACATAAAAAGGATCCAGAAGAACGGCCCACTAAAGAGTAGTGAAAAGCTCAGCTCAACTGGACACAGAATGAGATTGTCATCAGTGTCAGAAAGTTCACTGTAACAGAAGATCTTATCGTAAGAGCTAACCAGCTGATATAAAATGTAGGCAAAAGTCCCAGAAATATTGTAAAACACAGCAAAATGAACTGTTAGAGTAGCTGAAAAAAAGGAAATCAGGGAAAACAAAAACATCAATCACTAAACTTTTTGGAACTCTTCTAAAAGTTGTTGCAACAACAAATGGTATGATGAGGATAATCATAATGGCAAATTAATTATATTTAAAAACATCTAAAGAATCCCATTGTAGAGTGCTGAAACCAAACAACTATGATAAGGTACAAAAGTGCAACAGCTACCCAAAGCCTACACAAAACTATGTCCCTGTCAGGAAAGGAGCATCTATGTAATATCACTCCTCTGACTATTTTTATGGCAACACACAGGCACTGTCTTATGGCCTGTCTTATAGAAACCAGGCCTGTGCGAAGCGGCTACTGTTCGCTTCAGATTTGGGTTCGGCCGATTCGGTGATTCGAATTACTGTCCCGAATTGATTCAGTTGAATCCAATGTGGAGATTTGGCTGCTGCTGAATGCCTGAATCTCTGAATCAGCCAGGCCCACCACACCCAGCCCCGCAATAGCTGCCCCGCCTGCCCCAGCTCTTGACACTTGTTTTTAAAAAGTGGGTGCTGCCAGGTGGGGGGGGGGATCCTCGCTGCTCCCCACTGCCCCATTCTGCATGGGGGGTTGTGCACAAGCCCCTGACCCCTCCCTGCTGCCCCAGCCCCCCCATGGCTACCCCGCCTGCCATGGCTCCGACCCTTTAAGAAGAAAAACCCCCCAGACTCACCGCTCCTGCAGGTTGGGGGCGATTCCCACTGCCCTGCACCACGTGGGGAGCTCTGCACGAGCCCCACAAAGCCCCGAGGCCGCTGCAGGAGCGGTGAGTCCCAGGGCTCTCCTAGGGTTTTTTCTTAAAGGGCCGGAGCTGCGGCGGGCGGGGCAGCCATGGGGGGGGGGGGCTGAGGGAGTGGGAAGAGGTCAGAGGGCTCGTGGCAGAGCCCACCATGCAGCATGGGGCAGTGGACATCGCTCCCCCTGGCCCCCCCGGCCTGGCAGCACCGGGGTTACTCTTAAAGGGCCGGGAGCTGGGGCAGGAAGGGCACCCATGGGGGGATTGGGGGAGCAGGTAGGGGTGGGGGTTGCTGGGAGAGCAGGCAGGGGCTGGGGGCTGGCAGGGGTCCCCCTATGGTCCTCTCCCCTCTGCCCGAGCCCCCGCTCCCCCGCCCCTACTACAGTACTTATCAGCTCGGAGTTGGCTGCATCTCCCTGCTGCAGCCAGCGGGGACTGTCCAAATCATCAAAGCTCTCCGAATCTTTTCTGAAGATTTGGAAAGCTTTGAATTGATTCGAACCTTTTAACTGGTCCCCTGGTTTGATTCAGATTTGGAGATTCGGCCACTAAATCAGGCCGAATCTCCTCCGAATTGAGTCACCACCCAAAACTTCGCACAGCCCTAATGGAAACTGTATAAAATCCTACTTGAACCTAAAAATCTTCATTCTTCCTCTTATCTGGCCTTTCCACAAAGCCAAGCACTTAACCAAGTATGACAAATGTGGCAGAATTGTCAGCTGAAAGCAGTAATTTACGGGCCTTTTGTGTGTTCAAAAATCAATTTTCTGTATTATAAACCATGACAGAGAGAAAGCTGTGCACTACCTCTCATCTCAGTGGTAAAGTATCAGTGATGTAAACTAAATACTGCTTAACCCTATTTTTCTTTATCCATATTTCTTCCCAGGCCTATGTCAAAAAGCAGTATGCCTGTTGATTCCTCTTTCTCCCATACAAATACTAAAAGAAACATTGCTCACTAACATAACTATCTTTTAAAAACAAGCAATGAATTTATCATATCTGTTTGCAAGGCCCTTTGGGAGCCTTCAAGAAGAAAGGTGCCATACATACAAGCTCATTATCATCATTAACTTCACTGATACACCAGCTGAGCACAGAAGAATCATGCAGAAAAAATATGACAAAAAATAAAATATTTTTGTGTGTCTTTTTTTCCTTGCTGGTCATTTTATTTTCACAATCATAGAAATTTTATTACATAAAGTTTGCTATTTATTGACAAGCCTAGGACTCAATTTCAAAACTTAACTGTCCCAGATAACACCTATACTGTGGGTGCATCTATATGTCCCCCTACAGCGATGTAGTGACGCACTACATCACCATATGGTGCATTACGGTGATCTAACAATCAAATAGGCCTACATGTGGTCAGCAACTACACCACCGTAGTGGCATGCTCCCCTGGTATAGCATGCCGCTATGGTGACATAGTGGCAAAATATAACTGTACTCTGCATGCACATTGCAGTAACCACCTGTACTGCACCATGCTTTAGTATTTCCTTTTGGAAGTTCTAAAGCATGGTGCCGTAGCAGTGTCACACTATGGTGACATGTAGAAGCACCCTGTATTGCTAAGAATGACTAAAATGGCTTAATTTTTATTATGGTACATTTAACAAGAGTAGTGTCTATTTCACAGCACTTGTTCTCTTACATTGATAAATATCATATAATTCCCATTGTCACATCTCTCAAATAATAGGATTAAAAACGGATTCAAGGCAAATGAGAATTTTCAGAGCTCTTTGTGTCTATGTAATTGTGCAGTGTACAAGAAAGAGTCTTACTCCTACATAGAAACTGAATCAGCCCCTAGATTTATGTTCTACTCACAGCAGATTCAGAGTGCAAAATAGTCTCTTGGCTCAGGGATGTGTGAGATGTGGTCTGCAGGCTGGATTGGGCCCACAGACAGGCCCCATGTACCAGATCCAGCCTACAGGGCTGGTCTGGGCATGCCTTGGCATAGCTGCGTGTGTTGTGCTGCTTGCAATTGCATGTTGGCTGCAGTGCTGTATGCATCAACCCAAGCCCTGCACATAGCAGGTGGTGCGTGGTTGCGCACTACACGCAGCACCGCAGGCCCAGTTTGGGGTGCACGCTGCATGTGGCACCCACACCAGACCAGCCTGTTGCACAGGTTCTGGCATGGACAGCTTGCCTGCCTGCAGGCCCGCTCTGGGTTGGCCCCATTCAGCTCATGCCAGACTGACTTTACACACCACATGCTCTCACAAAATAAGTCTTGAATGATCTTCATAACCCTGAGTTTATATTGTGAACAGGCAAGATGTGTTAGCAAAAGCAGAGAAAAGTGAGTTTTAAGTTTGGATTTGGCATAGCACCAGAAATATTTTCAAAATGCTTTGGGACTAAACAGGGACCAAACACTCTTAGAAGGGTTTAATATGAATGAAAAATAGAAAGAACAGCGTTAGGGGAACTTAAGTTTAAAGCTATTGCCATTAGCAATTGTAC
The DNA here is from genome assembly GCF_030867095.1 of Alligator mississippiensis. NCBI lineage: Eukaryota > Metazoa > Chordata > Crocodylia > Alligatoridae > Alligator > Alligator mississippiensis. The sequence goes on from NC_081827.1 coordinate 43,002,065, forward strand.
TGTGTTTGAGTATGGTCAGCTTTGGTTAACTTGGAAGTCGAGAGGAAGGCGTTTACTGGGAAGCTAGGATGGAGAGAGTGAGCCAGGGGTGATGCTTCAGATTCTGAGCAGCAATGATCATCCTTGGCTGGGATGATCTAGATGGGGTTGGTCCTCCTTTGAGCAGGGGTTGGAGTAGGTGACTCCTGAGGTCCCTTCCAGCCTTCGTTTTCTGATTCCATGCAGTGGCGTCGTGCAGGGGGAGCACGTGCACCCCATGAGAGCGCTGGTGCACCCCTGCTAGGCCGGGCTGCCCACTTAGGTGATGGGTGGTGGGGCAGACAGGGGCGCCTCCCAGACTGAAGCGCTGGATGACACGGCTGCGGCCGCGCTCTCCCCCCCCCCCTCGGCGAGACAGACTGTGGGGGGACCCCTCACCGCCCCTGCTTCGGATGGCACCAGCTGCCAATGATCCCGTGTCACCGCCCACGCAAGAGACAAGGAGAGTCCTTCCCCTTGGCGAGCTACTGATGCAGATTTGCTCGAGTGGAGGATATTGACACTGAAACTGGTGCCAGGCTTCCCTGTGTATTTCCATGCCTGGGTACCCTTACCCTTTCTGCCTGTCTCATGCAAGGTGGCTTGCTTTCCCTTCCCCTCCCCTGTCCTGAGCTGTGCGAGATGACACCGGCCTTGTCCTGGGCTTGCTAAGCGGCTCCTCCAGCTGCGGGGGGTGGGCACAGGGGGCAGCTGAAGGCGGGGCCCCGCCCGGCACCCGCGCTCTCCGAGTCCTGTCCTGGGATGCTTGGCACCGCCTCGGGGAGGCGGCGCGGGGAGCGGACAGCCCTGGCAGTAGCGGCCCCGCTGGGGAAGGAACGGGGGCAGAAGGGAAGGGAGGGCGGGGGTGGCGGCTGCAGCCCCTCACACGGGGCAGGTGGCGCTCCCGCCCGCGCGCCCGCCCGGAAGGAGGTGGACGAGGACGAGGACGAGGAGGAGGCAGCTGCCGCCGTCGCCTGTCGGCGGAGCCCCCTCAGCGGGCGCGGGCGCGGGCAGGCAGTCGCGGGGGGCGGTGGCTCCTGCGGGCCCGCCCCGTCCTGTCCCGTCCCGCCCCGCCCCGCCCCGAGCGCCCGGGGGCGGCGGCTGCGGGCGGAGTTGGGCAACCTGTTGGCGCGGCGCGGCGCGGCGCGGCTCGGCTCGGCGCGGAGCGGAGCGGGCAGGGGATGGCAGCGGGCAGCCCCGGCCCCCCGGCGGCGCTGAGCTGAGCGGGGCCGGGGCCACGGTGCGAGCGCCGAGCCGGGCAGCCCCCGCCCCGGCCCCGGCCATGCCGCCGCTCGCCCTCGCCCTGCTGCCGCCGCTGCTGCTGGTGCTGGTGCCGGGCGCTTGCCCCGCGCTGGCCCCGGCGGGACGGGGCCGCATCCCGCCCGCGCTGCCGGAGCCCGCGCTGCCGGGGCCGGGGCTGGTGCGGAGCCGGCGAGGAGCCGCGGGCGCCGCGAACCGCTCTGCGGGCGGCGGGGAGGGGGCCGGCGAGGGCGCCCCGCTGGCGCTGCCCTTCAATGGCTCGGCCGTCCCGCGGCGCAACGGGAGCGGCGGGGCGCGGCGAGCCCGGCTCAGGAACCCCTTCTACCCGCTCAGCCCGGAGTCGTACGGCGCCTACGCCGTCATGTGCCTGTCCGTGGTCATCTTCGGCACCGGGATCCTGGGCAACATGGCCGTGATGTGCATCGTGTGCCACAACTACTACATGCGCAGCATCTCCAACTCCCTGCTGGCCAACCTGGCCTTCTGGGACTTCCTCGTGCTCTTCTTCTGCCTCCCGCTCGTCATCTTCCAGGAGCTCACCAAGAAGTGGCTGCTGGAGGACTTCTCCTGCAAGGTGGTGCCCTACATCGAGGTAACGGCCCCGCTCGCGCCTCCCGCCCCCTGGTGCAGTCTGGGCAGGGCCGCCCGCTGGGGCCTGTCGGCGGCCTCCCTGCTGGCCCCGCGGAGCCGCGAGCTTGTCCCGCTCGGCCCAGCCACAAGTTTTTGAAAGGTCACAGCAGAGGGACAGGTGACTTCTTTAGCCAGCCCGCTCTCTCTTGCTTCCTACCTGTGTGCGAAATGAAGAGGCTGGGCATGCTCGTGGCAGTCAGAGCCCTTTGGTTTGCGAGCGGCGGTGATAACGGTGTGCATCACCCCCTAACAAATACTTTTCCAAAAGAAAATGAAGTTCCTTGCACCGGCTCCCCCCTCCATTTACCCGAAGTTGAGAGGCATGTGTTGATTGACAGAGCTAGTAAGACCTGGGCTTGCTTTCCCCCAAACTGAACAAAAGTCACTCCTCTTGTTCCTGCAAACACCACTAAACTGGTATTGCTTCCTGCCTCTCCAAAGAGAGAGTTATCCCTGCAGAAAGCAATGTTTAAGCCTTTCCAGCAAAGCAAGCAGCTCCTTGCTCGAGGGAGGTGTCTTTATATATTCCAAGATGCATAAATGTGAGATATACACTATTAATTTAGGCTTTGACTTATAGATCCCATGCTTATTTATTTGGTTTTTCTTAAAAAAATGACCCGGGTTTCATTTAAATCTCTGCCTCTTGGCAGAGTCCCTGAACAGTCACCAAGCAAGCTTTCAGCCAGCTGGCGGGAGTCCTGCTACATTCAGGTTCTCCACTTTATTTATTTACTGGAAGTAGAGCACTGAAGCTTGTTGGTAGAGTGGTAGCCCGTTATGTTGGCAAACGGTACTATGTGCCTTTGACACTGTTTGATGTTATTCTTTAAACTAGGGGTAGCAGTAGGCAAGCAAGAAATTAGTGAACTGTTATTCCATTAACTGTGAAGAATGGCTTATTGGACATGAGGGAACCTGCTGTTTCTTTTATCAATGTACAGAGTGGCATCAACCACAGTTTAGAGGAGGAATAAATAAACTATATGTAAAGCAACTGTGGTATTTCTTTGGGATTAGGATCAAATACTTGTGTAACATCAGTTGCCACTAAACAGCTGTTATTACATCTCAACAGCAGATATAGTGTATTACTGGTACTTGTGTGGAGCTGAGGCTATGTTATGTTTTGATGCATTGATTTGAGCTCCATGGTAGACCATTGCCGTGATGTGAAAAACTTAGTCTATGTTTTATGCAAAATAATTAATATATTAGAAACAGTCAAACAAAGAATTATGCAGTCATACAGAATTTATTTTCCTGAGACTAGATAGCTAGTAATGAATACAACATTGCAAAATTAAATGTTATGGTAAGTTTTACAATAACTAATATACTAACTGAAATAAGGAATATGCATTTCAATTAAAGCAACACCTACTGTATATGAAATAATTCTGGACTAATAGGGATATTTTTTACTTTCTAATTTTCTTATGCTTGGAGTTGCATAGGAAATAGGAGAAACTTTTGTAGAGCTGATTCTACTTACATGTCAGTAATTGAAAATGGCTTTTATGTCCTGTATTATCTGACACTTGCACAGTATGGGCACATCTTTCTTGAAAATTAATTGCTTATCAAAATAGTTTGAGGTTGCAAGAACTGTGTTCTTTATAAATGGGGAAGGAGTATAACGTACTACATGTTTTAATGAACTTGTTAATTTAAACAGATCAGATATAAATATCATTTTCCAGAAGTCTATAAGCTACTGGTTTTCTTTACTTTTAAGCAAAAGAATATAAGGTTATATATAGGTGTTAGTTTTGGTTGCTGCTGGCTTTACAGCTAAAGACCAGTATCTGGAAAAGCATCTCAGTGATTTAGGATTACCCATGGGACCCATACTTCTAAGTCGCATTAAAAGGTTTCAGGTTCTTAAAGTGGGGTTGAAGTACTGAAGTCTGCAAGAGTGATCCTGAGAATGACATGCAGCTGCCACTGACCACTGGAGGGACCAACACTCCAGATAGCTTACTGTTTACTTTAAGGCTTTGTAAGTGCCCAGTCTCGACAGGACTGAGCAGCTGGATGACAAGCTCACACCTACCCTGACTGGTGGAGGAACACCTAGTTTTTAGATCCCAAAGTCCCTCAAGATGGGGAGTCATTCTTGGAGCTGTACTTTGGCTTACTGATTGACTTTTATATAACATGAGTGAGAGAAGTCATTGATTCCAGAAACAATGTTTTTTGATCCAGTTCCTACTCCGAATATTTTTTGACCCAGTCCAAAACATTTTTTGATCTAGTCCCTACTCCCAGCATAGTTTCCGTATATTACACCAAACAGTCATTGGATGAAATACTGATTGAACCTCAAGGCTCCTTCCTCGCAGCTGAGTCTCCTCAAGGCTCCCTAACCCTATGTTACACGGTTATGCTCCCTCTTGTGCTCTCCTTCTGGCCTGGTGATTCTTGAAATACTTTTTTTTTTCTGAACAGTTGTAAAGTTTCAAGAGAAGGGACAAGAAGACTTCTGCTCAAAATAGCAAGAAGCCTTGTGGTTCGGACATTCTTAGGGATGGGAGATGTGCATTTAAGCCCTCTCAGGCTAAGGAGGGAATTGAATGTGGGTCTCGGACTTCCAAGGCAAGTGGTTGGGCTGTTATATAAGAGGTGTTATATACCATGACCTCCTCTGGCAGTATTTTAAAGTTAAGAGGTCAGCCCTTCCCAGTTCTTCGAAGTAAGTGCCTACTTAAAGGAGAGTGTTCCAAGCTACAGATCCCAGTACAGGGACTTTTCTGAGATGAGCAAGATTTCTATACTCAGTTTCCAGCTAGCTAGCTCTAGGAAGGTTTGTGCTTTCTTTGGTGGCTTTCTGATTAGTGTGCTGGCCATTTTGGATGTGATTCTGAGATGCCTTACTCTTCTGTGCATTGTACAGAGAGCCTGGATTCCACTCTGCAAGAAACTTTAAGGTACTTAAATCCTTTACTGGATCTAGTTCCTGGACGCACTTCCACCTTTAGTTTCAAAGTTGCACAAACTTGTTGCTCAGTGGAGAATATCTAGTTACCCAAAGCAAGTTACGTAAATGTGATGTGACTCAGCTTCACTTTGTATTGTATAAAGTCTTAACTAATCTAAATGAACAGTATTGAATATTTTTAGTTTAAGGTTTGTGACTAATTACTATCTATTAGTGCTGCTTATTGGGTGTTAATAGTGCAGAATTTTCTTACTAAATACATATAATCACTTTTATAATTGCTTATACACTTTTGTTAATTTATTCACTTTGTGTGTGAATTGTCACTGATGTGCCTAAAAGCTTGGTCTTTTTAATAGTGTTTAATTTAAAATGCACTTTCCCCACATATGACTAAGAACTGTTGTAGCAAACTGCAGCTAAGCATATGTTTTTAAATCACACATGATGCCACAGTTGGGTCATGTGCAACTGCCTTTCAGACTACATAATGGATAAATCCCTGAGAAGAATCTTGAACAGCTTTTGGAGAAATGTGCTTAAATGGATCAAAAGAGCCCTTTACATGTGCCCAACAGGGAGAGAACTGCTGCGGATAAACTTTTGGGAGGATACAGGGGCCAGCAGTGTATCTTCCTCTTCATGTTATTCTTTAATACTCCTACTATCAGCATCTCTTAAATCTATCCACTGTTTTACTTAGGGCCCAGATTTGTATTTAGATATCCAATATAGACATACAGCTTTTAAAATTTGGCTTACATAATTGTGTTCCTTTCCCACCTGTTTTTCTGAATAGAATTCTCTTTAAAGAAGCTTTAGGAGCAGCCACAGGTCAGAATCTGTGGTATGGAGGGCAAGCAGCAACGTGGAATGAAGTGGAGTTGGCAGCTTCCCTTCTGCCAAGCTCTCTAAATGTGAGAGCTAGACCCCTCAGCTTTTCATGGTGGAAGGAACCCGATTCCTTCAACAGAAGAATTAAAGCAGTGGTTCTCAACTGTTTTAGATCTGTGACACCTCTAGGGAGACTTGAGGTAACCCTAAAAAATGCCAGCTTACTTCCTCCTCCCCCTTTCTTTTGACTACAGAAAAATAATAAAGCAACTCTTCAGTTGCAAAGAATTCAGAAAGACTGCAACAAAGCAGGACATGTTAACACTACAGATTCCTAGTTAAAATCTCTGGGTTTATCATGTGAGTCATGTTTGTCCACACAGCAGTGCTAACACTCTGGCATCCTGTAGCCCCTTTGAAACGATCTCAGGGCGTCCTGGCTAAGAGTCACTGTTTTAGGGTGTAGACAGACATTTTGATTGTATTGCTATTATGCAACTATTACATCTGCATGGTTCTGTAGCAGTAAAAGTTTAGCTAAACCTCCCTGACTTTACCCCTGCTTCCACCCAGTGAAAGTTAGGGTGATATAGCTAACTCACTACAGGACATAACAGTTATAGCATAACAGCTGCAGCACACTTCAAGCAGAAGCTTTTTTCTCTTATTTCAAGTGACTACAAATGCACATTTGTCCATATCCTTAGAAAGGAATTCAACGATACAGAAAGACAGAGCTTCCATTCCCCGAGCGAGGGGTCTTATATTTCCCACCTTCCTCTCCGCCCCCCCGCTGCCCCATTTCTCTTACACTGTAAAGGAAAAAGTGTGATAACCAAAATTAATAGCCTTTTTCTTTTTCTGAGTGCTTAATAACCATTAGATAAATACATAAATCCCACAGTGATGAGAGGTAGGATTGATATAACTGGAAGATAGAAAATAAAGAGGTTCAAGAATTCATTTAAGACCATAGTGGCTAGCTTAAGGTGAGAAAAGGTCAGGCTTAGAAAAGGTCCCTGCCGTCTAGCCCTTATTCAAATTTAACAGGAACCTCTCAGTGTGATTGTGTGTGAGAACATGTATTTTGCTACTAACGTATATAACAGAGGTCAGCTATTTTGGCTAAAACTGAAAATAAAGTTCTTTAAATGTCATGGGGAAAAAAGGTTATATACTAAGAGACTAAATGGTTTAGGGATTCAGAAATGAGCCCAGAATGTAGTTCCCCTAAGGGTGCCAGTTTGAATTCAGTTCAAGTTGGTAGAGAATTAAATCAGTGCCATCTGAGGCCTAATCTTTAACATGTATTAAATGAGTACATGGCATTGTTCCAGTGTCTGGTGGGTAACTTCCAGCTCACAAAAGCCACCACAATTAGCATTCTTAGTGGAAAGTGATTGATTTGGCCTGGAAAATTAATTACTCTTTCCCTCTAGAGTTGGTCCCTTCAGGGCACGTTTGAGGGATGTAGGTGGGACATAATGGCAAAGCTGGTCGTTCTGGACCCATTCCAAACCTGTCAGTACAATCATTTTGTGCGTGTTGTATTAACAAAATAAATACATATATTTTTAACGGATATTACTAATTTCACTCTTCTAGGGCTACCATTGTACCACATCTTCCCCATTTCTTTCTTTCACCTTTGCAGGATTTCATTTAAATTCAGTGAGGGTTTTGACCAGGATACAGGTATCCAAAAGTACAGAGAATTTTGTAACTTTGAGGCCTTAGATTACTTATGTCTTGTACAAGTCTGAGCATCTTCAGCACTTATCTAATAATAAATAAAGGTTTTAAAAAGAAGCTTTAATAAAGCTTTTAAAAAGAAGCCTTTATTTTATAACTGCATGATGATAGCAGCTACTAGCACTGCTATATTTGGTGTTCTGTCAGCATTTCTTTCCTCTACAAACCTCTGTCTTTAGGGTTTTATAAATTGTCCATAAAATTCACTTTTGGCTTAAGCGTTGCATGCAGCATTTCAGCATGGAACTGAATTTGTGTTAGACTGAGTTTAAAATTGGGTCAGCAATATCTAAGTTATTACATGTGTGGAAAGAAAAAGGCAGCATCTGATACCATGGCACTACTGAATGCTGTCTTGATGTAAACCCCTCTGCTGATATTGAGTGTTTGTATGACAGGGTTGTCCATGTTAAGTCTGAAGGTACAGGTTTTAATAATGTTTAGGTGCTAGCAGATCCTCATGTAAATTAGTGATGAATTTGGTCCTTGCTGAAGGAAATGATTGAATTCTTTACTAAAAATGTATGTTGAGTTTATTATTAATTGATAGATCTTGAAACAAAGAGCGAACTGAAAATGTAATTTATTAAAATAACAAAAAAAGGACATTTTGAAAACAAAAGGGGAAATGTATCTAACAGACTATCACTTTCTCCAGTGTTCTCAATGAATAGAGTATGAGTGCACTAATGATTAGCTCTTGTATGCTGACAATATGGTTTTACTTTCCCTTTAGAAAGAATTCAAGAACAGCCTTCTGAAATCAGTATTCAATAGCAGCATGATAGTGCATAAGGAAGTGTAATAAATTCAGACCGTGTGTACAGTAATATCTTGATACTAAGGCTCTGTTACCAAATCACAAAGAAACAGCCCCTTTTCCTATGTAAGTGAAACACTTCCACAATAACAACTTTCATGATTATCAGACTGCTTTTCTAATCATGAGCTTGACAGGCCTCTTCTTCCAGGGTAATAATCTTGATTGCTAGTATCAGAAGTTTATTGTGATGCTAATCAGGTCTGGTCACTGTATTTATTTTCATTGTCAATTGCTATAATGTGCTAGGTAGTTGTGGCCTTTATCTGTCTCAAAACATAAAGCAGTGAACAGATTTTAAACAGTGTTTGTTGATATGAGGATGGGGGGGATGTATATATTTTTTGCTTCGTTGTGACTGATATTCAAGGTTCAAAAAGTAGTATATTTAAAATGCTCATTTTAGGTCATTTACTGTGAATACAATTGTCTAATATTTTGCAGTATTCAGTGTATTTCTTTTAATAAATATAGAAAATACACAAACATTTTATAGATAAATACATTTGGCAAACTATCTTGGGTAAAGCTGACAAGTATGTAAGGGCCACCACTGTGCGCTGCTTTAACAATGTGTTAAGATTATGCAGTTAGTGTAGATACACAACAGTTGTAATAAGATAATAGACTAGGATCTCAGGAAAAAAAATCTTTATAATCTTTTTATGGGTATAACAGGAACAGATAGAGATGGGCTAATAGATTGTCATTCTTGGCTCAAAATCTCTTCATCCAGTGGTCTTCAGGCTTGTTTTTTAATGACCTTATGTCAGAACAGGTGTTTAGATAACCGGAGGTTGTTTCAATTGTTGCAGCAGTTGGGGCTGGCAGTGTGTTATGCAGTTAAATTAATTATGTATGCACTTATCCAATATACACTGTGTGCGTTGTGATCCTTTTTGTAAACTGATCAAGCTCCATCTCCAAGGTAGTTTAGTTTTTTGAGGTGCTGTCCCCAAATCTTGTTCCTCTGAGTTGTAAAGGCTACCATCACATTTCTAGTCAGTTTTCTCATGGCCAGTTTATACCCTTTTGTTTTTGTGCCAACATTGTTCTTTAACTTAAATGAGTTCTTTTGTCTCCGCAGCTCTGCTTGAATCTATTCTGGGAGGTTTCTGGAGCGCCAACATGCCCGCAACACACAACATAAATGTGTCCATGTGCTTGCGTATATTCGTTATGGATTAGGATGTGTAGACTTTATATCAGGAAGGCAAATGCACATTACTATTACATTTTAAAAACACACTGGACTACTGTATAAATTGGATTCAACATTTAATATTTATTTTAATGAATGCCCTATCATTTATCTCCCAGGTGACTCTCAGCAGTCTCCTGGAGGTTTATATCCAATTCCTGGAGACTCCAGGGCAATCCTGGAGGGTGGCAACCCAGTCCCCAGTGTTTATCCGCTTATGTTTATAGACAGTAATAATATCACCTCTCAGCCTTCTTCTTGCTAGATTGAATAAGCCAAGATCTTTTAGTCTCCTCTCATGAGATTAGGTTCTTCATTCCCTGTACACGCTAGTTGTTCTTCTCTGAACCTCGTCTATACATCTTTGGGGCTTCCACCTCAACCACCCTTCAGTTATACAAGCCCCTGATGATATATTTAGCACTCTGCTTTAATTCTGTCCCTGAAAATCTTATTTCTGCTAGTTTTCCCCAGTCCATTTAATCTGCATTGCGTCCATGATCACCTGGAGGCTTTTTCCCAAGGCAAGGACTGAGTGTTGTGGGAGAGTGGCCAGGAGTAGAAGTAGGACAGACTGCTCAAAGCTGTAAAAGATTTGGTTACTTGTTTAACCGAATGAAAGGAGACTGGAAGGGCAGAGCAGAAAGGAAGAGAACGGGTGCAAATAAACTGGCTTGCTCCTCCAGTGAATGTTTTGATGAATTTAGTGCCACAACCAAGGCCTCAATTCTTCAGTTGGTTTGACAGTGACCTAAGGGCCAGTAAGCAATCCAAGGATTGTGTAGTATATGAAGGACTGCCATAGTGCTCAATAAAATACTGCCTTAGTGTATGTTAGGAATGTATACACCATCCTTTCAATATTTTTACGGAAGCAAAAGCAGTAAAAAAATATTCTTTGAAAGATTCCCATGGCAGTTTTGCTCAAGGTGTAGCTTATCTTCCCTACTATCAGATTAGGCCTCTTATTTTCAGCCATTTGTTTATGTTGGATTCTCAGTTCTTGTAAAAAAAGCTAAGACATCACTTCTTGTTTCATGAGTATCCAAGAAGGCAAGAAACAAGAACTCTGGGCCATAAGAGGCTTGCCTGGAAAACTAACAAAAGTTTTTTGCTACTTTAGCTTTATAGGGTTATATATTTTAAGACATAACAGGCCTGATTCACTATTGTGCTGTATTTTACGCTGGTGGAACTCACTGGAAAAAAAATTACTGAATTAGGCCTCTGCTACAGTGACTTATCCCATTTAAAGATTGGCTGCTTTTCATTGACATGCCCTTTTGTGATTCAGCAATTAGGTCCATTTATAGTGTGTTTTCTGTATTCTTCAACTATCTAGGCACATCCCAGGAGGTTAAAGATAGAGCACTGATCATAACCAAGGAAATGTGGAGTTTTTTCAATTTAACTTAAATCCTTAGTATTACTGTAACATTTGTGAAGTTTAATATGCAATTTATTAATAGAAAAAAACACATTAGTGCTGAAATAGTTTATAGAAAAGTAGTTGGAATGTCCTCGAGCCTAGCTCTCACCCACACAGGCTATGAGTAACGCTCATTTACTTAAGTCAAATTACTCATATCTTATGGTGTTTGGGGAGGAATCAGACCCCTGAATTGCTTTAAGGCACTGGAGAAGGTAGTTGAAGTGAATTTTAGTTCATATTTATCCTGTAGAAACTAGTCAGGGTTTATACTGGAGTGTTCCACAACATTTCTTTTTTTATCATTCTTTTCCATAGAATCATAAAGTTTACTAGTGTCTAAAAACCAGGAAACCCGTTGCATGTTCCAGACAAACAATAGCTTTATTTAGCCAAGTTTCATTAATAAATGAACAGTAGAATTTTCAAAGCTGACTTCTGCTATTCCTAGTTTCCTCTTGCCATGTTTCACTGTCTTCAACCTCTAAGTCACTGGTCAATTAATGTGACAGGAACCCCGTAGGTTATGTTTGCTCACTGTAGATATGCCTTCTTTCATTAGTCACCTTTAACAGCTGCCGAGTCTCCAGTGTCCTAGCCACGGTGCAGTGTAGTAATGCAACTCAGAGACAATCACAGGAGGGGTTTTTAAACCATGATGGGGGTGGGGACGATACATTTTACTTAAAAACTGCATTCTCTTTTCCCTTGTAATGATGTTCAAGTTCCATTAATTTAATTTTAAGTCTCAGAAATTTTCCTTTCTCCATCTACCTAAAGAGTTTGGCCAGAGCTGGGTATTGACATTTTTGGTATTCATGTTTGAAGATCTGGCTAGAGTTGTTGGAGCCCCTTTAGGGAACCTGTAGAATATGCACATGCTCACATTTATAACGTGTTTCAGGGACAAAAATCCCAAGTCTTAAATTTGCTGATTGGACTCTTCTCAGCCCTGATATATAAAACTTTTTATTAATTCATTTTGTCATCGTTTCCTTTGAATGCTTACTAAAGGTTTTCCTTTAGCAACTCTTGTTTTTCTTCAGTCGTTTTTATTTTTTTGCTGGTGTTTCCCAAGCTTTATACTGAGCCTTATCAGACAGTTTAACACTCTAAATTAATAGGTTTGCTTATTAAAAATGTTTAAAGTGCTGCTTTGTCATCTTTCACTATTCCTCCAATTGCAGGTTAATTAATAAGAGATTGCATCTTACTCATTCCATCTCTCAGGAAGCTGCTTCAAAGAATTACCCAACTAAGCCAATGCCTTACAGTTTTAATCCTCAGTGTCTAATACTTTGCACTGATATTGAATTTTAGCAATCAGAGATGGTTATTAAATACTGAAGGCCAACATGAATGATACATTTATATAATTGCTTTTAATTGCACAATCTATCTTTACAGAACTGTTTATGAGATGTACATAAACAAGAATATTTCAAAATTGTGATAGAAATCAGCATACATTTTGAAATTCACCATTATATAATCTTAAATCTGGCATTCCACATTGTATCCAGTAAGCAAAAATTACAGTCAGTTGCCCAATATTTCCATAAATTTCACCAATTAATTATGCGAACATGTGGCTAATTCATTCTAACAAGTATACATTTTTATAAATGATTGGGAAATATAGTTTAACAATTCCTGTTATTGTAATTTCATTGCTCTTTTGCACCAGTACAGATTAGATACAACAACAGGTTACAAAACCATAAGAACAAATGAATTAGAGTGCAGGAAAGCAAAAATCAAGGGTCTAGTCTTGATTTGACCTTGAAGTAAATACAAGTTCTGCTTTTGAATATGACTTTATTAGAAACTGAATTCAGTAAAATGTACTTAAAGTCTGTTATTTTGCAGATTTGTTTGTAGGATATTGAAGGGTAAAATGAAACAAAATGATCTTTTGTGATCTTTTAGTATCAGATTCCTGTTTGCAGTTTTTACGCTAGGAAAGATGTCCATTACTTAGCATTTGTCTCTTGCAGTGTGTTTTTGGAACTTTATCCATTTCAGTTTTAAAGTACGTATATAATTGGCCAATGGTGAGAGAGAGGGTACCTGTGTTTTGGCCTGCCAGAATTGAGCATCTGGCCTCTTACATCAAGCTGGTTAGGATATCTTAAACTGGGTACCCAGCAATGGAGTACCCACTACTCACTTCAGATTAGTGGTAGCTAATATTTTTCAAAATTTCAACTAGGTGCATCTTCATCTTTGCCAAACACATTTAGATCTGGCCTTTTTCTGAACAGTCAACAAGGAAGGAATGCTTTTTAAAGGAAAATATACATTGAATATTTTTTTCACATTTTAATAGTCTTGGTATTTTTCAACAGCAGTAATTTGGAAACTAATTATATTGAATTTAACTTTACCTGATATATGATGAAGAAAGAAGTTTTAAATGGACAAAAATATAAACAGGTGTAATTAATAAATTAAGTGTACTTTGTTGGTGCTCTGTACCAGATAGTCATTTAAGCAGTTTATAATCCACATTGCATTATATTTTTATATTCTTTGGATAGTAGCAATATTAAAATGTGTCCCCTTTTCTGCCTCACAGGTAGCCTCTCTGGGAGTCACTACATTCACACTGTGTGCCCTATGTATAGACCGATTTCGGGCTGCCACTAATGTACAGATGTACTATGAGATGATTGAAAACTGCACATCAACTACTGCCAAACTAGCTGTTATATGGGTTGGTGCTTTGCTTTTGGCACTTCCGGAGGTAGTGCTACGTCAGTTGACAAAGGAAGACCCTGAATTTAGTGGCAGTCTGCCAGGGGAGCGATGCGTGGTAAAGATTTCCACTGAATTACCTGATACCATTTATGTATTAGCTCTCACATACGATGGTGCAAGACTCTGGTGGTATTTTGGCTGTTACTTTTGCTTACCTACCCTCTTCACTATTACCTGCTCCCTAGTAACAGCAAGAAAAATCAGAAGAGCAGAGAAGGCATGTACAAGAGGCAACAAGCGACAGATTCAACTGGAAAGTCAGATGAACTGCACCGTGGTGGCTTTGACCATTTTATATGGGTTTTGCATCATTCCTGAAAATATCTGCAACATTGTGACTGCCTACATGTCCACAGGGGTCTCTCAGCAGACTATGGATCTCCTCCATCTCATCAGTCAATTTCTTTTGTTCTTTAAGTCATGTGTTACCCCAGTCGTCCTCTTCTGTCTTTGCAAACCTTTCAGCCGGGCCTTTATGGAGTGTTGTTGTTGTTGCTGTGAAGAATGCATCCAGAAGTCTTCAACGGTAACGAGTGATGACAATGACAATGAGTACACCACAGAACTTGAACTATCCCCTTTTAGTACCATCCGCAGAGAAATGTCAACCTTTGCTTCTGTTGGGACTCACTGCTAACTAACTTTATGGCTTTATTTTTAGTATTTTTCTTTATTTTATTTTTAACCGTATTTTCCTTGTTGGAATAAAATACAAGAAAAAATCTTGATGGTAAAAACTGCTGTGCACGCCAATTCCCATATTAACAGTTGTGCTTTGGAAAATGATTTCTGTTTTAGTTCTCAAAATAAGAGAAAAAGAGCTGGTGTGCGTTTTTAAAAGCATTAAATTGGTCTGGTGCTAGTCTTTTTCTGTGTGGGGATGAAGAAACCATGTCACTCCATCTGATTTAATTTCTTGCTAGTTTATTTGATAATCACTGTAACTTGATTGCATAGATGCATTTGTGGGTTTTTGCAAAATGTTTAATGTAAAAGATGTGGTGGAAAGTATTTGAAGTTAGTTTAATCCCATTTACTGTACACCATTGTGAGATGATTTGGAGTTTGGAAAATTTACAAAGTAGCATAAAAATAAATGAGATTTTATTCTTTACCTTCAGTGTCAACCCACATTTAACAAGGATATCCATAAAAAATAATAAATTTCTTTATTAAAGACAAAAAAAATCTTTGCTTCATATAGAATACTTTAAATTGATCATATTTAATTTATCATTCTCGTATTAACACTTGGCAATAGAAATTAGCATGTGTAAAGGAGATCATTATAATGGTATTTGCTTTATGCAAATAGTTTTTAAATGTGTATAAGGAGGGTTCAATATGCTACATTTAATTTCCTTTTCCCATCTGTAGATATACTATGTTTATGTTACTTTGTTCTTTTTGAGAAGCAAGCTTTGTTTTCACATTGAATTATGTGTGTGACTTCAGTAGTTGTTTCCTCTTTACTTTTTTTTAACAGTAAGGTCATATCTTGGGTCTCTGAGTGTAATTCCTGTTGGTGTCAGTGAGTGTGCCACTGCACAGTAAGGGTGCTGTTTTGCCACAGGTTTGGTGACAATAAATGCGAGGGAGTGTAATATGTGGAAAGTGAATTCCTTTTCACTTTGTTTTCCTGGTATGTGCACTTTCAGACCCAGAGGGCTTGACTCAAAGTGCTTTGATGTCTGTAGAAAGATTCTCACTGATTTAACTGTGCTGTGTAGATCAGGCCCACATTCTGAGATGCACCATGAATGTTAAAAACAAGAATTATGGAAACAAATCATAAGCATTCAGTATGCATCCTTCACAGAGACCATGATCCTCACATCTTTTTTTTAAGAACTGTGTTGTTTTGCTGACTACCTCTTACTCTGCACAGATATAAATTGGGGATCATCTGCTTTAGATACTGAGTATAGTGTAGAGACACCCAAGCTAGCCTGGGTTCTAGAAGTAACCTAGTCAGGACAATGAGGAGTTCTGTGCAAACTAACTTACCTTGCTTCTTGTCTGTGATGGCTAGGCTGCTTATTTAGACTGGCGTGGATGTATCTGCTACACAGCAGACTTCAATGTCAACATAAGCTATGAGACTGGTTTAAATAAGAGGTTCATTCACAGGTAACAAAATCAGCATATGCTCAGCATGTGTTCTGAAATTAAAAGTAGCTATAACTGATCCAGTCTACTTCTATCTACATACCTGTTCCTCTCATTATTCTCAGTATTTAGTTATATAGCAAAAACAAAAGAAAGGTTATTAGTCTGAAGAGCTATGCTCTTGACTCCTTGTTTCTCTCTGATTTTGAATCAGGCAATCTTTATTGCATTAGGCCTTCATAATTTAAGCATGTGAATAGTTCTGCTATAACTATTGTTAGGCACAGGCTTAAATTCCTTGCTGAATCTGAACCTAAGTTCTCAAACAGTGTGGCAATGTGCTTATCAGCTCCTATAGGTAGAAGCTGTTTTGTGGACTTTTTCCCTTTCCAGTCCCATTTCTGTACACCTCCTGTGGAACCTAAAATGCTCGGTTACATGAAATGAATTTCATGAAAGTTGAAAATAAACTCCCTCAACAAAATGGTTACAACTACTTATCCACCCTAAGCCCTGCTGCTTTTTTATGCTACTTCTTCCTGTTGCTAAAAAAATCTACTATAGGAAACAAATCTTCCCTCTGCCCTGTGTTAGCTATGAATTTGCAGCCAGAACTTGGTTCTGTTTGCTACCCCTCCAATTTTGGTAAGGTGTGACATATACACCAAATACCTGGAAAAGTGATCACAGGAGCCACATGACGAGACACAAGAAAGTGCTTGTTTTTGCTTTATTTGGCCAAAAAATCACCTGGAAGCTTTAATAGCTGCATTTATGAAATGCAAGCATGATGCTCCATTAGGGCCACACAGAGCCACTATTCACTGTGGGAGATAAGGGAGCATTAATTTTTCCTTCAACTTTACAGCCTGCAATAAGAGCATCCACATGGCATCAGGAACTACTGTTTGCTAGAGATGAAAGGCTTTGTATCCCATCCAGTTCTTTCCTCAGTGAGAGTCACAATACACATATGCTCATTCTTCCAGCAATTTCTTTGAAAGAAATCATCAACAGATTCTTGATGAGAAAAGACAAAGGGGGAGGGATTTGCAAATCAATAGAAACTTCATGGCTAAAATCCCATTCATCTCTTTGAAACTGTATCCCTTGATAAGGACAGTAAATATCTCTGGCTTCATGCAGTGGGACTTGATTGTCTAAGGTTTAATCTGTAACTAAAAAAAGCAGGCTATTTCCAACTCTTCATTTGGTTCTCTGTAGTAGCTGGACATGGGTGGCACCATTTTATTCTGATTTGTATTCTAAATTGATTGAACTACTCCTACATTAAAAGGTCTGCATTGTTCTAGGGGCATAATATAGTAATTGTGACAGAAGCGTGGCTTGTTAGTGCATGTAGGTGTCAAATGATAAATGGTCTCTTTTGTTTGCTTTAAAGATTGTGCACTACATTTTTTCCCATCCTAATTCTAGTTTGTTGCTCAGAAATCCAAGCCTCATTTTTTAGTTTGTTTTTTCTTCCCCTTCTGCTTTTCACTTTGTTTTCTATCACCAGTTTTTCTTGGAGGGTTTTTCCCTCCCTTTTCTCTCTCTCAAAAAGTATTTCTAGAGAAAATGCCTCCTTGGGAAATTTGAATGAGCCAGCTCAAGGTATTAGAATACAGACCTAGGGAATGCAGATCTTGCATCACAGACTTAATTTTCCTTCCCTTCATCCCACCTTTACAGCAGCACAACTATATGCAAAACACAGTAGCAGATGAAGTGAAGAGTCAAGCCCTGATAGAACAAACCTTTGCATCCTTGGTTGGTTGAAACTCGCACTGACTTGAAACAGAGGGCTCAGTCTTGATCCTAGTGATGTCACTGGGAAAGCATTTATTATTCATTTAAGTGGGAGTAAGATTAACCCTTAGGTAAAGAATGAAGGATCAAACCATTTCTTTATCACCAAATTCTGTGATTTCTCAAGTCAGTGCTATTTAATTGTGTTTTTAAGATCTGTCTCAAAAGAGCAGTGGTCTCAGTAATACCTAGGGGAACAGATGCAGCACCACTGAAGAGCACTCCTGTAATGACAGAAAACATTTCTTTAATGTGTTCTGAGAGGGCTCCAGTCCTAAAATGTACTCCAGGAAAGGGGAACCCTGTGCCTTGCAGAGCCCCGCTTGCTCTAGTGTTGAATGTGCAGGGCTGAATGTTAATTCAGTACCTTTCAAGCGCACCAACGTTTGATGCCTAGCTCTGAGTTTGATGCCAGCTTTAAGACCTGACCTAATTTGAAAATATTATTTTAGATTCTAAAATAAATATTTCATGGTATACCTCACCATATTGCAGATTACACTATTTCAGGAGAAACAATGTAAGCTCTTTGGTGTGGCCTTCTCATTGTGCCTGTTACAAAGACAAGCATAGCTGTCAAAAATGTTAAATTTTAAATAAAATAGCTTCTGAAAAGCCCCAACTGAGATCAGGGATCCTTTGTGCCAGGTGCTGTTTGAACACATAATGAGGATATGTACATCCTAAAGGTGTATATGTAGGAGTCTTCTACAGCAGTGCCACTGATATTCTCAAAATACAGCCTTCAGCTGCCAACTAAGAATATATCTACATGTCTGCATATAAACTGCGGTACAGTTTAGAGGTTCTTGATCTGCTTTTAATTTTTCTGGAACCAGAAGCAGTCTAGCTGTGGGAGCATGGAGCTCCACATGCCAAAGCTGAACAATTTCCAGTACATGAGTACATTATACTGACCTGATTAGGTATTCATGCATTATCCTGATGTCTGTAGTATAGACTTAATCCTAATTTTTCTCCTATCAGCATATAAAAGGAACACTGAAGGAATGACACCTACCTACAACTAAGCCACCCACATCCTTCAAGCCTCAATTCAGAGCTTTGGCCACCTAGTTCAAACTAAAGCCCTGAGGTATGAATCTCAAATTAGGCAAGGGGTCATCTGTCTCATCAGCTGTGTTCAATTTGTAAGTGTGCTCAGATCAAACCTAAAAGATGAAGGTAACCAATCAGTATAGAGGTAGCACAACATCCCTCAGCTGTGGGTGTACTCTGGTAGTTAAGGCACTTGCATAGGTGTGGGAAATTTGGATCATGTTCTTCATTTGTATCAGGGATTTGAATGTTGGTCTGAGAGTGCTCTAATCACTGGAACAGTGAGGTGGGTCTGTATAAATCTCTCATGGCATCTCACTCTACAAATATTTAAATATTTTATTGGAACAAACACTTTGAACTTCAGTATCCCACAGCCCACTTGAGAACCCTCAGCATTGTGCTATAGTTGGTGTTGTTACTGCTAGCTCAATAATTATTTTTTTATATAATTTTTTTAAAGCTCCAACAGGAAAAGTTCAGAGACATCTACCTAGCGTGGTGTCTGTGTGCTAACTTGAGATGTGGGTTCAAGTCCTTATTCCAAATCAGACAAAGCAGGAGTATGAACCTGGGTTTCCCACACTTAAGATAACCAATTATTTGGTAAATAGGAGCCCCAGGGGCCTGGTCATCTACTAAGAAAGCTAATCTAGCATAGGTGCCTGACTACAGGGGCACATCCAGATGAGTGCACACATGCGGTTTTCAGTGTCTCAGAGGTCTTTGAAGTGCCACAAAATGCATGTGGGACATGTGCAACCATTCACCACACTGCTCATTTGCAGCGTGGCAAAAACATTTGACACCGGGAGATCCCGGCAGTAGTGTGTGCCACCAGAAATAGAGCCTGGCAGTCCAGAGCCACGCTTGGGCTGCCAGCTAGGCTCTGTGGGCCCAGATCAGCACTGCTGATGCCCCCAGAGGCCCCACAGCACTCCAGGTAAGGCTGTTGGGACAAGCACAAGTGCTGGACCCAGCCTCCTCTACCCCACCCAGGACAATTTGCCCGGTGCTGGAGCATGTGTGTGTCATAACCCAATGAGTTTGGTGCCTCGGCACTATGGAATTTTCTTGACACACAAGAGCCTCTTGCACAGCGAGGGTTTTTGCTGCATAAAGAACCCGCGTGCAGGAGAGAGTTCCCGCCACTTTGCAGCTGTCTTTGCAGGATGCATTCTCTTTGCAGCACAGAAATGCACGGTGCAAAGAGTTCCCGCCATTCGGATGCAAATTCGTGCCCCGCAATTGGCTAGTGCTAAATTATTCACACGTGGCGGCCGGTAATTGGCTTGCTGGCCGTTTAAAAACTAGCGCGACTTCCGCCCAAGTCGAAGAGCTTTGAGCACGCTGCAGAGTGCCTCTTAGAGATCCGACTTGCCGCTAGCTGATTGATAGACTGATCACCTATTGATCCTTCTTCCCGTCGCCGAACGCAGTCCCAGACGTACCCTTTTCCCGCCGGCTTGAATTACGGACGAGTTTACTGGCATTGGCCTCGCCAGCTGGAGCAACTCACATTGTTGTCCAGACGACCGAACCGTTTCCGTCGCAGCCACCCGCGACGTAAGTAAAGTTTTTTGCAACCATTAAGCTTTGTCAGCCTCTCTATTCACCAGCCCGCCCTGACGAACGGGTAAATTCTGAATCACCTCGAGTCGGTTCAGCCCGGCTGAGACATGGCGACGAGGATGGGATCGGGATCACCGCGGCACATGCCGAGGGGATTAAAGGGCACGGTGATGGAGAAGAACTTAATTGGGTGCTGCCCCTGGCGCACCAGGAACCGCCACGTAGAGAACGCTAACGATCTATGGGCGCATATCGCTTACCACCAGGCGGTAGAAGGGGAGGAAAGAAGTATTGATGGTTACTTCTCCGTAAAAAGAGAAGAAGCCATGGTGAAAGAGTGGAGAACAAAGCTATCCCTAGGGGAGTTCGGATGCATAATGGGGAGCGACCGGGTTTACTATCGGCCCCCGGAAGAAACATCAACAATATCCCTGGCCGGGGTGAAAGCGCGGAAGGCAGAAAAGCTGACCCCCGCTCAGGAGTTCGCCCAGTGCACCTGATTCGCCCCGCGGACTGGTTCAACTGTCTGGATTTGGTGCCTGAGTCGCGGGGCCATGAGCTCCTCGTTCAGCTACGGGAGGATTTAGAAACTAAGGGCCGTCACAAGCCGAAGTGGGGTCTAATTAAATGGAAAAAGGGAAAGATGATGAATGTGCTGTTCTGTGCAGTAACGGGCCTATTGAGGGAATACGCGAATCTGGAGGCTCAGATGTATACTGCGGGTAAAGAGTCGCTGGAGCAGACAGCAAAGGGCTCCGGAGCAGCGTTTATTAACAGTGCCAGCCGCATGATACTGCTAGCAGAAAATGGCACCGAAAGAAGCACCAGCTACCCGGGGAACCTGGAAAGGAGGGGCGGAGTTATGGAAGACCCAGCGGGGATTCCCTTGATGACTCCACCCCCTGAGGTGACGTCATTCCCTGCAACCACGCCTCTTTACCACAGGGAGGGGGCAATGGGAGGAGGGATGTACCCAATGCTCCCAGACGCAGAATTTAACCCTCTCTCTGCCGCAGCTTACCCGATAGCTGTGACGAAGCATGTTGAGGATGAAGATGGTGCTACACGTACCACCACTATCTCTCGTACACGCACCAGACCAGAGATTCAAGAGCTTTGCAAAGTCTCTAAAATCAGGCCGGAAGAAACCTTGGCCATATGGTTAGGAAGACTGATAGTGGAATTTGGATCCGACACTCTGGATAAAGAAGAAGCGAGTGCCCTGACACGACAAGCAGCGTGGAGCGGAGGGCGCGCTACTGATTTGAATGTGGTCACGGACAGTGCCCACTGGCCCATCCTGCTCCCAGCGCTTGTGGTAGGACAGGTAACCCACAAATTTCACACCTGGCATGAGGGTTGCCCGAAGAAGGCTACAGCAGAACAACTTCTCCTGGCTATAGTTGGAGTGTCGTATCTCTCATGGAGCCCAAGAACAAATCTAATGGGACTAACAGCAGTCCAGCGTAAAGAGAGATGGGCTCATCGTCACCTATCGGACCCCAGGGCAATTCCAACGCCCTTGGAAGCTATAGATGCCCGCGTGGAGGTGTACAGAGGAGCGAATGCTGTTACACTCCGACTCTTCTTGAACCCAATAGCAGGACAACCAGTGGGAAGTCTTTTAGGCCATCTCCCACGATTGCAGGCACTTATGAAGCAAGGTGAGGAAGCTTCTAATGACACAAGGGATCGACCTTCAGCGTACCTAGCTGCAACATTGAGGCCTAGGCGTCCAGGGTATACCCCTCGACGAGTCATGGGGATCACCTCCAAGGACCCCAAAAGAAAGAACCTCAAAGGAAAGAACACTGAAGGAAAGGACTATGTTCGGATTTCTTCTTGCTCACTCCGGACTAACAAAGGCTCAATTGAGACTTTTGGGAGACAAGGCCCAGACCAGTATGGCTGAAGCAATGGGATTTAATTTTGAGGATCCGTCAAAAAACGAGTAATGGCCGTCGGCTCTGCCGGCGACCTTCCTCAACTCAGACCTGATCCTACTGATTCTCGACCATATGCTGAACTCACTGTTTACAACCCTACCCATCTGGATGACAAACAACAGGTATCCTTCCTTCTTGACACTGGAGCTCAGACCAATGTGATTACCTCGATGATACCTCATCAAAAGACCACCAAGACGATTAAAGTACAAGGGCTTAATGCTATCGCTGTCACAACAAAGGTCAAGTTTTGGGTTCAGGACCACCGATATCCCCTAGAAGCTGTTCTAGGGGGCATCAACATTTTAGGAATCCCGGGGATAAAAACGCTTGACCTCAGGGAACAAGTGCTACAGGCATTACCCGTAATTATCCCAGAGCAGGACTGGCATCGACCAACGCTTCGTGACACTTCCACCTGGCGATATCGGCCAATCCCAACTAAGGATTCTCTGAAACAGTCCCTTACTAACCTTCTGCAATGACTCGAACGACGAGGCTGTATTAAGACCGTAACAGCCAGCACCTATCTATCATCAGGATGGGGAGTGGCGAAACCTGGGAAGCCTAATGAAGCTCGGTTGGTCGTGGACTATCGAGAAGTCAATAAAAGATGCCAAGTACTTCAACAACCTAATCCGTCTACTTTGCCACAGTGTATGTTTGAGATGGCACAGTTCCAGCAAAGTCCATGGGTCGGAGTTACATTACATCTGAAAAATATGTTCTTTTCTATCCCAATAACTGACCCGGAGGGAATACTGAATATGTGTATTGATGGCATCATGTACAGGTGGACAGTTTGTCCGCAAGGATATCGTAACGCTCCATCATTAGCCACTGGTGCCATGAATAACACCCTGAAGAATTTTCGAGCCTTGCATTCTCTTCCCCCAGAAAAGGAATTAAAAATTAGGAGTTATGTTGATGATATTGCCATCATGGGTCGCGATAGCTCTGTAGTTGCCAGTGTAGTAAACCAACTAGTTGCTCACCTTCGAAGTGAGGGATGGACCATCAACGAGGAAAAGTCAAGCCTACATCCTGTAGATGACATTATGTTCCTTGGCACTCAATACACTGGTTCCATCTGCCACGGAGTTTCGCATGAGGGTCATAACATCGATCAGCTAAAAACATTCCACCCTGTCACTAAGAGGCATTTTCAACAGCTTTTGGGTCATTTAAATTGTTATCGACATTATGTTGAACCCGGCAATTTGGCACTCCTCACTAAATTACAGCAACAGATTCGTGACAAATCCCGAAAGTCCACGCCTTGGACTGAAAAGGATCAGCAGAATCTGCTTCGCCTGCTAACCACGGTTAAAAGTACACAACTCCATGCCATCGATATGGGTGAGTTATTGACCGTAACCCTTGGATTCACCACCAATCACGTGTGGGCTGTCGTGCATAACCCCCGCGATGAGTTAGTATACACAGCCCACAAGACGCTTCAAGCGGCGCAACATCGATATGGAGCTATGGGAAAGATTCTCCTAGCCGAACAACTGGTGGAGCCGTTAGCAAGGGGGCATGGGATGTTACGCGCTCCTGGTGCCACATTGTTACCCTTGCTGGACGCAGGAAGAATCGACCCACATTTTCAAGGGGAATCTAAGACCTGAAATACGCTAGTACTAACCCACCATTATAACTGGCATTGTTGGAGGTTGGAAGACATGGTACCTGATCCAAGTCCAGAAGATGAGGAAAAGGTTCCTACGCTGTATGGAACTTCAGCCCCAGCGTGGATGGCCTCGGACGGAACCTCCCGACATGAAGGAGCCTATGGGTACTACTGTAAAGCTTGTCATGATAAGGAAATTTTCCAAGCCGACCCAGATGATAATTCGTCCCAAAAATGTGAATTATTAGGATTCCTGAAGGTACTCGAACATTGTTTGAAGTATCATAACAATACACTCCCAGTTCCGATCATCGCTATTGATTCGCAGTATATCTACAAAATTCTTACGGGCACAGCTTTTCCCACCGAGAACTTGGATGATTGGCGAGACATCTGGAGGACGTTAACTAGATTTGTACGCCTTCCATTGATTAGGCACACTAAGTCCCATCGTCCACATACTGATCCAGTGCATGAGGTAATTGATAAGCTCTTGGAGGATCCACTCCGGACTGACATAGCCTTGCCAGTCACATCTACCACTGATCCTGAAGCAAATCCAATCCTCACGTGGCTTCACGAAAATTGGGGTCACCTAGGACCACGGGCTTGTCATCAAGGCTCACATTTGTGAGAGCCCGGCAGGGCAAATTATGCTGAGGGGAAACCAGCACGGGTTTGTGGCGGGCAGATCGTGCCTGACCAATCTAGTCTCTTTCTATGACCAGGTTACGAAACGCCTGGACACAGGAGGAGGGGTGGATGTCGTATACTTAGACTTCAGGAAGGCCTTCGATACGGTATCCCACCCCATACTGGTGAACAAGTTAAGAGGCTGTGATGTGGATGACTGCACAGTCCGGTGGGTGGCAAATTGGCTAGAGGGTCACACCCAAAGAGTCGTGGTGGATGGGTCGGTCTTGACCTGGAAGGGTGTGGGCAGTGGGGTCCCGCAGGGCTCGGTCCTTGGACCGATACTCTTTAATGTCTTCATCAGCGACTTGGACGAGGGAGTCAAATGTACTCTGTCCAAGTTTGCAGATGACACAAAGCTATGGGGACAAGTGGACACGCCAGAGGGCAGGGAACAGCTGCAGGCAGACCTGGATAGGTTGGACAAGTGGGCAGAAAACAACAGGATGCAGTTCAACAAGGAGAAAGGCAAGGTGCTGCACCTAGGGAGGAAAAATGTCCAGCACACCTACAGCCTAGGGAATGACCTGCTGGGTGGCACAGAGGTGGAAAGGGATCTCAGAGTCCTAGTGGACTCCAAGATGAACATGAGCCGGCAGTGTGACGAAGCCATCAGAAAAGCCAATGGCACTTCATCGTGCATCAGCAGATGCATGATGAATAGGTCCAGGGAGGTGATACTTCCCCTCTATAGGGCGTTGGTCAGACCGCAGTTGGAGTACTGCGTGCAATTCTGGGCGCCACACTTCAAGAAGGATGCGGATAACCTGGAGAGGGTCCAGAGAAGGGCAACTCGTATGGTCAAGGGCCTGCAGACCAAGCCCTACGAGGAGAGACTAGAGAAACTGGACCTTTTCAGCCTCCGCAAGAGAAGGTTGAGAGGCGACCTTGTGGCTGCCTATGAGTTCATCACGGGGGCACAGAAGGGAATTGGTGAGTATTTATACACCAAGGCGCCCCCGGGGGTTACAAGAAACAATGGCCACAAGCTAGCAGAGAGCAGATTTAGATTGGACATTAGGAAGAACTTCTTCACAGTTCGAGTGGCCAAGGTCTGGAACGGGCTCCCAAGGGAGGTGGTGCTCTCCCCTACCCTGGGGGTCTTCAAGAGGAGGTTAGATGAGTATCTAGCTGGGGTCATCTAGACCCAGCACTCTTTCCTGTTTATGCAGGCGGTCGGACTCGATGATCTACTGAGGTCCCTTCCGACCCTAACATCTATGAATCTATGAATCAACGTTGGTGCCGAACCATTACAGAACCGGCCTCATATGGAGCCAGGCGGGATTGGGAAAAGGTAGCTCAGGCCTGTGAAATGTGTGCTAAAGAAAAGTGTCATAAAACCAAGCATCAGATCGGAGCTTTCGATCCTTCTCAGTTTCAGGCAGGAAAAGTTTGCCAGGTGGATTTGCTGGGACCCCTCCCAGGGTCTAAACCGCCAAATAAAGGACTAGTTGTGGTTGATTTGGGGACCAGACAGTTGCAGGTTATTCCCTTATGAAAAAGCAATGCCACTGCTGTTATTACTGCCTTGACTGCTGTGTTTGCCGCTTGGCAACCTCCTCATGAAATTCAGTCTGATGGAGGACCTCCGTTTAACTATAATGCTTTGGATAAATTTGCTCGTCTTCACAATGTGGCATGGCATCTTCATCTGCCGTACCACCCGCAGTCCAACGGCGTTGTGGAGAGACACATAGGTCTATACAAGGAGCAGCTTCGCCTTAGAGGAGGAGGGACATTTAAAAATTGGACTAAATTTAATCACGATGTCCTTAATTCACTAAACACTACTAAGCCGTTATGGGACGAAGCTAATGTCCAGAAACCCCCGCTTTGGGAGCCTAAGTTCCAACCTGACGAGTTGGTGTGGA
Source organism: Alligator mississippiensis (assembly GCF_030867095.1). NCBI lineage: Eukaryota > Metazoa > Chordata > Crocodylia > Alligatoridae > Alligator > Alligator mississippiensis. The sequence goes on from NC_081827.1 coordinate 43,028,405, forward strand.
TTTCAATACCTCACCCTCATCAGTCTCACCCACAAGTTCACAAAGGGACAGTTCAACGGCCGGGACAATATCCCAATACCTATTCTGTCCAACTGGAAGAGAAGCCGGACTGTCCCCCTATTATTGTTCATCACAACTGGATGACTCGCCGTTCCGACGTTCACCCAGTATCCTTACAGTGAAGCCAGTTATGATTCTTTCTCATTGTGTTTTGTCCTGTTATTCTGTTTTCTTCACAGGTTTGACCCCAGCAAAAGCAGTAATCCACAACCATCTGATTATGAGACCAGACTGCAGTCCATTCGAAGCCAAAGAGTAATGGTTGTGAGGGAGGCACTGAGACGGCAAAGAACCCATCTGCTCAGGACTTGTTATGGCATTATTTTATTTTGTTAAGTGTTTACTGACATTGTTTGCTATAGGAGAAGACGGACCGAAGCAGAATGTTCTCCAATCAGATGATGATCAGCAGTTGTTGTTATGTGTTCAAAGTTATTTGTTTATATATTTATATAAATATTGGTTGCGAAGGCTTTGCCAAGTCAGTGAATCCTCTAACAAAGATGCTGTATGATGTGCTCATGTGTCGAAAGTTCCAGTTGTGCCGTCGGCAAGGGGGCATGTCATAACCCAATGAGTTTGGTGCCTCGGCACTATGGAATTTTCTTGATACACGAGAGCCTCTTGCACAGCGAGGGTTTTTGCTGCATAAAGAACCCGCGTGCAGGAGAGAGTTCCTGCCACTTTGCAGCTGTCTTTGCAGGATGCATTCTCTTTGCAGCACAGAAATGCATGGTGCAAAGAGTTCCCGCCATTCGGATGCAAATTTGTGCCCCGCAATTGGCTAGTGCTAAATTATTCACATGTGGCGGCCGGTAATTGGCTTGCTGGCCGTTTAAAAACTAGCGCGACTTCCGCCCAAGTCGAAGAGCTTTGAGCACGCTGCAGAGTGCCTCTTAGAGATCCGACTTGCGGCTAGCTGATCGATAGACTGATCACCTATCGATCCTTCTTCCCATCGCTGAACGCAGTCCCAGACGTACCCTTTTCCCGCCGGCTTGAATTACGGACGAGTTTACTGGCATTGGCCTCGCCAGCTGGAGCAACTCACATTGTTGTCCAGACGACCGAACCGTTTCCGTCGCAGCCACCCGCGATGTAAGTAAAGTTTTTTGCAACCATTAAGCCTTGTCAGCCTCTCTATTCACCAGCCCGCCCTGACGAACGAGTAATTTCTGAATCACCTCGAGTCGGTTCAGCCCGGCCGAGACAGTGTGCAAGGGCATGCCCTGGGGCAAAAGGTAGCAGCACAAATATGTGCTACTGCTATTTGTGCCGCAAGAAATGCACATTCCTGTATGTGCGTGCTCGTCTGGACGTGGCCTAGGAGAGCATTCACAGCTGAGTATCTGGCAGAGAGACGGGTGTCTCGGTTGTTGATGGTCCCTAAATCCCTCCATGCACTGTAAGGAAAGCCTAGGCATCTAAACTGGAGTAGATGATTTACTAGGTATTGGAGTGCCTGAAAGTTAAGCACTATAATGCCCAAGTTGAGCAAAGGAACAGTTACGTGCCTTTGAGGATATAGCACTGCACATCAATTAAATTATAGTACAGAAATAGACAAGTTTGATTTATTTTATCCTTTTAGAAATGGAAAACCAAGAGTAACAGCAGTTGGCACCTGGTTGCCATTGAAATCAATGGGAGTTAAGCACCTAAATATGTTGGAATATTTGGATCTATGTAAGAAATCTGCAGGAGAGCTGGAACAGAGCCCCCATCTTCTGAGTCCTTTGTCTAATGCCTTCCTATTGGGATTATCCTCCTTCTATTTATGGGATGAAAGTCCAGTACGGAACTAGCAAAATGGAATTCTTGTTATAGCACTTGGGAATGTTCAAAACAAAAACTATAATGGGGGATTATCTGTAATAATTTCTTCTTTCTCATCTTTCGCTTCCTCTCCCTCTCACTTTTTCATTGCTGTGCAGAGGTTAACCAAAGCTAATACACACAGTGTGTGAGAGGCAAGGATTTCTTAGGGTAAAATCTTGCATTGGACCAACCATATAGCTGGGGTAAAGCTAGACAAACTTTCAAATGCAAGAATGTCTACTACATAGTTGGTTCAATACAATACGATGAGGGCCTAAGAAATCCTTGGCCCTCATCGCATAATTTTTGGATCATCATGGTTACAATACAACTCTTACACTACTTAACACAGATTATATACAGAGTATATGAATAATTGCAACCTAATGGTTTTCTATGTGCATTTTCTTACACTTTAGTTTAGTGGCCATATTTTCATTTCTCTGCAGTTTCGTACCCATGCCTAATGAGTGTAGATGCTGCCATTCTTATGAAAAGCATGGGAAAATTGTACTGGCAATATACAGGAGGGAAACTGTATGGCAAACATGCAAGTGGCTTGCTTAAGGTTACACAGGCTCACCTACACCTTCGTAAGCACTATTCCAGGTTGAGGGTGGCAGTGAGACTCAGTAGCATTATCAGTGTTTCTACACTTATAATGACTCAATTTGATGCCTGATCTCAGGGGCAGTCACAGAACTGCAAATGTTCCTGCCTCTGCTTGGTGATGTGCAGGAGAGCAGACTCATTGCACCCCCTCCCTGCCTTGTCCGATTAGGCAGAGGTTACCAGAGTCCAGCCTGCAGTGTCCCCATGGCAGTGCTAAGACCAGGGCCTGGGTTTTCTACATTCCATGCCCTGCTCTCTGGATCACCAAGAGCAGCAGAATCCAAAGCTGAAATTGTGCCAGTCATTTTCAAGGATGAAATCAGAGTCTCCTAGGCTGCAGCTTAGCTGTTGCTTAACAGCTTATTATTAATCAAAGTAACAGACACTATAATTCTCACCAAAACATTCAGGTTTTTATCAGTAAACTAACCAGTTAGGGTTATAGAATTTTCAATTTAGATCATTTAATAAAAGTACGGGTGGCAGAATCATAAATTAAGTGGTTGACTTGCTATAGCTTAAGGGGGAAGCTGTTATTTTGCTTCCTAGGCCTGTGTTATTCATCCTTAATTTCTGTGTGGTTAGAAAATTAACATTTACCTTTATACTAAACAAAAGTCCCAGGAGTCTTGCAGCTAGCTGAGCCAGATTCATCGTTGATTTAAATAAAACTCTTGAACTAAATTCATATATACTAATAATAAATGTTGCCCATTGTTTCTACTAATGAAGGAACAATGTTATACACAACAGAAATGTGAATGACAAGTCTGACTTTGTAGAGTCCAGATCTGGAGAAACTTGGAACCTGAGAAAATGTGAAAATGATTACAGCAGAACCATCATACTATCTTCAACAGGATGAAAGAAACGTGCATTATGATGGTATCGTATGGCTACATTTTATAACCTCAGTGAGAAACTCCAGAATATGTACAATGTGGAATAATTATCCTATAGCAGCTAGGCATATATAGATAAGTCCCATGGAAGACAACTCAATTACTTTTTTGAATAAGCAGAATTTAATGTGTTTTATCAAAGAACTATATGGTGTTCTCTGAAGTGTCTACAGTTCTCCAATTTGATTAATTGTGCATACTTGAGGGAATATATTTGTCTCTAAAACATTATAAATAAAACACAAAGCCCTAAGTAAAGAGACAGTCTAGCTATATCTGTAGTCAACTACCATGTCCAACATTTTTTTTTCTCTAAACATTGGTCTGCATCCTGTTTTGAAAATATTTATACTTGTCATTCCACTGCAAGGTTCATTCCATTCACCGCTCTCCTGTAGATGAAAGGATATTCCATTTGGCTCTCTGGGTACCAGCTCTTCCTCAAACTGATGTGGGAAAACCTAATTTGTTTTGTATATTCCCTGAATTTCAACAATTCCAATTCTCACTAATAAAAGGTATGTATACTTTAAGAGTTGGTCTATTTTTTTTTCTAAGGGTGCATCCAGATGAGCGCACACGTGCATTTCCCCGGGGACAAAGAGCAGCAGCACGTAATTGTGGTGCTGCTACTTGTCCCCAGGGACTGCTCATGCACGCATGTGACAAGTTGTCCTGGGTGGGGTAGAGGAGGCTGGAGTCACCACCTGGGCTGGCCCCAGCAGCCTTACCTGAGGTCCTGGGAGCCTCCCAGGGCTCCAGCAATGGTGATATGGCCCACAGAGCCTGGCCAGCAGCCAGAGCATGGCTCTGGCTGGCCAGGCTCTAGTTTTGGGCAGTGCACACTGCTGCCACATGTGCCATTGTGCTTTTTTTCAGGCACAGGCCTTTTTGAAAATGTGATCTCCTGGTGTCAAAAACCCTGTGGTGCTGCAAATTTGCAGTGTGGCAAATGCCTGCATTTGTAGCACGTTCAGTTTGCAGCATTGCAGGCGGGTGTACGGTGCTGCATACTGCATGTGCGCACTTGTCTGATTGTGCTCTAAATGAACAAGATTGGGAATGAATCTTGTCAGAACCTGTTTGCAGCTGTACATGAACTTGCACCCTCACTATGACATCTGTCTTGGATCTTGGTATAGGCCTGCTGGTATCTCATGAAGCTTGGCTTCCATAGATTCCACAAGGGGTTAGTCACTCAGTGACACTGCTCCCTTGTAAACGCATGGGAATTCCTTTAAGTAAAATAATTCTGGATCAGTCAGTCCTGTTTCATACCCTGACCCCCTGTGAATTAACTGGATCCATACATACATGCTGAAGGGAAGGAAGGAAGGAGAAGGAAAAAGAAAGCCCAGGCACAAGTTAGCTTGACTTCCATCTTTCAGTTTATAATTCTAAGGATGAGTGTATGTCTCTGAGTGCCCAAGGTCAAAGAAGACCAGGCACTGAATATTATGTTCCTGTACTGCTGTTGAAGAATGGAGCTGGTAAAATAGTTCTGTTAAGGGATCAAAACTAGAATGTATGCATATTGGATTATTCATCCAACTTACAGTTTTATTCATGTCGAAAAACCTTTCAAATTTAAATGTCGTAAGGAATAAGCAGGTTAGCAGGCCATTTCTACTATTCCGTCCTCTACTGCCCTGGTTAACAGGCAGCCCCGCAACCTCAAACCACATCTCTCAAACAATAAGTTACCTTACCAAGGCAGCAGGACTTGCATCACACCCAGATGCCATTTGTGCTCCAACGTCAATACATACCACATCATCACTGGACTGATTAACATGGATTATAACTTCCAAGGTTCATTCACTTGCAATTCTACTGACATGCCAGTGTACTTCTATTGTATACATTGGAGAGACAGGGCAGTCCTTACATGAAAGAATGAAAGAACAACTGACATCAGCTGCAGAAAGACATGCGGGTCTATGGCAGAACACCCTCCCTGGACAATCCATCACTGACCTGAAGGTGGCTGTTCTTGGGCAGCCAACCTTTAAAAAACAGTTTGAACAGGAAATTGTGGAAAAAGAAATCACCTACAACCTGGATTGTGTTAAGTATTATTTAAACAGAAATTCTTATCCCATTACCAGGATTAGCTTTTGTGACTTGTACCTATGGGTTTACTATCCCCTTCTGCTTTTTATGGTCAAATTATACACTGTTTTGTGAATGTGCTTTCACAGCATCTGATGAAGTGAGCTTTAGCCCACAAAAGCTTGTGCTATACTTCTATATATCTAGATATAGCTATATATACTTCAGTTAGTCTATAAAATACAAATATACCCCGCCTGCTACATTTCTACTATACCAATTGGTTAATAATGTTAGTGTTTAATCTGGGTTCACTGGACTTCATGTGATTGTGGGCAGTTCATGTCTTCTGAAAGCAACAGTTTCAGTCTTATTCATGAGTTTACACTGGCTGCATCTACATGAGATGCTACTGCACAGTGGTTACTGCACATTTCTTTAGTACCTGTTTATATGTGTAGTAACCAGAATAAGCTACTGTGCAATAACGTGCATGCATAGATGTGACTAGTGAATGTTAATGGATGTTAATGAATTGCCTTTTTTTAGAGTCCCTATCATTTCTAGCATAGGTCACTGTTACTTATAAACTGAAAGGTCTCTTACGGTTTACTTCATCTTCCTGTAGCATCTCTTGTAATTATACTTTTCACCTTTGGTTTTTTTATCATTTTATATGGTTGCATTGTTCCTGCTGTCTTCTAGATCAGATGTTTACACCTCACGTGTTCTTTCCCTTGTCATAATTTGAACCCAATGAGCCTGTGACAGGGTGTTAGGCTTTATGCCCTGTTGTAGAAGTAGAAAACTATACTGTTTACTGACTTCGGCAGTTAGATCAGGTAGATCTTATTAGCATTAGCTTAGGAGTATCAAAGGCTAAGGCTTTGTTAGGAAACAGAAAGAGCAAGAGGGTGGAAAGGAGTTCCTGCTAGAAAAAATTAATGAGAGCTAGCTCAGCAGGGAATTTAAAAGCAAAGGTTTACATTTGCATATATAGTCCTGCCTTTGAGCTTTGTTACTTAAATTAAGACCAAAGACAGACCTCTCCACACAAGATGTAAGCACCGATGGTAGCCATTCTATTGTGTTCTCTATGAGAAGTAGAGAAAAGAGTCTATTTTCTTTATTAGGGCCAAATTAGCATCATTTTCCAATAAGACCAATTATCTAGGGATGATTAGATTGCCTATTCTAATTCTTACATAGTACAGGCCATAGAATTTCATTAAGATACCCCTTAAATTAATTATGTAGTGAATCCGTAACTTGTGTCCATAATGTAAAGCAAGTCTTCTAGAATGATATTTAGTCTTAATTTGAAGCCTATAAGAAATGGAGAATCTGCCACTTCCCTTTGTAGTGCAGTCCTAGAGTCAATCACTTTCAAATCTAAATTTCTTTAAAATTTCACTCTCACTTCTACCAGTGTGTGCATGGACAGGTCCAGCTGCTTCAGTATTTACTTCAGATTACACTGGCATAACTGAGATTTGGCCCTTAGGGTTTTCTAGGTTTTGGATCTGAACTTCTTCCCTTGCAGATTCTTACAAACTTTAAATATGGGCTTTAAAGAAAATGCAAAGTAGCTGCTAATAGTTTCTCTAGTCACCAGAATGTTTTTACTGTTTGTCCTTTTTCCATTTACTCAGTCTCCTTATGTGATTCATAGTCCATTAAAAATATCATGTACATTATTTAGTGCATGATTCTTATGTGCAATCAGGACTGCATATCACTTTTGCTTAGACAATGTGTTCCTCCTGACCTGAGCTATCAACTAGCTGTCCTTTACATTTTTTTCAGTTTCTAAGTGTAATTATCTTCACAATTATTTTCACATTTGTTTTTAATATGAACTTCAACAACAACCTTTATTCATTTTGCTACAGGAAGACTGTTTGCTGAAGACAACATCTAGTAACTAAAAAAACCCTCAGCTGTCAATAAGTGTGTTAATATAAATTCATCAGAGACATTTACCCCTTTTAGAGCACTGTATAATCTAGACTGCTAAAGAGCTTCTCTTGAAAGTCAATTTCTCTTCCTTATTTTCAAATATCATTCTAAACCATAATGCCACGTGTTTTTTTCACTGCTGGAGACTTGGGATTAGATGCTGATCTCAGTTGCATGGATGGGTGTAAATCTGAAGGGACTGTATTCACTTCAGTGTCATTATTGAAGATTGCTCTCAAATTCCTGACCTCAGAACCTGGCCCCTTTTATTAAAGGCCCATTCTGCACTAAGTGAAAGAATGAAGAAACACATTGCTGTTTGCCGAATTTCTTAGTTAATGCAAAATATTGTACAAGCATCACCTCGTGCCTCAAGTCATAAAGCCCCTTCCACCCCCGAAGCTGAGTACTATGGTATATAAGTTCTTCAGGAGTGCTATGACGTGTGGGACACTGGTGATTGTTAGGTGTGCTGTACACAGATGCAGCAATATAGTCCTGTCAAAAATATTAGTGTGTGAATGTTCTGAACCACAGCAAGGACAAGTGATACGACAAACCATTTTATTCACTCTATGGACCTTTAACAATTTTTTTATTTAGGTCCAAATCCAGATGTTCACCATGGGTGCATCTATATGTTCCTTAATGCATTGTAATTATGGTGCATTAAGTTTAGTACCTGCAATAACAGGTACTAAATGCACTGTAATTGGTGCCACTGTGCATTAACACAAATGAATGCTTTTTAGGTGATGATTAATGCCCATTGGACTAATCTACTGCGCATTAACATGGTTTTTGCCAGCTGCACTAATCTGCAGTAGAATTAGTCCAATGGGCATTAAGCATCTTGCATACATACACCCTCTGAGACTCAGTCTGTGCATTGGACATTTCTTTAGGGAGCAAGGAGAAAAGAGTGGATAGAGGAAAGACTCCAAAGCTACTAACCAGCAGATATTTCAGGGTTATGGCTGAAGTAGCCAGCTTGGTATGGAGGATCAAAAGGATTCTTTGGCCCCATCTCTTAGGCTCCATTGCTCTATAAAGAAAACCTCTGCTATATTCCAGGCAGTGTGCATCTCCCTAAGGCCCCCTAGTCAAGACATTCTCCCTTTTGTCATAAAATTGCTTCAGTTCTACCAAGGGAACCACATTGCTCAGAGGTGGAGGTTGTGGGGGAGGGGGAATGACGCAGGTGTTCACAAGTGAGAAGCAGTGTGGTGACTTCCAGTCAGCCATTATTTGCATGACAAAATGACTGTGTTATTTAGTACAATGCTGCAGTGGGTCTGGCAGTCTGTGCACCACTGACATAATAGGCATATTGCAGACTGGGAATACAGAGCATTGGCAAAGATAGGTAGGACCTTTCAGACTTCTCTTGGATGTACTAAATGTTTGGCTCAAGCCAGTGCCATTAGTTTCTCTTTCATGAATGTTAAATTTTTTTTTTGCCTTCCTCCCCTACCCCACAAAAAGACCAGATCCAATTTGAGTAATTATATTTGTGTTTCTACTGAAGCACTATTATTTTGCTTTTTATTACTGTTATTGCAAATAATATTTCTATTAGCCTAATTTAAATGCCCTTTCTGAGGCAATTACACTATATGTCATCTTTAAGCTGCTACATCCTGATGACCTTAGGGAAATTTTACAGATGCCTTGCCACAATCCATTTCTTTCCCATGCTGAGCTCCCAGGTTAGCTGCATGGATTCATTAGCCACAGTTGATTTCTTTGTTTGCCTCTTTGACCTTACAGCTACAAATGTATGGTGTCAGTAAAATATATGGGATGTTGCATTTTAAGTTATTAATGGTGAAAATTAAGTCCCAAAATGAAGAGGGAGGTTGGTCTGGTTCGCTTATAGCTGAATTGAGCTGCTTGAGTCTGTAGTTTGGCTTCATTTTTTAAAATGATTTCCTCGTTTTTTGTTAACCTGTGGATATAGATATTTGAGCTACACTATTAATGTGCTTATTAGTCTGGAATAATTTAAGACAGACTAATATCTCCCTGACAGAAAACTGCCAGGTCAAGTCTGTCACAGCATCATTCACTGCAGGCTATTTCATTTCGTGTATAGATACAGCAAGATGGATCACTTGTTTTATTTATTTATACAGTTCAAATGCTTGGGCTAGTTCCTTTTAACTACAGTCAGTTTTGCTATATATTTGTATGTATTATTAGCTGCTACTTTGTTTTGCTAGCTCACAGGGCACAAAATTATATGAATTAATATTAATATTATAATTAAAAATGCATGGCAATAGATCTGAGGGCAAACATAGCAGTGATGAGTCAGGTCAAATACACTTACAATGTCTACACCACAGCTGCACTGATGTAAACGGGACATTCCAAAGCATGCTCTGCGTATAGGTCCAGCCACCTGCTTCAAACCCATACATATACTGATCAGGCCATTCCAGGGTTGTTCCTAGTGGCTGCTCTCCAAAAAGGTCTCAAACAAGGCCATAGAGGGAGGCCCTAGAGTAGCCTCACAGACATATTTCTGAATTTGGTGCATGAGGGTAAGGTGTACATAGGAGTGCCCTGGCTAGTATTTGCTGCTGCCATGGCATAGACATTAGGGCTGTGCAAAATGGCACCGTTCTGTTTTGCCTTCAGTTTCGACAGTTCAACTGAACAGCATTCCGTTTCGAATTTCATTTTGAGGCGAAACAGCTGTTTCGTTTCATTCTGTCAAAATAGAAAGGCGTTTATGAAACTGTTTCAATGTTTTGCTGGGGATCCCCTACACTAGATCATGCCAGGGGTGGCAAGGCAGCCCAGCTGGACTGCTTCCTCATCCCCAGTGCTAGATCGTGTGTGGGACGGGAGGCAGCCCACCTGGGTTGCTTTCCCAGCCCCCGTGCTAGATCATGCCAGGGGCAGCAAGGCAGCCCAGCTGGGCTGATTTCCCCATCCCCAGCACTAGATCGTGTGGGGGGTGGGAGGCAATCCAGCTGGGCTGCTTTCCTATCCCCCACGCTAGATTGCAGGCATGTGGCTGCAATTTCTGAATCAAAGGTACATGTCTATTCACTTCTGTTTCAATTTAATCTGTGCAGTTTAGACTAAACTTCAAAGACTAACTTGATTCAGCCTCTGAGATTTTTAACTGTCCAGAAGCCAGTCCCCATCCCCAGCATTAGATCCTCTCCAGGTATTAAATTCCTAAAGCCAGAATCCAAGTCTATGAAAAAACAGACACTCTATCCCCCTGGAACTGTCAGTATCCTAGCCATTGGAGCACTGACCTCATATATGGGTTCAAAATGCTACTTTGACAGATCTGGAACATAGAACTGAACCCATATGCTCTATCCATCAGACTACTGGGTGTTCTAAGGTAGATTGTTTGCACTAATTCCTTCTGGGAAAGTCATAGATTCATAGATTCATAGATGTTAGGATCGGAAGGGACCTCAATAGATCATCGAGTCCGACCCCCTGCATAAGCAGGAAAGAATGCTGGGTCTAGATGACCCCAGCTAGATGCTCATCTAACCTCTTGAAGACCCCCAGGGTAGGGGAGAGCACCACCTCCCTTGGGAGCCCGTTCCAGACCCTGGCCATTCGAACTGTGAAGAAGTTCTTCCTAATGTCCAATCTAAATCTGCTCTCTGCTAGCTTGTGGCCATTATTTCTTGTAACCCCTGGGGGCGCCTTGGTGAATAAATACTCACCAATTCCCTTCTGTGCCCCTGTGATAAACTTATAGGCGGCCACAAGGTCGCCTCTCAACCTTCTCTTGCGGAGGCTGAAAAGGTCCAGTTTCTCTAGTCTCTCCTCGTAGGGCTTGGACTGCAGGCCCTTAACCATATGAGTTGCCCTTCTTTGGACCCTCTCCAGGTTATCCGCATTCCTCTTAAAGTGCAGCGCCCAGAATTGCACGCAGTACTCCAACTGCGGTCTGACCAGTGCTCGATAGAGGGGAAGTATCACCTCCTTGGATTTATTCGTCATGCATCTGCTGATGCACGATAAAGTGCCATTGGCTTTTCTGATGGCTTCGTCACACTGCCGACTCATGTTCATCTTGGAGTCCACTAGGACTCCAAGATCCCTTTCCACTTCCGTGCCACCCAGCAGGTCATTCCCTAGGCAGTAGGTGTGCTGGACATTTTTCCTCCCTAGGTGCAGCACTTTGCATTTCTCCTTGTTGAATTGCATTCTGTTGTTTTCTGCCCACTTGTCCAACCTGTCCAGATCTGCTTGCAGCTGTTCCCTGCCCTCCGGCGTGTCCACTTCTCCCCATAGCTTTGTGTCATCTGCAAACTTGGACAGAGTACACTTGACTCCCTCGTCCAAGTCACTGATGAAGACATTAAAGAGTATCGGTCCAAGGACTGAACCCTGCGGGACCCCACTTCCCACACCCTTCCAGGTCAAAACTGACCCATCCACCACGACTCTCTGGGTGCGACCCTCCAGCCAATTCGCCACCCACCGGACTGTGTAGTCATCCAAGTCACAGCCTCTTAACTTGTTCACCAGTATGGGGTGGGATACCGTATCGAAGGCCTTCCTGAAGTTTAAGTATACGACATCCACCCCTCCTCCTGTGTCCAGGCGTTTCGTAACCTGGTCATAAAAAGAAATTAGATTGGTCAGGCACGATCTGCCTGCCACGAACCCGTGCTGATTTCCCCTCAGCATAATTTGTCCTGCCGGGCTCTCACAAATGTGAGCCTTGATAATTTTTTCAAAGACTTTGCCAAGGATGGAGGTGAGACTGACTGGCCTATAGTTGCCCGGGTCCTCCTTCCTCCCCTTTTTGAAAATGGGGACCAAATTGGCCCTTTTCCAGTCCTCCAAGACTTGGCACATGCGCCATGAGCGTTCAAATATTCCCGCCAGTGGCTCTGCAATGATGTCGGCCAGTGCCTTCAGCACCCTTGGATGGAGCTCATCCGGGCCTGCCAACTTAAAGGCATCCAGTTCTTCCAAGTGACTCTGCAACGTCTCAGCGTCTACGCATGGAAGTCTGGCACCTTGCTGCTGCCTCTCTACAACCCCAGTGAGAGACTTGTCGTGCCCCTCACTTAGGAACACTGAGGCAAAGAACTCGTTGAGGAGTTCAGCCTTGTCCCCCCTGTCTGTCACCAATTGTTTCTGCCCATTTAGCAAGGGTCCTATTCCTCCCTGGGCCTTCCTTTTACTCCTTATATATCTAAAAAACAATTTCTTGTTGTCTTTTACTTGGGTTGCCATCCTCAGTTCCATGGTAGCTTTGGCCTGTCTAACTGCCTCCCTACAAGCACGAGCAGAGGAGGTATATTTGTCTTTGGTGATCTCTCCTTGTTTCCACTTTTTGTGTGTTCCCCTTTTGGCCCTTAGGCTGCCCTGGATTTCTCTGGTCAGCCAGGGAAGCCTTCTGGCCCCTTTCCCTCTTTTACCTTGCTCGGGGATCGTCTTGCTTTGTGCCCGAAGGATCGTTTCCTTAAGGCACAGCCACCCTTCTTGGGCTTCCATTTCTTCAAATCTCCTACTCTGCAGTGCGTCCTTGACTAATCGCCTGAGTTCATTGAAATCAGCTTTCCTAAAGTCTAGCACTTTCACCCTACAAGTTACCTTACCCACTCGACGTCTTATGGTGTATTCTATTATTAGGTGATCACTGTCCCCCAGTTGGCTACCAATCTGGAGGTCTGCTACCATGTCATCTCCCGTTGCCAATACCAGATCCAGTATGGCATTCCCCCTAGTGGGACCATGTACCTCCTGTGTCAGGTGAAGGTCCTGTACACAGGTTAGAAACCTGCATGAGCGGTGGGACTTTGCTGTCTGCGTCTCCCAGCAGATATCTGGGTAGTTTAAGTCCCCCATGACTACCGCCTCTTTAGCTTTTATGGTCTCTGAGAGTTGCCTCAGGAGTCCCGAATCTCTTTCTTCTCCTTGGTGTGGGGGTCTGTAGCAGACCCCTACCACCAAATCCCTTTCTCCTTGCCCCTCACGTAGCCTAACCCACAATCCTTCTACTTCCTCATCCTTGGATTCCGTCTTGATGAGGGTTGATGTATATTGTTCACTGAGTGCAACCCCTCCCCCTTTCTTCCCCACCCTGTCCTTTCTGTACAATCTATAGCCCTCAATATGTACCGCCCAGTCATGGGATGAATCCCACCAGGTTTCTGTTAGCCCCTCTAAGTCATAGATGTTTTGTGCAAGCAGGAGCGCTAGTTCATCCTGCTTGTTTCCCATGCTCCTAGCATTAGTATATAGGCACTTGAGCCCTGCGACTGGTGCCTTTGCTGCCCCCCCGCTCTGAGTCCCAAGGGGCCCTTTGATTCTTACCTTCCTGCCTTCCTGCTTTGTATAAATAATTAAATATTTCCTGGGCAGATAATGAGGAGGGAGACTGATCCTATAGGACAGGTGTTAGAGATTGTAGTTGGAGTATGGGAAGCCAAGGTTCAAATCCAAGGTCTTGTAAATATTTCACTATTTATACAAAGGGAAAGAGACCTTGAGATTCTTCTCCATTCCCTCCCCACAGAAGACAATTTGCAATAGCCTGTAATGCATATGGTATACATTTAGTAAAGTAGATATGGAGCAAGGATGTGACCCCATATCCTTGTGGGTACCCTAACCACCAAGGCACACAGAGAAATACACAGTTTTGGTCTCAAGGGCTAGGTACAGACGGTCAAAAAGCTCAGAGGGTGAATCAAGTCATTTTTGCAGGTTAGTCTAAATTGCACAAATTAAATTGAAACAGAAGTGAATAGACATTTACCTTTGATTCAGGAATTGCAGACACATGCCTGCAATGGCTCAGGCTTGAACCTGGAGGTGGGGGGGGAGGGAACACTAGAGCATGGTTCTCAGGCTGTGTTCACTTCTACTTCCTGCTGCCCTCAAGATCTCTGAGATTTGCAGTCCAGAATTACAGCAGCAGGACTCTGCAGGTTTGCTCATCACTTCCTCTTCCTGCTTCCAAGTGCCTCTGGGATTTGTAGTCCACAGTTATAGCCAGCAGTAAGTTTGTGTGGGAGAAGGGGCCCTTCTCTGTCCCCAGACCCCAGGCTGTTCCTGCGTGGGCTGCACCTGGCTCAGTTTGCTGTAAGTACACATGCTAGGTCAAGTCTTACTTCTAGAGCATGTAGGAACATGCCAAATTTGAGTATATTGCTTCTGGGCCTCTGGGTTAAGCAAGTATAATGAGTAGCTTATTAGCTCTGGGCTGATATTAACACTTTGGTTGCTTTGTGCATGCCCATAGACAGAAATTTAGTACATTTAGGACTTAGGCACCTACAAGTTTAGTTGGCAGGAAGGTGGGGGTTTTGCAAATGTCACAGGCACTGAAATTCACCATTTAGATGCCAATCAGTCCTCTATAAATTTGAACCTGTATAGTATCAACTATGTCATTAAACAGTTGCCTATATCAGTGACTAGAATAAGTAAGATAAGGTGAAACTGAAAAAAGCTAAACTTCTGGATTTTTTTTTGTTCATTCTTTGAACTATGCTGGGCCAAGATGTATGAGCCAACCTGTCCCTTTCCCATCTGAAAATGACATAAAGGAGTGGGGAGACATAAGTACCAAGTTCCCAAACTTCTCCAATGAGGAGAGAGAGTCTACCATATATACACAGATGGATGCACATGAAGCCAGGGGTACCACCCCAAAGTCTACACAGGGCTTGAGATCCACTGAAGGCACAGGGAAATCTCCATATGGTTACTGTGTTTTCCTATAGGTTGTGAGGACCATGGAACATTTCACTGGCAATATGGTTTCAATAATACTCTGTAACATGGTTAACAAGCTGTCTTGGGCTTGATGGCAGTTTTGGGTTACTGGAGCAGCATAAATTAGACACAATATATAGTGAAACTGGTCCTATGCTCATAAATGCATGGTAATATATTTTTTCATTGTAAGGACTTCTTTGTGGTGTGAAGTTTCACCACAGCACTCTGTAGGTCAGCCTTTGCTACAACGTGGGAAGAGATGACTGTGCTTTTATTTGTGCATTATGTGTTGTTGTTAATTAGTGAAAAGTGCAGTAGTAAGATTCTGCTGATCATCACAATTAAAATGAAGGTAAGATTGCAGCTGTTTTTTACAAATATCCATTTCATTTTGGATACTTACAAAGTGACTTTAGCAGAGAAATAGGTCTGATCTAGTCAGTGATAGGTTGTTTTTTTAATTCTGGTCTCTTTCTATAATAGAAGTAATTAAAATGATTATTGTCTGTGCAGCTGGCCATACTGCAGCATCTCTTAGAACCTAAGAATAAAAAGTCTTGTTAATTTTTACAACAAAATCATCAATACATGGAGTTGTAGCATTTTTAATGATACCTGTAATCTCTTTTTTCTATTGAGATTAAATCCAATTTTAGTCTAAGGAAGATCCTTTAAAATTAATTTACTTTATTTATAGGAATATATAAACCTGTGTGAATTTATATAAACTGCCTGGGTTTTGTATAGAAAGTGTCTTTGTCCTTCTGCACTGGAAGTGGAAAAATTCTGTATAGTACAGTGACCTATCTTGCAGCATTAATTTAATTTTTTTGATTATGTAACTTCCTTGAAAGTAATGGCTTTGGTTCCCATTGGCCTTAAACTTTAACTGCTCATAAATGAAGCTTTGTTTGTGTTCCACGCCTAAGAAATTATGCATGTACCTCTAATGTGGCCAAAGAAAACGGAATCCCAGGTTCCACGTTTAATTCTTTTTGTTTCATTTCTCAGGCAAGAATTCTATTTTTTAGTTACTTTGACCACCCACACTTGTCCTTTCTCTTTTTTTTTTTCTGTATAAAATTCAGTAGCATAAACATACAATTAACTCAATTGTCTGAAATTACCTTTATATTGAATGATATCCCAAGAAGGTATGAATGGGTCGTAGGTTGAGATACATAACTGACATTGCCAGGCTCCATAAATCTGTATAATATCATATAATCAATGTCCATCAGAAACCAGCAATGGCTATGTTGATTTCAAAGATCATAGAGAGTTAGGGTCTTGTTACACAATGATTTTAAGCAGCTCCTGGAGCTTTTAACCCTGGGATTGTCCACACCTGAAACTTGTTTTAAGCACTCTTTAGGTGGCTTAAAGTTATGCCGCTGTAGCCTAGGTTTATTTCTGATCCATGTTACCCAGCTTGTATTACAGTAATGTCTAGCCACTCTAGGCTGCATGTTAGTGTGAACACTCCACCAGCTTCCCCTCTTCTGCTGGCTTGTGTCAGGCCCACTAACACCTCCTGCCCTTCACAGCACCCCAGATCTCTGCTCACTGCCCCCCACCTCATGCTCTCTGTCCTGGGGGAGCAGGCAGGGAATGGTTAACCAGTCTGTCCTGCTACCACCACTGCTGCTATTGCTGTCTGAGCTGCGCTCAGCCCAAAGAAGAACATCAGTCCAGCACTGATGGCAGATGTCTCTGGACAGGTAGCTTAAACCTCCCCTGCCTGCTTTGCTAGGACAGATAGCAGAGGCAGTCACACATAAGCTGGAAGGGCTGGCGGGGAGCCCCAGGGGAAGATGGGGAGCCAGAGGAACCCCAGGGGACAGGGAATGCTGGGAAACCTGGAAGCAGGAAAGCAGAGGGAGGGGGGATGGTGGAATTCTTACCTTTCAGTCCTCCAGGCCTTTGCTGGCCTGAAAGTATCACTGCTCCAAACTTGAGCTAGCACTAACACCGATCAACATTTCAGCAGCTCACAGTATAATGAATAAAAAGGTCTTTATAGCTGCTGGTAGTTCTTATCAAAGGATGAATAGCTTCAGGTGAAGTTCAAAAAAATGGTCTCATTACTTTCTGTAATTATTAAGGAAATGAATCTTCTAACCTTCTCACGTGTTTAATGTGGCTTTGAATGTACTCCTTCCTAGGACTAATGCTTTTTATCTATATATTTGTTCTGGTCTGTACTAGAAGAGGTTTCCCAGCATAGCTAAAAACCTCCAAAAAACCAAAACCAGCCCCCTAACTGACATTATTGCAGCAGCAAAAATCACATGTGTAGATCTGGTCTTAAAATCCAAGATGAACTACCTTCTATTAAGCAAAAGATTCTATTGACTTTGAAGGTTATAATCAGTGTGCTACAGAGAAAGCTGAGGTTATACAAGGTCTCACCAAGATATAGATAATGTGGTGCTGTGGCTTACTAAAGCTGTGAGGGCAGCTAACGAATAAGAAGAGTCTGTATTTTCCAGGAAAAATACAAGAACAGATCTCAGTATGCTGGTTCCTAGTACTTCAATTACCTGCTGGGTAACTGTAACCTAACAGAGGTGAGTCAAACACATGAAAAGTACAATGTATCGAAGACTTAGGTCTTGGTTAACTCTCCAGGTAAAAATTATTTTTCTTATAGCTGTCACAAAAATGTCTTTTGTGTTTTTATATACTTTATGTGCACATTCTGTAATTAGGCATTCTAAACTAACAATGCATTAATCTCCAGCATCACGCTGTATTTCATTTTTTTTTAATAAACAGCTTACATTTTGTCACAGAATTTTTATGCAGTAGAAGTCGTCTCATTTTTACTACATGCAGCAATGTTTCAAAAATATTATTGTCAAAGTCCTTGTTAATAGGGAAAAAAGAATGAGACACTTTTTATGAAGGCTAACATGTCTATTAATGGGAGGAAGGCAGAGTGAAGTGACACTTTAAAAACTAACTTGTTCAAAGATGCATGAGTTTTCATAGGCTACAGTATACTTCTTCAAAAACTATTAATGGTTCATTCATAGCATCTGTAGCCTACAAAAGCTCATGCATCTTTGAACAAGATGCTAGATCTAGCTCACATGGCACCTCCTCTGGCCAGCCTGGACCTCATACTTTATGTGATACCTGCCCTGGACCAGCCAGGGTGGGCACCTCATGCAGTGCAGGTCCCAAGTCAGTTTGAATAGGTGTCATGTTGGGTACTGTATTTAGGGTGTAGATCAACTCTGGATCCAGGGGCAGCACTGTGAGCCAAATAACATCATTCTGCAGGCCGAATTCAACTGGGTGGCTGTATCTTTGACACCCCAGAGTTAGTCTGTAAGATGCCAGCTTGCCCTGCCTTCTGCCTCACTAACATAGCTAACTGCCTCTCTCTGGGCATGTCTACATATGCAAGTAATACAGAAGCAGTTTACTCAAGTAAAATATTCAAGAGTAAACTCTCCCAGGCACATGTCTACACATGCAGAGAACAGCAGATTGCTCCTGTTCCCTGTGACCCTGCAATGGGCCCCTACAGCAGCCAGGGGGAACTCTAGGCTCCCCCTGGGGGCTAGCCCATGGGCCAGGAGACAGCTGTCTCCTGGTAGGGGCTGGGACATTGCTCCCTGCTCCCAGGAGATGCCTGCTGCTAGGGTAGGCTATGTCACCAGAGCCTAGGTGAGGACAATGCCCCCTGCCCCCGCAGCAGGGCACTCCCAGTCCCTGCTCAGCAATTAAGGGGCCCAGGCTGGAAGAGCTCTCTCTCCCAGCTCCAGCTCCACAGTCATGGGGCCAGCACTAAAAGATCCTTCTCCCAGCCTGAGTCCCATGATCGTGGGGCTGGGCTGGGAGATGCTTATCTTTCAGCCTGCCTCCATGGCCATGGAGCTGGCACTGGGAGAGAAGGACCTCCCAGCCCAGCCTGGTGACCATGGGACTTGGGCTGGGACATAAGGATTTCCCAGTGCTGGCCCCACGATTGCAGAGCTGGCACTGGGAGCAGGGGGACATTGTTCCTGCCTGGGCTCTGGTGGCGGAGCCCATCCTGGCAGCAGGCAGCTCCTGGGGGCAGGGAGCAATTTCCTGCCACCTGCTGCCCAGCTGGCTGGGAGCAAATGTGCTCCTGGTCAGGTGTTTACATGTGTGCTACTGTACAGTAAATAATCAAGAGTTAATTTGCTACTTGCATTTGCAGGTAGCAAATTTACTCATGGTTACAATCAATTACTGTGCAGTAAGCATCTGCAAAATGTAGACGCACCCTTTGTCTATTAATGTTTACATGCTTTGCTGAATTGGGGCCTAAAGAGTTTATTTACCTGTTCTTTAGTGATCGCATATCTGCTATACTTGTTTATTTTAAAGAAATATGTTAACTCATTCTATGAAATAAACAACAATGGTAAATGGCAGATGTTCCACAGGTACTTTTGTTTGCAAGGTGTGATAGACTAGCTCTCAGATATGTTGAAGTTAAAGCAGCATCTTATGTACCACCCTGAAGGCCAGAATTTCTATTGTGTTGCAATAGAAACTTGACCTCCCAAAATGTCCTTCCTATCTCCAGCTGTTATCCTGACCAGAGCTTTTGAAGGGGTTCCCTGCAATGCCTGTTCTAGTAGAATTCTCTAACAGCTGGAACAGGAGTATCTCAAGTTCATTATACAATCCAGACCACTTTACATGCCATAAAGGTGTTAGATTGCTAATGAAGAACACATCCAAAAAATGAGAGTCTCATAATGTCTTTGAGCAGGTTATTCTATTATCCACTTCTCCTTGACAGTATAGAGGACATCCTAGTATTTATTATTATTAAATACTTATATTGCAGTAGAAGGTCAGATCCCTTGTCTAGAAAACACTCTTATCCCAGAGATCACTTAAAGATGTTATGAATCAGGACCTCTACTTCTTAACATGAGGGGGTTTCCTTTTAAAGCCCTGACTGTTTGCTGAAAACAAAATTGCCTTTGCTTTTCTGTAGGCACACCTGCTAATGTACCTGTCAGCCTGTTTTCTCTTGTGTAGCATCTTTATTATGCTTGTACCCTCATTAAAACTGA
Organism: Alligator mississippiensis; assembly: GCF_030867095.1. Taxonomy (NCBI): domain Eukaryota; kingdom Metazoa; phylum Chordata; order Crocodylia; family Alligatoridae; genus Alligator; species Alligator mississippiensis. Next base: position 43,048,599 of record NC_081827.1, read on the forward strand.
AACAGATAGTGGTAATTATGCTGATATACTGATTTTTAATACATTAAAAAGAGAAACACCCTGGTAGCTCAGCTAGTAAACGTGACTTTAGTGGTATATGAATATGTTTTGAACCTTTAAGGACTTTACCATTTTTTTCAATTATTAGTTGTGGGGGCCGAGGGGGGATCGAGGATCAGGAGTCCTTGGGAACGCTAGCTGGGGTTGCGACTGCGATCCCGTGACGGGCAGATGGGTACTCTCTATCACCGGAGCGGAATTAGGAACAGATGAGACACGTATCAATTGGAAAAACAGAGATGGCTTTACTTACACTGTAGAGTCGTATACAGCCCAGGCAATCGTAGTTGCAACAAGTCTACTCTCTAATCGCTAATCGAGGAGCTCTTGTAGACCGGGTAGCTCGGGTCTAACTCAGGCATGCAACACGGAGGATACGTCGCAAGGCTTTGCCGATGGGGAGTCGTTGGCAGGTGATCAAGCTGCCGGAGTTCCACTCCAGGGGGAATCGTGGAGTTCTCCAACTAGGGCGGAAACGCCCCTAACCTTTTATACGGCTAGCGAGCCAATTGCCAGCCGCCACGTGGGAATAATTTAACATCGGCCAATCGTATTATGCAAATCTGCATTTCCTCGGCGGGAACTCTATCCACGCCAGAACTCTTCACCATGCCGAGACTTCCCCTGCCTTACTGTGCCTTGTGCTAGAAAGTTCCACTGTGTCGAGGCACTGATCCAAATCAGCTCTGACATTAGTTTAAACTCATAATAGGTTGTGAACACAACAAAAAGGTTGTGAACACAAAAAAAGGGTGAACACTTCCTCAGTGGTCCGAGTAACCCGATTTAAAAACAATGAATTCTTCAAAACAGTTTGTATTCCTGTATTAGAGCCTTTTCTCTTCAGAGAAAAAAAAATGTCTTGTCTAAGTACATCAGGTCTGAACCAAGCATGCAATAGCTGTGTAGCAGTGAAAGTGACTTTCAATTCTTTGCTTATATTTGTGGTGCATATTCTGCAATGCCACAGCAAAATTAACTCAAAGTTTTGTGATGCAATGCAAGGCATACCATTACACAGGATGTCTAAACACACTATCATTGATGCTTGAAGAATAAAATAGTGAAATGCATAAGTATCTGGAAAGAACCTGCAGTCCACATTCTCCATTTACAAATCTCTCTAGTTTTTCATTTATAATTCTCATTAAAGGCTTTTATTTAACAAAATATTTAAGCACATACTTAAATCCCATGAAAGTCAATAGGATTTAAACCCATACTTAAGCTGAAGTATTTGTGTGGTCTGCTGAATCAGAACCAGATAGTTTTCATTTGAACAAATAAAGAATAAAACTCCCCACAGTACACATTATTCTTATTTTTCTTCTGTTTGCTGAGTCTACCACTGAAATGAATGGAATAATAATGACAAAAGCTCAACAAGCATTCCATGCCTGCAGACTGATCAGACAGACTGATAAAATGTACAGTCAAGTCAGTTATATACACAATTAACTGTTTTATGCATGTGGGCATATTTGGCATGGGGGCTTTAGCCTGTGTGCCTAAGAACTTGGAAGTTCTTTGATTGACTTTGGTACACTGAAGTGACTTGCCTTTCTATACAAAACTGAGAGCATTGCATAGGAAGATTATATACATTCACACATATTTATGTATCCCTATAAACAAAGTAAATTAATTTTAAAGGACCTTCCTTAGACTAAAACTGGATTTAATCTCTATATAAAAAAGATTACAGGTATCATTAAAAATGCTAACACTCCATGTATTGATGATTTTGTTGTAAAAATTAACAAGACTTTTTATTCTTAGATTCTAAAAGATGCTGCCATATAGCCAACTGCACAGGCAATAACCATTTTAATTATTTCTATTGTGGAAAGAGACCTGAATTAAAAAAGCAACCTATCACTGACTAGAACAGACCTATTTCTCTGCTAAAGGCACTTTGTAAACTGACTTTGGTATTCCAACTGCCAGATTAGATCATCCCCCTTGTATCCTTGTGCACTCTGAGCATTTTTTTTCTTCTAAAGGCAGTTTGACATTTGTCAGCATTAGAAAGCTCATGCAACTGACGCAACAATTTTAGGCTAAAATTCTGACCTTGTTGAAGTTAATGGGAGATTTGCCATTGATTTTAGTGTAGCTATTTTTTCAGCCTCCAAGGACTGTTATTATTTGTATTGTGCCCATCCAATCAGATCCCCAGCTCCATACTGTACACTTTGTAAACACTAATTCTTCCCCAGAGGGTGAATATGGAGATTCTTTGGACTGAGTGAAAACTTGATATTCTATACCCTATTCTACTGGTTTCAATTTATTTTAAGATTTTTACTTCAGAATTGTTAAGAAGAAAAAGAACCTCAAGAGCGGTGGTATCAAGTGGTATTATTTACTTTGGCTTTGAGGGAAACAGTGTTCATTCTCATCATGGAGTTATGGGAGATAAAGTATTCAGCCTGGGTTACAAATGGGGCTGCACTCTGGCAAAGAGTTGGTCTTCAAGTCATTCTAGACCACCTGCTTTATTTCAATCACTACTGAAAAAATTGCTAATTCTCCCTTTATAAAATAGCCTATTGACCTAACTAAACATCTACAATTTCCTTTATTTTTTTCCTCTTTCCAAAATAACTAATGTGTATTATGTAGCCGTTGCCTTAGAAACAAATATAAAATCCATATTTCAAATTATATGGATAGAAAGATTATACCAGATCTTCTGACAGTTGAGGAACAAAAAGCTCCCAGCATTACTAACTGGAAGACTAGAATTTTTTTAAGTGAATAGAGCTACTAGGTTATTCCTGCCTCAGAGTATGCTGTCTTTGAAAGCCGCAACAAAGCTCTTAAATAATTTAACTACTACCTTCCTATTTTTTTATCTGATTGAGCAAAAGATCTTGAATATCAAATTAAGTAATAAAATGCTGATGGCGTTATGGACATATGGGCCTGCACGACCTTAGTCTTTACTATCTAGCATTTTTAATATGAGCAATGTGTGATGTGCATTTCTTTTCCCTTGTCTAGTTGTGTTATAATTGCTGAACATAGACAAAAATGTATATTTCTCCGTTTTGGGTCATTAACTACTCTTTACTTCACTTTAGTCAAAGCTCCACTTAAAAGGAATCTTTTGTACAATGAGTACCTCGTGGGAGTATTAAGAAGAGTCACTAGGCAGATGTATCAATAGGCATTGTATGCTCATTTCATATAGTACTGTTCTTATGGGGGAGTGGAGAAAAGATTACATATATTCACATATTGGAGCTGTGGCATTATAATTACAACTATAATACAACTATAATAATATTAGCTGAAAGACAATTTTAAGGATAATTATCTGAGTCCACCAATTGTAAGAGACATTAGAAAGGCTCAACCTAAAATCCTGGGACCAGACAGTCTTTATTAGGCATGGCCTTGAATCTGGGGCCTCAGTACATGTAGTCAAGTTACTCATTCTGGTCTGCTACCTCCTCAGGAGAGGATTAAGGTGGATACAGGTAGCCAGAACCTTCCAGCTGGGCCTAGCCACATGTCTATTCCCTGCCACTGGAGTGGTCAGCCAGGGACAGCCGACCCCTCACTCCTTCCAATATAAACCTGACCTGGAAAAGGAAAAATCTGGGCAACAAGTTACAGTTTCGTACCTAGACTGCTGCATGCTTTGCTTGTACTGCTGCTGACTGATGGATTCCTTTCGTACTTGACCTTGGTCTCTTCATGACCTTCTGTGTACCTGATCCAGCTCTGGCCTGACTTCCTGGACCCCTGACCCAACTAGCTTCTTGACCTTGTGCTCTCCCAGACCCTCTGGATCCCTGACTTGGTTCCCTGGACAGATTTCCTGGATTCTGGCTTCCTGACTTCTCCTGACCCTGAGGTGACCCCCAGACTTGACCACCCATGGCTCACACATGATGCTTCTTGGTCCTGTCACCTTCTACTGAGTATAACAAATTTGGGCATAACAAAGTCTGTGTAAAAGTATGATCCAGGAATTATGCAAGAGACAAGGATTTCTTAGGGTTATATAGTTTAGTGGACAAACTGCATAGCTGGGTAGAGTTAGAAAAGCTTTTGAAAGCAAAACCTTTTTCATGAGGAGTAGAAGGACTTTGGTGTGTTGACTTTTACTGTTCAGACCTGATGAAGAAGCTCTTGTTTTCAAAAGCTTGTCTAACACTATCCCAGTGGTGCAGCTGGTCTAATAAAATTATGTACAAAGTGCAAATTCTGATTAAAGTTATGAAAATAAATTGTATCATCAGTTGCTTGGCATAGGTTGAATCCACTATCAGCTGTCAGATCTGTCTGACCAGAGCCAATAGCTGACAATTAAATCTTGGAGATCATCTCTTCAGGTGGAAGCAATAATGGCTTGGATGAAGATGGGAGAAGGTTGTTCTGCAAGAAATGGAGAGTGGAATTTGTAAAATCCATTAGAGCCTGAAGTGGCTCAGGGACATTCTCAGATCTGTACAGGAATGGTTTTTCAGGAAAGGGCAGGGGGTTGGTTTAGTTATGGAACCAGCTTGATCCATGCAAGCCAAACTAGAGTAGGAGAGGAAAGTTCCACAATTCATAAGACAAATGATGTACCATAGGAGAAATATCTTGGACACTCCAGAGGATACCACCCTGGGCTAAATAGTATTCTAAAATAGTAAGACAATGAAGGTGTAGAAATGCTGGTAGAGTTTGGTGTTTTGTTAGATCTGTATATTCTGCATGTTATCTAAATCAAAAGCAGCTGTATAAAGTCTGTGTATGCAGTGATCATGTGCAGAGCTGAATTAACCCTTTAGTTGGCCTTGGGCAAACAAACTCATAGACCCCCAGCTGAAGATGATTTTTTTATATGAATTATTGAGTGAAAAAAGTATAATACGTAAAATAAGCACAACTGGGCCCAGGGCCCTGGGCATGTGGCTAGTTTGTCTATGCATTAATCTGGTCCTGATCATGTGTCTCTCAAGTGTAAACCTGTGGACCCAGAGTTCCACAAAGCGGAAGTCCTGAGAGAACATGTGTGTGTAAGACACTGGTATTATAGAGGGGCTCAGCAGTGTTCCTGGGGACGAAGCAGAGAGGGCCCATTTCCAAAATGGGAAGCAGATAGAGATCCCAAGAAATATGGCAGAGATTCCAAGGGACAAAAGGTTTTTAGGCAGAGATGAAGCTAAGAGTATATGGGTCCAGTGACATGGAACCCAAATCAGCTGTCTAGGAGTGTCCACCTAAGGGAGCTCTAACAGGGCTGTCCTAGTGGGGAAAAAAGCTACAGTATTGTAAAAGAAAATCAAAAGTCTACTTGAGCCTAGATGGCCTATCATGATGGTGTGGGTAAGGCACACCAGTATTTGTAGCCAATGGCATACAAGGGAATGATGTGGCTAGTACTATATCCAGCTGCCTTTGGAGTCTGAAGAGATTCTGAACAATGCTGCAACCCATAGGTCAGCCCCATAGACTGGGCTGCATCCCCAGCCGGACTTGTCTCCCCACCCACTTGGCAGCCAGCCCTCACTGCTCCAGCTAGGAAGCAGAGGGGTGGGACTAGCCCTGGTCTCTGGAGCAGACAGCATAGCCCAGCCCAGGGCTGCAAAGCATGCAAGGATGCTGGGGGACTGTGATTTAACTTGAACCAGGAATGGTTCTGGGACAGAAGTTTCATAAACTGGTTTGACCCAAATCAGTTAGGTCTGGTACTACATTCAACCAGGATTATCTTAAACTGGTTTCAGCCATTTTGAAACTGGTTTATGTGCACTGAACTTCTGTTCTATTACAGGTCTAAACCAGTTTCTGATCACTTAAACTGGTTTATGTGTAACTTCTGTCCCTAGTGGGTCCAAGGATAGAATCTGGTCTTTATTCAGGCAAAACCTCACAATGGAGATGATATGTCTGTTAAGCTTATGGATGGTAGGATTGATTGCATGTTAGCTATATTGATAAGGGATATTATGATTTGAGGTTCCCAGAACACAGACCATTATTTTGCATAGATAGATAGATGGATAGATATTTGCTAACACACCAAAGAGTATGGATGTATGAACAAATTAGTGCAAGGTGAAGGATAATGGGACTGTTGTACTTATCTTTTTTCTGTATGGTAACTGCCTTTGTTCATACCATAGTAAATGAAACCTTAATGAATGAGGGCTAAGCTCCACCATGGAGTAAGAATGTGCATATGGTCATCACCGCAGAGTAGTTGATACAAGATGAAAAATCAACCTTTCTTTGCTTACCTGTAACTTTTTAGGGCATCCATGCTTTAAAAATCTTTGGGGGAAGAGCAATAATGGGACAATCATTCATTAAAGCAGCCTCAGACAGTCCCAATATTTTCTGATTAGATCTTTTACACACATTTCATCACTCATGGTAGCTTTTAAAAATGTATTGGATGTATAAGAGACCTTTCTCCCACTTGCAGCCTGTACTCAATTGTCAGTTTTGCCTCTAATTCTGCAATGAGCCATCTCAATAATCATGACTTGAGTTGCCCTAATTCCCTCTCACAGGAAGGCATTCAGACTTGTGGAGAAATTTGAAATTGGACAGTTTTACACAGAAAGAGAAATAAGTAGAAATAACCTCAAAAATGCTGAAAAAGTATTTTCTGCTTTACTTTAAAAAATTTCTCCAGCTGGGGGTTTTCTAGTTCATTAAAATCTGATCATCAAATTTGAAGAGGGTTACTGACAAAAATGGGCACTGTGAACTATTTCCCCTAACTATTAGGCTCATCTGGCTTACACAATGCATCCGCATAATAAGCACACAGCATTAAAATAAAGAGGTTTACTGCCCAAGTCAAATCATTTAGATTTGTAGGGACTCCAAGCCAGGGAGTTTTTTGAAGTCAAAAGAAAGACAAACTGCAAAAAGGTCTTGATCATGCCCAGAAATGCTAGGAATATAACAGCATGCAGAATGGCCATGATCATACCTTTCTATGAAATCAACAGAGTTTTTACCACATCACAGGTTGTCACTATTTTTTAAATATGGCAATGCTATTCCAAACTGCAGGTATCCTAGTGTCTATTGACACTAGACAACTGTCAGATTTGCTTGGAAAGCCAGAATATCCTGGTGAATGTCCCAGGACCTTGTGGTGCATAAGCCCCTCAGTGTAAAAAGTCTATCTCAACAGCTGTATTGTTCTGCTGTCCTCCTGCATATTTAACCTAATCTCCAAACTGGGGGGAACTGGGGTAAGGATGTGGAATTGGAGCTGGATTATATTTTTATTAACACTGGGATATAACCCTAAAAGGACCTCAGTGCTGAGCATGATTGAATACTCAGATTCTCAATTCCCTACTCAACAGCTGTCTAACCTGGAAGCATGTGAAACAGACACTTGACTAAGTTAATGGCATTAGCGGACCCTGGTCACCTGAAGGCCAGCTAATAAGCATACCCTAATGCACTTAGGTGTACTTGAGCCCCATCAATATTTGTAAACTAGGTGATCCCCCATCTACCTCTTCTGCAGGACCTAAATAAAGTACCTGTTGTGAGAGTGGTTGTAATAGATAGGATTCTTCCCCAAATCTGACCAGAGGTGATGATCATTCATAGCACAGAGGTTAGAGCACCTATCTGAATGTGAGGACCCTGGTTTCAATTCCATCATTTGACTGAGGAAATTTTAACCCACATCTTTCATGAGGATGTCTGGGGTAGGGGACCTGCTTGATCCCTCTGATTAATGATGGTCAAACTTACAAGGAATAATTACATTTTCATTGGGTCAAGGAAAAAGAATGAACAAGTGTAGGCATAACTGTGTGGGTTAATAGTTTAGGGTACTCAGCTGAGAGAGGAAACTAAGAATTGGGAACCTTTCAGTGAAGGTTTTTGGAGGCACCCACAGCTAGTCCATTGAACCTGAACTGCCAGAGATAAGTGGATGAGCAATCAGGAGTACAGAGATAAGATAGAAGTAGAGATCCATATGTTTCTTAAAGAAAAATCACTGCTTTTTCAGCAGGGTCACTGGGGACAGCCCTTGCCGCTTCTACATACATCATAGAGAGAACTCCTGGAGTTCATCACCAAGCTTTCTTATTCACTTAGCTCTGCCCCACAAGTGTCGTTGAAGCAGGACAATCCGGCCCTATGCACAGCCACGTCTCCGTTCTGGTTTCTGTTTTGTTCCTCAAGCACGATCTCTCAAGGGAGATATTTCAAAGATGCTTACGTATTTAACAGCACAGACTTCAGTGACTTTCAGAGGGACATGAGCTCCTAACCTACCAGGTATTCCTTTTTTAATTCCAGTGCTACACTTTTTTCCTCCAGTTTGTCTCCAGCTTTCTGTCATTTTTATTTCATTTCTCTTGTCTCTATATCATTTTTCACTTTTCTTCTTTCAGCATATTCAAAATGCTGTTCATTATGAGTGTTCCTGCTGGTGCCTTTGTAGTTTAAGCAATCATGCTAGTGTGTTACTGTCACTGGAGATCTAAAGATAGTCTTTCAGCCTTACATTCATACCGTCTAAGAGAAAATAATCCAATTCCTTTTTTATGTGTACATTAGCTTACTTAAAATATGTAGTTCTTCCGTTTTGGAATGTTGAAAAGGTTTGACTTAAGAAGAAAATTTCAATTCCACAAAATTAATTTCAGTTTGAAATTCACTTACTTGTCTTCTTAGGACCTTAGTATGGAACAGAGGTGTATAATGTAGGAACAAGGGTTTGACACTGCAATCTGAAGCAAAACTTTTATCAACTCAAATGGCAACAGGAATGGACCCTAATACAAGACAATATATAGACCATCTTAGGCGCAAATTAATACGAGACAGTATTGCAGAGTTTTTAATTCTGATGCATATTTTATCTATTACTATAAAGAATTCTTGTTACCAGACTTTTTTTTTTATTATTAAGCATGTCAGTATTTATTATCTGTCAGCAAAGTTAGGGCCTTATTACACAGTAATAATGGGTGGTACCTAGATCTCTTAACCCCTGGATTGTCTGCATATTAACACTTTAATGTGGTTTGAAGCACTTATTATGCAGCTCAAATGCCACTCTAGGGCAGGATTGATCTGCGCAACCCAGCTCCTGTTCCATTAAGGTTTGGCCACTCTTCACAGATGTTGAAGGTGTGACTGCTCCGAACTCCATGCTAGCACTAAGCGGATCAACATTTGTAGGGCTCACAGTGACGCTCAGTGTCTTAAAATGCTAATAATGCTAGAAATGCTTTTTTTTTCCTCCAGGCCTTTAATAAAGATTTAGATGCAAAGGACAGTAACATGGCCATGTAATTCTGAATAGTGCAGTTATAGATATCCATTCACAAGGTTCCAAGAAGCTAACAGTAGATTAGAACACACCCTCCCTCTTGCCTATTTTATAAATGGATATGCTCTGCCTCTATAAAATTACCAATTCCTGGCAAACTACTTTAAGCGTTAATTACCTGAAAAAATTAGGTCAAATGCCTAACATCTAAATTACAAGATACTTGGAAATGAAAAAGTATTCTGCCAACATTGTCAGCAATAGGAAATTAAGTTTCCCCAAAATTGACACAGTAGACAGTACACTATTAAAGAAGTAGACAAATTTCCAAATGCAATTGGAGATGCTCCATCCTGCCAAAATTACATTCACTCTTGACAAAGTGCCATAGCCAGGAATAGATTTTAAAAAAACTTTAACAGCCTAATAAATATATAGCAAAGTCAACTAATATTTGATGATTGACTCATTTGAAAGAAGCATTTCTATTTATCTGATGCTCTATGCGATTTCATATTGAAAACGGTCAGCATTAAGAGTTCAGAGATGCACATATTTACTGATCTTTGCAGATAAGGAAAAGGAATCAAATAAATAAACAGAAAGCCTGAGTGTTTCATTGAAAGTGAAACAGTATCATCAATAAAAGTTTTAACCCTTTAAAGACAAAGTAGTATATTAGAATGGATTGACAATGCTGAAATCAAAATTACAGATAACCATTCATTGCACTGAATTAAAGAGTAATGATAATGATTGGGTTTGTTGATTTTAAACATTTAGGCTGAAAAATACTGATATTTATTTCAGTTATTTAGTGTGATCTTTTAATACTTTAGTTACTGGAAGGACTCCAAGCAATTCCAGTGGGATATGAATCAAGTCCTCTGAATGTCAATAGTAGTTGAACCATTTAGGAATTCTGTCTACATAAAGCTTCAAAATTCTGATTGATGTTATGAACTCTATATAATCCTAACTCAGTGTGTATTGAATCAGCTATCAGGTAGCAAAGACTGGTCAAACATCTCACAGATCCTGTCTCAACATCACTTTAGCATAAACAGAAAGTCATAAATAATGACTGACTCTTTCCTGGTAGAACAATAAGGCCAGGTGCAGACATTACACTTTTTCTGGTTTAGGTGGTAGGAAGCTGATCTATACCTGCAACAAAACAGAAGCTTGGGGCATATAGGCTGCTTTAAAAATGGTGGTTCCCAGTCTAAGATAGACCTGGATCTATATAGAATCAGACTTACTCAACCTAGGTTAGAGCAGTCTATCGAATGTCAGTGCCAGGTTCACAAATCAAGGTAGGTTGCTGTTTGCTGGTATCCCAGTTACCTGTATGGGATCCCTGCTAACCCTTCTTTGCAGGGAGCCATGAGTCATCTCCTTGAGCCAAGTGGCTTTGCCCAAGCTCTCTGGCTGTCAGGTACAGGCAGAACAGAGGTAGTAGGGTGTGGGGAGCAGGATTCATGAGCTGCTGGGGGGAAGGTGGCACCAGTGGTGCACCCCGCATTCCTGGCTGGATCAGTAGGGCACAGAGTGTCCTTTCCCTGTCCTGAGCCCTGGGACCTTGCTCTGGAGTGGCTTCAGGAAGGGCTTGCAGGATTTCCTCCTCCCAGAGCCAGTACCTAATCCCTGGCCAAATTCTATACCCCCCACCCACCCCCAGCAGCTTGTGAGCCCCCAAACCCACCTGCCACTGTCCTGCCTAGGGTGGATCCCCATGCTCCCCACCATGGACAAAGCCCAGGGATGTACCCAGCAGGGGTGAGCACACCTCCCTCCGCTGGCTGCCTGGCAGATGACAAGGAAATGGGGAGAGGTGTGTGTCTGATAGCCATGATGGGAAGTGTGCGGGAGTACAGCCTGCTTTCTGGCCTCAGCTAGTGCAGGCATTTTCCTGTCTCCCTCAAGTGAAGACCAAACAGGAGTTCTGTTCACTTCCAATCCAGTCTACACAGTTCAGAGAAATGTACATAGATTTGATCAATTCTACATTGTACTTTTTGAATGTCTGTTCTTAGCCTAAGTGGCAGAAAGGACACAGGACTCTTGAAAGAACTGGACAAAACTTAGAGAGACAATGGAGGCTGGGATTTCTATACACATTTTATTATTTTTTTTAGATCTCTGTATGTCTTATGATTAATTTATGAGTAAAAAACAGCTTTGTTGGGCTCTCCCCAGCACCACACCAAAGCCTTGATGGTTCAAGGCTCCAGTGCAGTAAGGAGGCTGGGAACCCAACAAAGCTGTTAGTCCCAGCACTCTTGGCATCACACTGGAGTCTCCTGATCATATTGCCTACTTGGAGTAGTCCAATGTTAGCTCAACATATATTAGGTAATACATGCTGCAGATTGTTCTCTCCAGAAAAGGCCAAACTTCACTATGCTACAATATCACTTACCACATGCTTTAGTGCTTGAATGTTTGGACACTAGCATTGTAAATGCAGTTAGCATGTTCTAAGTGTATTGTGTAGTAATACCCTTAAAGATATGTCTATACAAACTTAAGTCATACCTCCAGATTTCAGTGAATGCATTTTTCCAGTCATGCTCCATGGACCTCTCAGTGTAAAGGCTGTAGTAGGTTCCTCTTGTTATGCACTGAAACAGTGGCAATTTCAATGGATGAGCATACAGTGGTTATTATTAAAACAATGACATCTAGGGTAAGATTTTTTAAAAGCTCAGTACTTACCTAACTGTCAACAAAGTCAATGGCTCAACTTATTTTAAATGGAGAAGAGCTAGGCCAATGCTGAGTAATTTAGAACATCCCACCCCTACTCTCTAAAAGTGCTTTGTCTAGGGAATCCTTGTAATGTTATGGTACTATCCTCTACAGTTCCTGTCACTGTGATACTGCTATCATGTAACTATCTTCAAACAATTTTCAGCTTACCATATTAATAACTATGACTAAGGTGGCCAAGGACTGGGCGTGGAAAGAGTTCTATGTTTTCTCCAGCTGGCAGAGGTTGACTATGTGATTTTCTCATGTTCTGTGCAGATAGAGGGACATACAGAGGGCGGAGCATCATATTGGCACAGTATATATAATTATGTGGATCCAACAGCTATAAAACTCCATGGAAGAGACTCACAGCAGGCCACAGCTGCCATTTTAGCCAATGGACTGGAATAAAGAACGTGGATGAGCTGTGACATTGACCTTTCCAGGAACTCAGTCAGCTTGAATTCCCCCATAATTCCCTGCATCATTTACTTGAGGTTTATTTGGACATGTCTGCACACAGATTTTATACTCAGTCCTATTTTATCATCGTGTGATTTAAAATCTATTTAACACTGGGGAAAAGCCCACCAAAAGTACTGATGCTTGCTACCTCTGGAAGAATGCAAAAAACAGGTCTTCCAAAAAGAAAGGGACTCATGAGAACCCTAGTCATGAGAGTCAGTCACAAAACTGATGCATACTGGTGAAAAAAATTAAGTTGTGATATTTGAATGCAAATAAAACTATACAGATAAATGAGCTGTTACCTCTATGATGGAATACCAGCCTAACAAGTAACATGAAATTTGGACTGGATCACTGCTTGTTTTATGAATGATATTGATTATCCTGCTGCTGATGCAAAAATCTCATTCTATATTCTGGTATAATAAAAGAATGTTTGGTTAGGACACAAGGCATCTATTAGCATCCTGGTCTTCCTGCTTGTTTCTGTATTGCGCTGGTTTTCATTACATCAGTTTTGCCAGTTATTTAGATTCACTGTTAAATGTAATTTATGCTCTCCTTGCCAGAATTATTTTAAATAAAGACCACAGAAAGCTTCATTTTGTAATATATTAAGAAATGGGCAATCTGGAATTCTAAGAAATAAAAAGCTTTATACAGACTTAGTCAATTTTGTTGTTGTTTTTAGAAAGGTAGCTAGAGGCAAACTTTCTGGTTGTACGACCTACTTATTAAAAGCAAAAGTGACTGTTTAGCTTTGAGAACAAATCTCTAGTTGCAGCTCAAAATTCTTAAGGTTAGAACCAAGTTTAGCCAAAGTACATTTGCTTACTTAACTCTGGCAGAATGAAGATTTTGCCTTCAGGAACTCCTAGGGAAACACTGGATAAAAGGAAAGGGGAAGTTTGATAAAAGAACACAATACATTCAGAATGAAAAATTCCTTCTTTCTCCCCATTCATTCAGAACAAAGTGGCACACAAAGGATGTGTTTACAAAGTCAGAAAAAGGTCTGAAAGTGAAATTTCCCATGCAGTGAAAAATGGTTAAAATAAGTGCATCTCTTCAAAGAAAGAGAGATTGATCCCACTTTTAAAGAGATTCAAATATGGAATCAAAAGACCTTGGCCTCTAGCAGTTTTATGGCCTAACAACATTCCCATTTTAAGATCTCTAGGTAGCGTGACATTCTTTATGTTTTTTTGCTGTGCAGCATAGAGAATGACATTAGCACTAAATGAATAACAATGGGAGTTTTGCTGCTGGGTTTAGTGGCAGCAGGTCTCAAGGCTTAATGTGTTAAGACACCACCTAAGCAATTTTCCTCTTGCCATCTTTGATTTGGAACAATAAATTAATGTTATAAAGAGAGCTGGGAGCAGTGGGGCCTGACTAAAACCTACTTAAAAGTTAAGAAAATTAAGAATTGGAGAGTCTAGATGTCCATCTTTCAACTTCTGGGGATGGACAGTGGTCTCCTTCAAAGAAGGACAACCAAGGAAGAAAACACTTTGTAAGAGTTACGTTTCAAACAAACCACATTATTAACAGCACAGAAAGATCATGTGATAAGACTGAGAGGACTGGGACGGGATATAATTTAGGGGTAAGAGCATGATACTGGGTGTAATGATTTCCCAGTCTGCTTCTACTTCTGCCACTGACATGCTGTGACAGCTTGAGAAAGCTAATAAAGGCTGCACCTGAGCACTTGTATGGATCTGGACCTTAAGCTGAGATTCTTAAAAATTATTTTAGTTCCAAACTCCCATTAACTTTGATAGGAGTAAGGTATCTAAGTAATTTTAAAGATCTGGGCTGATGAACGCTGTGCAGCCTTGGAGGCTGGAGGGGCACGGTGACCGCCCACAGGTGGCGGCAGCAGCAGCAGTGCTGGGGCCATGGTGGCAGTGAGCAGGGAGCTCCCGCTGGCAGCCATGGAGGTGTCGGCAGATGGGGCGGAGTGGTGAGTGCCAAGTGGTGGCCAGTGACCACCCAGACAATGCCGGTAGCATTGGCAGCACATTTTGCAGGGGGTGTACCCCCTAAGCATCGCCTATATCTGGGCTTAACCATTTTTGCACTTCATCTATACACAAAACAGGATATTTGGATTGGATCACTGCTTGTTTTATTGGACCCCTGGATATCCAGGGGTCAAAAAACCCCAAACAAACAAACAAACAAACAAAAAAACCATGGAAAATTTTTTTTACAATTCTGGTGCAACGCTGCGGCTGCTAGCCAGGCTCCATGCACCAGAATTGCCATGCCTGCAGCCACAGAAGCTCCCTAAGGTCCCAGGTAAGGCTGCTGGGGCCAGCCCAGTGCAACCTGGGGCAACCCCACCCAGGGCAACTTGCTGTGCACCAAAGCATGTGCGACACGGACATTCCCTGGGGACAAGTAGCAGCTGCGCAAGGTGCAATGCTGCTACTTGTCCCCAGGGAACCAAATGTCCATGTACATCTGGACATGCCCTTAGTGTTCAAAGCTGTGTAGAAAACTTAACTAATTTTCTTAATATTATCTTTATGCATTATTTAATTAAGCTTTATCACCATTTTACCTATGGAGAAATTGAGACACTAATGTGAAGTGATACATTTAAAGACAAATGATGAGTGGGAGGCAGACTGGGATTACAAACAAAGCATCCCTCATACTTCCTTCTTAGACCCTGGCTTCTCCTAGGGAATATTAATAACTTTCATAGGGTTGTTGGAAGGAGAAATTAATTAATACTTGCAAGGAACTTTGTAATCCTTAGCTGAAAGGTTCTAGGTAAGGGTAAAGTAATATAATGTAAATGATGTGTATATATATTGTGAATTCCACTCTCTCAAATGTCTTCCACTGGGATACCTCAGGAATTCAGAGAACTAAAATGTGAAAGAGGCAGAACTTTTACAGGTTTGAATGGAGGCTGCAGTGTCAGTCTACAAATGATATAAGCAAGATACAGGATATGAGTTCCTATACCATGAAGATCACAACATTTTCATACTATATCAGATTCTTTTCTCCTCTGAAGTTGTCTTAGATCAAAACATCTGTCTCTTATCTGGCACTTAATTTTAAAGATAGCTTTGTGCCAATAGGCTTCGTCTTAATGTGAAAACAACCTAGATGAAGCAGTTATAACTGAGGAGCCTTTTACTTCATATTAGTTCTCAGTTGGCCAGCTTTGTATTTAAGAACCGATTGGGACAGTGTATAATAAAATATACCTCAAAATCAGGAGTTGCACCCTTTCATACCAGAACTGAATTGGGTCATAAAATGTTTCAGAAGCCTGTAGAAACATGAGAGCTAATGATAACGTAATAATACATTATGAAATTAATAGAGTTCATAGTTGGTAGGGTCAGAAGGCACCTGCGCAGATCATTAAGTCTGCCCCCCTGCCATGGGCAGGAAAGAGTACTGGGGTCAAATATCCCGGCAAGGTGAATGTCTAGCCTCCTTTTAAAGACCCCCAGGGTAAGAGCCAGTACCACTTCCCTTGGAAGTTGGTTCCAGATCCTAGCTGCCCTCACTGTGAAGTAGTGCCTCCTGATGTCTAGCCTGAATCTACTCTCCATCAATTTATGGCCATTATTCCTTGCTATTCCCAGTAGTGCTCGGGGGAACAGGAACTCTCTGTGAATTGGAACTAATGACTAGAGAAAGGAACAGCAAAGTTTGAATCTGACTGATTATTAAAAGGGTTTATATTGCTGTCAGCTCATCAAATTAGGGGGTTTTTTTTACTGCCAGATAGTACTCAGGTCCTGCCTTTGCTCTGTTGTGACCTTATTCTCTACCAACTTCCTGCCTTTTTCCACTTCGTCTAATGGCACACTTATGCAGTGCAATACCAGTCATTTACTTGCAATGGCAAATCCCCTGGTTCAAAGCCAAAATTTTAAAATAAAAGTAGTTTACTTTTACATGCAAAGATGCACAGACAGAAGTCTAGATGAAGACATATTCTTCCTGGGTTTCTAATACATCCAGTGAATTAGCATAGGATATTACCTTATAAATAGGAAAAGGGAAACCACAAAATCACTAAACACTTTGTTATCTTAGTGTAACACCCCCATGCCTGGGCATAGATACCACAGAGTGAGTGGAAACAGTTGCTTCAGTAATGTTCTGCAGCTGTATTTAGCACACATCCTATGCTGTTGAAAAAGTGAATGTTCTCTGGGGCAGGTCCTATTCTAGCCATTAGGTGCCTATATGGATGTAGGTGCCTAAGTGTGATTTTGTTCCATCCTGTTCAAGTCCCAGTTTGCACAATGGGTGGATGGATTCACTTCCCAGTTGCTGTTTTTTACAACCAAGAAAATGGCATGTTACAAAAGCAAGGTGCATTGACAATTTTTCAGAGCTGAGCAGGATGGAAGAGGATCACATGCAGGTGCCTAAGTCTACTTAGAACCCTGATTCTATGTTTCCACATATGGATTCATGGAAAAAAAATATCACTGTACACTATTCAGCTCAACAACCACAATTAAATTTCTCAATGTTGAAAAAAAAAAAAAAAACCACCAGCAAAAGCTGAAAAACCACCAGCAAAATGTTGGAAAAACATTCACTGGAAAAAAAAAAAAAATCACTGTTCCCCTGACAACACTAAGTGTGTCTCATGTGGCACTCTTCTCCCCATCCCCTTTGACTTTCTCTTTCCTCTATCTAATTAACACTGGTTCTTGTACTTACAAAGCTGCCATGTTCTGTCAGCATGGTGGCACAAAATCAAACGTTTTCTTTACTGCAATCCTAATGGATGTATTCAGGCCTGTCACAAAGGGTGACCTACAAAGGGAACAGCAGAATATTCCCAGGCTTAGAGGGATGCAATTGTCTGAACTGCAAACAGAACTAAGGAGTTTTCCCAATTTTTTTCAGGAAAAAATACAGCTAGATTAACCAGCTGTCCAGGAAAGAAAAATAAAGGAAGAATCCCCAAACCAAAGGGCAAGAACTGAATGTTATAGCAATACAGAAGGTAGGAACAGGAGCTTTGTAGAGAGATATAAGGTAGAAACAGAAGGAGGATGCAATACACAAAAATAAAAAGGCCTGAACTTAAAGTGAAAAAGTAACACTGACCATAACCACATGGTAAACTCACCAGCAACAGCCACAGGAATGATGTGTTGCTCTGAGAAGGCTGCTTCCAAAGCCACTGTTACATATGCTCAGGATTAGGGGTAGGCTAATTAGGACTGCTGAGTAATGGAGCTAATGAACCTTTCTCAAACAAATTACTGCACCCCTGTTGAAATCTGGATGTGGCTCCACCGCTTCCAATTAAGTGGTACTTGGAGTGAAGTAGCATAATGTGGTTAGATTCATAGATACTAGGGTCGGAAGGGACCTCAATAGATCATCGAGTCCGACCCCCTGCATAGGCAGGAAACGCTGCAGCTTCTAGACCCAGCACCGCTGTGGCTTCAAATGGCTTTATATAAGAATGCATGACTTCAGATAATCAAACTGTTCTGGGTGCTTGAGGGCGTTGCAGCTGAGCATGGTGACTTAGTAGGTAGGCATCATCAATGAAAAGAAAAAGAGGCTGCAAAAAGGACTGAATAAAACAGCTGGAATATCTGAGGAAATAAAAAGTTCTTCCTGTGCTTCTCTTAAAGCAGTATTCTTAATATATGAATGAGTCCTCATGTGACTTTGTAATAGTAGAACACTTGTTGGCTTTTACATTCCAAAACTAGAGAGAGTCTGAAACTTTCCAAAGTTTGTGGCTGACATGTGATCAAAGCCAATACATCTCACCCCAATGAGAATTTCTAGTTATGCCTAGCTATGGATAATAATTTTCTTTTGGCTTTGATACATACTGACTGGGAGCATCTACATGTGCCTTAAGGTGCTTTTTCTTATGCACATTAAATGTAGTACCTCTGGGTGCCTGTACATAAACATGGAGCCTGCTCCAATGTGCTTCAATTATAGCACTTCAGAGCAGACTCAGTTAATCAAGTCTGCTAGAGAGTGGCTCTACAGCAGCCCCCACATCCCATGTATCAGCATCCCTGCTTTTCAAAATGGTGGTTGTGGTGCTTGAACTAAAGCTCATCAAATAAGCTTCAGTTCAAGTGCTCCCACCACCATTTTGAAGTGCAGGGATGCTGATACATGAGACACTGTTGAACTTTAATTAGAGCAGC
Organism: Alligator mississippiensis; assembly: GCF_030867095.1. Classification (NCBI taxonomy): domain Eukaryota; kingdom Metazoa; phylum Chordata; order Crocodylia; family Alligatoridae; genus Alligator; species Alligator mississippiensis. The sequence continues at coordinate 43,067,331 of NC_081827.1, forward strand.
TCTCAAAGCCACTCTAATTAAAGCACCGCCCCACCACCCCTAGAGCACATGTAAAAGTCCCCTCCAATGTGAGGCACTAAAAAAATGCTTGTTACAGTGCCTTAATGCACAATAACAAATGCGCACAGTATTTAAGTGATGCTTAATATGCATTAACCTATTTTACTGCACATTAGTATAATCACACCTTTTTATGTGACATTTAATGCACAGTAAAATAAGCTACTTTGCATTAAACCACATGTGTAGATGCACCCACTGTGTGCTATAAACCTAGGGAATTCTTATTAGCCTGCTTCTAATACTGGGAGCCAGTTTTAAAAAATGAGAACTGGCCAGGATAGGGATAGCGAACAGTTAAGAACAGGCTGGCAGAGATGAGTACCAGTTAAAGAATAAGTCTCTTTAAAACAATTTGAATAGCGCAATGCTTTCAAAAAGGGAAAACTCACACGAGGAACCTATTTCAGTGAGCTAATATTTTTTTGAGCAAGAAGCAGAATCTCTAGGCCCACTACAGCTTGGATGTTCAGGCTAGTTACATATACAATTTTCAAATGCGAAACTAATATCCAGTCCTTCCATTTTCTTGTTAAAGGGACACTGTCAACTTGAATTAATATTTCTGAAGTGACCAACAGGAAACACTTTCTAGTCCTATGTTCTTAACTTAATTTAAAAGTTGGTTATTAATATATGCATACATATGTATGAATTTATTAAAATATATATTTCAATGACCAACTTATATACCCATGTACAGTGTTTCTACTGCTTTGTTGATATTCATAAAGATTATTTAAACAATGGGACTATACATATGTGCAAAGTTAAACTTGCATGTAAATATTTGAAAGATTGTAGCCTAAAAGACTTTATCTGGGGACCAGTGCCTTAGCACAGACAGCTGAGAAACAAACTAAAAATATGTGCATTTTCTTTCCTAGCTTTTTTCCACAGTAATCTTGAACTAAAGGTAACTACAGAAGGTGCAAAACTGTCATATGGAAACATGTTTTCCAATTTGATAGTGTCCCTTTAATAGTAAGATCGCCTGATGTCAAGTTATGTTTTCACAATTTTATTCAGGGGAACAGCACTGATTTACATTGCTTGTAAATCACATGGGCTCTTAAACTGGAATAAATTGCCATTCAAGATGTGAGTACAAACTGGAAAAATTACATCCCCTGCCAATTACTTACATATAAATGTAAACTTAATTTTCCACACAATGACAAATGCATTTGAACATTCATAAGCATTTATGCCACTTTCTATATTTTATTATGCTAACTGTAAAGTGGTAAGGCAAATGAATTCCCCTGAGATATCTGTGGTTGCATAATCAAAATACCACATTTGGGAAAAGGCCTGGGAAGACTTTATAAAAAGCCATAGATCCAAAGAAAGAGTCTCATACTTAGCAAGCTGTATCTGTTGAAGGACATAGACTTAAAACACTGGAAATGTATAATGTACAATGAAAACTGAATTCTGTGTCCTTCATCCCTCTAAGGTGAATAGGAAGTTGTCATAAGAAAAGACATTAGGATTGAGCTATAGATGCTTGAAGCTGAGAAGGTAGTGTAAGAGTGATGTTATAGCTATGGTGGTCTACAAGAAATGCAAGAGGCAAGGATTTCTTAGGGTGATATCTTTTATTGGACAAACTATGTAATCAGGATAAAGTAATCAGGAGAGGTGGTGGGTGTGTTCAACAAACTGCTTCAGCGCAGTCAATACCTCGTTTTGTATGGAGATTGTCAGCACTAACCACACAATTTCACTGGGGTATAAAAGAGGTATATAACTAACTTGTTTAGCAGGTATTGGCATAGTATCTGACTGCAATATGTCAGGGGCTAGCCTAGAACTATGATCCCCTATATTTCTAAAAGGACCAAATCAACTCAAACTATTTTTAATACATCTCTGCCTGTAAGTCAGCAAAGGCTGTGCCTATAAATCCACAGATAGTATTATAAAACTGCCATAAGCTTATTATTTACCCATAACAGTTTGATCATCTGAAGTCATGCATTCTTATATAAAGCCATTTGAAGATACTAAAATAAGTGCCCTCGCATATCCTTAAAGTAGCTAAACCAGATAAATACACACTTCAGGCTTAAAATTGGTATCATAATCACAGTCCTGCAGTAGGGTGTTAAGTAGTTTGATTGATTGTGCCAGTTTCTAACCTGCTTAAATACTGTTCTCCAGCTCTTTTGTACCCATAACTAATTCTAGTCATTAGCATATAATTATTTAGCAGCCCCATAGAGTATATGCCTATTATTGAAAGCCAGGAAGCTAAACTGAGTAGGACATAGGTTTACTATCTGCTCAGTGGCTTCTGTCCTGTTTAAGATAGGCTCTCAGAGCAAATGTTAATGGTTAAAGATAAGATTAATATGATTTAAAGCATTATTTGGGATTTACATAGTACACACACGACCTTGGAGGCTCTGTTCAGATCATTCTTCTACTAATTAATTTATTTTAATCTGATGAATTTGCCACATTCTCTTCAACTCAAGCAAGGTTTTCCTCTGAAAACCATTGATAGCCCTAAGATATACTGCTAAGGTTAGAGGTTGGTAAACATTTTCAGCAGAGACTTGCTTTAGTGATTAACTCTTAGCTATTTCAACCTGCTTTGAGCATTCTGAAAGATATGCTGTATCTGAACTGGAGATCATAGGCATGATGCAGGCATTACTGAGACATGTGGTGAGACTTGTGCCATGGGTTGTATAGGTGGTCAGACTAGATGATCGTAAAGGTACCTTTTAGCTTTAAAATCTATCAGAATGTAAACACACAAGTTGTTAAGCTAATCATTTACAACCATTAGGTTCTCTCTCCCTTACTTTTCCATCTGCCTGGTACATAAGGAAGGCCTTCGATACGGTATCCCACCCCATACTGGTGAACAAGTTAAGAGGCTGTGATGTGGATGACTGCACAGTCCGGTGGGTGGCGAATTGGCTAGAGGGTTGCACCCAAAGAGTCGTGGTAGATGGGTCGGTCTCGACCTGGAAGGGTGTGGGCAGTGGGGTCCCGCAGGGTTCGGTCCTTGGACCGATACTCTTTAATGTCTTCATCAGCGACTTGGACGTGGGAGTGAAATGTACTCTGTCCAAGTTTGCAGATGACACAAAGCTATGGGGAGAAGTGGACACGCCGGAGGGCAGGGAACAGCTGCAGGCAGACCTGGATAGGTTGGACAAGTGGGCAGAAAACAACAGGATGCAGTTCAACAAGGAGAAATGCAAAGTGCTGCACCTAGGGAGGAAAAATGTCCAGCACACCTACAGCCTAGGGAATGACCTGCTGGGTGGCACGGAGGTGGAAAGGGATCTTGGAGTCCTAGTGGACTCCAAGATGAACATGAGCCGGCAGTGTGACGAAGCCATCAGAAAAGCCAATGGCACTTTATCGTGCATCAGCAGATGCATGATGAATAGGTCCAGGGAGGTGATACTTCCCCTCTATAGGGCGTTGGTCAGACCGCAGTTGGAATACTGCGTGCAATTCTGGGCGCCACACTTCAAGAAGGATGCGGATAACCTGGAGAGGGTACAGCAAAGGGCAACTCGTATGGTCAAGGGCCTGCAGACCAAGCCCTACGAGGAGAGACTAGAGAAACTGGACCTTTTCAGCCTCCGCAAGAGAAGGTTGAGAGGCGACCTTGTAGCTGCCTATAAGTTCATCACGGGGGCACAGAAGGGAATTGGTGAGGATTTATTCACCAAGGCGCCCCCGGGGGTTACAAGAAGCAATGGCCACAAGCTAGTAGAGAGCAGATTTAGACTGGACATAAGGAAGAACTTCTTCACAGTTCGAGTGGCCAAGGTCTGGAACGGGCTCCCAAGGGAGGTGGTGCTCTCCCCTACCCTGGGGGTCTTCAAGAGGAGGTTAGACGAGTATCTAGCTGGGGTCATCTAGACCCAGCACTCTTTCCTGCTTATGCAGAGGGTCGGACTCGATGATCTTTTGAGGTCCCTTCCGACCCTCACATCTATGAATCTATGAATCTATGAATAAGGAGTAACATTTGCAGAATTCGGGATGCTTGTTTTGTATTGAAAATGGCTTAAATTTAGAAAAAAAATCTTCCCACTTTGAAAGTCTTTAAGAAGAGTTTAAGTGCATAAGGAGGTTCATTGTTCCCAACTGTTAGCCAAAAAGATCAATTTCAAAATCATTGAGGTGTTAAGGACAGTGTTAATAACCTAACTCGCAACACAATGATGCCAATTGGAAACTCTGTTGCCTTCAGTGAACTTTGGAAGAGGTACATGGGTACATCTATCCTACAGTGGCAAAACATTCAGTCCTGCTACCACCAAGTAAATGAACCCTATCCTGCTCTATGTGTGTCAACCTTGGAAATGAGGTTGGATGGATGTCTCAGGAGCCTCCCAGATTGGACTTTTGATTATGCTGAAAATTAAGATCTTATGCACTGTACCAGAGGCAGCCCCCAGGGTCCCACATATGACTAATGGTTGCACAAATAGACCATGTAGTTTAGAATTGTAGCATGGAAGAAAACTCTGCAAAAATACCTGTTTCCTCCTGTTTGTCCTTTGGTGTTGCATGGAAGCTGCTGGCAAGGGTTCTTGCAAGGAATAGCATTTAGGCAAGATATGTTGAGGAAAGAAGAAATAAACATTTAAATTTATTTTCTGAGGTTTTTAGAGCTAATGAGCCCATGGATTAGGGAAAATGTGTTTGAAAATAAATATATGAATTAGCTGAGATTTTAAAAATCAATTCTTACAGGAGTGTTCAAAAGGATTCTATACGTGTAAAAGAGCTTAACAGGACAAGAAAATAATGTCATCTTCAACAGGCACCATGCAGCAGATCAAAACTTCCTGCCCTGCAATGAACCTTGAGTATACCATCCAGTGTATCTGGAAAGGCAGATTAGAACCTGCTAACAGAAAGTGGTTCAGTCTCTGTGGGCACATCTACACATGCACCGTTACTGCGCAGTAACCGAAAATTATTGCACAGTAGTAACTATGGTGACTTATGCTGACTTGGGTGAAAATTTGCTACCTGTATGATACCACCTGAATAGTTACTATGCAGTAAGACATGTGTAGACACCTTGTTGCACCTAACTTTAGTCCCAAGTCAGTCCATACACAGCATTACTGCGCTGTAATGCCCCCATGTGTAGACACCATGTAAAAGCCACTTACTGTGCAGTAAATGAATGTGTAGACAGGCCCTATGTACACCTTGGTGCCTCTGCAGAGACTTCCAGTTAGAACTAACTGACACAGTACCATAGATATGGCAGAGAGCAGAGAAATTTTGTAGCTCACAAGAAGGGAAAAGAAGAGCATCTCTTCTTCTTTCTGAGCCTTTTGCTAATTGGGTGGAGATATCACAACCAAAGAAAACAGGAACTGGTAAAATGCAAAAGTATGAAGAAAGCTGTATTTTTAGTTCAGTCAATTTAAAATATGCCTTTTCCATTTCTAGCACTGAATAGCAGGAGAGGGGATATTTTTATAAAATTCAGATAAATTCTTGCTAGAACTGATATGTTCTTTGGAAAATCCTGGAAAAGAGCCGGTTTCATAAGTTTAAACACTTGCTACTCAGTGATTTTCATGCTGTTACCATTTAGTGAGGTTGGCTCTAATCTCCAAACAGGGTGAAATGAGGACAGGACTTTGTCCTTAGTTCCCTGTTCCCTGGCCAGTGAAAGGAGGCATGCTGGCTTGGGCCATACTGGCTGCCTTGGAACTCCAGGGGGAATGCTGTCTGAATTATCCAGATTCCTCCTGGGACCCCTGTTCAATGGTAAAAGTTGGGCCATAGAGTCTGAATAACCTGTGGGCTCAATGTGAATAAAATTGACGCATTACATGTTATCTGTTTTATTCATAAGGACAAGTTCTGCCCGGCAAAAAAATGTACTTGGACTTTGGTTGGGTCATGAGGGTTACATGGCAGGGTATAATTTGTCCTGAAGCATCTAAGTCTGAACGTCTTATTGCATTTAGTGGAAGCCAGATCAATATTACAACATTTCCATATCAACAAGATTTCAATTAAAGGTGGACTGTGAATAGTACTTCCCTCCTTTGTAGACATACTGAGCAAACTGGTATCAATCATGGCCTAAAATAATATTCAGTTAATATCTGGGGTAAATATCAGAACCTGCCTGAGTAATCATGAGTTAATGAACCCTTACTGGGCCCAAAAGAAAGTGCATGCACCTAATGGTACAGGGTGTTAATGAACACTAGTTTTAAAATAAATAGATGTTTCAGACACTGCTGCAGCATTTAATATAATATTTTACTAGTGGCGTCTAGATGCAAAAGCTTAATAGCATGTTGGCAACAATATCTGAATTATATGAATTCAGTACTGGTTTTCACCATTTGATTGTGTGTGTGTGTGTGTGTGTGTGTGTGTGTGTGTGTGAGAGAGAGAGAGAGAGAGAGCGATGTGTTTCAAGCACATCGAACAAATAGAGTATCCAGTTTTAACTTCTTTCAATTTCAGTCAATACTGAACAAGAAAATAAAAGCACTGTGATAAGTGAAAGATATGTATCTAATTAACAAAACAGAATTTGTCTTCAAAGATGTAACTGAACAAGCCATTCAGCTTTAAAGTACAATCATTTTAATTTCACAAATTATATTTGTTTCATGTGCCAAATTACTTGGGTAATGACTGATCCTAAGAGTGAGAAAACACATATTTTAAAATTCATTTGTACATCATGGATCAAAGTTTGGGAATATAAAACTTTGTGTTTCCAGAGATAAAATAACTTTTTATTCCTTGGCATATTTAAACATCATTGTTCAGCGTAGGGTTTTCCTATTTTTTCCAAAATATCATGTACTGCTCACTACTAAGAGGCAAGATATTGGTCAAGGCAAACAATTCTTCTGATCTGTTATGGCAATTTCTTTTTCCCCTAGAATTTTAAGCCTGCCTTTCAGTCCCGGTTGCCCGTGTTCTTATCTCAGTAATAGTTTCCTTCCTGTCTCAAAGATTATGTCTACACTGCCAAGGAGGAACACTGAATACCATGGCACGTCCACTGGCTCATACTTACCATGTGCCAAAGCCTAAAATTAGTGTATCTAGTTTATTGCAGCCCTGAGCATATGTCCATAACTGTTTTTAAATTCCCTGTCCCAGGCATACTCCTTGGAACACTATAGAAATACGCTAAGCTGGCTGCCTAATTTCCAGGTTTTAGTGCACACTGAGTGAGAGATGAGGCATGGCTTATAGCAGCTATTCTGAACTTGCCTCCGATGAAGTACAGGCATCTTCTAAGGCCCCCTGATGACTTTGTTCATATCAGACACACCAGGGTAGATTACAGAAATAAACTGTGCTCTGAGAGTAAAGCATAGCTGCACCACTTCAAGAAAATGGAAAGAATAAATTGGGCCATGGTTTGCACCTTTCTCTGTCATTGTTTTCACAGAATAGTTTACTCACCTATGTATGTCCCGCCAGCTATCCTGGTGTGTAAGGGGACAAAGTCAGTGTTCTTAGCATTCTCTGCAGAGAACAGGGTAGCACCGTGTTCTCCACCTTTGTCTCTTCCCATCTCTGTCTTTGCTTGAGTAAGTATAGCTAGTGCTTTGGGGGACAACAAAGATGGTGATCAACAAGGAAAGTATCTTACCCTTGGTAATTGATCTCTGAGCATTAAATCAAATAGAACAATGTGATACATAGTCAACTATGAAGAACAGGCAGAGGTAGTGTTATAGGAGCTGCTTTCACAACGAGTACTTCCTGCTGAGTGTAGTTGTAGCCACTCTGGAGGGTAGGGCTAAGATCCAGGTTGACTTGGATAGACTAGAAAAAGGGTCTATAATCAATCAGATAGAGTGCAACAAGGACAAGTGAAAAGTCCTGCACTTTGAATGGAATAATTACATGCACAAGTACAGACTGAGGAATGACTGGCTGGGCTGCAGTATTGCAGAGAAGGACGAGTTATATGTAGGGACCTATTCAGTTTGTTATTTCATGGATTTTGCGGAAACTGTGGAATCGGGCATTGGCCACAAAATCTGCAGAATAAAAAAAAACTTACTAAAAATTAAATGCTGACTCCCCAGTGGGATCCATCAGTCCTCAGGACTGCTGTGGCCCAGCCTTGCAGCTCATTGGTGGGCTGGTGGTGGTGGGGGAGGGGCTGACGCAAAGGGGAACAGCCAAAATGGCAGGGCCCCCCCATCCCTTGCTGCTAATTGGCTGAGAGGGCTGCCTGTCACACAACTCTACCCTTCTCCACCAACCAGTGGTGAGGGGTGGAGCTGCATAGTGGACAGCCCTTATGACTAATCAGCACTGAAGGGAGGGGCTACCTGATGGAGAATCCCACGACCAGCTCATTAAATTATCTCCCTGACTCCTCAGTTTTGGTAGGTCTCTAGTTATATATCCAGGTTATACTACTTTCATCTAATCTGCATGTACTTAGCTTGTTAATGAGAATGTCATAGGAGACAGTGACAAAAGTCTTGCTAAAGTCAAAGTTTATCACATCCACTGCTTTCCACCCATCCACAGACCCTGTCACCTGATTATAGAAGGCTATCAAGTTGATCAGTCATGTTTTGCTCTTGGTGAATCCATGATGGCTGTTCCTTCTTCTCCTTTGGTGCTTCATGACCATTCAGGACCTTTTCCATGATCTTTCCAGGTATCAAAGTCACCCTGACAGGTCTGTAATTCCCTAGATCCTCCTTCTTACCTTTCTTGAATATGGGCACTGTTTGCCTTTTTCCAATCACCTGGAACCACACCCGAACTCCATGAATTCTCAAAGAGAACAGCTAATGGCTCTAAAATTATCTCAGCATCCCATCCAGCCCTGCTGACCTGAAGGATCTAGCTTCTCTAAGTAATCCCTAACCTTTTATGCCATTATCCTAGGCTGTTTTTGTTCTTCCCTATCTTTGTTGTCAACTGTATTTGCCATCTGGTAGTTTCCCATATTTGTGAAGACTGTCACGGGTAGGTCTTGCCTGAGCAATCTCATCTTCTGTGATCAGGTGATATATCACCTGGACAAGGGAGACGAGATTGACATCATATATCTGGACTTTAAAAAAGCCTTTGATCTGGTGTCTCATGATCTCCTCATGGAAAAATTGGCAAATGTGGCCTTGGCTACACCACAGTTCGATGGCTGGGAAATTGGCTCCAAGGTTGGACCCAGAGAGTAGTAGTTGATGTAAGCGAATCATTATGGCACTTCATGACCAGTGGCATCCCCCAAGCCTCTGTCCTTGGACCAGTTCTCTTTAACATCTTTATCAATGATGTGGACATTGGTGTCAGAAGTGCGCTGGCCAAGTTTGCCTATGACACTAAACTTTGGGGCATAGCATCCACACCTAAGGATAGGTTAGTGATCCAAGCTGACTTGGATAAGCTTAGTAAGTGGGCAAATATAAACCTGATGGCGTTCAGTAGTGAAAAATGCAAGGTACTCAGCCTCAGGGAAGAAAACCCGCAGCACACTTATAAGCTCGGCAGCGCTACGCTTGCTAGCACCATGGCTAAAAGAGACTGGGGGGTCATGATTGACCACAAGATGAACATGAGCCATCAATGTGATGTCACAGCTGGTAAAGAAAATAAAACTCCGGCTTGCATCCATAGATGCTTCTCAAGAAAATCTCAGGATGTCATCCTCCTGCTGTACTTGGCCTTGATAAGGCTGCAGCTGGAGTACTGCATCCAATTTTGGGCTCCACAATTCAAAAAGGATGTCGAGAAGCTTGAGAGAGCCCAGAGGAGAGCCACATGCATGATCAGAGGGCAGGAGAACAGGCCTTATGATGAGCCATAGGACTCTTCAGCCTAGAAAAGGGCAGCCTCAGGGGTGACCTGGTGGCTGCCTATAAGTACGTAAGGGGTATCCATCAGGATCTGGGGGAACATCTGTTCACCAGCGCGCCTCAAGGGATAACAAGGACCAATGGTCATAAACCCCTCCATGACCGTTTTAGGCTGGACATAAGGAAAAACATCTTTACTGTTCGAGCCCCCAAAGCCTGGAATAGACTCCCTCCAGAAGTGGTGCAGGCACCTACTCTGGATTCATTCAAGAAACATTTGGATGATTATCTTGCTGGGATCCTTTGACCCTAGCTGACTTCCTGCCCCTGGGCAGGGGGCTGGACTTGATGATTTTCAAGGTGCCTTCCAGCCTTAATATCTATGTCTGAGTAAAAGAAAAGGCATTAAATACTTCAGCCATCTCTGCATCATCCATAACTGGATTGCCTTCTGCATTCTGTAATGTAACATATCAAATAGTAGTACCAGAGAGAAGACTATAAAGATTAAAGAGGATGATAAAAATGAAAGTCAAGTCCAATTTGATACTGTGGCAGAAAAGGCAATCTGTATTGGTTCATATTAATAAGACTACTGCATATAAATCAACTATGATAATTATTCCACTCTATTAGACACTGCTTTGGCCTTCCTCTTAGTACTTGACTCAGTGTTGGGCACCACACCATTTCAAAGAGAACAGAAATCTGGAGAGAGATAAGAAGAAAGCAGTATGTTTGCTGAAAGGTTAAGAAAATGTGTTGTGTGAGCACTAGATAAGAGAATCAGGCATGTTGAACTGAAAAAAAGATGTCTAAAGGAAGATGTGAAAAATGCCTAGAAAATAAAGAAAGCAAATAAAGGAGGGAGAGGGGAGGCAGCCACAAGCAGCTTCCATTCTCATTTATTACTGGGAACAGAAGTAATAATGGACTAGTTCTTTGGCATAGAAAAATGTGATTAAATGTCAGGGAAACTTTGCAACAGTCAGTGGAACCAAATGCCAAAATAGGCTGGTGGAAGAAATTGCTTACACGAATTCAAAGCTAGACCAAGGATGATTTAAGAATATTTACATCAGTTTGACCATGATTCAGGAGAACGAATTCTGGAAGTTCCTTCCAGGTTAAATAATTCTGAGAAGCGGTTTCAAGAACATTTATGTATTTAAAACAGAATTCCTGCAGGAAATAGAGACCCACTCTTCACATTTTTCAGACTAGGGGTGCTTAATCCCTGGCCTGTTATCTGACCCACAGGGTTCCCCCAAGCCCGTGTGGAGTCCTGTGGACTGTGTCCCTATATGCTAGTTTGTGTACACAAGGCAATGTATGGCCTGACCCTGGCACATGGGACCAGGCAGGGACAGTGCAGGTCCCAGAGACTGATCCTGGTGGCAACATGGGGCATTGGAGCCTGATCTTGGTGGATGGTGGCAATGCGGGGCCCCAGGACCTGATCCTGGTGTGCGGTCCAATCTGGCTCAGGGACAGGCCCCATGCCACTCAACTGGTCCGTGGGACCAAAAAGTTGAGTGCCACTGGTTCACATTGTCATCAAGGTTCAGTTCCTCAAAATATTTAAGTACCTAACTCCTACTGATTCCAATGGGAGTTACTGATTTAAATGCCTCTGAAGATGTCTGCTCAAGCCAATAACCCACTGAGGACCTAAATAGCCCATGGTAATGACAAAGATCCTCTCCTCTCTATTACATTCTTAGCTGGTCAAATTCTCTCTTGTATAATAGTGCAACAACTGTTTGCAACTAAAGTGTACACCAGCCCCTTTAGAAGCATACCAGATTTTACTATTTGGCATAGGTCGCAGTTCCATTTGTTTGGTGAATGTTGAGGTCAATTAGGATTTACTACATTTTGTGTTAGTATTACTTATGTTATAGTAGTGCCTAGAGATTGCTGCTGCATTGTGCCAGGCACTGTAAAAACCCTCGTCTTCCTTCTAATACAGCTAAAGATGACAGATAAAGAATGGCAGGAGAAACAGAGGCATAGAAATACGAAGTGATCTCCCCAGCCTCACACAGCAATCAGTGCATTTTGTGCATCCACAGCTCACTTTTACCCTGCTGTTTTCTATCACAAACCAGGGATGATAAGGACCAAGTACATCAGAGACTCATAATTTTAAAAATGGTCAGTATGCTTCACTGTCATATAGAGAATCACTTTCCAAGGAATTTCTGCACAAAATTCAGACATGTAGGAATGGATCAAAAAATAGGATTTATGAAGAATTGTCTAAAATTTAAAGTTTTAGACTGAATAAAATATAAACCTTGGAGCAAACAATAAACCAATGACTCTTTACTCTCAGCTAGCCATTAATTTACAGAGTCAAATTCCCTTTTGCACTCACTCTTTGTGGCTAAGTGACCCCTGTACAGGACTCCTATGCTCTGGAGTCTTCTCTGGAAGCATTGGAGAGCTTATTTTTTAGGAGCACAAGTCCTTTCTTTGACCCTGTCCTTAGAACTTTTCCTCTGTTAGATATGTGTTGTTCATTAAACCTTAAGATTAAGGTTGAAATGACTCTGTGTGATGAAAATATTTCTCCAAATTCCATTGTAAGAGCAACAAAGTAATTCTCTTTCTCTTTTTCTCTCTCCAGTGAGACAGCCCACTATTAGGGCTTTTAATTTTTAATCTTAGAAATATTTTATGCTGAATGTAGTAGCGTACTGAAAAAGCACTAGATATAGCTAGTTAAACTGTCTCATGCAGTTTTCAAATAATTCAGGTGCTTCTGTTATGTCTGACTCTAAATAGAACCAGTCTTAGTTTGTCCATATCTTTCATAGCATTATTAATAGACTAGATGATTAATACATTATTAAACATGTCCAAGTATTAATAATTTAATTAATAACCTTAACTCAATGAGTAAGGGAATTTAATTGCACATTCAATGCAAATTTCCATAATATTTTAAAACTTAAACATATTATTGAAAATGCATATGTGAAAGAAACCTTTAAATGTTAACATTTTTTTTCATGAAATTTCAATTTGTCCCTTCAGAAACAAAAAGTCCCACTCAGTAGGTTGGGAGAGTTCAGGGTAGGAATTCTTTTCCTAACATTTTACTGTTTAGTATTTGGGGTATCTCACAATCATTAGTGGACTTCATCCTCGTAAGCAATATTCTTCCACAGTAAAGACTGGAAGCTAAGGCACAACAAAGATTAAGTGATTTGACCTACTGTTTCATAGGAAGTCCAGGCTGAGCTGAGAATTAAAACCTGGTCATCTGAGGTCGAGCCCAGTGCCCTTTGCACTACAGCTTCCCTTCTTCATCAGCATAAAATATAGGATGGAATCAAAGTTCATTACTCATTACTTTCCACACTAGTCATCATGCACCTTTTCCCTTTGCCCGCACACAGATTTGTGTAATTTGTGTTGGAAAAGCTCATTTTATCTTTGTTCATATGTATTTCTAGACAGCAAGTTTTCTTTTCTGACCTTATCAGTTAACAGAATCACTCAGCTCCTTCTCAAAAGTTCAACCCCTCTGCCACCCTGCTAGATGTTTTTGGGGAACTTATGAGCTTTGTCAGTCTGTGCCTGGACGGCTGCTTTTTTCAAGGAGGCATTGTATTGTAACAAATTTCCTGCAGGGTGTCACTGTGAGGGTCGTGGTATATCAAGCCCTTTTAGATTTTAATGGAGTGTTTTGTGTATCTTGGGTCTGGAGGCTATGCATGTGGGTGTATTGGCTATTAGGTGTACAGAAATACTTGATTTGGCACAACATGACTTACACAGTACATAACTTAAAAAAGGTCAACATAGATGATTCTAACTGAGCCACACAGAAGAATTCACTAGAAGGCTTCAAGGGAGCTTGTGCCCATGGAGACTCTTATGCCTAAGTCCTGCAGTTCTCTCTAGTCTATCCCTGTACTAGAAGACAATTCAGGATGGTTCCATAGTCATGAGAGGCTAGACTGTTGTCTTGTGAAATGTGGTCTTGGCTCACCTTGAGGATAAGTAAATCAAGGGTGACCTTCCATTATCTTTTTCCCCCTAGTAGAAAGGTCTCGATTAAACTCTTCTAAATTGCACTGGGAGTTGGATCATTTTTCTGCTATGTCCAGGACTGACGAAAATGGAAAGTATTCAAGGGTGTTGTCAGGATACAGCACATTCTGGCCACATCTCATGTTTTTACCTTGGCATACCCCCTCTTACATGGCCATTCATTTTGAGTGTGGAAGAGATAGGAAGGAGCCCATGTAGTTAGCCTTCATCAGCCAAAGTGCTCCCCATGCCAGGAGAATCCCTTTCTGTTCACTCAGCATAGTTTAAAGTTCCTTTGAGCCAAGAGAATGGTCCAAATGGGACATAATACAGATGAAAAAACTGATACAGACACTTCTAATAAAACCCTCAGAGTTATATTTATATATTTTATTCATCATATTACTCTGGTTTCCTATCCTTTTTACATTAGCTCATAAATGAAGCAACAGATAATGCAAGAACAAGTGCATTCTCTGATAAACACAGGAATATGGATGTGAAATGCAGTTTATAAACAAAAGACCACATTCCAATTGCCTCATAAAGTATGTGTAGACCTTTGTAATAACAGATGATATTATATTTTCTCTAGCTTTTCCATTGCCTATGCTTGCACATTTTTATCCTGAAATAGTGATGCTAAAGAAAGGAATCATAATTAGTGAGCATGAACTGGTGTCCTGCCTCTGCATAATTGCACAATCCAAGCAATTGTAGATTATGCAAAACTACATGTTATGGTTGATGAAGAGGTGTGCAGGAGAGAAATATCTACTACAGTAATTTATTGGAGCAATAACCATCAAGGTGCTGAACATCTCTTGGGGATTAATAACTGTCTGAGAGGACTTTTATAGCTCAAATAACAGTTTAAGGCCATTTTCCCATCTAGTCATTAATACCCAGGAAAATCTAGGTGGCAATGTCATTACTGCTATTCAAATATTGTTAAATTATCCTTTGAGTTTATGAGTTTTCTTTGAGTATGATCTGAGTTAAAACTGAGGACAAATTAAAGGAGAATTTAGCCCTAAATAGGGGCTATGGAATGGAACACTACAAAGTTGTGTCTACTACACTTGCCTACCAGTTTAAGCCTCTCCCCAGTAGCAATGGTAACACCTCTAGTGCTGGCAGATCTTCAGTCAGCTGCTGGAACTTTAAGTACCTGCTTAATTTATGCAACTAAGACCCATGGGCTTAAATCATTACCGGTGAGGAGATACTTAGTTATAGCTTTGGTCCTAAGTCACCTATATACTTTTGAAATATCTTATTCCTAAAACATGTTTTGGAGTCTCAGAACAGCAGAGACTCCCTATACCTGAAGATGGGTGACTGCGCCCAAAAGCTTGCCACAAACTTTTTTCCAGCTACTCAGTTGGTCTAATAAAAGATATCACATCTACTCAAAGAACCTTGCTTGCCTTATTTCTAAGCAAGCCCCTATGCCACAGTCTTTAAAGTATCAGTGGTCACCCATTCCTCATCCACACTAGGGCTCCAGCCAGTGGATCTCAACTGGAGGACAGCAGTAGCTATAAGTTTTAACAAAAGTTTCTTAGGGTGCAATTACATGTTAGAGTTAACACAGATGGTTAGTCTGTGTTAAGGTTAACTAGTGTTAGTGATCAGTTACATATTTGAAGTTAATACCGTTCTAATGTGCACTGCTCAGACCTGTGGCTAGAGGACTAACAAGGAGGAGTATGGCTAGGGCTGCAGGTCTGTTCCATGCCTGCCCTGCTCTCCAGTTCTCAAGCCATAGTATAAGCTAGGAAGGAGGGGGGAAAGAGCCTCTTCATGTTGCTTGGGTCTTCCCTTTCACCTTCCAAATCACCCCAGTGCCCCTTCCCCATTACCTCTCAGATCCCCCCTCAGCCCTCCAAAATGTTCCCTCACCCCCTGATTGGCCCGTCACAGAGCGCTCAGGTGCCCTGTGCCTGAAGAGTGGAAAACTGCTAGGGAAGGAGCCCTAGCAGTGACTAAGGAGCACAGCTGTGGGTTGCCGGGGCAACCAGGGAAGGTCAGCTGACCAGAGGGGGCAGGGCCTAGCCCTTATAAAGCCCAGGAGCTGAGACCAGAGGCAGTTCGCTGTCAGCAGCCAGAGAGCCAGGAGCTCCCTAAGGCAGGAGGTGAGGAAAAGCCTGACCGCAGCGACAGCTTATGGCAGCTCTCAGAGGCTTGAGCAATGTTGTTTTAGCCAGGCGGCTTCAATTTATGTTACAGCCCAGGGGCTTGTGTTTTGTTGTTGTTTAAACTGGTGGTTTGGGTGAGGCTATAAGGGGTTGGAGGAGGCCTCAGGGGGAACCCACAGTGGAGTGTGAGGGCCCAGGAGGGTGTATAGACCCCAGCCCGAAAGAGGGGTACTTTTGAGAAGCCCTAGCATGGGCATGGCGAGCCCTAGAGAGGGGGACTTTTGAGAAGCCCTAGTGTGGGCGTGGCGAGCCCCAGAGAGGGGAGCGCCTTATTGAGAAGCCCAGTGCGGGCGTGGCAAGCCCCAGAGAGGGGGCGTTACTGAGAGGCCCTAGTGTGGGTGTGGCGAGCACTTACCAAGGCCCGAGGAGAGGGCGGCAGTGCTGAGAAGGCCCCAGAGAAGGGGGCAGCACTTAAGAAGGCCCTGAAAGAGGGCGACAGCACAGAGAAGGCCCCAAGAGAGGGCGATGACACTTGAGAAGGCCCAAAGAGGGGCCTGATTGGGGGAAAAAGGCCGATTATATAATAGATATTCCATCTGCGAGGCTTGGGCTGCGGTATTGGGGAGGATAGGAGCCGCAGATAGTGCCCCCTGGCAACGGGGCAGTACAATGGCAGCCTCCTGCTAATTAACATCAACTAATTAATTAACATCAAGGCATGGAAGGCGAGAAGGCGGGTGGTTGCCTCAGGAACAGGTGTGCGGGTCACAGTTTAGCTCGGCCCAGAACAGTTACCTGTTACACCCCTCCACTCCAAAATCGCTGCCCTAACACTCCAATCAGCCCAAGAGCACCAGCAGTAGAGGGGGGTCCCCCTCCCTGCCTGCTGCCAGGCTCCCTGCGGGCTGTGCAACACTTGTGCACCAGGATTCAGCCCCCAACAGGCCCCACAGCTGGATGGTGAAGTGAAGGAAAATCCCAAATAAAATGATGCAGCAACTCAAAGTTCCTCTGAACATCCACTTGTTTTTCCTCCAGGATCAACATATTGTGGTGGGTGTGTGCTATAGACCACCACACCAGGAGGATGAGGCTTTCTTCAAACAACTAGTGGAAGTTGCCAGATCACAGGTCCTGGTTCTCATGAGGGACTTCAATCACCCTGACATCTGCTGGGAGGGCAATACAGCAGTGCACAGGCAATCCAGAAAGTTTTTGGGGAGCGTTGTGGACAACTGGAGCAAGTGTTGGAGAGACCAACTAGGGGCCATGCTCTTCTTGACCTGCTGCTCACAGATGCGGAAGAGTAGGTGGGGGATGTAGAACTGGATGGCAATTTGGGCAGCCATGACCATGAAATGATCAAGTTCAAGATCCTGAGGAAAGGAAGGAAGGAGAGCAGTAGAGTATGGACCCTGGACTTCAGAAAAGCAGACTTTGGCTCCCTCAGGGAACCAATGGGCAGTGTTGGGAAAACAAACCTGGGCTCTGACCCCTCCATGCACATGCGCAGTATAACTAGGGGCAAGAAAGTTCTGGAGCCCATGAACTCATCTCACTGATGCCATGTGACCCACTTACAACAGTGAGGCACGTGCAAAGATAACCCTGGACCACCAGAGTACCATGTGGAAAACCACGGTGTCAGGTGAAATACCTGGGGTGTTGTGTGCATACCAAAGTTATTGGTTGAGGAAAGTGACTGACAGGTGGAGTGACTGAAGGCAGTACATAAGGAATCCTGTCAAAATCCTGTCAGAGTGTGCGCGCATGCTTGTGTATAAGGATTTTACTGGAGGTGTGTCGTGGCTCAAGTTTAAAGGTATGTGAAGAGTATTAGTGACATTTAATGCACAGGCAAGCTATGGGTGTGAGTTTGGTGTGGTACTGAGGGTGATACTGAGAAAGAGTTGTTTGGACCTCTTGGCTGGGTATTGTGTATGGTGAACAATACTTACCTGAGGACAACGGCATCATAGCAGACCATTATTCGGTGGGTAAAGTATCACCTTCTTCCTCATCTCCAATCCAAGTGCCTTTGAGGGAATGGATTTGGAGCCTCTCTAAGTCTGTGTCACCGCTATGACTGGATTTACGGTGCAGGCCCAGTCCTGCACCATACTGCCCCTGGCAGAGTTGTTATAAGCATTGCTATTTCTTTAATGTTGATGCCGATGTTGTCTGTTGATGTGTTGTATATAGTATATGTTTAATAACGGTCTTCTTTGATATCTTGCAATACAAGTTTATGGTTAACTTTAATCAGTCTCTGTTTGATTTGTAGAGGTTGGCCATGGGTGGGCAGTAACTCTATGTCAATCTGTGCCCCTAAATCCACCAACCACAGATTCACAGACAAAAGGATCCCAGACTTTGTAGGAGGCCTAACAACCCTCTGCCCCCTTTGTCATTATATAAAGGCTTGGTGTTAGGGTGACAGAGGCCCACGCCTTTCAGACAGGATCCCCTGGGAGGCCAGTCTGACGGGGAAAGGCATTCAGGAAAGATGGCTGTATTTTAAAGAAACCTTACTGAGGGCACAGGAACAAACCTTGTCATAAAAGACAATCAGGTTGGTCAGGCAGGACCTGCCTTTGATGAACCCATGCTGATTGCCCCTGAGCATGATCTCCCCTGCAGGCCCCCCACAGATGTGCTCCTTGATGGTCCTCTCCAAGATCTTCCCGAGCACTGAGGTGATGCTTACAGGCCTAGAGTTACTTGGGTCCTCCTTCCTCCTTTTCCTGAAAACTGGAACCACATTAGCCAGTTTCCAATCCCCCGGCACCTGGCCAGATGACCACGAATGCTCATACAGCCTGGCCAAGGGCTCCGCGATGAACCCTGCCAGCTCCCTCAACACCCTTGGGTGGAGGGCATCTGGACCTGCAGATTTAAAAATGTCTAGCCCTTCCAGAAGATCCCGAACTACATCTGCACTGACCGAAGGCCTGACACAGCTATCCTCAAGATTGTCCCTACCTCTGGTAGGTGGGATGTCCCAGTCCCTGTTCAAGAAAACAGAAGCAAAGAAACTGTTAAAAATATCAGCTTTCTTGTCTGGCGTAGCCACAAGATTACCATTTGAGTCTTGCAGGGGCCCTACATTGCCTGGTCCCCTCTTCTTGCTCCCAGTGTACTTGAAAAAGGACTTTTTGTTGTCCTTAATCCTGGATGCTAGCCTGAGTTCCATCTCTACCTCGGCCTTCCTAATAGCCCTCCTACACTCACGACGTCCCTGACTGGCTTTTAAAGTCATACCTACTTATAGACATTCTTATCAGATAAACATTGAAGTTGTTCCCTAAAGAAGCATAGCAAATAGGGAAGGGCCAATAAACAATTTACAGATTTATAGGACCTGGATCTCCAACCTTCCTATCTTACAGATGGCAGTGAGTATTCAGAATGCTTGCCATAACCTCCCAGTGCATAGAACCGGGATGGCCAATCTGTGGCACACACATCACAAGTGGCTTAGGCTGCCTCTTTCTGTGGGATGCAGCAGATTAGGAAGGGAGCAGGGAACACAGCAGCAGATCAGGCAAAGAGCACAGAGCATGTAGCAGAAAGCAGAGCAGCAGTTCATCAGGGGAAGGGGAATAGAGTGACATTCAGTAAAGATGCGGGACTTAATTTGTGGTACGAAAGGTGGGTCCCTGTGGACTTAGTATCACCCAGGATCAGCCAGAAGTTAACTTCTGAAAAAGCTCACTAAATAGGTGCAAAAACCTAAGAGCCCTCTTGCTATAAAAATGAGAACACGAGGGAAAAAATCGAGGAACTTTTCCCCTCCAGTTTTCCTTCTTGCATTCACATATCATTCTCCAGTAAAATGAAAGGAAAAATTCTACAGCCAGATCTTGAAAGACATGTACATTTAATTGTAACGTGTCCTGAAAGACATGTACATTTAATTGTAATGAAATCAGAACTAAACTTCTGATTATTTTTGCCCTTCTGTTGTGTTTTTATACATAATATATGATATAGCAAATTAATTCATATTCTTATACAGTTATATCTATTCTTGCTTTGATCTTGAACAGGATAATATAGAGCAAGGCCCCTAGCATATTAATAATGCTTCTAGTTTGTTTTTGTTTTTTTAACCTGGAGCAAAATATGTGTTGTGTATGATGAGGCACCATGCCATCTGCACTCCCCTTTTCAAAGTCCTAGATACACCCATGAACATTGATAATGGCAACACAGACCCACTGTAACAGGGAAACAGAAGGCTCCTGTTACTTCAAGAGAGAAACAACAGCAGATAGTGCCCAGACAGATGAACAGGGGCTGACTGAAAGAGAGAAGGCAGCAAGGAAACTGCTGCCTAGGCAGTGAGCTGGCTGCCCATTTAGGCAAAAAGGGCAAATCTGCAGCCAGCAAAGGGAAGCCACCTGATTGGAAGGGGCACATCTTAGGGAGCATATAAACCTGGGGCCTGAGTTGGAACAGATAGGCTGGCTCTGAAAGATGCAAGGGAAAAAATTCCTGGCCAGGAAGTCTGCAGGAGAGTTCCTGGCTACCTTCTGAGCTGCCCTAGGAATGTAAGTAAGGCACTGAAGGCTTTCAGAGGCTTATGACTCAAGGCAGGGTGTAAAGTTTGATATATAGCTGGTAGGCTAAGGGTCTTAGTTATAGCCAGTGTGTTTGTTTTCATTTTGGGTTTTAAAGCAGTGAACAGGGGGCCTGTTGCCCAAGCAGGGTGGAGGCAGGGCCAGGGGACCTAGGGCCTGAGCAGAGTGGTGATACTAGAGTTCAGGGCCCCAAACCAAAGCAAGTAGGAAAGGGCTGGAGCCCAGAAACCAGGTTCAGCATAGTGGGTCTGGGCTAGAAGGCCCAGCAAGAGAAAAGGGGCAGGAGCCAGGAAGGCAAAGGCTCCAACAAGGGAGAGTAAATGGATGGTAACTAGAGGTATGCGAAGCAGGCCGTATTCAATTTGGATCTGGATTTGGCCTGATTCGGGGGACAGTGATTCAATTAGTTGATTCAGATCACTATCCCGATTCGATTCAGCAGACTCCAAATCTGAAGTACTTCTGGTCCACTTCCGGGTCCGCCGCCAAGTGCGCGTGGGACCCCCCACCACATCCTTTGGGCTCAGCCATTGGCTGTGGGGGAACCCAAGTACCCCCCCAGACCCAGTAGGCACCAGTTGCCAAGCCAGGGAGCCAAGGGAGGGTTACCCCCCACGCTCTGCTGCAGACCCAGAAGTGGACCAGAAGTGCTTCTGCTCCACTTTCAGGTCCACCACCAAGCGCACTGAGGACCCTCCTGCACGCCTGTGGGACTCTCTATCCACCGCACCATCTCAGCATTCATGAGCTGCCTGGTACCTTGAGGTATGTAGAAAAAACATATAAAGCTGTGTCTATGCCTGAATCATCAAATCTCTCTGAATTGATTCAAAGGGTTCCCATTTGATTTGGAGAGACTAAAAGGTATCCTGATTCCATTTTGATTCATAGTTTTGGCTGCCAAATTGGGCCAGATCTCCACTGAATTGAATCAGCAACCAAAGCTTCGCACAGCCCTAATAGTAATTTCTGCAAGGGGAGGACGGACACCACAAAATTAGCCCTTAGGTCAATTAGTGTGCTAGAGTGCAGCTTGTTGGTGGATGAGGACTTGCTTTGGGACCCCTGGGCAGCCTACCTCTTCAAGGTTAAATAATTACATCAAGGCATGGCAGGAAAGAAGAAGGGGAGGGTACCCAGAGAGCCAGGGAGAAGCAGGAGCTGCTTTGTTATGAGGGGGCCCAGGGATTGCTACACCCGGGTGTATACAAAAAAACCCCAACTCCTGGACCACAATCTTAACTTCATAAAACCAATAACAACTCCCAAAACAGCAAGGAAGCTGTGATCTATAGTCAGAACTTCAGATACCACGCCATTGGCTCTGAGGAGAATATTAGAGCACCCACCTCCAATCTAAGACCTGATCTTCCCTAACAGGGATTCTCCACCAGAAATAGACTGCATCACTATAAAAAGTCAGATCTTCTAGATGTTAGTATAGGACCAGATACACAAAAAGAGATAAAATAGAGCTATAAGTATAAAGGGGTAACTACTTTATTAAAATACCGACGGGTAAATCTTACTAAAACACGGCAGGACATGTACAGCTCTAATTATTCCTTTGATTGAAAGTGTCAAAATAGATTTAGAAAATTGGTCAGTATCATGGTTAGGTAGAATCACAGCAGTTAAAATGAATATCCTAGCTTGAATTAATTTTCCATTACAAACCTATTATAGTGCCAAGGAAGCCTTTAGATGAGTGGCAGACTATGATAAATAAATTTATTTGGGGAAATAAGAAACCTAGCTTCAAAACCTACATCCTGAAAATACTTTGGCAAAAGGGAGGGTCAGTGCTTCCAAATACTCAATATTATCATCAAGCCAGGCAACTTAGAAATTTGGTATATTGGATAATATCAATTCACAGTAAGCACTGGGTAAAGATAGAGCAAACATCATCCAACAATCAATATATTACCATGGTTAAAACATCTTCCAAATCAAATTCAATATATAACTACTCCTTTATGAGAGCAACAGTGAAAGAATCTAATAAGTTAAGTTTATAACCATTTCCTTCAGCACCTATACATAATAATATTGAATTTAATCCTAATAATTTATTGGAAAGATGTAGTATCTGCAAACATAACAATATCACAAATTGTGGATAATCATTCAAAAGAAAATATATTTGGGTCTTTGGAAGATGTATAACATACGTTGATTAAAACCCCATTTTCTCAATACTTATAGCTGAGACACTTTTCAACACATATCCATAGAAAGGTAAACCTCAGTGGTAATTTGACAGAATTTGAGAGAATGTTGGGCATATATGTGAAACATACTAGCCTATTGCTTGTGTTGTTCAAAGCAATTTTAAATAGCCACATAGAAGAAAAAACATTGTTTATGACAAAATGGGCTATTAGCATTATATCAGCAATTAGTGCTGAAAAATGTCATGACCCAAAGGGTATGATTTTGTGTGTGCTTCGGCACTGCAGAATTATTTCCCGCCACATGGAGCTTTCTTTGCACGGTGCAATTCTCAGTTGCACAGAGAAAACCCCGGTGCAAAGGAGTTCCTGCCACCCATATGTAAATTTGTTTCCCACTATTGGCTGTTTCTAAATTATTCCCACGTGGCAGCGAGCGATTGGCTTGCTAGCCATATAAGAGGCTTGAGCAGTTTCCACCCAAGTTAGAGGACTTCACATCCATCTCGTGAAGAACTCTAAGCACGCCATGGAGCCTAACAAACTCCGCGTGTGACTTAGAGGAGGATACAGGGGCCTGATCAACCTCTAGCCTCTCCCCGTCGCCGCATGATCCCTCAACGTACCCTACCCTGCGCGCTCGTGGAGAGTCACCTTTCGGACTCTCATTTCAGTCGTTCCACGGAGCCTAGCAAACTCCATGAGTGGTATCCAGAGCTCTGTTCGTGTTCGTTTAGTGGAGCCTAGCAAACTCCGCTCGTGTGTCTTCGGTGGAGTCTAGCAAACTCCACTTGTGTTTGTCTGTAACTGCAACTCAAGAATGTTTTTCCTGCCTGCACCGCAACCACCTACGGTGTAAGTAAAACAATCTTTAATCAACCTCTACACGTCAGCGCCTAATTCTAGTTCGTCGTGCTGACCTTTTCCCCGGCCCACGTGCCTGGGCTGTTGGCCACAGCCCTCGGCCCCGACAAAAAACAGGAGACCATCTGGAACAATAGTCCTAACGTATATCCATCTGTGTGGTAATAAAAGAAAATTATTTTCAAATTCTATATTGATGGTATCTCATAACACTTAAAATTAAGCATATTTATACTACAGAAACAGGCAAAACTTGGATGGAGGGTGGTCAGCTGGGAGGATTCTACCACACATGGTGGACGTGTCCCAGAATCAAACTGTTTTGGAAAAAGGTTGGAGGCATGGTGAAGGAAAATAACAGTGTCAGCTATTAGATAACCCCTTAGTGTTCCTACTGAACCTTCCCGAGAACTCTGCTATATATGAGTCATTAGGAATTCATTGCTTTTCTTCTATTGGCTGCAAGCATTACAATTGTAAAAGCCTGAAAGAGAAGTGACACCTCTAAAATCACTAACTGGTTTTAAAAAGTTTGGGAAGTTTAGTAATGGAAAAAATGTCTTTTCAATTCAGTATTCTATGGGGGAGAAGGAAAAGATGCTTATTTGGAAAGTTTGTGTGAATTCTTGGAATTTGCTCAGAATCATCTCTTGCCTCCAAACTAGAAAGTTTAATAAACTTCTTTGAATAGTGAATGTACAAGTTCTAAAATAAGCTAAGAGTTAGAACAAATGTGGAATAAATTTGAAATCTAAAAGCAGAACGAGTAAAAGAGTTTGTATTACTACAAATTCTGAGGAAAACGAGAGGGTGAAAGTTACACACAGGTGAAGAAACATAAAAGCTTAACATTGACCAAAACATAAAGAAACTGCCAGAGACTGAAAAGAACAGAAAGAACACCAGACTCCTCTGTGAAAAGCTTAAGGATGTACTGTTGATGGAAGATACTTGCATTTGTCCTTATGTATGTTTTAAGGGACTGGATGCATCTGCAAATGTTAATTTGTTGTTGGATCCATTAATAAAGTTTTATTGTTTGTTTCTTTGTTTGTTTCTTTGTTTTTAAAGAAATAGTCTGCATCTTCAAATGAGCCATTGAACAAACCTTGGACAAACCCTGGATAAACCCACTGTAATAAAAAAAGGAAGCAACTAATGATCCCTGCATTTCTTACACTATCCAACACTGGAGACCTATATGAGAGAAGATTACAAGTTAAAAGAAATTTTATCCAACCCTTGAACCTTGTCAAAACTCATCAAAAGCAAGCTCCACACTGACAAATGAATACCAGATGGCACCAAACCACAACAGAACAACAAAATGCAAAACTTGCCCATCTTCACTGTGCCTTAATCAAAATCTCCTCATATAAACCATCAGTATGATCCTGTGTGTGTCTCTTACAAGATATGATATACCTTATGTAATGTACTAAACACTCTCACAGAAACTGTTAGTGAAACCAAACTATCACTATTGTATCCCAAAATGAATTCTGATAGAAAATGATAATGGACACAAACACCTAATAATTGCATGCATGCACACCACACACACACCCACATCCATGCCCTGACCTGACAGTCTTTGCCCTCAAAGAAAAATTTACTTCTAAATAACTTTGAAATAGACAGGCATGGATGCAGACGTCCATAACTTTACCAGATGCCAAAAACTATGGACTTAAGGCACCATCTACACATTACACATAAGATGTGATTAGCCAGTTAATCATGCCTGGTTAATTAAGTGGCCACCTGGCCACATGTTCAATCAATTGATCGTATGGTTAAAAAAAGGAATAAGCTATAAAGTTATTCCACCAAATATATGTAACAACTTTGAATCTGCTTCTTATCACATCATTAACTGAACATGTGGCTAGAAGTCCTGTCAGCTGATTGGTGCTCCCGGCTGGGGTGCCATGTGCACCCCCAAGTCTGGGATCTCCCAGCTGACAGGGCTACCAGCCATGGGGGGAAGGGGAGGGGGCTCTATGCACCCCTGCATCTGGGAGAATGCAGCTGCTGCAATCTCTCAGCCATGGGGCACCCTGCAAACCTACATGGCTGGGAGCCCCCCTGGCTAGGAGCCTGGGTCAGCTGCAGGGCTCCAAGCCATGGGAGCACATAATGTGTCCCCTGGGCAATCATCTGGGGGAGCTTGCTTCTTGCTGGTGCAGGGGGAACCTAAGATCGGGCTCCCCCTGCACCACCAATAAGATGCGATGGGATCTAATGCATGATCCACATAATGTCACTTCCTGCCACGTACAGGTGATTAGATGCCATATGCATTAGACCCCATCTCACCTTTACCTGCACATATAGAGGGGCCCTAAGAGAAACATTAATTTTATGCCCTATTACAATCTGTTAACTCCCTTTTGCTCCACAGACGACAACTTCCCAGTTCTCACTGAAGTGGTCTAACTGATTCATGTAAAAAGCTTCTAATTTATACGTAGCTTCTACTATGACTGCTTTTTTCAGACGTGGTGAAGGACCCTTGAAACCCACAAGATTCTCTCTTGACTAAATATGATGGTCCAAGAAAAAGTATTACCTCATCTCACAAACCTTGTGTTTCTCATAATTCTATTGGCTCCAGTTGAGAATGTGGACCCCCTTTGTTTTCTTGGGAAAGATTTTTATTCAAATAATCAGTTTAATTAATTTTGGTTTCCTCCCTCTTTCCTCCTCCCTC
This sequence comes from Alligator mississippiensis, assembly GCF_030867095.1. Taxonomy (NCBI): domain Eukaryota; kingdom Metazoa; phylum Chordata; order Crocodylia; family Alligatoridae; genus Alligator; species Alligator mississippiensis. The sequence goes on from NC_081827.1 coordinate 43,093,719, forward strand.
CCCGCCAATTCTCTACTTCTACTTAACTCTGCTGGTTTTTCTAATCACCAACAATTTCTTTCTGCCACTAAGCTATTCACCACTGAAGAAAAATTGTGTGGAACAAGAAAAAGAACAGACTGGCAACATTTGTCAGTGCTCATCTGTCTTATTATCCCTTGGGGCCAGGTTTCTATGTTATATGTTTGTTTCTTTGGGGACAATATGTGATTGCAAGAGAAACTTTAATCAACACTACAGTAGTCAAAACTTGGGCAAAACAACAACTTGTGTTTGGATTTAGACAACAAGCTGAAGTTTCTGATTTTTTTTAAAGTTCCTGGTTAGGTAGATCTGCACGATTCAGCCACAGTAATTAATTAAAAAGCCCTTACTCTAGCCTGAGCATTATTTTTTAGGAAGAAAGAAGAAAAAATGTTGTTAGTGACTGTATCAGAGACCCAAAAAACTTCTGTTATTTGACGAGAAAAGAGTAGCAGCCAGACCTGGCTACAAGGAAAATAGCCAGACAGAAAAAAAGGTAGAGGTTAGGAGGGTCTATCACAGAGCTAGTTACTCTGCAGTAATCCACTGGGGTAGAACCTTGCTTGGGGACCGCAGGCCTGCTGCAGCAACAAGACCAGCAGCAGTAAGCTGCACTGGAGGCTAGTCAGCAAGCCTACTCAGGAAACATCTGTGGCAGCTCAGGGAGCCACATGGGCAAAATGGGGCATGGGTTCCAGCCACATAAACCCAGGGCCTGAGCCAGAGCAATCAGTCTGGCCCTGGAGGCTGCAGTGGAAGGAGCCAGGAGAACTCCTAGCTGGCACCAGTGCTACACTGGGGGAAACTAATAGAATGCTGCTGCCTTGCAAAGGAAAGTGCCCCAGGATAAGGGAAAGCCTGGTTGAACAGACAGGTAGCCACCCTTTACATTCAGACCTAGAGCAGGTTAGTTCGTGTTATAGCCAGACAGGCTTATTCTTGTGCTATAATAAACTATTTATACCAGTAGTTTGGTTTGGGACTAGCAGGGGTGGTACAGAGGACCCAATAGTGCCTGAGAGCACAAGAGTGTCTTGAGCCCGCCTAGGGCTGAGGCAGCTCACGACATGGAGTGAGCTTGAGTTTATAGGGTGACTGGCTAGAGGAGGACTGCAGCTGAGTGCAACTAAGTCAGATAGGACCAGCGGCCTGGACAGAGCCGAAGCAGGCTCAGTGCCCAAAGCAGGGTGGAGAAAGGACCAGGGGCCCAGACAGAGGGGAAGCAGGGTCATTGCCTAGAGCAGGACTGAGACAGGGCCAGGGGGGCCCAGAACTAAAATACTAACTTTTAGTCCAGGCCCACTGTGCTGGACCTGACTTCTAAGCACCAGCCTGGACTAGAAGGCCCAGTTAGAGAAAAGGGGTAGAGGCTTAGAAGGCCAAAGGCCCAACAAGGGAATGATGGTGCAGTGATATCTGTGAGGCAAGTGCATGACTGAAGGGGAGGTTGGAGGCCATGATTAGCCCTTAAGGCTCCAGGTGCCCTGAGTCATGGATGGGCTGAGAGTACCTACTCAGCCTAAGGGAAGGATTGAGACCAGCAGAATCCAGAAGGGGCCTGCTAGCTGTTAGACAGATTGAGACTCACTCTAGGGCCCTTAGGCAGCCCCCTTTGGATCCAGTAAGTACATCCAGGTGTGGCAGGTGAGAAGGGGAGAGCATCTTAGAGGCAGAGGAAAGCATGGGTTGCATGCCTACCAGGGGGCATCATGGCCATCTGGAGCATGATCTGGTTACAGTGACCTCCTTGAAAGTTTTTCCTGTCAAAAGGCACTGGTACTAGACAACACCCACATCATTGTAACGAACCATGTGGGAAAGCCTTGCACATTTTTTCCCACAAATTACAATACTTATAGTTCTTAATATCTAACACTATAAAGAAAGTAGTTGCTTTGAGTAGTCAGTTTAAAGAAGTACAGTATTTATAGAAAACATTATAACTCTGAATTGCTTAAAAGTTTAATTTGATTTGCCAGAAGAACTCATGAACCCAGTTAATTGGCTTTTTGATTGTGCTTATTGGACAATCGGAGTAGGATTTATACTGAGTAGCTCTGATTGTACAGGCTGTCCTTTTGAATTACTTTGCTTTCCCAGATGAAGTCAGCATTTTATGAGACACATTAGAATTCAGTAATGCCCACATTTGCTTAAAGAATAGACTTTTTGCCTGTTTACATTTTAACTGCTGACTTGAATAAAGGCTTCCTGAACATAACTGTTTCATAGAAGGTATTGTTATGGCATGCAGGAAATGTACACCCCAAGAAGAAAGCATTTCAAATAAATAAGCACCCAAACTAAATTAGGAAACAAAAGAGGAGCAAATGTTCACATAGACAAACTGATTGGCCTAAATTCACATGCCAGCATCAAAGATAAAGAAGCAAAGAAGAAGAGGAAAGTGTGCAGAGGAAAAAGATCTGGAAAGAAAGTTGAGGAGCAGATGACACTGATAACATGAGTTGATTACAGGTCTTGATATTGTTACATTTTACATGAGGAGAGAAATCCATTAGAGGATCAGCAAACAGGTTAATTTTGTCTGCCTGTGGCATATTAGATAAGCAAGTATATAAAATGATGAGCTGGATGAAGAGTACAGGTGAATGTAGTGGCAGAGTGGTTAAGGAGACTTCCAACATTTGCAGAGGCATGAGTATGAGCCTCATTTTAGATTTGCATCAAGGGATGCCCCCAGTTGACCGATTGTAAATGGGTACTTGGTCATTTGGGCTGGAAGGCAAAGGTGACCAGACATGACATCGGTCTCATCATTCCCTACTGACTATAGAAACTGGTCTGCCATAACTATAATAATCCTATAATACTATGACTACATGGGAAATTTACACTGCCAGCAGGCAGCCCCCACACTGAAGCACTCTCATGCCCAAGCTGGCCAGGTCAGCGTCTGTGTATGCACTGCTGTGCATGAAAAAAACTCCACATCAGGGTATTACTTGTAAATACAAGTACTACCTTGCTTCAGTGTTAATTAGTTTCCTGCAGTCTAATAGGGCCACACGTGTAGACGTGAGACATTTACAGCAGAGCTAATTAGTCTAGTCCACAGTAAAGGTCTCATGTAGATGCACCCAGTAAGAACAACCACCAGGTCAGCCCCAGTTCCCTAAGGAACCTTAATAAGTATGTTTGTCCTCCAGTAATCTCTTTTTATCTCCCTTCTATCTCATCTTTTTGTACTGTTCCCTCCTCCCCCACTTTTGTTCTTTATGACTTGGCAGCAATACTGCACAGTGATGAAGCAACATTTGGTGCAACCTCAGGCAATCATTTGGTAGGTTATGAAAAAAAAACCATAACTCACATTTTCAGACCCCTGGTGTCCCAGCCGGTCAAATCTTGCCGTCTTGGTCCATCACTATTAAGTGCATTATTGTGTTTGTGTCTGTTTTGATTACAAGAATAAATATCTCATTAGTCTCTAGTAATACCCCATTTGGAAGAAATAGAACAAGACCATAGAAATCATTAAAAAAAAAGTAACAAGGGAGTCCATGTTAAACTGCTAATTGCTTGGCACTCTGCATGTTTCCTGCTTCTAATAAAAATTCAGTAATATTCCCAAATACCTCATAATGCCTTGGGCTGACAAGCCAGTCCTGTAATACTCTGGCATAATTGAAAGTGATGAAGTGGAAGACTGGAGATGTTTATTTCAGAACAACAATCTTACAGTAAAATGCCACAAGACAGTGAAAGCCACTAGAGATCTTTTTAAAGAATGAACAAAAGAAAATCATCACAGTCCAGAATAATCAGAATCATAAACATTGTAGGAGCCAGCTTCCATTTACTTTAAATAAATATTTTTTTAAATCCCTAAAATATAGATGCTAGCATTGTGATCTGGCACACCTATATTTATCTTTGATAAATAAATTTAGGGGGAAAAAATACATATTGCCTAGCTCTGAAAGGGTTCTGAACTGAAATCTCACACATCATTTGTTTCGTAGATATCAGTGAACCAGAAAATACTAAAACTCAGAAGGATAAATTCTGTCCCTAAATACATGCTGGAGAATCCCCTCAAATGCTTCGGTTGGAATGGAAAAAAATTCTCAATTATTTTTCAGTTTTCCAATGAAGTGTGTGTGGCAGATGCTAGTACCTTCCAGTCTAAATACAGGATTGAAGCTAATGGACTTCATACATGTAAAACAAGAATGGATTTGATTACTTGTCAAAATATCTAAATTCTTATTGAAAATTATTTTTTAAAAAGATGTTATGCTTCTTGGTTTCTAGGATGCCAGAGCCACTGAATCTCAAGGCCTGTTTTCCCTTCCGAGACTGTATGTTCCATTCTAGGGAAATTCTTGTCTCATTTAATAATTTGGCAGGGCAGAGTGACTGCAACCCATTGACACTGATTTATGACTGACTTTGGTTTGCAAGCCACAAGTTGTGAAGCTCTGTCTTCGACTATATGTTGTGTTCCAGGTAACAGAGCTGCAATTGTCTGAGCCTGGACTACTCTCAGTCTGGGAGAGAATGGCACAGTGTCATGAAGAAAGAGTGATTGGTCTCTTGAGTTTATACAAGTTTGAGTCATAGTTGGGTACATACAGAATGCCAGATGTAGGCAACAGCAACTGCTGGGTTATGGATAACAGGGGTTTTGCCAACTGAAAGTTTATTAATTAGTACCATTTTGTTACCTTACCGTATCAGGACTAAGGCTTTTTCATCATTGTTGCTGTAGTTCATATGGTGGGCTGACAAATATTCTGGAGAGGGTATCACACTGCTGAATTTTCCAAGGGTCTGTGGTCTCCATCAGTATAATAAAAAAATTCTTACTTGGCACATGGGCCACTGACTCTAAGGTCAGCCTGTAGGACGTGGGTTATGAGCTATTACACCGGGGTGGGCAATTATTTCAGGCAAAGGGCTGCTTACCCAGTTTTGGTAAGCCATTGAGGGTCGCATGACAGGCAGCCAGAGGCAGATAAATATTAATTTTCTAAAATTTTTAGGGGCTCCATGGGCCAGATGGAATGGCCTGTCAGGCTGCATTTTGCCTACCCCTGGATTACAGAGTCATAGAATCATAAAAATGTAGGGCTGGAAAGTTCAGAGGTCATCTAGTCCAACCCCCTGCTTGAGGCAGGATCATTTTCATCCAAGCAATCTCATTCAAATCCTATTGTCTAACATCTAGCAAAACTACATAGCCAATCCTGACACAATCACAAGATGTAGCACCCGGATTTATCACAGGTAAAGCAGGGGGACAATGGTGGCCAATGTCCTGCTGCTCTGAAAGTTGTTATAATATGCTCAAGAGATCAGAGGGTCATGCACCCCACCTCAGAGGAAGGCAAACCCCCTACAGTCTGTACTTTCATATGCCATATGAGGGTGGAATAGGGCCCCTACCCCATTACTGAAGAGGAGAGAGCCAGGGAGCAACCAGCTGGCTCCAGGTCCCAGGGGTGGAGAGCCCTGCAAGAAAAATGACTGCTCGTCCCACATGGAGAAGACAATCAGGGTTGTGCTTGACAGACCTGAAGTGGAAGAGGTGGGGCAAGTGACCCAGAAAGGGTGCTACAGGCTTCACAAGGCTAGGGCCATGGTCGAGGCAGAGAGGAATGGGGCTTGGTCAAGGGAGCTCCAGACCCTGGGAGGGCTGAAAGGAAGCCCCAGTGGTACCAAAGTGGTACCATTATTTTGGTTATATGTTTATTTGTAACTGTGGTGTGACACAGTCAGGAAAATGATTTAAGCTTGGAAGCAATTTTGACTTAGGCCTCTGTTTTGTGTTTAAATAATGGAGGGGCTATACAAAGTGGCTTGGAGGCTACAGACAGCCTCCAGGAGAATGTGTTGTTCCTGGAGGACCAGGCTGCAAACTGAGTATCTGAGCCTGTAACAAGATTGGCTGTGGGCATGAGCCAAGACCTCAGAGGATAGAGGGCCTAAAGCCCCAAAGACTAGGGGCACAAGCTCAGAGCCTGGGAAGGTGGGACTGGGGCTGAGGGGCCCAGAGCCTGAGAGGGCAAGGCATGAACTGGGAAACCCAGGAGCCCAGGGTCTGGAGCAGTGGACCTGGGGCTGAGGGGCCCAGCTAGGGAAAAAGGCTTAAATCCAGAGGGCCAAGACCTGGACAAAGGTTTGAGGCCTGAAGGGCCTCTCTACGGTAATGTCCTTGACGTGGAGAGACTGCAGTGCAGTAGCACTCTGAATTGCACAGGCTTAGTTGAGTCTGAAGAGAAGCCAGCAGAAATTGTGCCCTGAGCACACTAATTTCTAAGAGAAGCCTCCTCTTCAAGACATGGCAGGTGAGACAGCAGGGAGGACTCCTGAGAGGTCATCATGGGTCAAGAGGGTGGGGAGGATCCAGGTAGCCACATGAGAGATGCCACCCTCAGGGCCTGATTGCTTACAGAAGGGCATAGGAGTTACGGAGGAGGCAGGAATAGTCCTAGGCTGGGAAGAGGCAGTCTGGTGTAGACATATGCTCTGCTTCCACATCAGTCCTCTGCAAATTAACTGAAAAAAGCAAGGAAGAGAGCCGTAGGTTGTTTTTCATCTTCATACAAATGTTCCTGTAGAAAACCTACAGGGTTGTAGAGGAACACGGTCTTAATCAATGGAAGGATGAGAAGAAAAACATAAATCTACACCCCCTTCCACCCACCAACCCTGTCTCCATCTGAAATAATGTAGGAGAATCTCCATGAAATTCTGAGCTTAGTTTTACTTTCTCAGCTTTTCCTTCTTCATTTCTTCAAGAGGAGATGCTCTTGCCCACATTATACTTTGTTACATACTGTGCATAGTTATAATAGTGAAGCAACATTCATGACAATGTTCTATCATGGGATGCATTAGCTATTTTATTCATGACTTTAAAGATTAGGGCTAAACACAGCCAAGAAAAAGAACATTAAAGTTTATCTAACCCAAGACCTGGGCTCTGCTCAACAGTACCGGCGTTTCAGTCTGGTAAAGCTTTTATGTCCAAGTTAATAAACAGTCCAATCTTAAGATTTCAAAGGAAAACTCTTAGGGAATTATTCACGTAGAAAACATGGGAGGTGCTTTGCTGAGTCAGCACCAGAAACCACAAACCAAAGAGCATGGGATAAAACCCTCTCCCTTGCCCCCTGCAGCAACACAATTTAGAAACAGTACATAAAAACAGAAGAAGACAGACACATTGTTTTAAATTACACCCTGCTACAAAACCTTGTTGTTGGGTTGCATTATTGAAGATGGTATGGGACTAACAGAGGGAAGAGTTTTAGGTCCTCACTTAAAAATAAATGTAGAAAAGTGCTAGAGATGAAAAGGTGAAAACTTATGTGTGTAGAGGAAAAATGGTTGGAGTTATGTCACCAGATTCGCTATGTTACTTCAGTGATAAGCACGTGTACTGTCAATGCTTTCACCAGAGTAATGTAAAACTGTGAGGTTTGCATAAAGTGTTGTGGCTTACATAGTATTCACAGGTGTAAAGTATTGTCCAAAATTGTATTCTTCTAATACTATTAACTGAGTCCTATCCAAAGTAGATTCTCAATAGTAAATACATAACTATTCCACATGGACGAGTGATTGAATGATAAATGGAATTGTTAGTGGAATACGGAGCCTTTTGCTTCTCAGGTTACTAGTTTGATTCTAACCAAAGTTGACACTGACCAGAAATGATAGATTTTCTAATAGTTACTCATTTTCCAGTGTTCCGCAACTGGTCTCTTGTGCAGCAGACAGATCTGAAAGATACAGTCTAATCCAACTGAAACCCTGGGTGGTAGGTTCAATAGAAAGGCGCAGAAGTGGGTGGGCAATGAAATAGGGCATCTTTGCTCTAAAACTGTTTTTCCAGGTTGAAGTGGGGATGGTTGAAGGGGGTAAAGGCAGAAAGATCTTTGCATAGGTGGTCCCCTTGTATTACCTATTATGTGATTAATACACCAGTTTGTTTTCTTAAGGATTCAGTCTAGTACCTTTGATCTTCATAATCAACTGACTGGTTGTTTTTAAATTCCTTCAGTCTTGTGAGGGGAAAAACAGTACTTTTTCTAGGTGGAACCTGTTAGGAGTATTTTCTAGTTAAAATGAAGATTGATAGGCCAGCATTTCATTAAGATCAGTGGAGTTTTGGATCTATTCCTTATGCATTCCCACATATAGCTGGAGTTCCACTGGGTGGCATCTTCCATTTAGTCTGAATACTGGGAAGGAAATTTGGTGTAAAGGGTCAATTTGGTTCCCTTTAAATGGTGCCAAAGGAAACTACTCACATTAAAGGCCTGATGGCAACCAGAATAATTTGGCATAGGCTACGGGCTGCTCTGTTACACTAACTGCTCTAATGTATAACAGAGGACTTGGGGAATGCAAAGGTATCTAAAAAAGCTCCTTTGCATCATTTTCCTAAATTGTACTGTGTGTTTCTTAGCTGAAACCAGCGACATGGGCCTCAGCATATTAGCTGCCTATTATTAAAGTTACACTCAAGTGGAATTATTCTGTCCCTGGTACAGGACATAAGGTTACCCTTAAGTAGAAACATATTATTCCTTAAGACTTGAAATACTCTGTGGGAACTGGGGAAGCATTTGAATTACAAAGAAATTTGTCAAACTCCTACTAGTTTTCCACAGCAGTTCTGGTCTTGTTCTTGCTTGTAAGCTACAGGGAGCTATATTACAATTCCAAGTAAACTAAAGCAGAAGTACGGGGTAGATGCCTTTCTGTAATATATGCTTTAGTCAAACAGAAGTAACTGAACTCAATATGATGGTAACCAAATGACATTCTCTGAACTGTGTTATAAGGGAGGTGAGACTGGATAACCTCTTGGTCTCTTTTGGCTTGAAAGTCTTTGTCAGAAAATGAGGAAAGGGATATTTCTGAATGCTTTGTGGAAAAAAGCTATTTGTAAAATCATGTCTCCTTACAATTCACCAACATTACAATTAACTGTCTCAAGTGCTATAGAAATGTTAAATGTACCAGGTTCCTTGGCATTAGATTTATGTCAAGTACCCACAAAAACCCATAAGGCTTATCACATGCAGTGTGCTCATTGTGCAAAAACAAACTTTAACACAGCTCTACAAATGGGTGAGTAGAAAGTTGGAGTTACTTTCTAGATGGCTGTACAATGCAGACCTCCTGAGAGCAACAAGCTGTAAAGGAATTCCACATCTCCCAGATGCAATCAGCCTTTCCTGGAGAAACCTAATCCCTATCTAACAAGAAAATTCTTCTTCTAAACTGTGTCATGCACAGAGAAACAGTAAAAGAACTCAAACAAGCAGTTCTTGTAGGAATTGATATTGCTAATTTTGTTCTCTGTTCAGTATAGAGATTACATTAGATTTGATTATTTTCAGAGATGGTATTAGACTGGTTATTTGCAGGTCTATTTCTCTTATGTTTCCCAAATTATGGGTATCTGAAAATTAGCATTTGGCCATAAAGACTGCCTCTTGCATAATTTAGGCACATTATTCCTAAGGAGAGAAAGGAGAGAAGATTATGCTCATTTTCAATCAAGATTTGGTGAATTATGAAAATGGTGTTGCATATAACACCATATTTTATTAAAGAGGGGAAAAAAGCTTGACATCCTGTGAAACACCAAGTTGAAAGGGAGCTTGGGAACACTGGTGTTTGACAGTTTATGCATCCAATTTGTGATATGTCATTAGAAATTCATGGAAATAAAGTAATGAGATGGCAGTTCCTGTAATAAAGGGTAACATTGTCTCTCTACATCTGGTTCACCGTTTTTATACAGTGTGTAAATATACATTTTCCTGTTAACTATTTACAGTGACACCATAGAATCAGTGGGTCAAATTCTACAGTACTAAATTTCAGTCACAACAAAGTTGAGCACTCCTATAAATACGTATGGTTTAATTATTGTCTCACTGAGCACATCTACGTGAGACATTTACTGTAGAGTAGATTAATTAGCTCCACAGTCAACATTGTGGGCGGGTCCAGACGAGTGCGCACATGCCTCTTGCAGTATCTCAAAGCAGTTTGAGACACCACAAGAGGCACACTGGAAACAAAAAAACATTCCCCACACTGCATATTTGCACCATGGACTCTAAATTTGATACTTGGAAATCCAAGTAACAAAAACAAGCCCACGGAAAAAAAAGTGGAGCAAGGCACAGTCCAGGATCGTGCCCTGAAGCAACCAGAGGCTGGGGTCCTCCAAAGTTCTGGTAGCCAACCAGAGAGTCTCTATGGCTGCTCTTTGCCTCTGTGCTGCAGTATGCGGCCTCCCCATGTGGGGCAAAGAGCGATGCAGGCTGAAGCGTGATCGAACCGGGCTCTGTGAAAGGTAAGTAGGGACTGGGGGTGGGGGGGACTGGAGAGAGGACTGTGTGGGTGCAGGGGACTGGGGGTAGGGGAGGCTGCTTGGGAGAAGTGGATCCCCCACCTACCCCCCCACACAGCCCCCACAATAGCAGTGGCCATTGGGACACTCAGGGCCCTCCTGGCACACCCCACCATGGTGTGGGGCAGCATAGCATGATGTGGCCCTGGCCACCTGGCACCCAGTGCCACCTCTGCTACATAGCATGGGCCCATCCTGGTGTGGGGCTATGCACCTTTGGGCAAGACTGGGCCTCTCAGGCTGTCACCCGGAGGCCCAGCACCACTTGCAGGGACTGTGTGTTGTGCCGGGTGCCAGCTAAGCCATGTTCTTCACTGAGGGAGGGCTGTGCCAGGAGAGCCCCGAGCACCCCAATGGCTGCTGCTGCTGTGGGGGGCGGTGGGCCATGCAGGGGGGGCTGTGTCCCCTGTGGGGAGGCATGTGTGCCCTGTGGGGAAGGGGTACCCTGTGGAGGAGCTGTGCAACATGTGCCGTGGGGGGCGGGGGGCTGTCAGTGAGCTGTGCGGGGGGAGACGCTACTCCCTTTGGGGAGGCAGGGGGCCCACCCCTCCTACGCAGCCTCCCCACACCCACAGTCCCCCCACCCCCACAAACCTATCACCCACATACCCAGCCACTAACCCCAAACCTCCACACAAGCCCCATACCCCCCAAACCTCACCCTTACAAACCCTACACCCACACCCCCCCACAAATTTCACACTCTGCATGCCCAGTCGGCCACATGGAATGAGACAGGACTTGCTGATGGGAGCTGCAGCTGCAGGGGCAACTGCCACACTACAGCCCTACCCTGTGCCCCCTCCAGTGCTGGGACATGTGGCCCCAGGCTGTAGGTGGGGGCAGAGATCCTGGTCCTGGGGGGTGTGATGGGCTCAGGTGAAGTGTGGAGGTGGCAGCAGGGGTGTGTCAGGGAGATGGGGGCTGAGTTGCGGGAGTGGTCCGGGTAAGAAAGGTGTCCAGAGCCAGGCTTAGAGCCCTCCTGTCCCCCTAGAACAGCCCGATCCCTAGTCAAGTGCTTCCCAGGGACAGCCTGGGGCAGGGAGCAGCACAGCAAGGATTGGCACTGCTCAGAGCCTCAAAGCAGTGGGTGGGACAGCTGCAGCTGGACTCATGTCCTGGTGCTGGGACAGAGCTGCAGCTGGGAGGGAGCTAGTGGGGGTAAGCAGGGACTGCGGGTCAGAAGTAAGAGAACTGGGGGGGAGGCAGTGGGCTGATTGTGAGGGGCAAGGGCAGGAGCAGGGCACTGGCATATCAGTGCTGCTCAGTGCCACACATCCTGGTGAGCAAAGTGGGTAGGGGCAGCTCTGATTTTTCTATGACAAAAAACCCAAAAGTAAATGCCGAAGTGTATAGATATTTAGAATCCATTGTATTATGATGACAGAAGCACTGGTAGGCTTCTTCCAAATTGCTTTAAACTTGTAAATATATCAATAAAACAGTTCCCAACTGATCTCTCTTTCTCTTATGTATGTATGTATGTATGTATGTATGTATAAACAGTCTTGTTTTAATTGTGGAAGAACATGGATTTTGGAGTATTTTAAAGAGTGAATTGGGGATTTTTTATCAGAGAATTTGCAGTTTTTAAATAGGGAACACAAGGTTTCCTGCTAGTGAGAAAAGTGGCAGGACCCAGGCAGAGGAGCCTGCCCAGGACTGGCACTCCGGACCCAGCTGGAGGTAGCTGACCTCCTAGCCACTTGGGATCAGGACAATTTGCTTCGATAGTTCAAAGCAGGCCACCACACTGGGAACATCTTCCAGCTATCACTGCCCAAATGGCAGGGCTGAGGCATACATGGCAGCAGTGCTGTACAAAGGCCCAGTGTCCACCCAGAGTCCACTGGCAGCTGGCCCAGAAGTGCAGATATCTCTGCTGTGGCTATGCGGTCCCTGTCCAGGTCTGACAGGCACGCAGCCTTGGGGCCACTTGCTGTCACAGGTGGCAGCAGCACATATCCAGGCAACAGCCCCACTGCCAGACTTCTGCAGTGGGTAGAGGGTGCAGGGAACTCTAGGCTTGGGCTGATTCAGCAGTCCAGCTGGCACAAGGGGCTAGTGTCCCCAGATACCAACTGGCTGGGCCCCAAAAGCTCCTGTCTATTTGTCTCATTAAATTAACATGGGCAATAAGGTCCACGTGGCTAACTAGTAGCCCCTACTGTATGGGGGCTAATGGATGAATGAAACAACAAAATTCTGGGGACAACAGAGGCAAAAACCAGGATGGGACTGTCATATGGGCCAAGGGGTCAAAACATGAAAATGAGTGCTTCTAAGGTAGACACCAAACAGAGCCCCTGGGCTGCAACCACCCCCTGAAGCTCCTGAGAGCAAGTGAAATTGGCTGCTTGCCAGGGCACCCTTTTCTACTGCTGGGGTCAGCACAGGGCAGGTTTTTATATTGCTGGAGACAGCACAGGTGCTGGCCCCAGCCTTTAGCTCCCCCTGGCTGCAGATCCGGGAAGAGCTGGGCCGGTTCATTTTGCCCCAAGTGACACACACCACACCAAAATGCATGTCCAGACACATACACTGAGGCAAAAATCTCCAGCACAAATTTGTGCCACTCCTATTTGAACTGCTATAAGTGCACATGCCTGCATGTGTGGACAAGTCCTATTAGGCTGGAGTAAACTAATGTATGAGTACTATCCTGCTGCAGACTTTCTTACTTCATAGCAGTGCATGTGTAGATACTGCCCTAGCTCACTGGGGTATGAAGGTGCTTCAGTGTGTGGGTTGCCTGTCATCTAGTCCTGCATTGGAGCACCCTCCTGCCCCAGCCAGCCCCTCTGCAGCACATTGAGCTGGGGGAGGGGAGGGAAGGGCAGGTGTGGGAGCTGCCCCAGGCTGTCAGGCTGACCCCCAGGACTCCCTGCCATTCAGGGCTGCTCCAACCCAACTCAATGTGCTTCAGTCTTGGGTGCATGCTTGAAAAGCATGCCTGGGAGCACTAAACTCTGATGCAATATGATCCAGAGTTTATTACTTTGCATTAATTGCACATATAGATGCACCCATTGGGCACTTTTACACATGCTCCAGAGGTAAGGAGGCAGCCCTTTAATTAGAATGACTATAGAGCCACTCTAATCAAAGCACCACAGTATCTGATGTATCAGTGTTCCTGTGCTTAAAAATGGTGGTGGGGGCACTTAAATTAAAGCTTGTTGAACAGGAACATTGTTACATGAGACACAGGAGACTGCTGGAGCATAGTAATTACTGCGCTCCAGCAGACTTAATTAATCAAGTATGTTCTGATGCGCTGTAATTACAGCATGTTGGAGCAGCCTCTGCACTCATGTACAGGCACTCATTGACACTAACTTCACAATAAGCGCATTTGATTTTAATGACTGATTTTATTTCAGATGCAAGGCTACTAGTGTGATAAAAAAGCAAATTTATAGAGAGGCATGGGATAGAGATTTTTCTTCTATTCAATGATGTGTGAGTCTTGATTTTATTTTTCTTGACACATCATCCTTTTATCTTCGATATTATCCAATTGGTTGGCTTAAATTTCAGGTGGTCTTCTGAAGTTTAAGGTAGGGACACATGGCATGCTTTTAAACTAAAACCTCAAATCACTAAAAACTCAAATCAAACACAAATTGAACCATTCCAGAAATAATAAAAGCTAACTTGATTCACTGCTGCACTTTGAGGCACTTTGGGGATTTGTGTTTCTGACCAGAACCTGAAATCAAACATGTGAAACACTGAAAATAATGATATGCTAATGAGGCTAGATTCAACATTTTGATGTAGTCCTTTGTATCAGCTGGATCTCACAACCCACTCCCAAACCCTCAGTGAAATATTCAAAACACAGAGCCCCTCTGTAGATTGCATTCCAGGATGCGCGTGAAGTGATATTATGGCAAGACATGGGAGGTTATGGAAGTGATGGGACATATTATGGGTGGGGGGAATGGGGCATGGTTGGGGAATTGTAAAATATGCCTTGAGAAGCAACCTTGCCTTATGTCAGGGGTCAGCAACCCCTGGCACGCATGCTGAGCATGGCATGCGAGGCCATTTTGGTCAGCACGCCATGGCCAGCCCCAGCTCTGGGTAGCTGCTGCAAGCAATGGAGCCTGGGTTGCTCCTAGCAGGGCTTGCAGCATCCTAGCTGCCTTCTGGGAGCAGCCTGGGCTCTCAGCTGGCAGCAGGTATCCAGAGCTGGGGCCGACTGCAGCTGGGAGGCTCCAAACAGCTGTGCCGGGTTCCAGGCTCTGGCATCAGCTCTGTACTGATGCATTGGAGTGGGCGGTGAGGGAGGGGCCTGAGGCAGCACAGCCCTGGTCTCTTCCCTGCTCCTGGCACAGAGCCGGTGACTGGGCTCTGGAGCCTGGCGCAGCTATTTGTAGTCAACCTGGGCTCTGGGCAGCTGCAGCAAGCAGCGGGCAGGCTGCAAACAGATGAACTGGGTTCCACAGCTCCGGCATCAGCTCCGTGCTGGCGGTGACTGCATGGGCACCTCAGGGCGGGCTGCGCTGCCCTACTGTCCATTCTGAGGTGTACACACAGTCAATGCCAGCACAGAGCTGATACTGGAGCTGTGGAATCCAGTGCAGCTGTTTGCAGCCTGCCCACTGCTTGCTGCAGCTGCCCAGAGCCCAGGCTGGCTACAAACAGCTACGCCAGGTTCCAGAGCCCAGTCACCAGCTCTGTGCCAGGATCAGGGAAGAGACCAGGGCTGTGCTGCCTCAGGCCCCTCCCCTACCGCCCACTCCAACACAGGTGTACACGCCGGTACGGAGCTGATGCTGGAGCCCGGCACAGCTGTTTGGAGCCTCCTGGCTGCAGCCAGCCTTGGCTCTGGGTAGCTGCTGCCAGCCAGGAGCCTGGGCTGCTCCCAGCAGGCAGCTGGGATGCTGCAAGCCCTGCTTGAAGCAGCTCGGTCTCCAGCAGCTACCCAGAGCCAGGGTAGCTGCTGACAGTCACAGAGCCTGGGCTGGGGGCAGGGGCAGCAGGGCTGGAGGGTAGGGGCCACAAGCAGGGCATCCTGCCATGTACCCCTTGCCCTCATTTTGTTTTTCCGGCATGCTGGCACTCCAGCACCTTCCAAGGTAGGCATTGTGGTGGTATTTTTCAGCACTCCGGCCAAAAAACATAGCCTACCCTGCCTTATGTGAATGGCTGCCTCAGCCCCTGCATAGCTTTACTGGGAAGGAGCAAGATGCCTGCCCCCTGGTGTCTGTACCAGCTGAAGGATGATGGTCCATACTACTTCCAGTCTAACTGAAAAGTAGGCAGTATGGTAAATCACACGAGACTTCATATTCATGTGTAGAAGGTCTAGATAGGCAGATCTCCAAGCTTTACAATGTTTCTCCCAATCTGTTCTCTCAGCTTTGAGAGATTCTCTTGACACTGAGCCTCTTTCTCTTTTGAGTTATGAGAAAGGAACTTGATGGGTGAACACTAGAAGTGAAAATTAGCAGCACTGGAGAGCACTGCTTTTCTGAAAGGAAGGAGACTAGGTCCTTCTGCCCAAACCAGGATGTATAGTCACCCTACTAATGCATGTTATGATTCTAGAATATAGGGCTGTCAATGTACCCATGCATCTTTCTGTCAGCAGACTCCTTTGGGTTGCCCTGGTTGAGGGACGAATGGTGCACCTGAACTATTTTCAGGGATAGTAGGAGGTGCTAACTCTTGCTTTGTCATCTTTAATCCTGATAGCACTTGCACAGGGAAGAAAAGAAGGTTTAATTTTATTTATTTTTCTCTTCTTTAACTAAAAGGAGAAGATGAGAGAGAAAGGCTTCTGCTTACGTTACGGAAAAGAGCATGGTGTCCTGGCCAGGCCTGAAAGGACAAGAAGTGTGAGGAAAGGTCATTCACTAAACAGAATAAGCTAGATATCAACACTGTCTGATTTCCTTGGTTTTCCTAGATTATGCCTACAGTAACAAGTAGGGCACTAATTATCCAATTTGATGGAGTGCTTTGATCCTTTAATAAATACGTGTGTCATGTACAATACTTCACTGCTACTTCATTATGTCACAGGAAGGCATGCTGTGGAGAAGACTTATTTAGTTGAGGATGTTGCAAGTATTTTAAACAAATTTCCTTCCTATGTTTGGCTCAGATATCAACTTCCAAATCTATGAGCCACTGTCTGTTCTGGCATTATCACTCAATGTGTGGCTTCCATCTTACCTCATCTGGGCATTTATAAAGATTGCAGCTTTCAATTAAGTGCTGTGCTGTTTGTTGAATACTGTGTTCACCCAGGGTTGCCCAAGATATTCATCTTATGAAACGTTATTTTGAAGCATCCATATCCAAATCTCAATATGTTCAGGTCATGCACAATAAGGGACTCATTTGGTGTTGGTATAAAATGCTGTAGGAATAAATCTAACCTTTCCCAGTGCTCGGCCCACTCCACTGCTGTCCACAAGTTTGGTTCAGCATCCCCAAGCTTTTCCAGGAGCTTGTGGGCTTCCTGTACAAATGGTTTACAACTTTTGAGCCTCTTGGGTGCCTGTACAAAAGTTGGGAGGCTGCTCCAGCATGCTGTAATTACAGCACGTTAAAGCAGGCTCAGTCCAGTCTCTAGGAGTTTGATAATTAGGACGCTCCAGCCAGCCTCCACGTCTCACATATCAGCATCCTCACACTTCCAAATGGCAGTGGGCACACTTTAACTAAGGCTCATTCAATGAGTGTCCCCACCACCATTTTGTAGTGCAGGGACGCTGATGCATGAGATGCTCTGGGTGCTTAAAGCAGATCTTGGAGCCGCTCTAATTAAAAGACCCCCTCACCTCCAGAGCATGTGTAAAAATACCCCTTAAGCCTCCATCTGTTAGGGTCTTCAGATAACAGTTGATGGAGCAAGTGTTTTTCATCGTCTCTTGCCTCCATTGCCAGTAATGATGTTAGGGTCTGTCTTCTTATGTCATTTGGTCTAATGCCTGAGAGTACAGGGAGTGTATCTGTGTAGGTTGTGCAGTCTGTTAGGAGTCTTAGTGCACTGTTAAGTACAGTGTCAAGCTTCTTCGTATGATGATATAAGACAACAGCATTCTGCTGGGGTATAGAGCATTGCAAGTGTCATAAGGAACTGGTATAGGGGACACGGGGGGGGGGGATATGCCCCCCATGACAGGGCCGCCCCCTGCCACTGACACCGCTGGCAGCTTTTGCGGGTGCTCACCAGTCTCACCCCCGCCGCCAACACCACCAGCAGCTTCTGTGGGCATTTGCCAGCCCTGTCCCCAACGCCACCAGTGGCACTGGCTTCTGCAGGTGCTCACCAGCCCCTTCCCCACCACCGCTGTTGGCTTCTGCGGGTGCCCCTCCAGACTCAGGAATTACCCATGACAAGTATGATGGTTCTGAGCAGATGAAAGGGTCTGTGAGAGTGGATCCCTAAACTGGATTCAAACCTTAATAACTATACCTTGAATATTTTTGGCAGTGACATAAATTATATTTGTAATTTGATCAGCCCCCTGAAAGCACTCTACAGCCATGCTGTGACACACATGCATGGCTGCAGAGTGCTTTTAAAGTGGTGATTGTGTGACAAATTTACCCTCATCAAATGAGGGATCAGATGAAGGTGCTCTACTTCAGAGTAACTTAGGAAACTTGTGTTCCCTAGGATTAAATTGTGGCATGATTGCGGCTGGGCTGATCCAGCCCAGCCCTGCTTCCAAAGTTGTCTGCAGGAGGGTACTGGGGAAGAGGGAGGGAGAAGCAAGTTGCTGGCTGGGTTTTGCTTAGGCTGAGCTGGAGTGGGGGAGGGTGGATCTGAGCCCCCCTGCTTTGCAGCCCCCCGCCCCGCTCTAGCTCAGGCTGGGCAAACCCCAGCTGGCAGCTTGCTCCCCTATCCTCTCCCCCATCCCTGCAGGCAGCCTTGGAGCTGGGGTGGGGGGGCCCTGGGGGAGAGAGGCAGCTCCTTGGCTGCAGGCAGGCTCCTTGGGATCCTTCAGGTAGGTTTGATCCACACCCTGACCCAGCAGGTGAATGTCAGGTGGGGATTAAACCTACCTGAAGGAACCCAAGAATCCTGGTTGAAGCCAAGGAGCTGCCTCTCTCCCCCAGCCTTATTTAGAGTGCTATGAGTTAGAGTGAGGGCCTGCATGTCTGTCAGCACACAGTTTGTGACATAGATGACTGTTGATTTAAATGTGTAAATTCTGCCCTTCAGTACTTTGAGTTTACAGCAGTGGAACTGAGAGCAGAATTTGGCTTAGAATCTTGACACAAAATTAAAGTACATCATTACATTTGAAATACATGATGATTTTCAGCTTCTCCTCAAAATCTTACAATCTCCATACAGGTAATTCCACACTTGTACTCAGGCACACCGGGAACATTCCAGGAATGAACATAAAAATCCAGATGATTAATGAACACTTTTTCCATTGAGGGAGAATAGGGAATTTAAATTATTGAAATTGTTACTGCTTTTCCATTTAAATCAAGTTACCTGTCACAAAATGGGACTTTAGCAGCAAAGAACTAAGAGAGCCTATGCAGGATTATTTATTAATTCATTCTGTTTATATGCCATCCTGCCCACAAAGGCTCAGGGCAGTTTACAGTAACACAATAGAATAACTTATAAAGCAGAAGGATGATTAGAGAACAAAAACAAACAAACAAACAAAAAACCCCACAACTTAAAACAGAACTAGAATATCCACATAAAACAGAAACCCCCTAAACTTCACCTTGTTTATGAAATGCCTACCCAAATATGTAGGCACTTCCAAAAGATGTCCAGGGTTGGGCTTGGTAAGCCTTAAAGAAGAGTTGTTTCTAAACTGTAAAAGATACTGCCTCAGAAAAGTTAGTTATTCTTTGTATTTGTTTTTAATCTTGGAAGAAAGTTACTTTAAATCCCCTCTCTCTTTCCAGCATATTTATAATAAATTCCCCTACAAATATAATGTGTTCTGTTAGTTTGCCCTTTGTTTTTGTTAGGAAGCATTTTGGACAAAGTGCCCCTTTCAGTGAAATATTGCAATATTTGAAATAGTAATTACTGAATGCCAGAATTCATTTTTCTTTAATAATTATTCCTTAAATTGAGTTGACAATCCCAGGCATTTAACTCATTCATTAAAATTCAGTAATGATTTTCTCTGATGGCTTTCTCTAGCAGTAATGACATGCATTATTATGCATCACTAATTTCCATGAAGAACAATGAGGCACTATTTTATTGGCATCTAGAATTACGCTACTGTACTTTGCTGCATTCCTTTTAAGAGACAAAGGAATCAGGAGTCATGCAGTTTGGATTAAGTTTACTTCTTCCAGCTATCAGAATGTTCTGCCACATCAGCAAAGTGTTAACAAAACTGTAAAATATTTTAAAACTATTTTAATTGTTGCACAATAATTGGGATGACTCTCAAACTCTTTGGCATCTATTAAGATTCTCAGCTATGCCTGAAGGCAAAATTTTACATTGTGAATAACATTTAATGAGTGTTGAAACTTATGTTTAAAATTAAATGCATTCAAATTAAATATTTTGTCATTTTCTTTGTTTTGTAAATATACCCTATTAATTGTATAATGTGAATGTAATGTGTGTAACAGCAGGAAGAACCAGGGGTCTGTCTGCAGAGCTGTCCTGACTCTTAATTTGGACTGCAACTCCCAGAAACCCCCAGGGGCTGTGGGGAAAGAAAAAAAAAATGGAAGGTGCTGGGAGTAAAGGGAAGAAAGAGCAGTGTTCATGTGGAATTTGGTCAGCTCTACAGAGAGGAGTCCACAGTGGAGCTAGAGATCTCACTGGCTTGTTCAGCAAGGACTGTGGACTGAAGGAGCTAAACTCAGACCTGGGGGCAGCTGCAGGCTGCTGTTTGAGTGCTCTAGGGACTAAATTTGGACTAAAACCCTGCAGTCTCATTGATTTTCACCAAAAATTCAACAATTATCACCCCTCCATCAGATTATCAATTCAATACTCTAACACCAGCATTTCCTTTTTCGACACCATGATCAATATCCAAAATAGTAAAATTCAAACCACCATATATAAGAAACCCCACAGACTAATATACGTATCTACACAGAACCAGCAATCACCCCAAACACACCAAGCTATAATATACAGCCAAGCTCTCCGATACCACTGAATGTACAGCAAGTAGAACACCTGTGACCACCACCTCACTAATATCAAAAGGGCCTTCAGCCAACAAGGGCACTCCTCCAGAGAGATAGATCACATTTTTGAAAGAGCCATCAGATTACCACGTGAACATTTCCTGCAGTATAAAAAGAAAAATCCCCACAAATCGCACACCATTAGTTATGACATATCGCCCTTCCCTGGAACCTACATGGAAAATCCTCAAACAATTGCAACCCATAATAGAAGAAGACCCAATTCTTAAAGAGATCTTTCCATTCTTAAAGAGAACCACCCATCCTAGCCTTCAAACAAGCACTGGACCTCACTAACCTCATCACCAGAAGCAAACTCCCTATGACCCAAACCACATCAACAAATGGCTCCAGACTGTGCCAGGACAAGAAATGCAAAACCTGCCAACATATCTCCCCCCCCCCGCCCCCATAACTTTACCCCACAACAGAACCATCACCATTCCTGGATCTTACACCTGCACCTCCAGAAATGTTATACATCTCATCCAAATGCCCTGAGAGAAAATATGTTGGAGAAACCAAACAACAACTGTGCACCAGAATGAATGCACACTGAAAATCTATCAAAGACAAGAATACCCAACCACCTGTGAGTGCACACTTCTCACAGGACAATCACTTCCTCTCCAATCTCTCAGTTCTAATCCTCGAAGGGAACTTACAAAACACCTTCCGTAGACAAGCCTACAAACTTTACTTCATAAATCTACTGGATACAAAAAATCATGGATTCAATACAGACATTGGTTTTATGACATATTACAATCTACCTGACATCTAGTTCACCAGGTACCTGCCTGACAGCCTCTTTTCTACCTTGTACTCTATCACTGCACTGTCTCCCTTCAGCCTTTTTTTCCCTGTTCTCTTCCCCCTTCCCCTCCCCGCTCTGCTTCACGTCTCTGCCTCACCTTTTACCTTTCTAATTCTACCCCTTTCTAAAGGGGTTTGAGATGCTGCAAGAGGCACATGCAGACTCATCTGGATGTGCCCTTTATGGTCATTTATGTTTATAGCACATGCCATTCATTTTCTGTTTCCTCACTAGATGACTAAGTTTTACAGGCTAATTCTATTTATATGGGAAACAAACTACAGGCAACCTATAATTGATTTTTTTTTTAAATGATCACATGAAAAAAAAATACATCAACAGACCTGGCAGCATGGATTGGAACATAGGATGCCCTTACCATGTAAATGCCCTTGTTCCTATACTGCTGGTCCTTGCCCCAGGAATCTTACATTCTTTGTTCCATGCTGATTCAGCTTTGACAGAAAGGGTGGAGTTAGGTTATTTCTGCAGTAAGCTTATATCCTTATGGTTGGGTCACTCTTAAGAGTAAAAGATGTGGGTTTGAACACCCCAAGTGAGAGGAAGGTATTGAACCCAGATTTAATAGGTGTATTGCTGTGTGGAGCAACAAGGCTCCCAGGTGCCATGGGAGCAGGGGGGATTCTCCCTGACAGTCCCAAGCTGGTGGTGGGTCATGGCCCAGAAAGGGCTGAGAGGCAGATTCCCTTACCTTTACTTAGCCAAGCCCTGGAAGCGGAAGTGTGTGTGGCTCTCCCGCACTACTCTAAAAGCACATTTTTCCCTGTGTGTGGCATGTAGCTGATGACATCATAAAAAGGTAGCTGGAGCTCTGGCAAGAGGCAGCTGAAGGTGAGGAAGCGGTGGCAGTGTTGCCTACAAGGAACTCCCCCATGGACCCTTGCATTGATGAACTCTGACTCAAGAAGTCTATGGGCCAACAAGGGGTACAGCACTACTAGATTTGGTCCTGGCCAAAAAAGATGATCTAGTGAACAACCTGATGATCAAAGGGAAGCTAGGCAGCAGTGATCATGAGGTGATCACTTTTCCCATGCATGGCAGGCAGGGAAATAAGTCAGCAGAGCTGAAATCCTTGATTTTAGGAAAGCTGACTTCCACAAGCTTAGAAGTTTGGTTGGTAAGGCCCTGATGGACCACTGTCCAATATGGAGGGGGATCCAAGCTGAGGTTGTTCCTTAGGGACACAATCCTCAGAGCACAAAGGAAGTCCATTCCAGCTCACAGAAAAGGCAGTAAAAGGGCTGAGAGACCCCCTTACCTAAGTAGGAAAGTCATGGACATCCTGAAATTGAACAGAGAAACTTACAAGGGATGGAATTTGTGAAATACCGTCAAGGAAGAGTATACAACAATAGCCATACCTGTAGGGACAGGAGTAGAAAATCAAAGACAGAAACTTGATTCAAATTGTCAATGGAAATCAAGAACAATAAAAAGTCCTTCTTCTGAAAAAAATAAGGGAAACACTGGACCCATGCTGAAGAAAATGAGACACATAGGAGAAATCCAAACTCCTAAATGATTACTTTATGTCAGTTTTCCACTAGTCCAAGGGTGTTACCCTTTTTGACAGGATACAGGATGATCAAGGTAGGGGCAATCACCCACCAATAGTTGGTAAAGATCTCAGCAGGACCAAATGAACTGCACCTGAGAGTGCTGAAAGACTTGGCTGCCGTCATTGTATGACCCATGGCAAAACTATTTGACAACTCATGGCACTCAGGAGAGATTCCAGAAGATGGCCTATGTGGTGCTTATCTACAAGAAAGGAAAGGAGGATCCACGGAATTACAGGCCAATCAGTTTGACAGACCTCAATCCCTGGAAAAATCCTGGAAAAAGTTATCAAAGAATCCATTAGCAATAGACTAATGGAAGGCAACATTCTAATAGATAGCCAACGTGGCTTCATTGCAGGCAGGTCATGCCTGACAACCTCATTTCCTTCTATGATCAGGTAACATGTCGCCTGGATAAGGGAGATGAGGTTGACATCATATACTTGGATTTAAAAAAAGCCTTTGACTTGGTCTCCCACGACATGCTCATGGTAAAATTGGGGAACTGAGGCCTCAATAACCCAATGGTCTGGTGGCTAGGAAACTGGCTCCAAGGCAGGACCCAGAGAGTAATAATACATGGAACTGAGTCAACATGGCACTTTGTGACCAGTGACATCCTTCAGGGTTCAGTACTCAGATCGGTGCTTTTTAACATATTCATTAATGATTTGTATTCAGGTGTTAAAAGCAAACTGGCAAAACTTGCAGATGACACCAAATTATGCTCACATTGGAGAATAGACTGGGGATACAGGCTGACCTGGATAGGCTCGCAAGGTGTGTGGATCAAAACCTGATGATGTTCAACACCAAGAAGTGTAAGGTGTTCCACCTCAGGAGAAAAAACCTGGAACATACTTACAGGTTCAGCAGTGCTGCATTTACTAGCACCATAACTGAAAGACCTGAGGGTCTTGATAGACCATAGAATGAACAGGAGCTACCAAAGCAATGCTGTAGCTGGCAAAGCAAACAAGACACTGGCATGTATCTACCGATGCATCTCAAACAAGACTAAGGATGTCATCCTCCCGGTTTACTCGGTCTTTGTGAGGCTGCAGCTGGAGTACTGCATCCAGTTCTGGGCACCGCGCTTCAGGAAAGATGTGGAGAGGCTTAAAAGAATACAAAGGAGGTCTGTGCATATGGTTAGAGGTATGGAGAGCAGGCCATACAATGAGAGGCTGAGAGACTTGTGTCTGTTCAGTCTGGAGAAGAGAAAACTCAGAGGGGACTTGATTGCAGCCTTTAAGTATATAAGGGGCACGTTTCAAGGACTGGGAGAATGTCTGTTCACCAGGGCTCCCTAGGGGAAGACTAGGACTAATGGTCATAAATTGATAGATCACTTTAGATTAGACATAAGGAAAAACTTGTTCACAACTCAAGTGTCCAGGGTCCAGAATAGGCTGAGAGGTAGTACAGTCACCTACTCTGGATATCTTAAAAAAAAAAATGTCTGGACGCTCATCTTGCTGGGGTCATCTGACCCCAGCAGTCTTTCCTGCCCAAGCACAGGGGATCTGGACCTATGATCTCGAGAGGTCCCTTCCAACTCCTAACATCTATGAATTTATGAATCTGCGACCCAGGGAGATCTGACAAGTATGCCAAGGGGCTGCCAACGAGCCTAACCAGAGGAGACATGGAGGGAACTCTGCCTCCAAAGACAGAGAGTGGGAGGTGAGTGTCCGACTGGCGAGACCTGCCTCAGGACTGAGCCTGGACACCGGATGTGTCAGTCCTTTTCCCTGTGCAGTGCCACTTGAAGCGTTCCAGGGTTATTTTGATTTTCAATTTTCTTTTTTTTTTTTTTAACCTTGGGATCAGGAGCCAGCACAGGAGAATCCCAGCATGGCCCACAGAGGCCCAGCAAGGGAAGCCAAGTAGCCTCATGCATATTCAGAGGGGGAGAGCCAACGTGGGAAGGACCCGCCAGGCTACTCCAATCCTCAACCAAGGGGACCAGGTCACTAATGAGGCGCCTAAGGGCGATAGCCCGGTGTCATAGACTGTGAAAGCAAGTGGATATCAGTGTTGTCCCCCATGCAGGTGGGGCACTGAGGTAGTTTATTTTGTGTGGCAGCCTGGTACTTTATAACCGCCACAACTTCATCCAGTTGGCAAGTGGATGAGGTGTAAAGGAGATGGAGCACCAAGTCACTTGCCATAACACCAAGCCAACCTGAGGGTGGAAGACCACCCTGTTTCTGGAGGAACCTCCCTTTCCATCAGTAATTTTCTGATGAGCAAGATGTGCCAGGCTAGTGGAAGGGAGCCCAACCTAGGGCAGAAGGCTCTAAGTACCTAGTGGGGTATGGGTGTAGATGGGAGCTTAATTTATTTATTTATACTAACTCTCTCCAATTAGAACTGTTTTGGTCATCACAGAAGCAGAACTGAAGTTGACCTGGGAACTTAAAATCAAACATGGAGACATCTAGTGATCTAAGGGGTTTGTAGGGTTAGGCAGAATCTTTTGGACTTAAACACCTCAACTGCACCTAAGTCATGCTTTAGGTTGCCTTTCTTGGATGACATTCTAAATTACCTGCCTAATATCATGGAATAAATTTTAATCAGAACTAGGAACTGAATCCAGAGCACTGCTAATCAGTCCAGTGCCTGAACCACAAGATTTCAATGCCTTAACCCATATGCCTAATAGTTTTCAGATTAGAGATACCAGTGTTCCAGCCGCATCAGTAAGAGCAGAATTTATCTTACTGGAGCCATTTGCTTTTGTAATATATGCAGGAATTGGCCTGTGGTAGTTTCAGTTATTTGGTTTATAGATTAATTTCCAATGGAACCAAAAACCAAAAGGGATTTTGAATGTAGAGAATTAATTTCCCCATGCCTTGCCTTTTGTCTAGTTGAGGCCAATCAGCAGTCCTTTTTAAGGCTATTTTGCTTTCTTTACAAGCTAAACTGTTGGGCATTTAAGCCAAAGCAATTGGTTACTTTACATTCCTGTTATTTTTATTAAATGTATTGAATTTGCATTTATAGCCACAGCCAATTCTGGAAAATGCTGTTACGCTCATTTGCTTTGCACTCATTTGAATGATGCCTGAGATGCTTATTCAGTTGGAACAGTTATTCATTAGATATGCAAAAATTTCAACAGACAATTTAGATTTGGCTCCAAATCAGACAGTTGTCTTAACTATGCATACTTCCTATTATCAGAGATTTGGGTCCAAAATCATCTCCCTTGACTTAAGTGAAGTTACTTTAAGGGTGATTTTTGCCCATTGTAGATTAACCCTATTTATAATGAACAGCAACAACATCCAATAACTTCTTAGCTTCAGTAGCAGATGTGCATGCCTTTGAGATACACTGGTAACCTAATTTCCTATTTAAAGACAATTACATTCAAATTGCTTGTCTACCAAATCTTTGTCTGTACTAGTTTACACCATTTATCTACTGCAATTGGAAATTATATGCTGTTTTGTTAGCATTTGTGGTCTAGTTTCCCAGCTTTTCACTAGGTTCAACAGTTTTGGGTAAGCAGAGTCACTGCATCCCTTGCCCTGGGAAACTATTTACCATTGTAGGAGGTATAACCTCCAACCGGTGAAATCTAAAGAATGAATCAGGCCGTGTTTTAAGCTAGTGTAATTTAGAGAAGGAAATAAATCTGTTGCAACTTGCAATTTGTGGCAGAAAGGCAAGAGGTGGTGTTTTGACAAAGAACATCATTTAAATACACTTGGATCAACTTCAGAAATATTTGTTAAATACTGTATAACAAACTGTATTTAGCCTGGTTCTCTGTGCATAGTTCCCTTTAAAATGATGTGATGTGGGTGTTTGTTTTTCCTACAAATTGCAATACATATCGCGAAGGAGAACAGATGATGAATGATGTACTGTCACTAGGCACCTGAGGGTATTAAAGAACAGGAAACAGCTCTGCAGATAGGCAAGATACATACTATACTCCCCATACTTCTCTCCCCAAACTTTTTGAAATATGCCAACCTGTGGATTTAATATGAGCTATTAGAATTATATATTGAAATTCAGATTTCAGTTTGAAAGAAACCCAATTTTGGAAATCTGGAAGCAATAAAGAACAGCAGTTTTAAATAGATTAAACTATTCCTAAGCAATGTGTGTAATGGTCTAGAAACAATATTATGCTGGGCACACTGGTCTTGCCATTTTCAATCAACAGAAATATCATGGAGGGTTGCTTAGATTCTTCTACTAAGTCTAAACATATGGTTCATAGGATAAAATGGATCAATTGAGCCATTTTATTTGAAAATGAAGGCAAAGATGTCATAGGAAGAGGAATACTGAATAGAGGTGGAGAGAAGAGCACATGAAATACACTAGAAACAGAGAAAGATGCAACACTGATCTTGAAGGTCCTAAATGTTGCAGATATAAAAAAAATGACAGGAATGTTGTGTTTTGATTTGAATCTAAAAGTGTATCAGTTTTGTATTTCCAACTTGTTACAATGCCATGTTTTAGGTGATGTGGCTTTCTGTTGCACTGATGCTTTTGGAACTTTTTGCACCTTTATTGAATGAGAGAAGTGGTAAGATACATTTTGTGACAGTACCAATTAAGGTTTCTCTCTGGAGAGATTTGCTGAGAAAATCCCTTATCAACAGGCTTATGTAGCTTACAAAAGGCACATGCTACATGTCTACAACCATCCTCGTCAGTATAAGATGACAGTGAGGAGGATGTTCGGCTACCAGGTTAGTTGTGCATTATTTTCTGAATTGCTCTCTAAGTCCTGACAGAAGAATACAATTGTATATCAGAACCTGGGCTTGTCTTCATTGTTAAAACAGCTGCACTTTTACCTCAGGGTAACTGATGTGTATTATCTATCCCAAGGTAAAACACACAGTGAAGACCATGCCCAGGTAAACTCACTGGGCACCTATACATGTGTCTGATGCCTGCTCTAACACGTTCTAACTAGAATGTGTTGGAACAGATTCGATTAATCGATAAATCCAGCAGCTTTGGCGTCTCGTGTATTCAGCATCCCTATGTTTCAAAATGGTGGCGGGGGTGTTTTAACTAAAGCTTGTCGACTGAGCTTTAGTTAAAGTGCTCCCGCTGCCATTTTGAAGTGCGGGATGCTGAATATATGAGACAGTGCAGGCATTTTAATTAGAACGGCTCCCAAGAACTGCTTTAATTAAAGTGTCCGTACCCCCACACCCCTAACCGCAGAGCGGGTGTAAAGATGCCCACTGAGATCAGCCTAATACTGCTGCCTCAGATTGATCTTAGGGTTTATCATGCACTAAAACTAAAGTGCCTTGTCTGCACTGTGTTTTTTCCTAGAGGTAGTTGACACAGATCTGGTAAAAAAATAAATAAAGCAACAATAATAATGTAGCTTTTTCAGCCAGGAAACCAAGACCTTCGAAAGAATCATCTATTCCTGGCATTGCCTACGGCAATATTCTTCTGGCATGGAGTCCCTACGGATTTCTTTGTTGGGTTTTATTTGCTTCACTGCTCCTGCTTTTGTCGGCACTCACACCAGTACAGTTTGTAACAACTTCCTCATATGCAGGTATAAGGCTGCATAATGTATGAGTTATCAGGCTAAATTTTAACTAGAGCGTAACCAAACCCAGCTCCCTTTGATGTCCATGGAAGATCCTTCCCTGTATGCAAGGACTGAATTGAATCTTGTATACAAGCATGTCTTCTGTTGTCTTAATAACCAAGTCACACTTTTCCATACACAAGAAAAAACAACATAATTTAATTCCAAAAGATCCTTATGGTATTTAAGAGGACAATAAAACAAGAAGGAACATAAAAGAGAATACACTGATCAGACATGTGTACAACTTTCATGGCAGGCTGGAACTGTAAATAAAATGGCTGTTGCTGGGGCTGGGGGGTAGGAATTGTTTCCATGTGCATGCAAAAGAGTTGTAGCAGGTCTTAGCTACATACAACATGTTGTTATACAACATAGTTTGTTCATTATGAGCTTTTTGTACAGGGAAGGAGTTCTGATACTTAAAGCAGTAGTTAGAGATTTAGTTTCAAATCCTGGCAATTCCAGACATCACTTAGGGGAAACTTCACAAACGGCAATTAGGGGCATTTGTGCATGCGCTCTGGGAGGCGGGGGGAGAGGGTGGTGCTTTAATTAGAGCAGCTCTGAGGCAGTGGCAGATTTACAGTTAGTGGCGCCCTGTGATCCAAGCAGAGTGTGGGTCCCCACCTCCTGCGCCACCTCCTGGCACGCCCATGGTAGAATTAGCACAGCACACCGGTCGCGGGGGAGGGGTGGTGGCTGGAATTTCTGGCCGGAATGGCTGAAGATGCCCACAACCAACTGGGTGGGAGGGAGGGCCACAAACCAAACACGGGAGGCTCTCCTGTCGCTGGTGGCCCTGTGCCACCGCATGGTTTGTTTCATAGTAAATCCACCACTGCTGAGGGCATGTATGCATGTGCTCCAGGAGGGGGTGCTTTAATTAGAACGGCTCTAAGAGCCATTCTAATTAAACACTGGGAGCATCATGTATATCAGCATCCCTGCGCTGAAAAATGGTGGCAGGGATGCTTTAAGCAAAGTTTGTTGAATGAGCTTTAGTTAAAGCACCTGTAACAGGGGGCCTTCTCTGGGCCGATTTCCCTGTGGTCTGCCCACCTGTTTCTAGGCTAACCACCCACCACGCCTTGTTGTTAATTAATAGTTATAGCCCATTTCTTGCCCTGATGCCAGGGGGCACTATCTG
The DNA here is from genome assembly GCF_030867095.1 of Alligator mississippiensis. NCBI lineage: Eukaryota > Metazoa > Chordata > Crocodylia > Alligatoridae > Alligator > Alligator mississippiensis. Next base: position 43,123,476 of record NC_081827.1, read on the forward strand.
CAGCTCCATACCTCCCCTACACCTCAGCCCGTGCCTCGCAGATGGTATCCTCTGTTGTCAACATCACTGGCCCCAAACTGGGCCCCAGAATCCTACTATTTGAACCCCACCTGGATCCCTCCACTCAGGCAGCCTACTCCACCTTCATTCTAGGCTACATAGCTCCCTGAGCTGCTTCGCCCTTACGGGTGTGGCCCCCCCGGGACCTCTGGCTACACTGGCCCTGGCCTCACCTCCAGGCCAGTCGGAACCCCAGGCCTTCAGGTCTGGGTGTCCCTTGCGGTGGGCCCCTGGCCCTTTGACCCTTCCGGTCCTGGCCCCAGCATGGACCAGTCGGGGGATTTCAAGACAGGTTTCTGAGTCTATGGCCCCACTCTCACTGGGGTCCACCTTTCAGACCTTACAAGGGGTAACCCACCCGGTTGTGGAAGCTGGGGTTAAGGCACCCTGACCTGCCTTTCACTAGGGTGGTAACTGGCCTGGCATTTCCTGGGGGCTCCCGCGCCCCTGAGAACCGCACCAGGCCACCCACTCCCAGCAGGTGCAGTTTTAGCTCGTGCCCAGGACCAGGAGCCTCCTGACCATCCCCCACAGCTCCTCCCTTACCTCCAGAGTGTTCCATGAAGCCTTGCAGCCCGGTGATACTGCTACACCCCCAGCCAGCAGAAAAATGCCCTGTTTATTTGGGCAGCCAGAGCTCTAAAATGGCCACTGCAATTCAGCACCTGTTGGCTGCTTGGCCCAGGTCTTAAAGTGGCAGACACAAACAGTGCCCTGCCACGGCACCCCTGCTGCCATTTTTCAGAGCGGAGATGTTGATACATGTGACACTGGAGTTTGCTGGAGCATGGCAATTACCATGCCCTAGCAGCCTCAGTTAATCGAGTCTGTTCCAACACGCTGTAGTTACAGTGCATCGGAGCAGCCTCAGTGTACGTGTACAGGTGCCCTAGGTTTCTAACTTCATTTCTACCACCAACTTTGTAGCTGGAAGATCAAGCTAATAACATTTCCTTTTGTCTCACTTTCTCTCTTTAGATTGTGAAGTTCTTTGGGACAAGGACTATCGTTTGTATGTTTACAGATCATGCCCAGCAAAAGAAAGGAAGTTATCCTCCTTAACCCAGTAGTCCTCTGGGTTCTAATATGTTATTAAAATCATCAGTGCCTGTTGACATATGACAGCTATACAAGTCTCTTATGTTAATAAGGAAAAATATATATATATATAACCCCCCCCTCCCTACACACAAACACACACACTGCTTCTTCACTGGCATTCGTGGGTTATGTATCATATGCCCATTTAAAAGTTGTAGCAGGGGCCCTTTTGACGGATAAGCTCTGAAATACAACAATACTTTTGTCCTTCCATGGAGATGAGACATTTTGAGCATGTGGCACATTACGCAAGGCACCAGATAAAGAAAACATTAATTCACGGACTGAGAGAAGCATAACTTTATTGATAAAACTAACTGAAATACCCATTCTTCACCCAGATAGCTATTTTTGTATTTGAAGGGCATGTTCACACATGCAGACACTTGTGCTTGCAGGAGCTCAAATAAGAGTAGTACAAAATTGTACCAGGGATTTTGCCTCAGTGCACATGCCCAGACATGTACTTTGGTGTGGGGCAAGTTGTGCCACTTGGGGCAAAAAACCCCTGCCCAGTTCCTCCTAGATCTACATTCAGGGGAGCTAGACCCTGCAGTATAAAAAGCTGCCCTGGCTAGCAGCTCCGGGAGCTTCTGAGGCCCAGCCAGCTGGTATCTGGGGACACCAGCCCCTTGTGCCAGCTGGACTGCTGAAGCAGCCCTAACATGGAATGGCCCCTGCATCCTCTACCCACTGCAGCAGTCTAGAAGCAGGGGCTGCTGCCTGGCTGTGACCTACGCCGCCTGAGACAGCATCTGCCCCCTTGGACCTGGGGCCCCGTGGCTGCAGGTCTGCCAGACCCAGATGGGGTGCCCCTGCTCTGCCATCTGGGCAGCTATTGCCCAGAAGATGTGGTCATTGTGGTGGCCCACTTTGAACTGTCAAAGTGTGTCCTCTTGACCTCAAATGGTCAAGAGGTCAGCCATATTGGTCTGCCCTCCAGCTGGGTCCCCAGTGCTGGTCCTGGACAGGCTCCTCTGCATGTGTCTTGCCACTTGTCTCATCAGATTTTCCCTGTTTAAAAATTGCAAATACTTTGATAAGAAACCCAAAATTTCTCATTAAAATATCCAAAATAGTGTTCTCCTCCTACTAAAATGAAACACCACTATATATAGAGAGATCAGTTGGGCAATGTTTTATTGATATATTTACAAGTGTAAAGCAATTTGGGGGGGTTGAGGGGAGTTTGTGGGTGAGTGTAGGGTTTGTGGGGGTGAGGTTTGGGGAGTATGGGGCTTGTGCATGGGTTTGTGGCTGGGTGTGTGTGAGGGGTTTGTGGGGGTGGCTTGGGGATATCGGTGTTGTGGGTGAATTGTGGGGGACTGTGGGTGGGGGGGGCTGTGCATGGGGTCTGCTCATGAGATGTGGGTTCCATGCCCCAGCGCAGGGTGCAGCCTCCCTGCACAGCATGCAGACTGCTCCCCCCTGCAGGGTCCACAGCTCCCCCTACAGAGCCATAGCCCCCCTGCCACTGCAGGGCCCACAGCTCTCCCCACAGGGCCACAGCCCCCACACAGAGCCACAGCTTCCCCCCAAAGGGCCACAGCCTTCCCCTCACAGGGCCCACATGTCCCCCCAAGAAGGTCCACACCCCCACAGCCCAGCCCCTGCCCCCTCCTACCCCCCGCACAGCAGCAGGGGCACTTGGGGCCCTCCTGGCACATCCGCTGCCATGGCATGGGGCAGCATGGCTTGGTCCCGGCTGCCTGACACCCTGTGTTGCCTCATACCTTATACATCACATGGGTCCAGCTTGGTTCGGCATGGGGCCATGCACCTTCGAGCCTCTTGGGCTGTCACCCAGGTCCCCATGCCACTCATGGGGACCACCTGTCATGCCGGGCAGGGTCCTGCCTCCATGGAACCAGCCTGGCCCAGTGGTGCACAGGGCCCCATGCAGGATCCAACCCAGCACAACACGCAGTCTCCGCTAGTGGCACTGGCCGTGGGTGACAGCCCGAGCAGCCTGGAGCTACCCAAAAACACACAACCCCATGGCGAGCTAGGCCAGGCCTGCACTATATGGCATAAGGCAGCGGTGGGTGTCAGGCAGCCGGGGCCAAGCTGCGCTGCTCTGAGTCATGGGGGCCTGTGTCAGGAGGGCCCTGAGTGCCCTGATGGCTGCTGCTGCTGTAGGGGGGCTGTGGGCTGTGCGGTGGGGACAGGTGGAACACCCACCTCTCCCGAGCAGCCCCCACACACACGAACATGCAGTCCCCCACACCCACACAGCCCCCGCTCCAGGTCTTCCCGCCCCCCAGTCCCCACTTACCTGGTGATGGAGCCAGTGCCCATATAGCTTGCACTGCTCCTTGTGCCGTACACAGAGGCATCATGCTTCAGCACCAGGGCAAGGGGCAGTCATAGAGATGCTCTGGCTGGCTACCAGAGTGTCTCTTTGGAGGACCCCAGCCTCCGGTTGCCTCAGGGCATGGTCTTGGACCTCCCACTTTTTTGGGTGGAGGCGAGGTTTGAGACCTGTATTTCCAGGTATCAAATTGTGAGCCTGCACTGCAAATATGCAGTGCAGGGAACATTTTTTTATTCCCAGCATGCACTAGAGGCACATGTGGGCTCATCTGGATGTACCCAAAGTGTCTGTTTAATTTCAAAGAACTTAGTGCAACATATTCAGGTAAAAATACTGTCTATTTTTAAAGAATATAGTACAACATAGTTAACATTTAATATTTAACATGGAGTGAAAAAGAAGGCAAGCATCAATATAATAATGACAACTGAAATGAATTCACTGCATCCAAAATGGAGTGGTACTAGTTTGTTATCTGAGAAGCGAAGTAACCCCAGTCAATGGAAGCCCCAAAAAGGGTCAAGTGAAAAATAACTTGTCTATATTTTTCTTTGGGTGGTATTCAATGATTTAGGAAGGTTTACAGTAGATAGGACTAGCCATTCTCGAGTTATAAGTGAACATACATACATATGTGCATACAGACATACACTTCATTTTATATTTATATATATAGATAAGAGATGAAATTGGGGGGGTGGTAGGAATTAAACAACCAAATTGCCATCATCATTAGTGGAAGTTGGTGCTTTGCAGAACAGCCTTCAGAAGCAGCCTAATGCTCTGCGTCTGTGCTGCATCAGTTGTTTGTGCTCCATGTGTGCCACACATATGTTTTTTAATGGCTGCTCCTGCATGTCTGTCCATCCACCAAAGGGTCTTTTAAATCCTCGTAAAACCTGGAAGGCTATCTCTGAAGGGAAGTTACTGAAAATCTCAATTAGGTTTCATTGTCCACACACACACACACAAACACACACACATAAAAGCACACATATGATGGGAATGATGCTGCTTTCTTTGATCAACAGAAACTCCCACTGACTTTAAGGAATACAGGCTCAAACCCCAAATACCCTAGAGTTAACAGCTGAAAGGAAAGCAATGAGTACCTTATAATGACTATTATTTCCGAAGGAGAAATAATGTGTGTTATATTTTGTTAAATATGTAATACATATGTATTTCTAATTGAGGCTTTTAAATCCCTTATACTGAGATAAGGGCATTATGCACTTCAGTTGATCTGACTCACAAAACAGATGTATAAAAGGGGATGAAAGGAAAGTTAAATGGTGTGGAAAAGTTCCAAAGGGAATAGTGGGTGTTTAATGTCGAAGTCTAGATAGATACTGTAAACAGAGTACTGCCTCCAAGATATAGTCTCATCATGCACTGGATACATGTAGAAGATATTATTAATGGACCCTTGGTTGTGGACTATGTAGTAGGTGGCAGGTGTTCTTCCACAGCAGATTCACATCTGTACTGCAGGAAAAGAGGGCAGCTCCACTTACGTGTATGCACACAGTGCAAGGTATTGATACACTGCTTCCAGTGTAGCTGTTTCCAGTTTAGTGGACAGTGCAGTGCATCTCTGCACAGTGGTGGCTTATCTCAGTCTGGTGCTGCCTTAGTCTGTATAGAATAGATTCATCATGTGGTCTGCCTCCTTCAAAACTCTTGAGGTATTCAGTTGGATTTCTGTACAGAATCAAAGATTTATTACTGGTGCTATCTGCATTATTTTCTCCTTCATAATTGGTGCCCACGTCTCTCAGAGAGGTTTTCTTTGTACAGAAAAAAGGCAGTGGCAGAAAGGATATTCAGGCAACCATGTAAGAAAGGAAGGGAGAAAAGGGCAGCGCCACAGAAAAAAGCTCCACAGAGATGGAGAACATAGACCTGCTGTTTTTGGAAACTAATAGTCGACTGCTTCCTCCTCCAAGCTTCTTCCCCTTGAGGGTACATTCATAAGTAAACTTGGTAGAGGTAGAGCTTTGGCAGTTTGTTGCATTCTACCCCTTTGCCAGGGGTTTTACTGTAGTAGGTTACAAATATGGCCCTGAACAGGTTTATCTTTGCCTCCCCATGATGCTCACAAATTACAAACATTCTGTTTCAATTGCCTCTAAACAAATAGATCCACAATGAAAAGCAAATTATCCTCCCTAGCTCAAAAACATGCTGTGTACCATTGTCAGTTGAGCCATCTTACAGTGTTTAATTAGCAATGAACACCACAGAGCCTGTAGGATGCACTTAAATGAATTCACTAACATATAAAACCATTTATGGCCTGATCTTGGCACACTGACCCATGCTGAGTATCATTTCCATAGCTAGTATGAGTTCATAAGTGCTTGATGGGGTCATGCTCAGAAGACTGGGCATGAGCAGAGTATCATCAATATAATCAGCCACTGAAAGCTGTCATTACCAATCTTATATTCCAGAAGCCACGAGGTTACTGTAAGGTGTACCATGAGTTTAGAAGCATTCATAAAAAGCTTAGACATTTATATGATTAATAAGAACATCTAAAGTCACCATATAAGGCTGTAAAAATACTGACATTTTTAAAAGGGATATACCAGTAAATCCCTTTAGTATCAAGGCATAAGCCAGTGTCTAACTTCTCGGGGTTAGAAAGCAAATGCCAGCGGGGGCATATCTACATGAGATATTTACTGCTAACCTGCCTAATTAGGGCCACAGTAAATTCTCAACATCTACATGTGCAACCTTCTTAGGCTGCAGGGAACTGATGAACTTTGCTGCAGGTTATCCTATGGCGGAGTTCTTCAGTGCTCAGCAATGCACATGTAGATGCTGATGGGGCTGCCTGGGACATGAGGGTGCTTCAGTGTTGCAGCTGCCTGCTGGCTAGCCCTGCATTGGAGTATGCTTGTGGCCCTGACAGCCCTTCCGCCACAGCACACTGAGCCAGGTTGGAGGAGCCCTGGGGGTGGCAGGCTGGCCCCTCCCCGGTCCCCTGCAAGCCAGGGTACTCCGACCCAGCTCAACATGCTATGGTCCTAGGAGCACGTTGAAACATGGTGCACTGAAGTAATGAACTCCAGGGTGATATGCTAATAGCATACGGAGAAGCACCCTATGAGTAGTGGGTTTTGCATGAGAACTACCTATTGCAAACTACTTGAGTCTATTTTTTAAACTTATTTTACAGGCCACTGTCAGTTGGAGTACGTGGACTACCTGGTATAGCAATTTCTAGGACTAAACCCAAGATTATATTACTGCAATCAAACAGCATTCAACAATTAATAATATAGTCTAACAGTGAATAAGCAGAATATAATAATCCATATTCATGAAAGAACATTAACCCAGTTACCTGGAGTATTCAGTTATTTTCTTAATTACAGATAATCTGTGAGCTATAAATGTCAAGATGAATTTTAACAGAGCTGAATTTAAAAACAAATAAATTGCCTTTTATGATCGTATTAAATCATGTCCTGCATGCATGGTTTGGCCTCCAAAAGTGTTTTGTTTTTTCTGTTATAAAAATTACTATTACATTGAATGAACAGGGTGAAAGCATGTACAGGCTACAGGAAGCAGTTAATAGGAGAGAGAAATTCTTTTAATAATTCAAAATAATGAACAAATAATGCTTGGAGAAGTGGCAGTGTTGGCAGGGTCAAAGTTGGTTTAATACTTCAAAGATTTTTGGTGACTTATTCCACATACCTTTAAAAAAAGAGAACTCCATTAAAAAGCCATGCTCATTAATTCAGAAAACCACAGCTCAAAAAAACCAGAGCTCATTAATTCAGACTTTAAAGGTATACCATTTTATACTGCATTCTACTGCAAAGAAAAATCCTGGTTTAAAATGTTAAATTCAAACCTTGCATGGAAAGAAAGATCCAATTTAAAATATTTTCAGGTGAGAATCTGAACAGGAAAAGAAAAGGTCAAGTCATTGGTGGTATTTGGAATCTAGCTGGTGTAGAGTGGGTATATGAAAAACCAGTGTGTTCAGTCTCTCATGATGTGTTTCAAATGACTCAAAGACTATTTTTACAATGCACTGTCACTAGCCTGTTACACATTAGTGTGGTCATTATCCAGCAAGCTGAGCCCCAATTATAGACTGTGCATCCTGCTTAATAAGTGGGAAAATAGCTCAGCTAGTAGCAGCATTAAGCCAGATGACATTTTACCATGTACCTCTCTATGGAGTCTGATGTGCTTCCATTATGGGTTCTGTAGAGCATTAGCCAATGGACGTACTTAAATTTACATATAAATAGGGGTGCCATGATTTTTTTTTGTCAAAACTCTTTTTGTAAAGAAGGTACCTTTCACTCCCTTGAAATGAATGCTTTGATTTTAGCAGATTTTTCCAGTGTTTTATGGAGAAACCAACATGTTTTTAATATAAGTAAACTTCTGATCTAAAAATGGAACATTTTAGTTCTCATCAAAGCACTCACAGGAAATTATTAATTTTTTTAAAGCTGCCTGTGAAAAAGCAATGTGCACTATTCTATCACCTTTGCATATGCATGCTAATCAATCATGGACTAAGTATAGACATTGAATTTATGGCACATTATAAACTGCCTGCCATCTGATAACCCCAGGTAACTTGTCTGCATTTTACCAACTACATTCCCCCACCCTAACACCCTACCTGTCTCACACCTATTGTCTCCCATTCTCTCTGATTCTCACTGCCATGCATTTGCATTTTCACAGACCTGTACTTTGCATATTGGCTTCCATTCTACCCAGGAGAGCACACAAAACACCAGCAGACTCTTCCTGTGCCTGAAGAAGGATGTTTATGCCTGAAGCTTGCAAAGGACAATTTTTCCAACTATTTAGTTGGTCTAATAAAAGATATCACATCTACCCGAAGAACCTTGTCTGCCTATGTCCTTAGACTAACATGGCTACAACCAACAACTCTAAATCAGTAGAAATAAGTTCTTTATACCTTGCCCTTCTTTTTCTTTTCAGATCTTTAACAGATATCTCAGTAGGTAAGGAAACTGTACTGAATCTTTGCCAAGTGAGTATAAAATGGCAACATGGCAGTATGAATTGAATATTCAGATTCCGTATTCAGGAAAGTTCCAAATGACTACACAACTTTTAAGACTGAAAAACAAGCCCATGCTTTGCAAATCATACAAATTAAACTACCACTTTTTACTTTTATGTTTTAGAAGTATCTTGGTGAGAAATTCTACAAATGAGGTAGTTTTCAAACTCATGTATTTTGCATGTAACCAAATAATAGTTTAAGAATAATTTTATACTTCTTGCTGTAAGCAATCAGTGTGCACTTCTTTATTGGCATGGCTTATGGAGAAAAGTAATGCATGATAAAACTAAGAATAAGACTTTATAGCAGCAGCTTTCTTTTTTAATGATGCGACATTTCTAGGTCATTTATGAATGCTGTAAAGTAAATAGTTCCTGGAACAACAAAACCTATGCTTATTGGGCCTTATTCTCCTTATATATCAGTTTTATACTGGCATACAGAATAGCACCTAAAGAACTCTGTCAGAACTCAGGCCGATATACACAGGTAGGTAAATATTATTGTATTTCAGTGAATTTGAATTCTAAAATAAATTGCTAATAAATTCCTTTGAAGATGGGAATTTAATATTCCCTCTAAAACACTGCTGTCTGTCTGTTGTTCCTTTAGTCAGATTAGCTGTGGAAGAGCTATGCAACAGTTTCTGATCTGTTTCTTAAGTCACTATAGGTACCTGCTATATGGACAAATCAGTTTCACGTGGTAAACTGCATCATTAGTATACAAATCATTTTATTCAAATAATTTTAAAAAAAGGCATGGTTGAGACTTCACAGGATCTTTTATTTGTATTGGGTCATGTCCTGAAATCCCTCCCCATACAATCTGTTACTGTGGGACTGGATACAGGAAAGACATTTTTCTCACACTGCCAGTGAGATTGTTTCCCTTTCTCCACAGCATCTCAGGAACACATTTGGCTAAGTTAGGATGTTAGGTTTAAGCTGTTGCAGGTTTGTTGGAGCTGGAATCCAGAATTTAGTGCAGGAACTGATGTCATAGGGGTCTAGCTCCTTGGTAAGCAAACTGGAAGTGGTCCTATGGGGAAAGATCCCTGGAAGAAGCAAAAGAATGGGATTGGATTCCTAATGCCTTTGTGCAGTGAGCAGATGGTCTCTTTTATAACAAACCTTTAACCCTTGGACAAGGGGAGGGGGAGGGACAGGAGGCCGGATAGCAGCCCTCCAGAAAGTGTAAATAATGATGAAAGGAATCACTGGGTGCATCTACACATGTACATTTATTGCACAGTAATTTAACCAAAATTACTGCGCAGTACGGGCAAGAGTCTGCATGTGTACCCCCCTGCTGCACAGTAAATATGTTGACTTATCCAACTTGAGCATAAATGTAATACCTGCATCATGCAGGTATCAAATTTAAACCCAATTAGTTACTGCATAATAACACAGGTGTAGATGACTTACTGCACAGTAACACTGTGCATGTGGACTGACTTGGGACTAACTTTAGTTCTGAATCAGTCCACACACAGCGTTAATGCATTTTAATACCTGCACATGTAGACACCTGCACAATGCTGGCCTATTCCCACTTACTGTGTAGTAACTTACTGTGCAATATATTTAAGCCAGTGTAAATGCATGTGTAGACACACCTGAGCACTGGATGAGTTATTGGTGGTACTTCCTAGGTGAGCTCAATTAATAAAGTTATAGCCTAATTAAATCACATCTTTTGCACTTTGTTTTTCTTCTTGAAAATCCAGGAGAAACTGCGATGAGACTCTCTGGGACTTTTGCTGAGCAAGAACTACTAAATCTGGTCTCATGAGTCTTACATAAATAGAAAGCAACAAGAAATAGTTTATAAAAGCATGACATGATTTATATGAAAGTTACCTTCTACCTGAAAGCTATAAGCCACAATGGGATGCAGAGAGGTTATTTCTGTTAGGCTCACTACCCTTTTCACAATAAATGAGTGTGGCATAGAAATATCTCTGCTGCGTTCTACTGAATACACATAATCATTTGTTATTTATTTTATTCCTATTTAAAGTATTATTTGGGGGAAAATATTAATTCAAACCAAGGAATCTGAAATTTTAATCTCACAGGTTCTCTGTGGTTGCTGTACTGCAATGTGATTGTTTCAGATTGTGACCAAAACACTCCGGGAACTGGGCCTGTCCCTGAGATACTGGTATGCAGATGATGTCAAGAGAATATTAATTGGTTGGTGAAGAACAGCTTTTTAATTGCCTGACAGAGACAAAAGAAGTCTAATAATTGGCCGGAGATTGCTACGTGAGGCTATAGCACCTGTTTCCTCTCTGGTGAGTAGCCATTTTGATCCATTCATTAGAGCAACAGACTCCCAAGAGCTCAACCCAAGACCAGTGGTTTCTATATTATGAACAATAAAATATTTTCAGCTTGTTTATCCTTTTTACATTTTTCTTGCTAATAAGGTTGTGGCCAAATCTACTTGGCATGTTGGCTGCACAGTGATTACAAATAAAAGTTTTGGATTACGCTGTCCAAGAAAGGGGCTCTTGCCAATGGACTGGGTGCTGCCTCAAGTTCTTTTCTCTTTTGCCTGTCCACTGGAGCTTTCAATCCAAGACTCACAGACCTAATATTGTGCACAGAGTGAACTTTGCTGTGTCACTCACTCCTGCAAAGCTCCATTACTTATTATGTTATACCCCATGTTTGCATTAGTTTACACAAATATAAATGCCTCTGTACACAGAGCTGTGGAGAAACAGGCCCAAAGTATTTCCATTATGGTAATATTGTGTATCTTCTTTAAATATTACCATTGCTTTGGGGGGCTTGAGCCATTAAAAGATTTAGGTGCCTTCAAGTTAGGTGTTCCAGTGGCTACCTCTAAGGTACCTGTCCCACAGAATGAAATCCAAAAGCCTGAGTGAGGCACCTATTCTCCCTGTGCAGTGAAAGGGTAGAATTAGCTGCCAAAGGATAGGATCTGAAATAACCACAGAACTGCTACAGAGGTAGGTGTATTGAAAAGTTCACATTTTCCACAGTGCTCAGGCATCTGCATCAGGGCTGCAAGTAGCTTTCTCTGCCCACTTGGGATCCAGAGCTTGGAGTCCTTTTCTGGTCATTCTTTTATTTAAAAACACAACTTGTGGTACTTCTGCTGCAGTTTTTTATATAATAGCCTAGAGGTGAAAGCACTTGCCCAGTAAGTAGGAAACCTGAAATCTAGCCCCCTCCCCACTCAGTCTGAGAGGGTTCCAATCCACATCCCCCACCTCCTCACCATCAGGCTACAGGCAAGGGTGGACTGGGAAAACTCGTCACCCTCTCTACTGAAGCTGTGCAGAAGGAATGCTAGATTTAGGAGGCAAGAAAGAACAAGCAAGATGGAGCCCGGTTCTGTAGCCCAGAGGTCAGATATACAGCCCACAGACTGAATCTCACCTGCAGACCCTGGAGGCTTTGGCACATGTCAATGGCAGGGGCTTCAGCAGCATTTTGGCAGTGGGGAGCTTCCCTACACCTGCCCCAGGAAGCAAGGAGCTGCTCTGGGACTGGACAGTGCCGCATGCCATAGCCAGAGAGAGTAGGGAGAAGCAGCACCAGGGAAGAGCAGCAGCAGCTGGTCTGGAACACCTGCCCACTGCAGACCCATGCCAGGCTGTTCATGGCTCCAACATGATTCCAGCAGCTGCTGTACCCCATTGATAAGTGGAGTCCTTGCTTCAGCTCTGTGCTCCCAGAACAGAATAGTTAGGAAAACTAACCAGGGATAGTTAGGAATGTTACATTCATAGGATGAAAACAGCAATAGTCCTGGAAGCAAAGGCCAGAATTCCTCCCTCCCCCGCCCTTTTTTTTTATAAGTCACTGAACTTATTTAAGAATTTCATAGATTTCATAGACATTCGGGCTGGGAGGGACCCCAGAGGATCAGAGTCCAGCCCCCTGCCCCAGGGGCAGGAAGTCAGCAGGGATCATAGGATCCCAGCAAGACAAGCATCCAAATGTGTCTTGAAGGCATTCAAAGTGGGTGCTTGAACCGCCTCCGGTGGTAGTCTATTCCAAACATTGGGGGCTCAGACATTAAAGAAGTTCTTCCTTATGTCCAGCCTGAATCGGTCACGGTGGAGTTTGTGACCATTCAGTCTTGTCATCGCTTGGGGCACTCTGGTGAACAGACATTCCCCCAGATCCTGATGAGCACCCCTGATAAACTTGTAGGTGGCCACCAGATCACCCCTGAGCCTGTGCTTTTCAAGGCTGAAGAGTCCCATGGCTCTCAGCCTCTCATCATAAGGTCTGTTTTCCTGACCTCTGATCATGCACGTTGCTCTCCTCTGCACTCCCTCAGGCTTCTCTACATCCTTTTTAAATTGTGAAGCCCAAAACTGGACACAATACTTCAGCTGCAGCCTCACCAAGGCCGAGTATAATGGGAGAATAACATCCTGGGGTTTGCTTAAGAAGCACCTGTGGATGCAAGCCAGCATTTTGCTAGCTTTACAAGCTGCAGCATCACATTGAAAGCTCATGTTCATCTTGTGTTCAATCATGACCCCCAAGTCCCTTTCATCTGTAGTGCTAACCAGCATAGCACTGCCGAGCATATAAGCACGCTGTAGGTTTTCCTCCCAAGGTGGAGAATCTTGCATTTTTCGGTGTTAAACACCATCAGGTTCTCATCCACCCATTTCATGAGCCTGTCAAGGTCTGCCTGGATCACCCTCCTGTCCTCACGTGTAGATGCTTTACCCCAGAGTTTGGTATTGTCGGCAAACTTGGCCAGCCCGCTTCTAACACCAATGTCCACATCATTGATGAAGATGTTAAACAGTATAGGCCCTAGGACAGAGCCTTGAGGGACCCCACTGGTGGCACCTTTGTGGAAAAAGGTGATACCTGCTAGCTTGTTTTTAATAAATAAAACAAAATATGATTTATATTTTTGGTATAGCAGTTTCAGGATAAGTGACCTTTTCTTGATAACTTGTTAAAGATCTACCAAAAAATGAAGACATGTTTACTATGTCACCTAATTTCTTTAGTTCAGCAAGATACCTCTGGGCATAAAAATCACAGAAATATAAAACAGATCATCCCGTCTGTTTTGCTGACAAAGACATGCTCTTTAATGTACATGTTAAAACATTTTATTAAACCCAGACAGAGTGCTGACAGCCTAGAAAGATCTAGTTGTAGACCAAAATTTAAAAATCAAACTTGAAACAAAACCCCCAGATTTTTCAGAGAGATAAATAAATGTTAAACAAAGGACACCCTGAGATTTGGTGGTTCAGAAATCTGGAGTAGCATCTAAAGAGACATAATTTTGGTGGATTATGGGTAAGTAAGAACTATCTGGGAGCTTTTAGAAGCTGTAGGTAAGTTCTAGGACCACTTACCAAGCAGCAGAGCACTGTGTTTTATGCACGCCTATCTAGTACAAGTGTATGATGTACCTATGAACTTCTAGGGCTTGGGACACTTTCTCTATCAATGGATATACAGATCCAGGAGTAGGAGTCCTGTCTAAATGGTTAGGTCTGCTTGGTTAAGATGATAGAAGGGAGAAAACATGGTTGTGTGATATGCTTGGCTCACGTGGCTCCCGGGGTTGCTGAGAGTCAGTCTGGCCAATTTAACAGTTTAGAGAAGCGTCTGGGTTCTTCTTCATTAAGCCATCTTGTACGCACCTCCAACAGCCCTGAAGGGAGGTAGGAGTTGCTGGAGTAAAGCAATATGCTTTATCCTTTGTCCCTTGTCATTTCCCTATTCCAGGGGAATCAAATCCAGCTGCAAATTCAGGTGAGCTTTTATAGTCCCTTTGTGTCCCCACAGAATCTGTATTCACATGGAATATCTGAACCATCATTTGAAACTTTACCTTTAAATATATCTTTAAAAAAATATTTTCCTCCAAAACTAAACATGCATTGAATGTGTCAATCAATGTGTCGATTGGGATCAGCAAGCAAATGTCAGTGGGAGTGCATCTACATGAGATATTTACTGCAGAGCTGCCTAATTAGCTCCACAGTAAAGTCTCAGTATCTACATGTGCAGCCCTCTTATGCCTCAGGAAACTGATTAACTGTCACAGGTTATCCTACTGTGGAGTTCTTTAGTGCTCAGCAATGCACTTGTAGATGCTGATGGGGCTGGCTGGGACATAAGGGGACTTCAGTGTCACAACTGTCTGCTGCCTACTACCTAGCCCTGCAGTAGGACTCTTGTCCAACTGCCCTGCAGTGACCCAGCAGGGCAGTGACCCAGCCAGCCCCTCCACCATAGCACATTGAGCCAGGTTGGAGGAGTCCTGCGCTGGCTGACCCCGTGTGTACCCTGCCCAGCAGGTCCCGTCAGCCCTGGGCTGAAAGGCTGACTGTGTACTTTGTTCAGTACTATAATGGGTCAGAACTCAATCCCCTGCTTCCATATGTCATGTTTATGATGCAGACTAAAATGTTAATGTGAAAAATCCTGTGAGATTTGACACCAAGTGTTTTATAGAATCGTAGAACCAGAAGGGACCTGTAAGATCGAGTCCAGTTTCTTGCCATGGGAAGGAAGTTATTGGGCTCAGATGTGCTCAACAAGGTTCCTGTTCAGCCTCATCTTGAACACCTCCAAGGAGGGTGACTGCACCACCTCTGCTGGGAGTATGTTCCAGGTTCTGCTGACCCATATAGAGAAAAAGTTCTTTCTTATATCTAGTCTAAATTTACCCTCTATTAACTTATGCTCATTGGTCCTTGTCCTCCCTTGAGGTGTCTTCCTGAAGAGTTGCTCCCCTAGATCTTGATGTTCACCCCTGAGGTACTTGTAGGTGGCTATCAAGTCACCTCTCAGTCTTCTCTTACTCAGACTGAACAGGCCAAGTTCCTGCAGTCTCTCCTCACAGGGCCTATCCTCCATGCCCTTGACCGTAAGTGTGGTCCTTCTTTGTAGCCTCTCAAGCTTATCCATGTCCTTCTTGAAGTGTGGTGCCCAGAACTGGACACAGTACTCCAGCTGAGGCCTCACCAGTGCTGAATAGAGAGGGAGGAGCACCTCCCTGGATCTATTGGCCAGACATCGGCTGATACACACCACAGTTGTATGTGCCCTTCTGGCAGCCTCATCGTGCTGTTGGCTCATATTCATCTTCCAGTCGATTGTGAACCCTGGGTCTCATTCAGATGCTGTGCCAGCCAGTGGACCACCACCCATCATGTAGTTGTGGTGAGGGTTCTTCCTACCCAGTTGTAGGACTTTGCACTTATCCCTGTTAAACCTCATCTGATTCTGTTCTGCCCATCAGTCCAATCTGTCAAGGTCATGCTGGATCCTGACCCTATCCTCCAATGTGCCCACATTCCCCCACAGCTTGGTATCACCCACACATTTAATCACTGAGCTTTCTACCCCCTCATCCAAGTCATTAATTAATATATTAAAGAGCATGGGTCCAAGCACCGATTCCTGGGGGACACCACTGGAGACAGCCCTCCAGGATGAGGCCATCCCATTGATTACCACCCTCCAGGAACAGCCTCTAAACCAATTGTCCACTCACCTCACTGCAGACTGGTCCAGCCCCGCACTCTTCAGTTTGTTTCAGAGAATCCCGTGGGAAACAGAATCAAAGGTTCTACTGAAGTCTAAGTAAATCATGCCAACCTCATGTCCCTTGTCCAGATGGCTAGTTACCTGGTCATAGAAGGACACAAGGTTTGTCAGGCATGATCTACCCTCAACAAAGCCATGGTGGTTGCTTTTTAGCACCCCCTCAGTTACCAGCTTGCAATTGATGGCCTCCTTAATCAATTTTTCAAAGGTTTTCCCCAGGACCAGAGTCAGACTGATTGATCTGTAGTTTGCAGGGTCATCCTTCTTCCTTTTCTTAAAGATGGGGACCACCTTGGCCCTCTTCTAGTTGTCCAGGACCACTCCTAAGTTCCACAACTCTTCAAACAGCTTGGCTAGTGGAGCTGCTATAAGCTCAGCCAGTTCTTTCTGGACTCCTGGGTACAGGTTGTCAGGCCCAGCAGACTTGAAAACATCCAAGTCTTGCAGGAGATCCCCCACCTGTTCAGGATTGATTTCATGTAGCCTGTTGTCTTTCCCATGTTCCCCAGGCCTCTGGTCAGGTGAACAGCCCCCGTCTGATTTCAAGAAAACGTGAAGTATATATTTAGTTCAGATTTTTCACGGGTATCAACTGTGGACTGTCCCTGAGTATTCAGTAGGGATCCCACAGTAGAGCCTGATGTTTTTCTTGCTCCCTATGTATCTGTAGAATGACTTTTTGTTGTCTTTTATTCCAGTTGCCAGCTTGAGCTCCATGCCTGCCTTAGCTTTCTGTGTCTCGTATCTGCAGGCCTTGGTGATACAGCTATATTCCTCTCTGGTTGCCAAGCCATTCTTCTATTGCTTATATGCTTCTTTTTTCTTTTTCAATAGCTCTCTAATATTCCTGTTTAGCCACGTGGATCTATTGGCTCCTTTCCCACTTCTTGCCTGTGTGGGGATGGCCTGTTTTTGGGCCATGAGAATTGCCTCCTTAAGGAAGCACCACTGTTCCTGAACTCCCAAGTCATTCAGTTGCAGAGGGCCTCTCCAACTATCTTTTTGAGTTTGCCAAAATCTTCCTTCTTGAAATCTAGAACTTTTGATCAGATACCTCGACTTTTGCTTAGAGATTACAAAATTCTTCAAAAGTAGTATTACATGTTCTGAGGTATTGTCTTACCCTAGCCTATCTTTCTCAGTAGAATTTTATACTTTCTACATAAAAACCATATCTGAGTTCTGAGTATTGTAAAAAAAACAAACAAACCTCCAAAGCTAGACATTTTTAGAGATCTCACAGAGTCTGCATCTACTTCTAACAGCAGAAAAAAAAACTTGTGACTGTTTAACAAACTGTTTAGTGGGCCTTGAATGATTTTTTAAGTTATGACTTTTCTTTATAAACACATGAGAAAGCTTCAGGTAATGGTCTATTTTCAAGGTTTATTTTCATTGAAAAGTTCTTTTTTTAAAGGTGAACTGCACTGAAAGGCAGAGGTCTACAGGAATATCAAAATCATGTGCTAAATGGCTTGTGAGACATGTAAAATATAAACAGTTGTAGATTTTCCTTTCTTTATTGAGAAATCTTATAAAATTCTGTATACTGCAAGGCCTAAGAATGCAGCACTTTATCATATCACAATAACTAGCAAAATATAGTGACATATGTAACTGGCCCATAGGAGCTAAATGAGGGTATGTCTTCATCACTTCCATTGCGCTCCTAGGAGTGCTACTGAGAAACATAGCTGCTTGTCTTCTCCTGCTCCTGTTTTGCACATGCCAAACTTGGAAATAAGGCAGTGAAGCTGCCTGAGGGAAGCCCCTTTCTCAGAGAATTCAAGAACAGCAGCAGGAGGGCACTCTGAGGGTGGCTTCATCATTTAATTTCCTTTTTTGGTGTATGGGGGGTGGGAGCAAGTGGGTAGTGTGTACTTCTTGACAGTGTTTTCCAGAGCACTGCAGAAATAGTGTGGGTTGCTAAAGCTGTCATAATTTTCAGGCTACATTATAAAAGAAAAAGAGAATCACAACAGACTCACTCAAAGGGACAGATCTTGTAAAGTGCTAAGTGGTCTTATCCCACATTGACTTTAGTAGGTATAAAGGGTACTTACCATCTTGCAGAACATGCTAATCACTTTCCAGAATTTCACCCTACAATCCATATATACTCACTGTGAGTTTATTGAGATTTAATTTATGTATGCCTTCTTGTACTTGGCTGCTCCAGCTTGGCTCAATGTGCTGCTGGTCTCAGGTGCATGTGTAAATGTGATGCCTGAGAGCAATACATTCTGGTGCGATATGTGCCAGAGTTTATTGTGTCACTTTAATTGCACACATACATACACTCAAAGAGTAACAAAGGCTTTTTTTATGCTTCAAAGTTATCAAGCACAATTATGAAGACTGAATGAACTAACCATAAGCAGTAGCCAGGTCAGTGTAGTTTCGAATCAGTCTTGTTCAGAATCATGTCACCTAATTGTGATTAAACCCAGCTGGATCCAAGATTTACAGATGACTAGCCGACATGTTGCTGAATTCAATTTCCTGTAGTTTGCACTGACCACTAAGTCATGTTCATCATCTTGTGAACTCCCTGCAATCATGTTTAAATACATGTTTGTGATGACACAATCCCTTAATCCTCTCAGCATATAAACATGACAATGAATATTGAAAACACCCCTTTTTTTCCTTGCTTGCTGTTTGGTGTCTGGGAGTGACACCTGGATAAACTTTATAGATGTCCAGGCTAGAAAATACCTTACACTTTCCTCTTTATGCAACTTGTCCAGTTTATAATTTTTTTAAATGTAATCTAACATTTAAAACCCCGTCCTTTGCCCATGCTCATATGCTACATAGTCATGATAGACCTGAACCAGGAGTCCTATTGACTTCAACAGGCTTGGCATTATATTTACAGTCCTGACGGGAAGTTTTCTATGTTAGTCTGAAGTCAAGAGAAGGCAAGCAAGGTGGCACCTTAAAGACTAACTCATTCAGAAAGGCATCTGATGAAGTAGGCTGTAGCCTATGAAAGCTCATGCCTTTCTGAATGAGTTAGTCTTTAAGGTGCCACCCTGCCCTGCCTTCTGCCTAACATATTGATTGTTACTTGTGTCAAATTCTCTTGTCATGTAGGCAGCCAAGGAACATCCCTGAAGTAAATGGTGTTTGTACAGGTGTAACACAGAATTGAATTGAATTCAGTACACTATAATAGGTGTCTGTAATTTCTGAGATTCTCTTTCCATCTTCACAAAGGGACTGCACACACTTCAGCTCAGAGTCATGGCATCTAAGCAGCACACACAGAACAATAAAACTAACCATTTTAGATAATATGCTCTTTCTATGCTTTTTTTGTATCTGAAGCACATGTTTGATATCATAAGTTTGCTAAAAGTCAGAAACCTTGACATGACTTTGAAGGAATTTCAGAAGCTCAAAATTCCAAACTCTAGTTAAAGAAAATGTTATTGTTTGGCCATCTTTAATGCAATTCTTATTTTCTTCATGTCTTTTCTTTTCCAGCTGCTCCTTGTCCTCTCATGTATCTTAATGGGAATCAGAGATTGATGGTGTGGGCAAAGCAACGAAGGTTGGTTAAACACAGTGCTCTTGCCAAAATCTAGTCTAGCTGCTACACCACATAGGGATGTTTGGGGCAGCTCTGCCAACAATCTCTTCAAGACATGATGCTTAGGAGATAGCTGTGCCTGTAGTTATAAGATTAAATGATAAATCAGTTGCAGTGACAGCATTGAAATAGCCTGAGAGGGGCAGAAGACTATATAAAGAGTTTGTCTTCTGAGGGCTCATTTAAATGGAGACATGTAGTTAAAACAAATTTATTAGAATTATGAAGTGACAGTGCAGAAGACAAGGATGGTTTGGCCAACCAGACAGAGTAGTTGGCAGGACTCAGGAACCCATGGTTTTATTCCTGCCTCTACCTCTGGGCTAGTGTAGAACCTTAGTCAAGTTTCTTTTCCTCCCAGTTTGCCCCTCAATAAAATGGGAATAATGATAACTTTCTTCTTAGTCAAGGTTTTTGAGCTTTACTAACATGAGATAATATTACCATTGAAAGCACATTCAGCTACACGGGGATGGCTTCATTCAGAGGTAAAGTGGTCTTTGAAGAATTAAGCTATAAACTAAAGGTGACTTTTGAATGAAAGTGTTCACACAGGTTTAACACCCTATTGCCTATACACTTTACCTATGGAAATTTTGTGTCAACTTTCCTGAGTGTTCTCATATATATAAGCCCTTCAAGTTGGGAGGTGAATGATATGGGTATCCAGGATAAAGTAGACTTTTTATTATTCCTCCTTTCTTCTTTCAGGGTAAGTCTGCACAGCATAATACAGTGTCATGTGGAGATATCCAAGTTAGGTTGCTCTAAGCTAGCTCTGGTACTAGAAGTAGTACAGCCATAGTAGCATTGGTGCTTTACCCAGGTTATGCTGAAAAGTAGGCTGGGCAGATTACCAAGCTAATGTAGCTATACTCTGTCTGATATATGACACAGCATTAGGTTGAACTGAGGTACTTTTAACCCAGATCGACACTGCAAAAAAAGCTGTGTATTCTCAGGAAGCAATAATGAATTGTGCAACTGTGGCTTAGTCAGGGGGGAAGGAGCGGAAAGTCAAAATTATAATGTAGTGCAGTATTAGCATTGCTAGTTGTTTAGAGCTACAGGTACTCCAAAACTGTGAGATTCACCTATGCTACTGGGAGGTAAATGTACTTTGTTACAATGAATTATGGATATCTAGCTCATCTTTGCAATAATATTTTCACTGGGTCTTACTCTCTTTGACTGCAGCTCTCTTTTACTGTGTCTGCTCTCTTTGACTGCAGCTTGCTAACAATGCATTGGGCTATAATATGGGAATCTAGTTCACATCTCTGCAGATATGTGTCTTTCCTAGAGGCTTTGTTCCCTTATGCAAAGATCTCATACTTCATTTTCCATGACTGGTGTGGTGTTCTGTTGTACATTTACTTCATTTCCCTAGCATCTATCATTTCACTATTATATATGCTGCTGCTTTACATGAGGTAACTATAGATGTTGACATTTCAATTTTTCATTTCTACCCTGAGCAATGATGTAAAACGTGAGCATAGTAGCTTATCCAAAAAACACTAAAAGCTTTTTCATATTGTCAGGCTCACCAGATTGTGATGTCAGTAAAACTGATGTAAATCCAAAATATCAGCACAGAATTTTCATGTTTACACCAATGTAAATTGGGTTGCAATCTGGCCCTTCTCACTCTTTTCTCCCTTGCTTTTGCATTGAGGTGCAGCATATTTACAAGAGTTGGAGTAGCCTATACAGCATATGCTATTGAAAAAAATATATTTCAGCAACTCACAGCAGATGTGTAAAAAAGTAGAAGCAGCAAGGCAAAACCTCCAAAGAGGAAAGGTTAGCTAGGGTAGCAAGAGTTTCTCTCACTGCAGTGCTTTGCCAACAAATCGCAGATGTACACCACATGAGCAAGTGAAAAAGTGATTATGAGGTTTATTATGTCAGTCTTGAATCTATAACACATAATGTATTCATTCCAAGGTGCACTTGTGCATCTGTTAAGGTATTTCTCTTACTGGTTTCAGAGCTTCTTAAGCAGTTTTCTTAATTGTTCATCTGATTTCTAAATTTTAACTGCTATTTTATATTTTTCTTTTTCTACTTGGATACTTAGCAATGACACAAGAAATGGGTATATAATCATAAAACTTGTTCCATTCTTCATTGATGACTTATTTTGTTAACATCATTTTGTTTCTCTCTTTATGTCCGCTTTTTCTTTTGCAAAGTCCTTTACAGACAATGTAGGTTGGCTTACCTTAAATCTCTTCTAATTTATGGCAGCTCTTTTCTCAGTGCAACAGCTAATTTACAGTGTTGTGAGAGAATCAGGGCCTGAATTACTCCTGATTTACAGTGGGAAAAGAATCAGGTTTTGCTCTCACCTACTCAGGTAAAACTCATATTGATTGTATTGGGCACTGAATCCATTTAAGTGATAACAGAACCCAATTAACTGTCCTTTAAACTCCAGTCACTCACACCATTCTAATCCCACAGGGGGGAGAATAGGAATGGCTTCACTGAATCTGATGAGAATGCACTGATGAATAGTGAAAAACAAGGAAGAATTGGTCCTCTTGTTTGTTAAATGGGCAAAATTCCACAGAATATAGATAGTGAATAAAGTATTGATATGAAGCACCATAATGAAAGTACAATGTATGTGGGGCTTGATTGCCTATGTACATTAGTCCACTGAGTGAGTCATCTCTGGCTTGTATCATCACATCACATTTTTAAGGATAATACATTGTCAGTGACAAAAACTAGCAATTAGCTGGCACCTTTCACTTCCATGGCACTTTTTGAATCTTTTCTAAGAACATGGAGTGTAGGACTAGAAGGGACTTCCAGATTCAAGTCCAGCCCCTGCTACTGTCAGCAACCACATCATAATGTTGTCATTCAGAAACTTAAACTCTATCTTCACATTACTCAGGTTATTTCTCTCTGTTACTCCTACTGGAAGAAAACCATCTTCTAATTTCCAGTGTACTAGTTTATACCCATTTATTCTTGTGCCAAGAATCCTCTTCTTGCTTTTCTCCCACCCTACTGTTTCCCCCCAAGTTCAGAAAGTAATCATATTCCTTTTCAGCTTTGTTTTGCTAAGCTAAATAATTCTACTATCCTTTCTTTCTTAAAACCTTTCTTTTGCCTTGTATTTGCTGTTTTCTTGTTTGGATGCAATGATCCTAATAATCTACTGCCTTGCAGCTCTGTATGCCCAGATTAATAAGTGGAAAATAAGTGTCAAATGCTAACATATCAGAACTGCATTGTTATACACTTGCCTGGCATAGGTATAAATGATTACACTAAGTACAAATCTGTCCTAATGTCTAAACAATTAATAGACAAAGTGAAAAATTTCCATGTGATTCCTCCTTCCAGCTCTAAATCTCACAACAGTGATTTTACAATCTGCGCATGGCTATTTAACAAGCCCTTTATGCCTTCCACAATAAAGTACTCTGTACTTAACTTGCTGAACCTTTTGTTTTAGTCTGCTGGGGAATACAGTCTCACTTACTTAAAAAAATAAGATCAAAGTAGATTATGTTTATTGTCTCACATCTCTCTGTTCTATTAATTATTTCTTCAAAAATAAAATCCAGCAGATATGTCAGTCAAGTTTTATTTTATATACAGAGGGTGCATCTACACTTGGAGATTTAAGGCACATTAGCCATTTTAAAAGCACATTAAAGGCACAGGTCTACACGTGTGTGCCCTTAATGCACCTTTAAAATGGCAATTTTAGGCTAATCCCTAAATGTACATGTGGTAAGGCGCCTTAATGCTGTGCAACTGAGCGGGCTGGAACCGAGCCTGTGGGGCCCCATGCTGCCGTCATGCTGGACATGGTGGGTGGGAGAAGCGGCATTCAGCCTGCCAGGACTGATGCTTCCTCTTCCACCCACAATGTCTGGCATGGAGGCCAGGTGCTTGCCTGAGATGGAGGTGGGTGGAGCAGGGAAAGCCATGCTGGCTGTCGGGGGCAGATGCAGTCCTAGCCTGCCTGCTCTCCCAGGTGGGAGCCCCACTGTGGGTTTCCAAGGGTACCTGAATCCAATGAGCAGCGAGGCATCCTGCCCCTGCACGGATGCATTACTCGGCCAGCAAACCTGCCCTTAGGGAGAGGTGTGGGCGAACCGTTAGCAAAGGCTCTGCCAACGCTACACTGCCCCCTTCCTCTGCAGGGAGTTGTAGGGGGAGAGTTTTCCCTTTTGCTTTGACAGAAGGCCTCACACCTCCTGCCCGACTGCTGTCTTACTGTGCACTGACAAGATCTGCTGCTGCCAGAACCACCACTCACCTGCTGCATCTTCTTCATGGCACCTGCAGGCAGCACGGAGCCCCGGTGGGTTCAGCTCTGATCCGCTGTTATCTGAATCTGGGGAGGCAGGAACACAGGAAGGGGGTTAGAGCCAAGGCCAGGGTGAGGGCCAGACCAACCATGTCTGGGGGGACTGGAGGCTCCCATCCCCTTGTCCAGTGTTGGGCTGCACTGCCCAGCTACACTGCCACAGGCTTCCAGCAGCTGTCCAGGATGCTGACCAGGGCAAGCTGCCCTGTGAGCTGTGTTAAGGCTGCTTAAGGTGTTCATATGTAGACACACACCTAGGCTAACGTACGTTAAGTTTAGGAACACATAAGTTCATGTATAGACACACCCAGGGTTGTTTTTATTAGCTGATAATTTGCCTATCATTTTGTGGCCTCAGGTCTTTATTCTCTTGCATTTGCACTACTGTAAATGTGGAGTAGCTAGCTCCAGGGAAGTCAATGGAGTTACAATAGAGTAAAGCCAGCTTACATGAAAACAGAACTAGGAAACAGAACTAGGATCTTAAGGGAAATTTTCAAAAGTGGTCTTTGAGGTGTCCCAATCTGGGACTTTCATAAGATGCCCTAAGGCTTCTCAACTCAAGAACCCTGACACTGAGGCCCCCTTCTGAATGGGTGTCGGTTAGCAACTTCAAAGAAGACCATCTCCCAACCATTAGAATAAGCCTTTTTGTGTTGAGGGCTATTCCCACATCCAGTTAATTCAGTGGAAGCCTTTCTACTGACTTCAAAGAGCTTTAGGTCAGCCCTTATTGTATGATTTCCTGGATTCAATTTGGCCTGTTTTTAATGCTTGGTTTACAGCTGATTCTCTTTATTCCCACCATGCCCCACCTCTGGCCAAGGCTGTAGAAAAGCCTACTGTTCTTGTGATTACTTATTTCATTGTCTCTTTCAGAAGGTTGAGATAAAAATCGAAGATGCACAAAATATGGTCTAATTAAATCACATTGTGGCAGAAGGTTGATATTATATTTTAGTGAGAGAAGGACTGAGCAGGCAAGGAAATTTTCCTTGACTTAAATGACAGCAGGGTTGTACCACAGTTGCTCCATCCTATGGTGTTGTAGGTATGAATACCTAGATAGATAGGAGTGACATACATTCCTAATACCACTGTGTAAGTGATTAATTAAAACTTACCAGCCAGTGGAACTATGAAGAGAAAGGTCTTATGTGTGGCCAGAGGAGAGCAGTTTAAATATTATACAGAGAGGAGGGGAAGACTGGGTACTGTAGCAATACCCAAGAACAAAGGTACAGGGACGGAGGAGATGCACACACAGCAGAGATTGCAGATGGATGAACCCATTCAAGAAAAAACAAGCAAACCAAAATACAACACACACCCTTCAGCCTTTCACACACTTTTCAGAATAGGAGTCAAACCAAACCTGTTCAGGTTTTGAAATGTTCAGACCAGGTGCATGCACATGTGCAGGTGCATGGCTTTCTCCAAATGAACATGGGACAGGACCAAACAAAAAATTCTGGACAACCACGGAAAGGCAATTCTAGTGCTATAATGAATATACCTAATGAGTTCCTTTCAGTTTTAGGGATTTTCCCTGTATCTTAAAATTACGAGTGTCATTAGACCTGTAATAACTCAGGAACCAGAAAGAATCTGAAGACCTCTCACTAAATAAAGACTGAAATGGAACTGAAGCCAACCTGGTGAAAAGATCTGTTTGACAGGGCAAATCCAGCTCCAAGAGGATAATAGAATCATAGAAAATTAGGGTTGGAAGGGACCTCAGGAGGTGGTCTAATCCAACCCCCTGGACAAAGCAGGACCATCCTCAACTAGATCATCCCAGGCAAGGCTTTGTCTAGCTGGGTCTGAAAAACCTCCAAGGATGAAGAATACACACAGCCTCCCTGGGTAACCTGTTCCAGTGTTTTACTGCCCTCCTAGTGAGAAAGTTTTCCTAATATTTAACCTAAACTTTCCTTGCTGCAACTTGAGACTATTGCTTCTTGTTATGTTCTCTGCCACTGAGAACAGTCTAGCTCTATTCTCTTTGGAACCACCCTTCAGGTAGTTGAAGGCTGTTATAAAATCCCTGCTCAGTCTTCTCTTCTGCAGACTATATAAGCCCAATTCCCTCAGCCTTCTCTCAGAAGTCATGTGCCCCAGCCCCCCCACCATTTTCATTGCCTTCCAATAGTCTCTCTCCAATTTGTCCACATCCTTTCTGTACCTGGGGGCCCAAAACTGGACACAGTACTTAGCCTCCCTCACCAGTGCAGAATAGAGGTGAAGAATCACTTCCCTCGACCTGTTGGCAATGCTCCTACTAATGCAGCCCAGTTTGCTGTTAGCTTTCTTGGCAACAAAAGCACACTGTTGACTCATATCCAGCTTATTGTCCACCATAACCCTCAGGTCCTTTTCTGCAGAGCTGCTTCTTAGCCAGTCAGTCCCCAGTGTCATCTGTGGTTATCAGTGTCATCACTGCTAGTATCCTCATTTAGTGTTATTGATGTCCTATCAGTGTTGAAGTTACAAGAACTGTAGTGCCGGCAAACTTGCAGCCAAGAGATTCCAGCACTAATCTTGTCTTAAAGAACAACCACAGGCTCAGTTCAGTGGCAAAGATTCAGCCAGGTTATTATCTATAAGCACAGCCCTAACATGTTTTGGCCTAACAAGTACATCAGACCAGGAGCTAAGGCATTTGTACCTGTGACAAGTTATTTGGCACAACACCACACATAGTCATCAAAGAAGACACTGCCCATACACAGTGGGCCATATATAAATGTAAAAGGATGGACAAGGCATTAGAGCTGCAAACTGCATGAGATGCCCAAAGGAAGCTGACTGTAGTACTGGAGAGCTTTTCATTTTTATGAAAAAAGAAAAGCTCACACAGGCTGCTACATTTCCCTGCTTTCCAATTCTCCTTTTATACAATGATCAAAACAAATTACATATTGCATTCTATCTGTATCTTGAAAGTCTCCAACCGTCCTGTACTGTGGGCTTGTTTTACCTTTTGACCTCAATATTCCCATTCCAGCCTTATCATCCTGGTATTGGACTATCCTACCTTGTACCATCATCTTTCCTTCTCATCTCTTGTTAGGAGTGCACATCTGGCCCTTATGCCAAGTTTTGTGTATGTGAGGAATTCATGCATCAGTCAGGTTTGCTAGTGAGGCCTACCTGGCCAATATGTTAGGCCTTTGTGTGAGTAGTGTATGTTGATCAATGCTGCTCACACAAGCAAGGCCTATACCCAGCCTGTACGGGTACATGGGATTATTCCATCCTAAATGCAGTAGTTTGCACTTGTCCTTATTGAACCTCATGAGATTTTTTTTGGTCCAATCCTCCAATTTCTCAGTCTCTCTGAATCCTAACCTAACCTCCAGTGTATCTACTACTCCCCCCCAGCTTGGTGTCATCTGCAAACTTGCTAAGGGTGCACTCCATCCCACCTTCCAGGTCAGTGTTGAAGATATTGAACAAAACTGGCCCCAAGACTGACCCTTGGGGCACTTTACCTCATACCAGCTGCCAACTAGACATCAAGCTATTGACTACTACCTTCTGAGCCTGACAATCCAGCCAGTTTTCTCCCAAGCTTACAGATCATTCACCCAACTCATACTTCTTTAGCTTGTTTGTGAGAATGTAGTGGAAGACAGTATCAAAAGCCTTGCTAAAAGGTATATCACCATCCACTGGTCTGACATCTACAGATCTAGTCATATCTTCATAGAAGATAATCAGGTTAGTCAGGTATTACTTGCACTTGGTGAATCCATGATGACTGTTCCTAATCACCTTCTTCTCTTCCAAGTACTTAAAAATGGATTCTCTGAGGACTTGCTCCATGATTTTGGTATATAGTTCTCCAGATTCTCCTTCCCTTTCTTAAAGATGGGCACTATATTTACCCTTTTCCAATCATCCAGGACCTCTCCCAATCACCATGTGTTTTCAAAGATAATGGCCAGTAGCTCTGCCAACACATTTGCCAATTCCCACAGCACCCTTGGGTGCATCGTGTCTGATCCCATGGACTTGTACTTGTCCAGCTTTTCTAAATAGTCTCTAACCTGTTCTTTTGCCATTGTTGGCTGCTTACCTCCTTCCTTAACTGTGCTGCCAGGTACAGTAGTCTGGGAGCTGACCTTGCCTGTGAAGACTAAGGTGAAAAAGGCATTGACTACTTCAGCCTTTCTGTATCATCTGTCACTAGGTTGCTTCCCTCATTTAGTAAAGGATCCACACTTCTCCCATCAGATACACCACAAGTGATTATCCTAATGGACCAGAACTTCACTCAAATCTTTTGAGGATCACTCACATGGGATGGGATAATGACAAAACTCTGGGGACAGGATAAAAAGGCTGAAGATGCAGGAGAATAGATGTCACCAGTCTAGCTGTGACTCTGATGTGCATTTTATTTTAAAAGGATCCTTTACTAAAGTATTTGAACACCTCACAAAAGGCAAGAAAAGGTTGTTGTTCCCATTTTCTATCTGGGGAATTGGGTACAGAACTACTAAATATTAAGCTCATGAAGATAATTAAATGTCATGATACTCAATATTGCAACACAGCCACTGGGTCTCTGCATTTTACATGAAACAGTCATTGGACATAATACATAAACAGGTCTCAGAGCAGTGTTTGGAACCCTGTCTCCCAGGTGATCACCCTAATCACAAGGTTACAGAGTCATGGACACTCTTACTTCTCTGTAGTTCAATGATTCATGACTTTTTCTGGGTTTTGTTTTTGTTGCACAGTGGCACAATCTTCAAAAGGAAGGACAGAAGATACCTTTTGCATCCCCAAGCAACCTGTTACCACTTGGTTATAACACTCTCCTAGGAAGTGACAGATGTGGGTTTGAATTTGCTGAGATGTAGGAAGGCACTGAACTTGGTCTCCAACCTCATGGGTGTGTGCTCTATTAGCTACAAAAAAAAGCGGGTGGGGGAGGGTGGGCAATACTGAAGAAAACAGTGCTCCCTTCTCCCTTCAGAAAGGGTGCCACTCTTCAGCCTTGAGTTAGGTGCTTAAACCCCAACAGGGGAAGGATGTCAGGGACCCATCTTTCCCTGCAGCATTTCCTATTAGTTAGTGTAGGTCCCTGCTCAGTGACCTATTGTGAATCCCCTTCTATTGTATAGGGAAGTCCAGGAGCCAGGTGTCTAAGAATTCATAGATTCATAGATGTTAGGGTCGGAAGGGACCTCAATAGATCATCGAGTCCAACCCCCTGCATATGCAGGAAAGAGTGCTGGGTCTAGATGACTCCATCTAGATGCCTATCTAACCTCCTCTTGAAGACCCCCAGGGTAGGGGAGAGCACCACCTCCCTTGGGAGCCTGTTCCAGACGTTGGCTACTCGAACTGTGAAGAAGTTCTTCCTAATGTCCAATCTAAATCTGCTCTATGCTAGCTTGTGGCCATTATTTCTTGTAACCCCTGGGGGCACCTTGGTGAATAAATACTCACCAATTCCCTTCCGTGCCCCTGTGATGAACTTATAGGCAGCCACAAGGTCGCCTCTCAACCTTCTCTTGCGGAGGCTGAAAAGGTCCAGTTTTTCTAGTCTCTCCTCGTAGGGCTTGGTCTGCAGACCCTTAACCATACGAGTGGCCCTTCTCTGGACCCTCTCCAGGTTATCCGCATCCCTCTTGAATTGCGGTGCCCAGAATTGCATGCAGTACTCCAACTGCGGTCTGACCAGTGCCCTATAGAGGGGAAGTATCACCTCCTTGGACCTATTCGTCATGCATCTGCTGATGCACGATAAAGTGCCATTGGCTTTTCTGATGGCTTCGTCACACTGCCGACTCATGTTCATTTTACAGTCCACTAGGACTCCAAGATCTCTTTCCACTTCCGTGCCACCCAGCAGGTCATTCCCTAGGCAGTAGGTATGCTGGATATTTTTCCTCCCTAGGTGCAGCACTTTGCATTTCTCCTTGTTGAATTGCATTCTGTTGTTTTCTGCCCACTTGTCTAACCTGTCCAAGTCTGCTTGCAGCTGTTCCCTGCCCTCCAGCATGTCCACTTCTCCCCATAGCTTTGTGTCATCTGCAAACTTGGACAGAGTACATTTCACTCCCTCGTCCAAGTCGCTTTTGAAGACATTAAAGAGTATCGGTCCAAGGACCGAGCCCTGCGGGAACCCACTGCCCACACCCTTCCAGGTCGAAACCGACCCATCCACCACGACTCTCTGGGTGCGACCCTCTAGCCAATTCACCACCCACCGGACTGTGTAGTCATCCAAGTCACAGCCTCTTAACTTGTTCACCAGTATGGGGTGGGATACTGTATCGAAGGCCTTCCTGAAGTCTAAGTATACGACAACCACCCCTCCTCCTGTGTCCAGCCGTTTCATAACCTGGTCATAAAAAGAGACTAGATTGGTCAGGCACGATCTGCCTTCCACAAACCCATGCTGGTTTCCCCTCAGCATAATTTGTCTCGCAAATGTGAGCCTTGATAATTTTTTCAAAGACTTTGCCAAGGATGGAGGTGAGACTGACCAGCCTATAGTTGCCTGGGTCCTCCTTCCTCCCCTTCTTGAAAATGGGGACCACATTGGCCCTTTTCCAGTCCTCCGGGACTGGGCCCGTGCGCCATAAGCGTTCAAATATTCCCGCCAGTGGCTCTGCAATGATGCGGGCCAGTGCCTTCAGCACCCTCGGATGGAGCTCATCCGGGCCTGCCAACTTAAAGGCATCCAGTTCTTCCAAGTGACTCTGCACCATCTCAGGGTCTACGCATGGAAGTCTGGCGCCTTGCTGCTGCCTCTCTACAACCCCAGTGAGAGACTGGTTGTGCCCCTCGCTTAGGAACACTGAGGCAAAGAACTCGTTGAGGAGTTCAGCCTTGTCCCCCCTATCTGTCACCAATTGTTTCTGCCCATTTAGCAGGGGTCCTATTCCTCCCTGGGCCTTCCTTTTACTCCCTATATATCTAAAAAACAATTTCTTGTTGTCTTTTACTTGGGATGCCATCCTCAACTCCATGGTAGCTTTGGCCCATCTAACTGCCTCCCTACAAGAACGAGCAGAGGAGGTATATTCGTCTTTGGTGATCTCTCCCTGTTTCCACTTTTTATGTGCTCCCCTTTTGGCCCTTAGGCTGCCCTGGATTTCTGTGGTCAGCCAGGGAAGCCTCCTGGCCCCTTTCCCTCTTTTACCTCGCACGGGGATCGTCTCGCTTTGTGCCCGAAGGATCGTTTCCTTAAGGCACAGCCACCCTTCTTGGGCTTCCATCACTTCAAATCTTAGGTGTTGCAGCACTGATTTGCAAAGCCTAAGGACTCAAATCAGTTAGATGGCTACATAAACAGCACAGACACCCAAGTTCTGCCTAAGTAGCAAATAAAACC
The DNA here is from genome assembly GCF_030867095.1 of Alligator mississippiensis. Classification (NCBI taxonomy): domain Eukaryota; kingdom Metazoa; phylum Chordata; order Crocodylia; family Alligatoridae; genus Alligator; species Alligator mississippiensis. The sequence continues at coordinate 43,154,920 of NC_081827.1, forward strand.
CCCGCTGCAGAGTGACCTTGCTCCAGCTGCCATAAAACCAGTTAGGCACTTAGATTGTTTAGGAACCTCCATTTTGTCCTGAAAATTTCTGTATGTGCCTAGTCTTAAGGTTCTGATCTATATATGCATTACTATGGTGTGCATTAAGTTTAGTACCTCTAATATGAGGTACTAATAGATGTGCAGTAACTGGTGCTGCTGAGCAGTAGCACTGACACATGGTCTTTTCATGATGCTTAATGTACAGTAGACTTATTCTTAATCATGGCTTTTGCCATGATTTACTAATGAGCAGTGGAATTAATCTACTGCTCATTAAGCATCTCATGGAGACGTGCCCACTCAGGAGCAATTCAGTTCATTCTGCTAAATCCGTCACTCCTGCCTAATTCACTTGGCACCCACAAAGCATGCTCAGTTTGCACTGACAGCATTCTGATTGGTATAAAGCACAGTATCCATGGTCATTTTGACTTGGGAAAGTGGTTGGTGATGCTGGTGCCAACCACCATTTCATAATAGCTTTATAATAATTCTCTCCCAGGAAGCAGCAGAGTTTTAAGCTCTTGTCAGTCAGAGGAATATCAAACTCACATTTTACTTCCTCCCAGGAGAGAATCTGAAATACCAGGCTGTAGAAAAGGCTGATTGGAGGCAGCATGCACTGCCATGGGGCTAGCTTAATTTACACTGGACAAATTCACTTATTTTTTGCCTCCGGGAATGAAGCAGCACAGAAGTGGTTTTAAGTTACTCTTTGTCCTCTCTCCACCATGCTGAACACTGTGGTGGCACATTAAAATCTCAGCATATGGGTTAATATTAGAGACAATGCAGAGCAGAAAGTGATTTCTGAGCATTTGCCTTGCAACTCTGATTCCAGCCAACACAGCTAAATACTGACGGCTCAAGAGGTATGGCTGGTGATTGATGTTGCAGGCCATCCATAATTTGCAGACCTTATTGAGTGAACAATTTCAAAAGGACATTAATTAAAGGACCCCCAATATACTAGGGAATAATTTGTGAAGAGAAAAAAAAAAGCAAGCAATGTTCTTTGACTTACCCGCAACTGGTTCACTCAGTTTTAAGCACCCTTTTTGATTTCATTCACTTCTGAGCAATCTTTCTGTTTCCATCTTCCCAAGTAAAGTCAGTCTCTACATTTGGTTTTATTTCTGGATTCATGCCATGCATTCCCCCTCCCCAGAGAGTTTTTTTATTACTTAGTATTATGGCCAGGTATAGACACTTTTACTGGTATAAGTAATTGGAAACAAGTTTATACCCATATTAGAACAGAAGTTCAGCATATGTAGACTGGCTTAAAAATGGTGGGACCCAGTCTAAGATTTGCTCCTCCCACCAAAGGGCAAATGCGTGCTCTGTTGGCTACCAATATAAACTAAAGTGTTTACAGAAAACTGCGTAACTTGGATCGGTTCCGCCTTGGCCATTTGAATACTTGTATCTAGCCTAACACTTATCCCCTACTTTTATTACTGTTTGACTGATACACTCAATTCCCAAGCTCTGATTATATGGCTTTTAAAAGAACCTTCACAGGTCTAGTTTTCATTATTTTACTACTTGTCTTTATAGAGCATCCTCATTTGCTTGACATTTGCCCAATTAAAATATAGCAATCTCATCTGAACAGTCCTTGTGTAAAGTCTGGGCCTTATTATCTTGTGGTTGCTATTTATTCAGTAGTCTCATCCCATCATCTTTATGACTATCACCAGGTTTCGTTAAACCATGTTAATTGTTTCTTTCCATCTAATCCAAACAGTACATGTGCAAATTTTGGACGCATCCCCACAAGTGTGCATGTGTGGTTTGCAGTGTCTCAAAACAGTCTTTAGTGCCACAAACTGAATGCAGTGCATGTGCAGCCATTTGCCATGCTGCTAATTTACAGCACAGGTTTTTTTTTACATCAGGGTCTTCCAGTGTCAACAAAAACCACCACAGAAAAAAGTGCTGCAGTGTACATGGCAGCAGCATGCACCACCAGAAAGGGAAACTGGCCAGTCAGAGCCACACTGTGCCTGCCAGCCAGGCCCTAATCAGCCACATAGCCATTGCTGCTGCCCCAGGAGGCCTCCATGAGCTCAGGGAAGGCTGCCGGGCCGAGGTCAGATGTTAGCCCCAGCCTCCCCTACTCCACCCAGGATAAGTTGTAGGCCTGTGTGAAGTGGCTAGCATTCACTTTGGATTTGGATTCGGCTGATTTGGGGGACAGTGATTTCATTCAGCGATTCGAATCACTGTCCCAAATCGAATTGCCAAATCCCCCAGGCCAGGCTCATCCCCCGCCTGCTCTCCCAGCCTGGCAATGGCTGCCCTGCCCGCCCCTGCTCCCAGCACTTAGAAAAAAAAAAGCTCCGATCAGCAGTGCTGCCGTGGAGGGGGGCCATCCCCACTGCTGTCCCACACTGCATAGAAGGCTCTGTCCAAGCCCCCTGGCCCTCCCCCTGCTCACCCAGCCCCCTCTCATGGCTGCCCCACCCCGCCCACCCCAACTCCAGCCCCTTAAGAAAAAAAACCTGAGAAAAACCCCGAACTCACCTCTCCTGCCCAGTGGGGGGTGATCCCCACTGCCCCCCTCCATCCCACACCACGTGGGGGGCTCTTCCATGAGCTGCCCCAAGCCCCAAAGCTGCTGCAGGAGTGGCGAGTCCCGGGGTTTTTCTTGTTTATTTTTCTTAAAGGGCCGGAGCTGGGGCAGGCAGGGGCGGGCTGAGGGAGCAGGGAGGGGTTGGAGGGCTCATGGCATAGCCCCCCATGCAGCATGGGTCAGTGGGGGGCAGCAGGGATCACCCCCCACACCTGGCAGCACCCGGTGAGTCAGGGCTTTTTTTAAAGGGCCTGGAGTTGGGGTGGGTGGGCAGCCATGGGGGGGGGGCTGGGGAAGCAAGCAGGGGATGGGCCCTGGCAGAGGTCCCCCCATGTTCCCCTCCCCCCTCCCTTGCTCCTTACTTACCAGCATGGAATCCGGCTGCAGCTCCCTGCTGCAGCCACCAGGCACTGTCCCAATCATCAAAGCTCTCTGAATCTTTTCCGAAAGCTTCAAATTTATTTGGACCTTTTAATTGGTTCCCTGATTTGATTTGGATTCAGAGATTCAGCCACCAAATTGGGATGAATCTACTCCAAATCGAATCACCACCCAAAGCTTCACACAGCCCTAATAAGTTACCCTGCACCAATCCCACATGTAGGGCTATGTGCAGCAGCAAAAAGCACCAGCACAAATTTGTGCCACTGCTATTTTTGCCATGGCAACTGCACACCACATGCATGTGGAGACACGCCCTTTGAGTGTATTCCAGCGAGCCCCTAGTTAATTAATCATATTCTTCATATCTCACTATGTCAGACTTGTGCTCATAGCACTTTCACTGTGCGGTACTCCCAGAACCCCTGTTTGAACTCCATCATTATGGAAGCAAAAGTTAACAGAGAACAGGGAGAACATCTTCCAAGATGATGGCAAATCACTTGGCAAATCACTTCCCTAACACTAACTCTCTAAGATTTCAGGCAAGACAAAAGGAGTTGGAATCCAAGTCATCAAGTTAATGGTTTGAGAATGACTGGGAGCTGGGGATTACTATTTGTCATTAACCCACCCAGAGATGTGGGTTTGCAACAGCAGTAGAAATGATATGTTCTGTGGCTCCAGAGTGTAGGACAAAAAAAGATGTCAAGTCAAGATAGGCTTGATGAGTTTATGGGAACTGAAGCATGCACATCATAATGTTAGTAATCAAAGTCTTTGTCACAAAATTCACTTTGCTTTGGACAAGAGTTGGGGATTTGTAAGCAGCTTTTGTATACCTAATATTGGCATGACCTAAATCTTCAGTACTAGCCCCTAACAAATTTTTTGAAAGGAACATAACATCTTAGTTTTTTCATCGTCAAGGAGACTGAGCTGTTAAAGACCAGTTCCATAATAAATTATTGCTAACTGCCAGCTGTTAACAAAATCTACATTGTCTTCCTTCTGTATAAACAGCTGTGTTACAAGAACAATATGAAAGAGAGAGGAAAGCTGCTTGTTACAGCCACATGGTGCCAGCGAACTTTGTGTGCTCTGATTTGTGAAGAATTAGGTGATTGTATTTTAACTAAACATGAAAGCATTAAAACAGAAAAATGAGCTAGCATCTAATGACATCCATGGTATTGTGATTCTATTGCTTGATATACAGCACAGCTTGGATCTTAAGCAGCAAACTATTGAGAAAGACATTACCAAGACCAAAAAGTATTTATAGACTCCAGGATTACTGTAGTCCCCCTATTACTTGAAATAACCTATTGATTTTTTTGGTATTCATAAATATAACATGATTTAAAATGAATTCATTGAGTAACATATTACTATGGACATCATACATAGGACTTCCATTGAAACTTTGTAGTCATGCATTACTAATGTTTTACAGAAAAAACAGTTTCTGGATTTCTTTTGTCCTCCAGATACTCAGTTGCTCTGCTCAGATGTAGTCCTTTGTTACTGGTCTGGTAATAGTATTTTGTTATAATTACATTTGCATTTTTGCATCAATTAACTAATTTATTATTCTGAGTGATACAGTAATAAGAAAATGAGTAAAATAAGGTCCCCGAGAATAAAATGGGGTGCCGATGAAAAATACTGCCTTTTATAACTGGAATAAAATAAAAAGTTCACTGACTGTCTTTGAAAAGACAAGCCTCTTTTGTGCTACTGGGAACATGGTTTCCAGATACAAAGCAAAGTAGCTGGAAGCACAGTCAATGACATGTTAAAATATGGCTGGACACTGAAGCAAAGCCAGTTTACACAGTAGCAGTTGGCAAGCACTGGGTTGTTTATTCTGCTTTGTAAGCATCTACCAAGTAACTATATGAGTCAGTAAATTGGGATGACATGCAGCATGTGGGTGAAAAAACAGATTGGGATAAGAGTGCAACATGAAGAACTTGAACTGAATTTCAGGGCTAGCAAACAGCTAGCAAGTCCTTAGCTTCTAAAAGTGTTTGCCAGCTTTCCTAGGACAACTGGGCTCAGAGTGAACAACTAAATAACCAAGGAGTATCCAACAGAAGGTAATGGGCCAAACTCACCCTCTGTTACTCTTATACATTCACACTTACTTCAGCGCAGTTGCTCAGTAAAACTCAGAGCTGAATTTGGCAGGAGAAAATCTGGGTTCTGGTCTTTGCTGCTATTTCGATTTCTATTTTGTAAACAATTGTTCTAAAATACAAAATAAATAAACAGTCTCATCCCCACCAGGCAATGCCCTCAATACAGAGTCATGTTCTCTATTGCCCTGATGGTTAGGGCAGTCTGCTAAAAGGAGGCTAATATTGGTATGAGTCACCTCAGGTTAAGAAAGATCTAGAATCCAGGTCTTTCACTTCCCAAGTGCTCTAATTATGAGGCTACTGTGCAAAAGTTGGGCAGTCTCCCTCAAGATTTTGAATGAGAGCAATTGTGGATTCTACATTGTGTGCTGAACTCAAAGCTGCCAATGCCTCATGGACTGTAGACTGAAGGCACTTCCCAGTTCTGACCTAGATTGAAAAGGAGCTTGGGCAGGAATTAGGGGTATAGGTTGTAGCCATGTTGGTCTATGGACTTAGGCAGACAAGGTTCTTCCGGTAAATCCTCTCTGCCTCTGGCTTCTTTACTATTCCATTCAGGAAGAGCACAGACTAACTGCAGATGCTCCCTCCACCTGATGAAGGGTATTTGTAACTGAAAGCTTGCAAAGAAGCATTTTTCCAACTAACTGAGTTGGTCTAATAAAAGATATCGGATTTACCCAAAGAAACTTCTCTGGACAGGAATTAGGAATTTATATGCTTGAACTAGATGAAGAAGCCTTAACTGGAGTATCTAGGGGTTTTTCAGGTCAAAATGGAGGTGCCAAATCAATTTAGGGATGTAAGTAGTTTTTCAGTGGCGTACTGATGGGGGGGAGGATGGGGGTGGGAGAGGGCCATTGTCCCTGGGTGCTGGCCTGGGGTGGGGGGTTGCCAGCGGATTGTGGCTTCCCGACCAGAAATTCCAGCTGCCACCCCTCCCCCCGCGACCGGTGTGCTGCACTGCTAATTCCCCCACAGAAGTGCCGTGGGCAGAAGGCGGGGCCCTGCACAAGCTGATTTGCCTCAGGCCCCGCACCCTGCTCAGATCACCCCTTGGGGGCGCAAATGCAAGCATTGGCCCCTGGGCACCAGAGACCCATGATATGCCACTGTAGTTTTTAGAGTTTATCTTTGCAAGTTTAGGACTACTGCATGCATGGCTAGTAAGAACTACTCTCCCAGAATCTGATTACTAATGGCCCAAATGTGCTGGCTGAAATGCCCCAGACCACATAGTGTAGTCTTCTTTCCTTTGACAGAACATCTTCCTTGGTATCTGAGAAGAAGAGCATGCAAACCTCTTGACACATGATGCAGGGACAGAGATGCCTGCTGTACAGCCAAATGACATTGGTAGTTTCTGCTCTGCACCTTTCTTTTACTTTTTCTTTCCTTCTGGGTCTAGATGTTTTGGAAAATTTCAGACAGACGTATACTAGCTAAACTGTTAGTAGTAATGAAAAAAAAAAAGACTAAACTTCTAATTCCAACACTATATTGTGACTTCTATTGCTACCAGTGGAAGTCATGCATATGTAGAACTTGACTCAGAAGATATAAGGCATAAAATTCATAGACTTCAGTGTCAGAAGGGACCATTATGATCATCCAATCTCTGCTCATGCATATAATTCTACTCAATAATTCCTATATGAAGCTCATAATTTTAGATTGATCCAGAGCAAATATATTTTAGAAAAACATCAGGTATTGATTTAAAGAATTCAAATGATGAAGAATCCGTCATATCTTGAAGTTGTTCTAATGGTTAATTAATAGAGCTGCATGGGGCAAAAAATCACCAAACTTCTAGAAAACCATACTTTCCTTGGAAAATGCATTTCTGACAAAATTGAGTGCTTACAAAATTCACCATCAAACCCTTGCTATACTTAAGATATATTGATGACATCTTCATCATTTGGACTGAAAACCTACAATCTCTGATTGAGTTCCGTTAGAAATTCAACCATCACCATCCCTCCATCTAATTTTCTCTAGAATACTCCAGCACCAGCATCTCCTTTTTAGACATGATGATCAGTATCCAAAATGATAAAATACATACCACGTTATACAAGAAACCCACAGACCAACATACATATCTGCACAGAACCAGCAATCACCCTAAACACACCAAAAAAGCTGTGATATACAGCCAAGCCCTCAGATACCACCAAATCTGCACTGAAGAGAACACCCAGGATTACCACCTCACCAATCTTAAAAAGGCTTTCACCCAACAAAGACACTCCTCCAGAGAGGTAGGTCACACGTTTGAAAGAGCCACCCGGATACCACGTGAAGAACTGCTGCAGTACAGAAACCCCCCCCCCCCCCCCCCAAATTGCACACCGCTGGTTATGACATATCACCCCTCCCTTGAACCTGTACGGAAAATCCTCAAACAACTGCAACCCATACTAGAAAGAGACCCTATTCTTAAAAAGATCTTCCCAGAGCCACCCATCCTAGCCCCCAAACAAGCACCAAACCTCGCCAACCTCATCACCAGAAGCAAACTTCCTCAAGCCCAGAACACACCAAAAGGATCCAGACCGTGCCAGGACAAGAAATGCAAAACCTGCCAACACATTTCCACCACCCCCACTATCACTACACCCCACAACAGAGCCATCAGCATCCCAGGATCTTACAGCTGCACCTCCAGAAATGTAATATACCTTATCCAATGCACCAAATGCCCTGATGGAAGATATGTAGGAGAGACCAAACAACAACTGTGCACCAGAATGAACGCACACCGGAAATCCATCAAAGACAGAAATACCCAATTACCTGTGGGGGCACATTTCTCACAGGAGGGCCTCTCTCTCTCCAATCTCTCAGTCCTAATCCTCAAGGGAAACTTATACAACACTTCCCAGAGACGAGCCTATAAGCTCCATTTCATCAACCTGCTGGATACTAGAGATCATGGACTAAACATAGACATTGGATTTTTGACACATTATAATCTGCCTGGCAACTGACTCCCCAGCCCAGCCTCAGGCTTCTTTACTTTTCATTCCATCCAGGAAGAGCACACACCAACTGCTGAAACTTCCTTAGCCTGACAAAGGGTTTTTGAACCCAAAAGCTTGCTTAATAACTATTCTCCAACTATTTGGGTTGGTCTAATAAAAGATATCAAATTCACCCAAGGAACCTTGTCTGCCTACAAAATTCACTAGATTTATGTAATTTTTTTTTTTTTTTTAAAGAAAACCTTATTATTTGAATGTGTATATGCAGCCTTTTTCTGGTAAATTAGTGAGCTCCACACTGCCAGCACTTTGATGTAATTTACACTGGTGTATACTAACTCCTCAGTTCTAGAGCACTAACTTTTCTGGGGAGCAGAGTGACTTACACCAGCGGGTCCACTCCATTTTTACAAAACAGTAAAACCAATTTACTTCATAGTAACCATGTTGAGAGTCTATGCCCTTAATCTTCAAAAAGTATAACAATTTGAAATGTCTGATTTAAATTAACTTCTTACAAAAACTTGTGATAAGTTACATATTGTATTTAGTTAGCAGGTAGGGAGAGGTCACACCTTAGAGACTAACTGGTTCATATAAACAAAAAGTTGTAAACATGGGCCTCTAATGTGCCAATAGATAGTAGAGAAGCAACTATGCCCTAACTTAAGGTTAGTGATTTTTCCTGCTACTGTTGTCTTTCACATTCTAAGGGAGTAAAAAAATACTTGCTTTGCACACTGAGGATAGATCTGTGTCACCATGTCTTCTGATTCATGGGGCCTGCAAGACTGTTCTCCAATAGAATTCACTAATCCAAAGGCTGCTCTAACATATGTCTTGTTTCCTAAAGTCTCAGGTACAGGGATACTAAAATGAATTGAATCAACCATCCTCTACTTTGAGAATGACTCTTACACTTGAAGCTGGTAGGTGGGTAATGTAGCCACTTGTCTAACTCCCATGCCAGGATTTGGGGTTTTTTTTGCAAGGGGATAAAGGATTTCTGTAAGTTACCAGTTATTTCAGCTTTAGGGGTTATTTATACCATTGCTGAATTTGGCTTTAGATTGATTAGTAGTACCTTCCTAGATATTACCTAGCAAAGAATAAATGGATACACATTGTGTTTGAAATCAAACCCCAAGAATGTTGTTATTTCTTCAGGATTATTTATTTGTCAGTGTTTAAACAGCTCTAAGAGAAGGACAGAGACCTCTATGAAGTTGACAAGGTTCTTTGGGTAAATGTGATATCTTTTATTAGACCAACTAAATAGTTGGAAAAATTGTTCTTTGCAAGCTTTCAGGTACAAACACCTTCTTCAGGCATAGGGAGAATCTGTTTGTATTTTCCGTGTTCTCCTGAGTGTAAATAGAAGCCAAAAGGCAGGTTTGGAGATATCAGATGGTAGGCAGGTTACAATGTACCATAAATCAAATGTCTATATTTAGTTCACGATTTTTTGTATCCAGTAGGTTTATGATGTGAAGTTCGTAGGCTTGTCTATGACAAGTGTTTTGTAAATTTCCATTGATGATTAGAACTGAGAGATTGGAGAGAAAGTGGTTATCTTGTGAGAAGTGTGCGCATACAGGTAATTGGATATTTTTGTCCTTCATAGATTTTTGGTGTCCATTTATCCTGGTACACAGTTGTTTGGTTTCTCCTACATATTTTCCATCAGGGCATTTAGTGCACTGGATGAGATATATTACATTTCTGGAGGTGCAGGTGTAAGATCCAGGAATGTTGATGGTTCTGGTGTGGGATGTGGTTATTGTGGAAGTGTTGAAGATGTATTAGCAGGTTTTACATTTCTTGTCCTGGCATAGTGTGGATGCTTTTGGTGTGCTTTGGGCCATAGGAAGTTTGCTTCTGGTGATGAGGTTCACGAGATATCACATTTACCCAAAGAAGCTTGTCTGCCTATGTCCATAGACCAACACGGCTATCCAGAATCCTGAATCTATGAAGCTGAGACATGGAAAGTGTCAATCTAAATAATTTGAAAACGTTAACATTCATTTAACAGTATTACTAGTGGTCTAAAATAAACAGACCAATACTCCCATGTTTCACCATAATTAGATCATGGTGTCTTAACAAGCCATGAATTTAAATGTAAATTGTTGTAGCCAACTGTATTAAATATGATAAATCTAGAAGTTAAAAGCAATTCAGTAATACAGTTCCCGGGATTTTTTCTTTCTTACTTGCAGTGGTATGAGCCCATTGCCTGTGAGTACAGTGAATTGGACTCATTGGCTTAGTAGCTGCTTGCAGGCCTCTGTTCCTACTGATTCAAAAAAGGACTATCTGCACCAATATAATCAAGGGGGATAATGTAACACATGGATGATTATTTATAGCTTATGGTGACAGTCTAAAGCAGTGCTTTTCAATTTTTCCATACCACAAGCCCCAGGATCCATCTGAGATCCCTATTTTTTTGGTAGCATAACCAGTGCAGGATAACCGTGACCTTTTCCCACCCATGTGCAATCCCAAAGTTGATAACCCATGATATAAATTATTATACATAGTTTCCTTTGTAAATCTTTGGGTATGATCTCTTGGATTACAAATAGTACCATAGCAATCAACCAGGAGACTGTATTTGCTTTAAGGAAAAGTAGCAGTATTGCAAGTTTCTCTACTCTGCCTCACAAAGTAGTGTGCTGATCATGATTAAAGGGACCAATTCTAAAAGAAATGCAACGATCCCCTTTCCAAATGCATTCCATTTTTTTATTGTTCTAGAAGACTCTCATCTAGCATCAATTGTAGTGGAACTAGGCACTGGACTGGGAGTCAAGAGACTTCAGGGACTCTTCCAGGGTCTGGGAAAAGACTCAGGGGCTGCAAGACTAGAAATGGCAACACCAAGACAGGGAACTCACTCCAGATAGGGAAAAGAAGGACTGTGGGACTAAGGAAGCGGCACAGTCACCTTTTTGGGGTCTAGGAAAAGACTTCAGGGAATGTGTGGACTATGTTTATCTGCTGATTTGATTTATGTTTATGGGGTTTCTTGTGAGGTGAGTGTGCTCAGGAAAATACTGTGCTGAGCTAACCCCTAACCAGCTACAGACCCCCTTTCTGTTCTCATCTTTGGGGTGTCTCATCCTTTTAGATTATAAGTGGTTAGGGGCTGGAACTGTCTCTTCCTAAGTGTTTGTACAGTGTCTGTCACAATGGAGTCGTGACCTCAATTGAGACTCCTGGTTGCTACTGAAATACCTAAATAACTAATCATTATTAATTCAAAATTCATTTGAGAGCCGTAATGGTGGCTATAAAACCAAATTTATTTGGAACACAATTGTGAAGGACTTCTTGTGCAAAGAGCATCCACTGCCCTCTACAAAAGTTCTATAAACGGAGAAATTACAGAAACAGATGCTTGGGCTGGATTCAAACTGGCACCAAAAGTGAAAGTCTATATAGTTAATTAACAGTCATTAGTACCACATAATTGTCTGATTTCCTCACTTTTAATTATAACTAAGGCTTTTCTCAATTTTCATATTATGACACAAATATTACCGTTCAAACGACTTTTATTAGTCGTATTATCAATGCTGCTGTTGCTACTACTACTTAGCTGTAATAGGAGTAATGGAAAAATACCTATAATTGTTGAATAAAGGCAAGATTGCAAAGTACTTTGAATTCTTTGATTTTATTCATGTTTAGGTAAATTATTTTAGGACTTTATGGTATAATTAAACACATATGTATCTTGCATTAAATTGTCATATAATCCACTTTAATATATTATCCTCTTCTATTATGTTTCTATACTCTGTGCCATCGATTGAATGGTACTTTCAATGGTACTTATTATGACACTTTTTCCCTTCACTTGTTCCTACAAATTTTTTATGCTGAACTTTTTCAAATCCAGTGTTTTAATTAGAATCTGAAGCTATTCTAATTTAGATAGAGAAGCTAAAGTCTTCCAATTTCTTGTGATCATATATCTTGATGTAGAAAGTCTGAAACCTATTTCTTTCTCTTAATTTAAAGGTCATGACTTTTATTCTAATGAAAGTAACTTAATTGTTAATGGGATGTTCAATATTTACTATACTTTAGTGTACAGTATATACAAGAAAACTACATTAAATGAAATGTAGGTTGCAAAGTTAACCACTATGACAGCAGGAAATACCAGAATTAAGGTTTGGATTAAACTACAAAGTTCTGGTATGGCGGGTGGGAGTGTGAAAATATTACAACCTCTGACTGATATAGTGTTCCAACCCTGCAGCCCCAGAAACTGGCACAAGAAGTCAGGGGGAGTTTCCACTTGTATACAGAAAACCATAGGGGTTAGGGTGTCAGGCCAAAAAGCCAAAGGAAGGAAACAGGTAAAAGATAAAGAAATACCAACACTATGGTAGCATACTAGGATTACCATATTTCCAGTATAAAGAAAGAGGGCACCTGTGAGAGGGAGGAGGCAGAAAGAGACAGAGGAGGGGCATATGATGAAGGGCAGTGATATGCCCATGCCCATGCCCTGCCTCTGCCCCTCACTCCTAAGGCCCTGCCCCCCCAGCTCTGCCAGTTCCCCTCACTCCCAACCCATAGCCCTCTGTCCTCCAGCCCTATCAATACCCCTCACTCCCAACCTGCAGCACCCTGCCCCCCCAGCCCTGCTACCCAAGCAGCTCCTGCCTGTGTGCTTGCACCTGCACATGTGCGCACACTCACACACACACACACACACACACACACACACACACAGAGTCTCTTTACCTGGGACCAGTTTGCTGGGGCCCATGCGCAGAGCATGTGACCTCCAACAGCCAACCACCTTGCCTCAGCCCCAAGCAGCCAGCCTGGGAAAGCAGAGGTAGAGCAAAAACCTGGACATTTGCTCGCATTTCAAAAACCAGCCCGGACATGAGGACATGTCTGGGAAAACTCAGACATATGGTACCCCAACATACATTTAGTATCTTAAGCTCTCCTCCACCCCTCTGGAGGTGTCTGAAAATAATCCTTTAGTCCCTAGAGTGCTCAAACAGCAACCTGCAGCTACCCCCAAGTCTGAGTCTAGCTCCTTCAGTCCACTGCCCTGGTGCTTGAGGCAGTGAGAGCTCCAGCTCCTTTGCACTCTCCTCCATGTAAGGTTGACCAGGTTCCATATGGAGGCTGCTCTTTCTTTTTCTTACTGCAGCCTCAAGCATCCTCTTCCTTTTTCGTTGCCTTTCAGCTCCTGGGGGTTTCCAGGAGTTGTAGTCCAAATTAAATCAGCACAGTTCTGCAGATTTCCCCCTGGTTCCTCCTGTTGTTACATACACTGCATTCACTTTACAACAACAATGTCAGCAGAAGCCCTGATGTAAAGACACCTATGCTGAGGGAATAGTGCTTTGGTCAGCTTGGCTTATGTCATTCAGGACATAGCCATGCCAGCTAAAATTGCTTCTGCATCTGTATTAAGGAGCTCTGCAGATGCTCTGCAGATAGAGGTTCTGTAATATATACATAGATTGCCAGTTCCAGATATAATTTTACCCCCTTACTATTATGCATAATGAGTATTTATACACATGCTCCAGGAGTGGGAGGGGGAGGTAGTTACCACACTCCAATACACTTGATTAATCGAGTCTTCTCCAATGTGCTGTAACTACAGTGTGTCCGAGCAGCCCCTGTGCATGAGTATAGGCACCCTATAATACTGTCTCAATTAAAATGTTAAGATATTTTCCAGAAAAAACTTGTTTCTTTTGGTACATGGGATGGACATCGCTCTCTGAATGAGTCATTTTACTTTAAATTGTCACCATATACTATGTGACTCTCCCTCGCTTTTGTATAGTACACAGGGTCTAAATACAGAATTATTATAATATTTTCTACTGGTCATTTTCTATTAAATTCCATAGCAGAATCTGAATATTACCAACATATTAGTTCATTTTTCTCCACAATACCCGTCTTTCCTGCCCATGAGGTTAAATAGTATTATTACCCCAATTTTATCCAAGGTTGTTTCAGAAAGTAATGGCAATTTTGAAATAAACCACTGTGTGCCATGGCCATTTACGGGACCATGCCACTTCTCTACATAATCATAACTGGTGGGTATGTTCAATAGTGCCACCATAAGTGGTCCCTTCTGTTTCCCACTCATTGCACACAAAATGGTTTAATTTAGAAATGGCCATTACTTTCTGTAACACCCTCATAGGTCAGTATATTAAACACAAAATTAAGGGTCAAAATTATCAAAAGTGCTGACTAATTTTATGTTTTCATTTGAAATGCCAAGGACTTGATTTTTCAGAATACTTTGCTGTTGCATAGTACATTGTATGCTCAAAGCAATTTCTGGCTTGTGAGTACTCAGCACTTCAGGCAAATCAGGTTCTCAAGCTGAGGTACAAAGTTATTATGTATGGCTACATGGGGTAGACACTAATGGGAGATGAGATACAGACGCTGCCAATGGATTTCACATCTATCTACTGACAGAAGAAAAGAACTTACAATCAAGAATTCTGGTTATGTTGGTTCTGGATAGGAGTGTGCTCTAGCATGTCTAGATTCTTCTGCTCCACCGTCTTCAGCCTGTGTCTGCCATGTCTCTCTCCAGGTGCATCCCCACGAAGCCTGGCCCCTTCTATCCCAGCCCTCCCTGCCTGTCATGCAGCCCTACCTGTTACGTCTCAGCTCTGTGTTCTTGGGCAACCCTGGCACAGGATGCAGTCTGTCTGACTCACAAAGGACTCACCCCCCCCCCTCCCCTCTACCTAAATGAAACTGATTAAGATGCAGTGAGAGACGCACCTAAGACCCTCACCAGATACGGGTGACAAGAGTGAATCAACTGCCCTAGGTCTCATTTACATCCGAGATGGAACCAGATGACCATTCATTTACATGAGAGATGGAAAACAGAAAGCCTGAAGCAGAGACTGCAGTGAATTCTGGGACCAGAGAAGCAGGAGAGCGCTGCATGATGGGGAATCTGTGCTTCCAATGTTAATCAACCCATGTTCACACACACCCAGCTCAGCATTTATCAGACCAGTTCTAATCTGGATTTGCTAAAGACTTCCCCCCCAGACACACACACACAGCTCTAAGTTTAATAGGCATCTCGGGCCGTACATTCCCCGGTCCCACTATGGGAGGCCTATTTAAACTTGATTGACTAAAACTCGGTTGCCGGGTTAGGGAATGCTGAGGCAAGAGACCGAGTCAGAGGGGGTATGGGCAACATTTGAACAATGGTTAAGGGTTCATCACAGCATCCAGCCTGCTGGAGCCCTAATCCCATGTGTTGTCATATCTTTCCCGAGACGACTGGTGGAAGTCCTCTCCACAAAAGGTTATGAGCACCCCAATAATTACTTTAAGTCTGTTAAAAGACCATAGTAAGATCTGGAAAAGTCATGCTAAACTGAGGCTTGTGCACAACAAGTAAAAATCCAAAATCCTGATGCTGTAAGCTATCTATTGTTCCTGAAGAAACCATGAGATATCCCATCAGTATATCTGCCATCCATAGGAATCTCAAGCTGGCTCCCAAGTATTTGGTTACTCCCTAATCTTAAGTGTTTCCTGATTATCAATCAGTTTCCTGAGATGGTCCAAACCAGATAACCCCTTGTCAATAGAAAGGACAATGATTTACACTACTGAGGGTGCTTCGAAGCAACTGAACTGAGGGTATAAAAATCTGTAAGTGTGTGTGCTGCAAAAAGGGGAAAGAAGGAGAAGAAGAAAGAAGAAAACTCCTGTGCTGACACCATCCCCTGTCGTTCTTGGGATGCTGGAAGAACAGATCATCTCTCTCTTCAAGGATTGTGTTATGGACTGTGCCTGTCAGTTTTGCAGCTTGAGTATCATGGACTAGGTGAGACCCCAGCGCTCGCTCTCTCTCTCTCTCTCTCTTCTCTCCAGGCATAGACTTCTGAACCTGAACTGTATCAGTTAAGCTTGAGCTAAGTTTCCCCAAATACTTAGTGAAACCAGGGTAGTATTGTCATTGTTTGTGTTTGTTTTTCTTTTGCATGTCTATTACTACTAGTACTATTATATATTTCATATGCTTAGCAATAAATAACTTTTATAGTCAAACTGGTAGTAATTGGGTATATTTTTCCTTCTCTGCTTCTCTTTCCTCCCGTGCTCTGCAGCAACACTTCTTTTACCTATGCTAAAGATCCCTGTAAAGCCTAAATTATTGTGGGGTCTGCTCATCAAGAGGCCAAAGATTGGGACGTGCTGAGTTTGAAACGCATAAGGGGATCAGCTTGTACAGGCTGATTGACCCAGTTTGACTCAGACATGCCCTTATGAACTGAATGCTGGCTCATGAGGGTGTCAGCTGGACATCCAGCCGGATTCAGAGGGATTCTGTTTACCTGTGTGCTTGTGTCTGACTCCATTTTATTGTTGCTCTTATGAACTGATTCTTGGCATATGAGGGTGTCAGCCTGTCCATGCTGATCAGCCCGGCCAGGTCAGGCGTGTCACGTTAATTTGTGTGTGTTTGTGTGTATGACTGATTTGGTGATTGTAGGAACCCAGTCCCATTGAGATTGAGTCCTGCAAGATAGCTCCACTGGGGGTGAGGGCTTGCAGAAGGGAGAAATACAGCTCCATATAGTAACACAAGCAGCACATTGACAGAATCACCAAGACCCTAGAAACTATCCGTAATAAATGAGCACACCCCAAAGTAATGGGCAAATTTGGTAACATACCCCTTGCCAATAATTGGTGGAGAGGGGCGGGTCCGCATGACAGGCAGTGCTCACAGCCAATCAGCACAGAGGGTGGGGGTAGGCCAGCAGCAGCATCTTGCCAGCAGCCCTTCGAGTGAGCAGGCCCTCTCCCCCTTTCCCTGTCTCGGTGGGCTGCCACACCACCCTGGAGACTACTTGCAGCATTTTCTTTTCAGTAACTTTCTTTTTACTGTGGATTTCATGGGCATTGCCTGATTTTGTGGGCAATGTCAGCTTTTGCAATATCCAAGAAATCCCAATTTTGGCTGTTCCCTAACTATGGCCTTGATCCCGGGGACTCGGTATACCTTGCACAGCTGCACATCCTAATCTGCCACCTCCTCAGCAGATCAATGGGGTGGACACAGCTAGCAGGAAACCACTCTTTGCAGAGTGGCTAGCCAAGGTCAGCTGACCCCTCACCCCCTCCAGTATAAACCCCTGAACTGGAAGCAGTAGTGTCTGGGCAACTGCCAGGCTGCCTCACTCTTGTCTTGTGACAATACTGGCTTCCTGACAGATTCTGTGGATACCTGACCTGGCTTGCTCATCAACCCTAAATTCAGCCTGACCCAATTCTAGTTTGATTTTCTGGATACCTAACCTAGCTAGCTTCCTGGCCCTGTACTCTCTGGATCTCTGAACCTGGATCTTCTTGTTTCCCTACACTCTGACTAGGCATGCTCCCCTTGGACCTCAGCTACTTCTCCTGACCCTGAGTTAACTCCCAGACCTAGCCATCTATGGCTTGGCATGATGCTGTCCCCATCTTAATTCCCATCATTCTCCCAGCATTTGCACTTTAGCTATTCCTTTGCTTCTATTGCACTTCCCCACACTTTGCAATGCAACAGAATTGTATATTTTTCCTTCTTCTCCATGCTTTCTTCTCCCTACCCTCGATTCTAGTACTTGGCATCCCACCAGTCTACAGCTGACTGGAAGAGCAATTACAGGAAAAGACCTCCAATGCCCTGCCTCACTAGGATGGTGTTAGTATTTTTTTGCCCAGTATAGATGGTGAATAATTTTAATTTCACTGAGGAAATCAGGAATAACTTGATCATCTTATTGAAGTTTGAGTACTTTTATGCTTCTGCTTTGAAGAATTTGTTAGAAGCTGGCAATATTCCTTACAAATTCCATCTGCACAGAATGTTCTCTCTCGCTCCATTGCTCTATAGGTGCTAACCAGAACCAGCAGATCTGGAGGCCCATGTGGGATGACAGGAGGTTGCCACTGCTGCTTGGGGCCAAGGGCAGCAGCAATCTTCCCGGCACCGGGTATGGGCTGCACCCAGTGCCTGTCCCAAGCGGCAGTGGCAGTCTCCTGTGATCCTGCACCCAGATCCAGGGACCCACACTCCCAGGAGGAGTCCATCACAGCCCTGCAGCCCTCCCAGGGGTGTGGGCCACCAGATCTGCACATGGGATAACAGGAGGCTGCTGCTGCCAGCAAATGATTTGAGTTTTCCTTTCAACTGTTTGAGGTGCAGTTTCCCAGAAACCTCTGAACTCATCTCCTTGAAACTTGGCAAGCTTCATGCCCCCAGAAGGGGCTACCAGTTTTCATCCAAATCAGGCAAAAAATGACAAGGTTTTAGGCATTTTCATGATTCCCCATTATAGTCTATGGGCAAAACATCGAAACACATTGAAACAGGAAACCAGTTTTGATTAAATGAAACGGAACAGTGCTTTGTAACAAAACAAAACAACAAAACAAAACACTGTCCCTTCAAACTGATGAAAGGGAAGTTGAAATGAAACGGTGCTGTTTTGCACAGCCCTAATGCCTAGGCTTTGGTCTTGACAGGCCATAAGGGTTGAGGAGATATTACTGAGAATAGCTTCCCATGTATTTCACCAAATGAACTTGGTGCACAATTGGTGCACAAATGGAACTTGGAACAAATGGAGGTTGCTCTTGGGTGACCATACTGATTGTAGTGGAACAGAATGGAGGAGAAAGGTTCCTATTTGTGCTCCCCCTAGTAATTCCAGTCTTAAACCCTGTACTTATAACTGTAGCCTACAGTTCAAGAGTAATTTCCCTTGGAAACATTAGGGGTTGTGAGTTACCAACACCTCTCAAAATTGTGCCTGACATGTGCTTAGTGTGGAAAGTCTGAAGCCCTAATTGGTTTTTTTACACATAGAGGTTGGTGATGAACAAAAAAACTATTTCTGGCTATAGATGTATAATTTTAGCCTCATAAGATTCTCTGAGGCACAGAAACAAAGCTCCTGGAGACTTTTGCTCAGATTTACCTTGGTGCTTTCCCCTATTTTAATTTCACCAAGGAAACCAGGAACAACCCAAGGGAAACCTGGGACAAGGACAACTTAATGCTAAATTTGTCCTAATATGTACAATTTCCCTGTCTACAAGTCTAGCATATAAATTCACCTGTGAAAACTGCAACCAAATCTAAAGCTAAAAGTTAATTTAGACTCAAAAAACACCTGGAAAATATTTTCTGGTGCGTCTGTGTGTACATAAGCTCATTTCTATGTGAATTTTGTGGAGTTATTCTTTGTTTTTTGGGTGGAATTTTTGGATTTAAGTTTTTACAATTTTTGAGTCTTCTGGTGTCTTATTGTAAAGATCACAAAGAAAAAGTTGTGGATACGCAGGCCACCAGGAAGGAAAGTGAGTAATACAATTTCCATTACAGTTCAATAGCAGCCAAGAAGTACTGCTCTGAAAATGAACATCATTTTCCAAGATTGCTTTCTGAGGGATTAGTTGGGCAATTCTCATGATGTCTCACCAATGTTTAAATTACCCATATACCCCCCATTTGAAATCATGTGGGTTACATATTATTTTACTAATGTATGAGGCAGTCACTTGTATCATGGAAAATTAAACTATTACAAAAAACATAGTTTTTGGAACATCTAATGATTATAAAATATGGGTGATATGCTTTAAACCAATCACATCTTAAAGTTATTTTAAAAAATACATTTATCTCTTCTCTTTGAATCCCTCCCCACCCCTGCCAGTGCTCTGTCTGCACCATCTATCAACCAGCACACAGATTTAAAAAATGCTATGTTTAAATAGGGAAATGCATAATAATCCTGTTTTACTGAATTAAATGTTAATCAGCTGCCAGCATGATACCACTGGGTATACAAAGAGGCCATACGAGTGTGCATCTGGGCTGGGCAATCCACTTTCAATAAAATAAGAATAAATTAAGAAACAAAACAAGATTTAATGTACACATTTGGATTTTGCCAAATACAAAGGGCTGCATGTGCAAAACTGCATATGTAAAATTAAAGGAATATTAGAGGCACGTGTCAACTTCCTTTATGTAGAAAATTCAGAAATAAAATCTTTAAAACTGAATTTTAGAATTTAAGAGCTACCTTGTACTAGCACTATATCACTCCAGGGTGTGTAATAGTATTCCATCATTATACCTTAGATGGCTCCTAATGGATCCCTGAAACATACCCTGCTGTGGTGTGAATAGTGCTATTTCTTAGAAATTATGGTGTTTAATAAGAATTGATTTTCTTCCCTCTTTTTGCCTTCTACCAGCTCTGGAGAAACGTGGCCATCCCTACACTGAAAATTCTTGTAAAGAGCCCTATAGAATCAAATAGAAAATCTTACTTCCTGGCTTCAAAAAATGTCAATATTCTATAGGCTTTTAAAGTAATTTCTATAGGAGCCTTTCATTTTTTCAAACTATATCCAAGCCCCCACTTATTTGTGCGATAAGGATACCCTGTCCTAAACCATTCCTATTCAAAACAAGGTGGGCTTAATGAGAGGCAAAAAGGGTGGTGTCCATGAAGGGGGTACAAGAATATGTTATGAAAAATATGACCTTCTAATAAAGATACTGGTGGCATAAGTGACGATTATGTTTCTTAAAAGCTTTTGTAAACTAAATGAAAGGTAAAGTGATGGATGAAGACATATACCACCCTTTTTAGAAAGCATACTGTGTGCTGCCTCACAATTCTCATCTGTGGCTTGCTTGTTGTTATGTGATGCACTTTATTGTAGAATAAGTATCAAAAGAAATAACTGCTCTCAATAGTGCTCTGCCATGGTTGACTGGAGGCCTGAGACCACATCAGATACTCGGAAACTTCCTCTGCCTGCTTCTTTCTGGATGACTGCTTTGGAGAGACATTGTATTTGCAACCATGCTGAGCTATTTTACTTCGCTAAAATGTTTGAAAATACAGGATATCTGCAAATTTAAAGCTAGTAGAGAGTAAAAAAGAATACAGTAAGGAACCCAACCCCAAACAAATTATATCTTGTCTGTGTTTTAAATTTGGGCTCATAGATCTTTGCTTATTGAATATTTAATATTCACTTTTTGCTGTCTCAATAGTAAACCTTCCAGAGCTAGTAGTAGAGTAAAATTGCTTTTGTTGGCAATTTTTTTTTGTCTGCACACAGAAATTAATCTTAGGGAACCCACTGACATTTATTTTGACTTGATAAAGGAAATTCTTGAAGCATGAAGATAGTTTGGCATTTTTCAGGAAAAGGTAAGGTTCTATTATTTAAAAGCAACTGAAAGGCCAAAGAGAGTGTAAAAAAAGTTTAAATACATTTGGAGGCAAATAGCATACACATACAAAAAAGTGTTACAGAAGTGCTACAGTTCAGTGTCATTCCACTATTCAAATTGCCTAGCGTTGGCTCACACCGTTAAGTACACTTGAGGTATGGGATGGTACAGCGCTGAGCATCACTAGCCATTCTGCCTACATCCCTGCCCTCCCCTGTACAGTGAATGAATTCCTTACTCTGACACTGAGGTGCAGCTGATATCCCCCCTGTGTGCTGGCTCTCCTTGGAGGCCAGTGTGGAGGGGAAGTAGCACTTCAAGCTTACTGACTCCATGTCCCACCCTGCCACTGACAAGAAGACAGGGAGCATTTCGTGTATTTCCCTAAGCATGGAAATGGCAACTGTGCCTGACTTTTGTGTAATCCAAACTGACTGGAAAGAGAAGAATGCCTTTTAGCAATTTCTGAGATGGTCAAACCTGGCCCTTGGCCAACACGTCTAATTTGTATCTTTGTTACCAGACCTTTTTATAGATTCATAGATGCTAGGGTTGGAAGGGACCTCAAAGGATCATCGAATCCGACCCCCTACCAGTGGCAGGAAAAAGTGCTAGGGTCATGTGACCCCAGCCAGGTACTTCTCCAGTCTCCTCTTGAAGACCCCCAAGATAGGGGAGAGCACCACCTCCCTTGGAAGTCCATTCCAGATTCTGGCAACCCTAACTGTGAAGAAGTTCTTTCTGATGTCCAATCTAAATCTACTCTCTCTCAGCTTGTGGTCATTGTTTCTGGTTATTCCAAGGGCTGCTCTGGTAAACAGCCTATTCCCTGCTGCCCCTCCCCAGTGAATTTGTATACTGCCACAAGATCCCCCTCAGCCTTCTCTTGCGAAGGCCACTGTGCTGCTGAGAAGGTCATCCCCCAGCCTATAGGTACGCTGGTGATTCCCTCTCCCTAGGTGCAGCACCTTGCACTTGTCCTTGTTGAACTGCATCCTATTGTTCTCTGCCCACTTCTCTAACTTGTGCAAGTCTGCCTGGATTCGGTTTCTTCCCATCAGTGTGCTTGCTTTACCATATAGTTTGATGTCATATGTGAATCTAGGCAGAGTGCTTTCCACACCCTCATCTAGGTCGCTGATGAAGATACTGAACAGCACCGGCCCAAGGACCAAGCCTTGGGGGACCCCACTGCCCACATCTTTTGAGGTCGATACCAGCCCATCCACCACCACTCTCTGGGTGTGACCCTTAAGCCAATTACTTGATGTCAAAATAAGTGTAGCAAAATAGGTGGCAGCTCAGATTGAATCCAACATAAGTTTCTGCAGAGGCCAAACACAATGAATAGGTGCTGCCACTCTTACAAATTGAACTGATTGGACATTGCTTTTTCAGAGCAAATTTAATGGGGAAAAAAAGATTTTGAAAAAAATTGTTAACATTTTTTACTGCTTGCCAAAATAGAACAGTTTGAAAGATCTCTTTCTGGTGTCTGTGTGTGTGCATGCACGCAAAATGTTGGAAGGTCTTAGTTTTATCTCAATGCAGCATGTACACATTTTTTGAGAACTGACATTTCTGTGGGATGGGGAAAATGGTTTCTTTCTCAGCTCTAATAACACCACCTTGGGACATATATTCCTGGGTCATACTTGTCCACAATTATACATTGTCATTGCTTCTAAAAAAATAGTAATAATCTATATCCTGACAAGATTTTCCAATAATTGTTTTATATGATCTATGGATGTAGCTGAGGATATTATAATGGCATCTTCTGAAAATAGGTTCATCTTAAAATACATCACAAAGGGCAAAAAGCTAATAAAATAAAGATGTGTTGGGTCAAATTACTTCTTTCCTGATTAGTTTTAGAGGTAGAAACAAAAATAATCTAGGTTCAATCATGCTTCATTCTCTGTCTTCAATACTGAACCAAACACTTATGTCAGGTGTTGTATTAAACATCTGTATGCTGCTAAGGAAGGACTGAGGTTTAACCTGAGTATAACGAAGAAACAGTAAGCTATAATGTCCAAAATACAGATCTAACCTTGTTGATTTATTATTTGTTTGGTGTTTGACAGATAGAGAAAATAAAAAAAGAAAGATAATGGTAGACCAGCTAAATTTGAGACGTAAAGGGAAATAAAAGGATATTTTGGGGTTTAAATGGGCACATAATTGTCATATTCATGAGATGTCTAACCTACTGGTTTCTAACCTAATGGCACACATGGAAGCAATGTTGTCAGAACTTCATCCAGCAACCTTTGGTAGAATGATCAGGTGCCTTTTTACAGCTGGGGGCAATCCTTGACATAGGTCTGAGTATAGATAAAGCTCAAACCTCTGAAACCTTATAGTGACACCAAACACCATATTAGCACTGATCAATACCAGTAGGTCAAATACACTGTGACAGAGTCTACTCAAACTCCTACTATTGTTAATCCAGAGTGAAATCAAGTAAGTTACTTCAGATTTAAAGTCCAAAGTCAAATGGATCTTGCAGCAATAAAAGCAAGCAGAGCATAGCAGAAAGGTTTTATGGCAGAGAAATGTAAATGCACTTGCCTGTAGAGCATTATGGAACGATTTTGGATGATACCCCAGGGAGTAAATTTTGGTGGTTTCAATTTCTATTCAACTTTCTTTTGATCTGCCTTTCTATCATCCTACAAAAATATGAGAGGGAATCACATATCCATAGAGGATTTGTAGGTGTTATTGAGAAAAAGGAGGTGTTTGATAGTTTTCACAAGGCATGCATTTTTTCTGTTACAGGGAAAAGGCTATGTGCAGCATGGTAAATAGGTTCAGAATGAATGCCAAATGGTAAGAAACTCTACTGCTGTATTTGCTGTAAGCAACTGTTGCTAGCCACAACTGTTTTCTTATTTCCCAGCTCATAAAACCTCTTAAAATTCATAGTTGGTTTTTGTCAAGTAAGTATTCTTCCTCTATCACAGTGCTGAGTGACTAGGTTTCTGGTCTAGAGATGACAGCATCCCTATTCAATTTTTTTCCCCTCAGGCCAATAGTGAGACTTCTATGGCCGTTTGTAGATGTGCTCACCATTTTCTAAACCACGTTAACTGATTCACATCATATAGTTTGAAACAAATTTCAGTTTGAATTAAGGGTTAATAGACGATCATTGACCATCATGGCAGGGGGACCTAGCTACATCCTATCTACACACTTGACAGCCCCTTAACAGGCCCAATTCACAGCCTCTTTGTGTGAGCTTATACTTGGAAGTAATTAGGAGGTGATAATAAGGCTGTTTAACCACTGCTACAATGTTTCAGTCCCACTGACAGTATTCATGATTGTTTTTTCTTTTGATTACAATAAATTATTTTACAATTTACAACATAAACATTTGTGTTGGTCTGCAGGGGTATGCGGGGGAAGGTAGCAGATGGGGGGTAAAGGCAAGGACAAGCAGGGCAGGGGGAATGTGGACTGGGGTAGGAGGTTGCTGTTTCGAGGCTGGCAGTGATGGAAGTGGGGGGGAGGGCTCATTACACACTGGCACCTAGCCAGCCTGAATCATGTCCTGCGGATGGAAGGGTTAAATATACCTCTAAGTGGCTGGCTGGGGGTGGGGGGGTGTGTTTGCAGATGGATGAGGAGTGAGTGCCTTGGTTTAAGGCTTGGTTTAAGAGTTTAGGGAGTAAACGAACAGTCTGGCTTAGGAGTGTGGCTGGGGGGGAGGGCATATTCCACCCCAAGCCCACCTTTAACTCAGTTTTTCAAAAACATTTCACAACACCCCTCCAAAAGCCATACGTCACAGTAAACAAACAGATTCATGGTGGACCATGGACAGGGGAGGCAGTCCCAATGACACATCCGCATGGAAACTGGTCCAAGCCCTGGCAGCTTGGGAATGCTGGGAAATGTAGTTCTAAAAAGCCAGAAGAGTAAGCGCTGTTGGATTTGCCACCACCCACCCGCTACTCTCAACCCTGTACATTTGCCACCACCCACCCTCTATTCTCAACCTCATATATTTCTGATATCATATCAGTTACATAGTAAAAAAAAAAAATTTTAAATCATATATATAAACTCTCATTACTTTGTGGGGGGAAGGGAAAGAGATGGGAAGAGATGATTCACATGGCTTGTCATCGGGGTCACCAGAGGGGACTTAGCAGAAGACTCCTGGTGGGGGGCAGGGTGCGGGGACTATGAAGGCCGGTTTACATGTGCCTCCTCCTGTAATTTATTAGGAAAGACATTACTGGGGGTAGATTGGTTTTTGCCTCCCACTGCTGGAATCTGTGGAGAATGACACACAGGACTTAACTCTCTTGAAAGTGCATGGCATGCAAACACAAATGTGATGCACCACAATAACCTGGGTTAAAATTCTTAAGGCACAGTAAATTAAGGAGGATCAAACACTGTGTCATGTACAAATGCCTTAAAGTGCTGTTCCAGAAGCCGTAATGGGTACAATTGACCTGCAATTCATACTTAGTCACAGTGAGGTAGTGTTCCCACATTTGCCTTTGAAAAGGTGTTACTTTGTGCCTGATAGCCTTTTTTTTGTGTTGCAAAAATTAAATTGAATTTCCGTTGTGGGGACTGATATTTGCAATGCTTATCCACTGAGTTCCTAAGGACTGATATATATATAGGCCAAATTAGGCCATATGAATGTATTAATTAACATATATATATATATATATTTAATACATTCATATGGCCTAATTTGGACTGCCTTAGTCTTTAATCCTCATTCAGTGAGAAATAGTGAATTCGGACGGGAGCCAGTTTTAATTCAGACTACACACATCTGCATGTATATAGTGACAGCTGTAGTCCAGATTAAACCTAGACAAATGTAACATCTATAAACAGACTATATGTTGCACCTTCTTCTGAAGTCCCCATTGCTACTACTGCCTTTCCCCTTACTAGTCCCTTTACTAGACAGCTGTATATGTTTTATCATGATATGCCCTCCTTTGAAAAGGAAGAGGGAGAGAAGAAGAAAATGATATTACTTAGAAATGTGTTTTGTAAGCTTTGACTTGCTAGTAACAAATACTTACCCAGCTACCTTTAATAGGCCTTTAGTTCTATGCATGGTAAGGATTGGCCCACAGATGAACAATTTGCAGCAAAATAAAAGGGTGCAAGGGTTTACCACTCATTTTCTGGTCCATGATAACTCTCTGTGTATGCACTCAGACTCCAGTAGATGAAAACTAACTTCTGGTAGTTTAGTCCTCATTTAGTGAGGCCTCGTTTAGGGAGGCCCAATCTATTCATTCACTGTTTTCCAATGTTTGTTCAAAGCAAAATGCACAAATAGTATAAGAAGCAGAGGCCAGAGCCCAGGGCTCCCACCTTGACCAGCACCTCTTCATTGGGCTACAGAATCACACTCCCTCCCATCTGCTTAGCTGATGAACCTACGATTCTTTCACTACCCAATTATACCTGTAGGGTTACAGAGAGCATTAGGGAAGGTGGATGCCAGAGGGAGCCTTGAACATGTTCGAAAAGCCAAAATGGGCTGTGTTTGACATCTGGACATCTTGCATTGTGTTTAGTGATTTAGATGCCTAAAAGCTGTATAAATGTCTCCTAGAGAAAGACTTGGATTTAGCCCTTCCCTGTCTTCCAGTGGCAAACAAGAAAGAAGCAAGCTACTTTTCTGAGAAGTCAAATCTTACCAGGAACAGAAATACATCCTGTATTGTAGACAACAGGCTACCAAAGTTGTATGCACTTGTTCTTCAGGTGTAAATAATTTATTTTCCTAATTGAATTACTTTCAACACGTGGCATCTGCTTGGGGCACTAGAGATTCTGAAGCGACAAACAACTATCAAGCTCTCTTCTGTATGTTTCTTTTATGTTGGCTTGTTGACCTATGCTTGTTTCAGAGGTCATTTCTTATTTTTTGATTTGAACTCATGACTTTAACCAGAAGGGGTTTACTGTAGGTAATAGAGGAAGTATCCACAGCTGCTGCTAAATGTTTTTAACTCTTATTAGCTTGGAGTTTGCTTGCAGGTGAGCAGGATGAAAGAAAGTTCCTAGTTCCTTTTTCAGAAAGTTGTTTTAAAAGGTCACTCTTGAGTGTCAATTAGCAAAATGTATGGTCCAAGAAAAAAGCTGAAATATTAAAAGAACCCCTTTCTCCCAAGTTTTTGTTGTTGTTTTTTTTTTTAAATAGTCCTCCCCTCCCTACAAAATGCCATAAGTAGGATGTTATGAGGACATGTGATATTTACTAAGTTTTGACATGAAGAAAGTTCCCCACAAGTAGATTATAAGTGTCCTTTAAACATTTCTTTCACTTTCTTTTGCAGCATCTATTCACACCACTTTATTCAGTGTTGGTGAGGCATTGGAGTCCTATGTCTGGTTTTGGGCATTGCATTTTAAAGTATTTTAAGAGTCTGGACAGGGTCTAGAGGCAGATGGAAAAAAATTATTAAAAGTACTGGAGAGAATTCCTTGTGAGGTAAGTTTAAAGGAACTTTTAGACTAGATAAAAGAAGATTATGGGGGACTTGATAGTAGTTTTCAGATATTTGAAAGGCTGCCAGAAAGGTGGTGAAGCAAATTATTCTTTCTTACCACTGAGAGCAAGATATGAAGGAATGGGTTTAAACTAAAGCAAATTACATTTAGGTTCAATCTCAGGAAAGTCTTTTAAGAATAATACTACAATGGACCAAGATGCCTAAGAAAGCTGTAGACCAGGGGTGGGCAAAATATGGCCTGTGGGCTGGAGGCCATTCTATCCAGCCCACGGGGCCTGTAAAATTTTTTGAAAATTAATATTTCTCTGCCCTTGATTCCTGCCAAAAGTGACAGAAGTGAAGGGCAGTAGGACCCAGGGGAAGTGTGGCGGCCTCCAACAACAGCAGGGCCCCCCCGGCCCCGCCCCCAGCCGGAAACCCCTTCCAGGGTTTCTGGGCTGAAAGCACATGGCTGCCCTGGCAGCGCGGGAAGCTCAGGTAAGTAGGGGAGGGGGGGACCCCGGGCAGGGAAGGAGCGCAGGGGGGGGAAGTGGCCCCGCCTACGCCCGATGCCTGGCGCTACAGCTGCTCTCAGCCTGCATGGGGCTGCGTGTGCCCACTCTGGACAGCCCCATATGGGCTGCGAGCGCCTGCAGTGTGGGTCACTGGCCGTGGGGTGGGGGAGGGGCCGCTTCCCCCACCCGCTCAGCTTTTCCCCAGGCTCCTTCCCTGCATGGAGAAAAGTGGCCCCTCGCCCATGGCACAGCTGGCACCCTGCACAGGCACTCGCAGCCCACGCGGGGCTGTGTGGAGCAGGTGGCAGTGGGGCAGGCTGCGAGTGGCTGCAGTGCGGGGAAAAGTGGCCCCTTGCCTGCCCCATGGCCAGCACCCGATACTGCAGCCACTGCAGCACACATGAGGCTGCCTGTGCCTGCTCCAGACAGCCCAATGTGGGCTGCGAGTGGCTACAGCAGGGCGCATCAGCCATGGGGCAGGCGAGGGGCCACTTTTCCCCATGCTCAGCACCATCTTCTTCCCCGCTGGTGAGCAGGGGGTCAGGGCTGAGCACTGCCCCCCACCTGTACCATGGGACTGGGGGGCACTGGGTGTGAGTGGGTGGGGAGCCAGTGGGAGCATGGGGCCCACACCAGTGTCCCAGGCCCAGTGCCAGTGGGGCCAAGAGCAGGGTGGCAGGAGAGCAGGGTCCCAGCCAGCAGGGGCTCTATGGAGCTGGGCCAGCTCCCCCCTCCCTGCTGATGCAGTCCAGCCCGGCTCCACAGACCCTTGCCAGCCTGTGCCCTGCTCTGGGCCCCACCGGTGCTGGCCCTGGGACGTTGGTCCCAAGATGGTGACCGGGCGTGGGGCACCTGTCAAGGTGTGGGGCACCTGTCAAAGGGCGGGGCTACCTATGCGGCCCTCGACAGCCTGCCAAAACTGGGTAAGCGGCCCTCCACCCAAAATAATTGCCCACCCCTGCTGTAGACTCTCCTTCATTAGAGGCGTTCAAAAAGCCAAAAGCATGACATTCTGCATAAGTATTAGGGGGTTAGACTACATAATCCTCAAGGTCCCTTTCATTCCTATGTTTCAATGATCTAATACTGAAACCTGAAATAATAAGATACCTGAGGAGATGGACAGCTGGTCTCTTCCAGCAATGCCCCTGTTTTACTGCTTCTATAGAAAATGAGTTAAAAAAAAACAACCCATTTTGCATGAAGCGATTATTATCAACACTTGCAGCCAATCCCTGCACAAAATACATTCCATTCAGCATCTCAGAATGTATTTCCTGTCATTGATAGATTAATGTATTTGAGAGCAATAAGGTATCAGGTGTCCCCTCCCCTGCACCTCATTTCCCTCCTTCTCCCAGATAAATTTCTGTCCTTTTTTAAAAATTGTGACCTATACTAATCTGCAAATACATGAAACTCCAAGCTATTGCTATTTATTAAAATCCACCCTAAAACACATCTTCCCCATAGACAAATGAAGAAATGTCTGAGGAAGGATTTGAATATAATGCTGCCATCAAGATATTCACATACCAAACCTGAGTAACTATTTCCTTTGTCCTTCTTCACCCTATTTTTCATGTTCTTACTTATTATATCTAAAAATAGACTGAAAACTCTTCAGGGTGGGATTCTTATTGTGTATTTTTATTTAATCTATAAAGCACCTGGCTTCTTTGGCAATATATGAATTACAGTAATAAACTACTGGCTTAGGTATTTCAACGATGCTGGGATTTACAAACATATCTCATTCCCCTGGTTTGCTAATGAATTTTCTTTACACCTGCCATCTAGCCACTGAGGATCAGTGCAGACATTTGCTGCACTTGATCTTTAAGCCGTGTCATTGTAGATTGAGAGCAGTCTGTGCACATGTTTGCCAATGCTGGAAGCCCCACCAGGAACCCACTCTAAGTAATCTGGGGGATAGGGAGGTGTGGTGGGTCCAGGAGGGATTGACAGGCCTGCCGGGGGGAACGTTAGTGGGTCCATGAGGTTGGGGACTAAAAATAGCGGTCAGGGTTGGGGAGGGGGTAGGAAAAGCACAGGCCTAGGGCTGGGGTGAGTGGCTGGGCTTTCCCAGCCCTGGGGCTGCTCTCTGAACATGTGCACATGTTTGGTAGATTGAGCTAACCTGTTTTCAATCAAATTTAGTTCACCTGCTTAGGTGAACTAATTTAGATTGGACAAGCCATTTTTTGCTCAGGTAACCTCCTTGAATATTTGCAGATTGACACTTAGATTGACCAAAAACATTTTCCATAGCTGAATTTCTCTGATTTATTGACTTCATAAGTATGTTCCATCTAGGCAGGATAAGAGTTTGGGTATTTATATACTGGAATGAACTTTGGAAAAAAAACATATGTACCAAACAGCACAACACAAACCATAGATGTGCCATAACTTGGCTCAAAGCACAAAGGAATGAATTATAAAGATTGTTTTCTGCTACCTTGTCACTTTGGAAGCCACCAGATAATTTTTGGGTCCCATAACTTAAACCATCCTTAAGGCTATTCCAAGGTGTGTCTGTCTGTAGTGACCTGTCATGGTACCATTATACCAACAGTGTTCATTGGAGCATGGAGAAGTCACAGTCATTTCCAACCCTCAGACAGTCCCTATATCAAGGAGACAGGACTGGGAAAGGGCAGCATGCAAATATTTATGCACTAGGACAAAGGGGCGGAGCCTGACCCCAGACTTACAGTTCCTTCTACCTCACAGAATTGGGCCTCAACTTACTATCAGAGACCTTCTTAATGGAGGTGATACTTATGTGAGCCCCATTCTCTTCTGAGGCACTGGACCTGTGTTACGAACTGAATGTAGATCAGGTGTTTATCACAGCCCCAATATACTGTATAAAATACATTGCAATCAGTAGGGTTATACAGCCATAATGAAGAGCAGAGTTTGACACTAAGATATTTAATGTCTTCTCATTCAGAACACTTTTCGGCAAATCTCAAACAGAAGCAAATCACAACAAATTAAGGAGTGAGCACCTTAACAGCATGTGAATTTCAAATTTTCATCTGACCCAAGTGAGATGTTCAGTTTCCTGACATGCAGCATAGCAGATTTTTTTTCTTTTTTTGCAAAAGAGCATTTCTTGATAAAGAGACACAGTTGATTATTTGAACTGACAATTTCTAAACCACATCCACTGACATTTTTTTCCATTGGTGTAATAAATATTTAAAATAAATGTTTCAAGGTTCACAGC
This sequence comes from Alligator mississippiensis, assembly GCF_030867095.1. Classification (NCBI taxonomy): domain Eukaryota; kingdom Metazoa; phylum Chordata; order Crocodylia; family Alligatoridae; genus Alligator; species Alligator mississippiensis. The sequence continues at coordinate 43,186,617 of NC_081827.1, forward strand.
ACAGAATTCCAATGCTCACTTAAAAGCATTCTGTTAAAATACTGCCATCTTACAATAAAATCTAAAGGTAAATGGACTGTAATGAAGTAATCTGCCACATTATAATTTTGTTTTATAACTTCATGCTACTCTTACTAGCTTTTCCCATCTGACCTTCTACAAGATGATGTATGATATCAAATGTTAGGAAAATATGCAATAGGAGCAGATGTGTTCATTTTGTTCTCACAACCTTTCATCTGGCAAGAAAGACAAAGACCAGAACTCATCAATCTCCAGGTGCAGTTTAGTTTAGCAGTTGGTTTAACCTATTACCAGACAAATCACTAAAAACTCAGAGGTTCAGAAGGGATAAGCATGGAGTGCTTGAAACTAGCCTTGAAGTATAATGAAAGACCAGCCTTAAAGTATCTACAACTAGCCTTGAAGTATAATGAAAGACTTACACTGTCTGATTTCAGCAGGATAAATGGTACTGGGTGTGTCTTCATATGCAATTAATCTGAAGCAATAAACTCTGAAGCAGTTTGAGCTAGAGGTGCAGGTGCAGTGCAGTATCTCTATGTGCATCTGGGACAGCAGCAATTTGAGCTGGGGCACAGCAGTTTATACCAGGGCTGCTCAGCCCCAGATGGCATTTGGCAGCGGAAGGGCTGGCTGGGGCATGAAGGTGTTGAAAGTACAGAGCTGTATGGCTAGGCAGCAGGCAGGAGTCTGGCACCTGTCTGGCTGTGCTGACCAGGAATTATTTATGCCCATGGTCAGTGTCTACACATGGGCTACACATTAATCACAGAATAGGGCTGCACATGTAGATGCTGAGACTTTACCGTGGAGCTAATTAGTCAACTTACAGTAAACATTTCATGTAGATGCACCAAGTGACATCTAATGTGAGTTTTTGTCTAAGTTATTTCCTTCATTCAGGTTTCCCAGTATGTTGTATTATATGTTTTATTATACAGCATTATCCTCAGAGGATGGATTGTCATTACCTGTAGTCTGTACCAAGAATCGGTCAACTAATCAAGCCAAATGTCTCTACACATTCAATTTTCTTAGCCCATAATCTTATTGTATTCAGTTATCTTTCACCCTGTCTAAGGATAGCAACTACAGACAAACACATCACCAGTCATGTGACCATCTTCTGTAAACTTCCACTGTATGCCAGGAACAAGGGAACTTCTGGAAAACTACTTGGTGTCACACATAATGTAGGTCTATGCCTCCTGCAATACTTCCAGTGTGGTCCTGAATGAAGATTTTATGACTGGCTCCTTTTGAACATGGGAATTTTCACTTGCCACTCAAAAGGCAAAAAAATTACATACGCACTAATTGAAAGTGGAAGGAATGTGCTGAGGACCTAGTCACTATCAGGGTTGCCAACTCAAGAGAAGTTTTTTTACTGACAATTTGCAAACTTCTTTACTTACAACTAAACCTTTTTACTGGCATATGTATTTACTGACATACATTTTACATCATGTAAATGTAACCCATCTGCCAGGCTCTAGAGGCTCTAGATGGCAATAACAAGGACCAGTTCAAGATATAGGAGATTTACACCAGCTTTCTAGATCTGACTTAAGCCCCCATAAATAAACAAATAAATACATTTTAACTGGGTGATCTAAATTGAGCAAACTTTCCCATTCACAAGCAACATTCAACTGAAACAGGGTTTATTACAAGGGGAAAGGGGACAAACACAATCTTAGAAACATTAAACAACAAACACAACCATTAAACATTTAGTGAAACACAAACAGTTAATAGTCTCAGTAGCAAACCAGCCCAGGAAAGCTACTACCTAGTTCAGTGTGTTGGTAAAGGAGATTCAGCCAGGGCTGTTGCCCATGGACTGTACCATCTATACCAGCCAAAAATGGCTCCCAAACTGTAAGACTGAGACCCACAAGCAGTAAAATAGGCATGAGTAACCCCGCAGTCTTCAAGCTTGCATACCAATGAGGCTGTACAAGGAAGAAATATGCAGTTATCACAGGAGAACATAACTATAGCTGAACGTACATAACATAGCAGGGTTACATTAAGGAAGTACAAATTATGCAAATATACACAACTTAGAATTTTTGCAACCACCCTTGGAATCCTTCTATTTGTGATTATATATTGAAACATCAACACTGTCAATCCTTGCAGGAGTAATTTCCGCCCTCCTGAACCTGCAGCTCAATCCTAGCCACACTGCCACTGTAATGAGGCCAGATCAGAACCCTGGACCCAGCCGATCAGGGCAATTCATACCATGTACAGGTGCCACCTACAGCAAACCCAAAGCAGTACCCTGGTCCCATCTGGGCTGACTGAGGCAATCAGAGCAGCCAATCCCCTTACACCACAGGCAGCAGGCCACACCCACTTCAGCTCTCAAAAGTCATACCCAACCCATAGTATCCTTGTGTGGGCAAAGGTGAAATTTTCTGATCCCCCTATGGATTTCTCTGCTGATTCTGGAGTTTTGACTTCTGGGTCCGATTCTGGCTTCTGATTTTTGGTAAAACCCTTGGCATCCCCTGATTCTGGTTTTCTGCTCCGGATTTTTTATTTGATCACTCCAGGTCTGGCTTTTGACCTTGTTCTGTCTTGACTTTGACTATTCAAGTTTGGACAGCGGACCCTACCATATCCCTATTTCCTAGGAAATCAATCTGGACTGTACCAGGGCTTCAGATACCTAACCACTAGGTCAGAAGGGCCCATAACAGTCCCTTTTTTTGTCTTGCCTAGTGCCTCAAACTGCCTAGGGTCGCATAGCCCTGCCCACCATTAAGGCAAGCATTCTTATAGGCAACATAGAAAGATTCAGAAGCAGTACATGGCTGGGGGTGTGGGACTACAGAGGATCCCATGGGTTATAAAGCCCTGACAGAGTGCTCTTTGCAGGGTGCTTTGCTCCCACTCAGACACAAGGTGGAGTTGCTTTGCCTGTGCCTAGCTAAATACTTCTCACATCCAGCCTCATTCTTATGATGGAGCTTCAGTCAAGCTCATGGTTTCTTAGTTTTTTTTATGGATAGCTTATTTTCTTTTATGCACAAGGTTTTTTAGTGGCCCCTTCCTTTTTTTTTAATAGATTGTGTATAAATGTATGGACAGTTAGCAATCCTGGACAATGTACACCTAAGTCACTGTGAAATAAAGACATACTATTCAGAAGATTCATATGAAGGGTGTAACAGGGGCTTAGGCAGGAGCCCTGTCACTTGGGTAAAATTCAGGCAGGGTTGACCTAAAGATGAACCCTGCCAGATGGAGGGACTTACACACCCAAGAGAGGATCGGGTGATTAGCCTGCCAAAACCAGCATAAAAGCCGGCAGCAGGGAAACACTGATTGCCTTTGGGCACAAGGAGAGGGATGGGGAGTCTCCAAGACTCCAGAGAAGAAAACAACTAGACTGACTGGTATCTTGGGAAGACGCTGGGAGTGCGGGACTCTGGGAGGTTCAGTAGGTCTTGTACGAAAGGAAGTGTTCACCTCGGAAATAAGCGATGGCACTGCTGAATGCAGGAATGCTAAAGGCATTGGGAGGAGGATCTACTGGGAGTCTGAGGAGAGAGGGATATGGTCCCTTGATGTATATGGGGTATGACTGGAATTAATACAACCCCTGAACTGGCTGTAAAGGTGGTAACACTGAAAGCGGTGAGATAAACTGAGAGGGAGCTGCGGGGGGCTGCTCCCAGCACGAGACACTTGTAAGGAGCGAGAGATGCGGCAGACGCGTCCCACTAATGAGGCAATTGGCGGCAACTATTAGTTACAAAGTATCTGGGTGTTCTACAGTGAAAATTTCAAATTTAAAGTCCAGGCTGCCCTCATCAATGAAGTAATTGATGAGACTATGGTTACTATATCTCTTTAATTGAAAAAATAAACTAACACTTTGTGTATATAACATCGGGACAGCAGTTATTCATTTCCCTCATCAAAAGGCACTAATCCCCTTCCTTTTTCTTCTTCATCCGAGTCGTGGCAGGTGAGTACAGAGGGGGAGATGCACCTAAGATTGCCCATCCCACTCACAAAGTGGTGCATTGGCCAGGAACTGAATTTCGGCTACCCCGGGAATATTTTTTCAAGACACCCCAAGCAGTATGGAATCCATGGATACTCAAGTCCCTACAGACTGGCAGCAGGCACATAATATCACCCTGAGACTACTCCAGGGACAACAAGTGCAACTGGAAGAGATGGTGTGAGTACGTGCCCAAGAGCAAGAGGCATGAATCCATCTTTTCTCTTGTCAGCAGGACCTATGCAAAAAAATTGAGGATCAACAAATGTCTCTGGGGCAAGAAGGAGATGGTGCTAGGTTACCTTGTATGTCACCAAATGATGACATAGAGGCATATCTCAAGGCCTTTGGAAGGACGGCAACAGCTGAGAAATGGGACCTAGGAAGTTGGACAGCACGGACTGGCCCTCTTCTCATTGGACCAGCACAAGCAGCTTACCAAGCCCTTAACCGGGTAGAGGCCAAAGATTACCGGAAGGTAAAAGCAACCATATTATATAGATTGGAAATTTCCCCTAAGACCTATAGTCAAAAGTTTCGAGCCTGGAAGGGTCATAGTTTCATAGTTGGTAGGGTTGGAAGGGACTTGAGCAGGTCATCAAGTCCGACCCCCTGCCATGGCAGGAAAGAGTACTGGGGTCAAATGACCCCAGAAAGGTGTTCATCCAGCCTCCTCTTAAAGACCCCGAGGGTAGGAGCCAGCACCACTTCCCTTGGAAGTTGGTTCCAGATCCTAGCCACCCTGACTGTGAAGTAGCGCCTCCTGATGTCTAGTCTGAATCTACACTCTGTCAGCTTGTGACCATTATTTCTAGTCTCTCCTGGTAGTGCTCGGGGGAACAGGCACTCCCCCAATGCCTTCTGGTCCTCTCTGACTAGTTTGTAAATAGCCACTAGATCCCCACTCAGCCTTCTCTTGTGGAGGATGAAAAGATTCAGGTCCCTTAGCCTCTCCTTGTAGGGCCTGCCCTACTGCCCCCTGATCATGCTACTGATACTGCCCCCTCTCCATGTTGTCCACATCCCTCCTGAAGTGCGGCACCCAGAACTGGATGCAGTACTCCAACTGTGGCCTGACCAGTGTCGCATAGAGGGGGAGGATCACCTCCTTGGACCTGTTCAAGATGCATCTGTGGATGCATGATAAGGTATGGTTGGCCTTCCTGACCGCGCTCTCACACTGTCAGCCCATGTTCATTTTGGCATCAATAATGACACCAAGATCTTTTTCTGCCTCTGTGCTGATGACAAGGGAGTTCCCCAGCCTGTAGGTATGCTGCAGGTTCTTCCTCCCCAGGTGCAGTACCTTGCCCTTGTCAGTGTTGAAACCCATCCTGTTCTCATCCACCCACCCCTGTAACCTGTCTAGTTCTGATTGCAGCCTATTCCTCCCTTCTAGCATGCCCACTTCCCCCCACAACTTAGTGTCATCTGCAAATTTGAACAGGGTACTTTTTACCCCTTCCTCCAAGTCGCTGATGTAGATGTTGAGCAGTGCAGGCCCGAGGACCGAGCCCTGCAGAACCCCACTGCCCACATCCTTCCAGGTCAAATAAGACCCATCCACCGCCACCCTCTGGGTGCAGCCCTCCAGCCAGTTAGAGACCCATTTGACTGTGTAGGTGTCTATGCCACATTCCCCTAGTTTTTTAATGAGAATGGGGTGAGAGACATTGTCGAAGGCCTTCCTAAAGTTTGGAAAGACTACGTCCACTGCTACCCCCGCATCCAAGGATTTTGTAACCTGGTCATAGAAGGCCACCAGGTTGGTCTGACAGGACCTGCCTCTAATGAACCTGTGTTGATTGCCATTAAGCATTATCTCCCCTGCTGGCCCCTCGTGGACATGCCCCAGGATAATTCTTTCAAAAAGCTTACCCAGGATCGAGGTAAGACTAACTGGCCTATAGTTTCCTGGGTCCTCCTTCCTCCCTTTTTTGAAAATGAGAACAACATTGGCCCTTTTCCAGTCATCTGGCACCACACCAGAGCACCACAAGTGCTTGTAAAGCCGTGCCAAGGGTCCCACAATGACCTCTGCTGATTCCCTCAGCACTCTGGGGTGGAGACCATTAGGACCAGCTGATTTAAATATGTCCAGTCCCTCCAGAAGTTCCCTGACTAGGTCCTTACTGACCCTAGGCCTGGGTGCACTTTCCTTGGGGCCTATGGGGGTCACGGGGGGAGGGGGGGGAGTGACCTGATCCCTGCTCAGGAAAATGGAGGCAAAGAAATTGTTGAATAGGTTAGCTTTGTCATCTGGTGCAATGACCAGATTTCCTAGTGTGTCTTGCAGAGGCCCCACGTTACTCAGTACCTTCTTTTTACCCCCTATGTATTTAAAAAAGGACTTCTTGTTGTCCTTGATCCAGGTAGCTAGTCCCAGTTCCATCTCCACCTTGGCCTTCCTGACCGCTTCCCTACAGCCCCGAGTAACTGAGGTATAGTCCTCCCTGGTGGTGGCCCCTCCCTTCCATTGGGTGTACACCTCCTTTTTAGCTAGGAGACGTTCCTGTATGCTTTTGGTGAGCCAAGGGGGCTTTTGCGCCCTCTTGTCCCCTTTGATCCATGGGTCCTGAGGGGGCACTGCCCTGTCTTTTAGCTCAGATACTAAGAGACCTGGCAGAGCGATGGTTACAACCCGAGACTTGTACTCCTCAAGAAGTGATGGATCTTATAATCCTAGAACAGTTTTTGACCAATCTTAATAGTGACACTCAGCAATGGGTGCAAAGACATTAACCTAAGACCATAGAGGAAGCGCTAAGCCTGGTGAAAGACTACGCTGCTGCAGAAGGGGAGGGCAAAGATCTTAAGAGAGCTTGGCCAGGAGCTCAGGCACTGGGGACTCAGCAAGGCACACCCAGCCAGTCATGATGGGTGAAAATACCCAGAATTCTGGATGAGTACTTAGAAGCTGGGAACCTAGAGATATGATGTGCTACAGATGTGGAGAGAAAGGACACATCTCCCGGTTCTGCCTGTGAAGAACACAGACTGAAACTTCCGTTGAGAACACCCATGATGAAAAAATGGATTGTAGCTTCAGCAGACACAAGGGTCCAGGCCGACAGAATAAACCAATGGTCAAGGTAAAAGTAGGAGACACCATCATACCGGCGGTGGTTGATACTGGTTGCTCACAGTCGATGATATGGGCAGAGCTCTTTCCCGCTCATCTAGGAATTCTGGAAAGCCTGGTGAGCATGGTTTGTATTCATGGGGCTTCATACACTTATGAGTGCAGGAAGATCCAACTCACTGTACTCAGTCACACTGAAGAAATTGCTGTTGGCCTTGCTGAAACACTACCATGTCCTATGCTCCTAGGAGTGGATTGGCCTCATCTGGAGGAAGTCATTGCCAGAGTTATCACCAAGAGGGGTGGTAAGTGGGAGAGAGACTCTAGAATGGCCTGCTTCAGGGACCCAAAAGAGGATGAACAGGAAAACCTTGATATAGAACAACTTATAGGTGAGGGGTATTTTCAGGAAGAACAAAGACAAGAACCCCTATTCCAGAATGTGTGGGTGTCTCAACTGGCTAAAGATGAAGGGGAGATAGTGGATCCGCAGAAGGCCAGACAGAGCCCAAAATATGAGGTAAGGAGGGGTATCCTGTATCAGATAGAGAATCAAGGAAATGGGGAGGAAAGGTGCCAAATCCTTATCCCTCTGAAATATTGGGAAGCTCTGCTTCAGATTGCCCACACACTCCCTATGGGTGGGCACTTAGGGTGAGATAAAACGGAAGTGCATCTGAAGCGACGGGTCTTCTGGCAAGGCCTCTACAAAATGGTAGAGAGGTTGTGTGCTGAATGCCCTGAGTGTCAAAAGACAGGGGGGTAAAACCCATGACAGTACCCCCAATATCTATGCCCTTGGTGGGACACCTGTTTAATCAGATTGTTCTGGACGTAGCAGGACTGTTTCCATGAAGGAGATCAGGGTATCAATTTATTTTGGTAATTACTGATTATGCTACTTGCTTCCCAGAAGCAGTTCCCCTGAGATCAGAAACAACAATGGCAGTAGTTGGGGCTCTTTTGAAGTGGATTGCTTGGGTAGGCATCCCTAGTGAAATCCTTACTGATCAGGGGAAGAACTTTATGTCTAAAATCCTAAAGGGGGTCTGCTGAGTCTTGAGGATTAAACAACTACATACATCCATCTATCACCCCCAGACCGATGGTCTTGTGGAGCGCTTTAATTGCACCTTAAAAGAGATGATTCAGGCCTGCATTCAGGGGGACCCCCAGGAGTGGGATGCTATGATACCTCCCCTACTCTTTTCCATAAGGGAAGCTCCACAGGCCTCCACTGGGTATGCTCCATTTGTATTAGTTTACAGTCATAATCCATGAGGACTTCTTGATCTCATTTGTGAAGAATGGAAAAGAGAAGATGGTAATACGACCTTACCCCAAGTAGTGATCGACTTCCAGAAACGATTAAGAAAGGCTAAGGAGGTAGCTCAGAGGAATTTGACTCAATGCCAGGAAAAACAGAAGCAACATTATGACACCCAAACTACAGAGAAAGAACTACAAGTTGGAGATTGGGTACTAGTATTACTTCCAGATAACTCTCACAAGATCTTATCTAGATGGCAAGGACCTTTTTGGGTAATGAGGCACATGGGACCGGTCAACTACGAGGTCCTCCAGGCCACACCTACTCAAAAGAGACAGGTTTACCATATCAACATACTACGGAAATGGTGCCAGCAAGATGGGTGGTTGATGAAGGAAGTAAATTAATTGGATGAAGGTGAAGTAACCATACCTCAGGGCCTAGCGGACTCTCGTAGTAATCCAGAGATTGATAACCAATTAAACATCAAACGATGGGAAGATTTGAAGACCTTGGTCCTAGAATTCCATGACATGTTCAGAGAGGTACCAGGTATAGCAAAGGGTGTTAATCACCAGATTTTAACACCCCCCAGGTCAGGTGATACGTAACCACTGGAGAAGATTACCTCATCACCTCTGGACAGCAGTAAAACAAGAGATTGATCAGACGAAAAAACTGGGAATTATTGAGGAATCCCGGAGTCTGTGGAAAAGTCCTATGGTTGTGGTGCCCAAACCCAATGGTTCAATACATTTATGTATTGACTACCTCAAGTTAAACAAAATTGCAACGTTTGATACTTTTCCAATGCCACAAATGGATGACATGCTGGAGAAAGTCAGCCAAGCTCAGTATATCCATCCTGGACCTGACCAAGAGCTACTGGCAGATTCCTATGGCAGATGCCGATAAAGAGAAAATGGCCTTTGGCACTTCTTGGGGTCTGTACCAGTTTAAACAGATGCCATTCGGGCTTCACGGGGCAGCCACATCTTTCCAGCGGTTGATGGATCAGTTGCCAACGACACACCAAGGTTATGCTGCAGCGTACATTGATGATATAATCATCGTCTCACAAGACTGGGAGACACACTGTCAACACCTATGCCAGAAAGTGACAGAACTAAAGCAAGCAGGACTCACGGCCAATCCCAGGAAGTGTACACTCGGAAAAAGGGAGATACAGTACCTAGGTTTCATAGTCGGCCAAGGAGTCACAAAAACAGTAGCAGACAAAGTGGAGGCCATATGACAACATGCTTTGCCAAAGACACTCAAACAATTGCAATCATTCCTGGGGTTCGCTAATTACTACTGAAGGTTTATCCCAGGGTTTTCAAAGAAGGCAGGCCACTTAATAGAACTAACCAAAGGACGTTGAAACCCAGTACAGTGGAACCCAAAAGCACTTCATGCCTTTGATGAAATTAAAGAAGCTTTGTGCCAACATCCAGTTTTATATACTCCAGATTTTCAGAAGAAATTCTACCTACAGATGAATGCTTCAGGAGTAGCTATAGGGGCAATCCTCTTCCAAAAGGATGAGAGTGAACAAAGGCCCATAGCTTTTGCTAGTAAGAAAGTCCTGCAGAAACGTGCTACTCTACAATTGAGTGGAAGTGTTTAGCCATATGGTGGGGAATAGAATTGTTCCGTTATTATCTCCTAGGGAGAGAATTTATATTGATCATTGACCATGCCCCACTGTGCTGAGGACCGCCAAGCTAGATAATGCTAGACTGATGAGGTGGTCCCTGGCCTTACAACCCTTTTATTTCACAGTAAAGCACTGTAGGAAGACGGAGCGGGAACGTGGACTTCCTTTCTTGCCCAGACAGCACATAAGGCAACATCAAGGCTTACCTGTTAGAACTTGAGTGAAGATACAAGCTTGAGAAGGAATCTTCCTTGTTCTTTTGTTTGTCTTGTCTGCCTGTTTGGTGGTTTTTTTTTTTCTTCTTGTTTCCTGTTTTGTTGGTTTCTCTGCTTGCAAGGACAGTGGGGCCTGTACAGGTTCCCTGGTACCCTCTCATTAGAAGGACTAGTGAACTGAAGGGGGAGGTGCGTAACAGTCCAGAGGAACCTCAAAGGAAACTTACAAAACGCTTCCCAGAGATGAGCCTATGAACTCCACTTCATCAAACTCCTGGATACTAAAAATCGTGGACTAAATATTGGATTTATGACACATTATAACCTGCCTGACATCTGACTCCCCAGGTACCTCTCCACTATTCACCCCCCTTCTCTCTCTTCCCCCTCCTCCCCAGCCTCTCTCTCACCCATTGACTCCTCAATCTACATCTTCACTGACTGCCTGTCTTGTATGCATACCAGCCCAGCCTCTGGCATCTTTACTTTTCACTTCATCCAGGAAGTGCACACACCAACTGCTGAAACTTCCTTAGCTTGACGAAGGGTTTTTGAACCTGAAAGCTTGCTTAAATATTGTTCTCCAACTATTTAGTTGGTCTAATAAAAGATATCAAATTCACCCAAAGAACCTTGTCTGCCTATGTCCTTAGACCAACACGGCTACAACCTACACCCCTATTACTACAATAATGCATACAGACATAATAATGATAATGTTAAAGACAGCTTAAGGCTAGCCAGATGTACAGTACTTTTACATGTGTTTTGGGCATGGTGCTGGGCACTTTAATTAGCAACACATGCTAATTAAAAGCACTCATGCATCCTGTGTATTAGCATCCCTGTGCATCCCCACACTAAATGGTGGTGAGGCACTTTGAACTAAAGCCCATTCATCATTTTTTTCAGCACAGGAACATACGGGGATGATGATACATGTGACGCAGAAGGCTGCCAGAGCACGTCACTTTCTGTGCTCCAGCAGACCCAATTAATCAAGTTTGCTTCGATACACTGGATTTCCACCATGTCAGAGCAGGCTCCTCACACATCTATAGGAACCCATAGAGACTACACATGCCATACCAGTAAAATGAATTCAAGAAAAATATGCATGACATTCCTTGAACACTTCAAAATATTGTTGGTTTGTAATAATATCCAGTTGTTGTTTTGAATCTCCAAACACGCTGAGTATGAATGATCTGTTTCCAAACCTGACTGCTGTGCAATTAATTAGACAAGTATTATGTAATCTCTAACAAGCTCGAGTCTTCAGTTCTTAAAAGCATATTACAGAAAGGTTTGATTGGTATGGCTGTGACAGTTCGTAGTACTCTCTGCCTTTAAATTCCATCTTTCTTCATCCTGGCCCAGAAATCACTGAAGACTGAAATCACCCCTCCCAAAAACATGATATCCCTTATTTCATAGATACTTTTGGTCTAGATTTATTATTTCCCCAGCTCTGTCTCAGTTGTCTCATATGTGAAATAATACTGAAGTTTGAAACCAGTATCTTCCAGATAGAAATGTGCATGATATTCCAAAATAAGCAAAATTAAATCGGACATATTAACTGCAGTACTAAGTTAGTGTATTGTCCAGTCTGATAGATGGCCTCAGTAGATCTTAAAAATAAGAGGCAAAGCAGTGACAGTCCACATTATGGAAAATAAGAATTCTTCAATGCTTGAATCACAGCTATTTTACACAGTCCACCTGTAGCTGAGCTTCTTACCCAGAACCTATGTAGTATTTTAAGATAGGAGAAATACAAAAATTCAATCCCCCATGAAGTGAACCTTCAATTTGATGCTATAATATAAAGCAGGTACATGATCTGGCTCGCTTAAAAGTTGTACATGTGTTTATTATTCATATTAAGTATTGGACTAGAACATCAGTGGATCAAACTCCAGTGAAGTCATTGAAACTATGCAATTTATATGATTTGAAAATTAGACTCTGAACATTTTGAATTACTTAAAACCAGACTATTTGTAATGTAAGGTTAACCACTTCATTTTGAAGCTCAGATTGTCTATATAGAGCCAATAATACATTCTACAAGTACCATATCAGGATACTGTCTAACTGACATTACTACTGCCGTGACATGAGGCACATAACATATGTTAGACAAGGTTGAAAGATATCCATCTCCTGCCCCTCAGAATCCACTCTCAAAAGATTAACTGATCTTCTCCAGTCTCCACACCTGATATTTCTTACTCTAACTTTATTTTCCAGGTGATAAATTCAATTTCACAATGTTCTACAGACTTAGCTATTCTCCATTGGAATAGCCTCTGTCTATCAATCGTTATCTCCATGTCTTCCATTTCCATCTTCACTTCATTCATTTTTAAAGTGAAGCTTTCAAAATTCTTATCAGTTAGAGCCTGTCAAGCATTTTATTTATCTCCGTCAAGTACTTAGTAAATAAAGTCTAACATTGCTTGATAAGTCAAATTCAGAGTATAAGCAGGAAAAAAAAACAAGGACAGGCCCCAAATCTGGCTACTGGAAAGGTTAAAAGTGAACTGTTTTGTAGTTCCACATTTATTGAGATGACTAGTTCTTTTCCAGGAAAGAAATAATAATAATAATTAAAAAAAACAGGCCAAAAATTGCAAAAACAGAAGCTAGGAGAACTAACAAGTGACATCATTGGCAATCTTGACTGTGTCAAAGTAAACTAATAATTTCATATTTGTATTAATTAAATAAGAAATATATAATGAAAGCTTTTAAGGCTAGATTTTGATCTTGGTGACTCAACTGACCCTTCCCTCTCCCAAATTAGATTTGGGTAAAATTTTTAACACAACACTATTTTGTCAAAAATTTAAAATTGTAATTGATTGAACAATTTTACAAATGTGTCAGGGTTGACTAAGTAGTTTTACTAATAGGTTAGGCAATGGGTTTATATGGGATGATTTCAATTGGGACGATCCTGTGCCTGGTGGGGGGTTGGTCAAGGTGACTCCTGGAGGTCTCTTCCCAGCCTGATTTTTCTACGATTCTATATCTATATCAGCTAATGACTTCAGTCAAAAACAAAATGATTATTTTGTATGAAACATTTCATTTAAAAATATATTTCAATTTAAAAATTAAAAAGCTCAATCAGTCTTTAACCCCAAATTACAATTTTTTTTCAGCTTTTCAGTTTGCTAAACATTTTTTTTTTTTTGGTTCTGAGAGTTGCATGCAAGCCCAAGCTCAGTTATTTGCTTTACTTTACCCCCACATCAACCTCTTTTGAAGTTGGCATTAAAATCTACAATCCCTGGACAGACCAGTTAACTTCACCCACTTTTCATTACTACGCCACCATAACAACAATTGCTGAAGATTTTTGGAATGCATTTCTGTTTTAGGCAGTTGATATTTCTACTTATTTGCTTGGACACTAATCAATGTTGGTTGGAACCCAAGCAACCAGTCCCTTCCCCGCCAGAGGGCCTGAGGAACTCATTCTGAATTGTCCCCAGGCCCACAGACAGTTTATCATTTCTTTGGTGGGGTACATTTTCAGCACATGTATTGGACAAAGGAAAGGATTACAAATAGAATATCTGTATTCAAATATGCTTTGCTTTCCCTCAAGTAATCAAGGGCAGAGCAACCAAAATGTATTGAGCTGTGTAGTACAGCTTGCCTTTTGGAAAAAAAAAATTATGCTAGAGTTTCTGGTATCTGCTAGTATGTTTAAAAGAACCCAGTTTTAATATATGTAGAAAAAATGGATGTGAAAAAGTTTGGTGATTGCTTAGATTTAATTTTTACTTAGGCAAAAAGCCCTTTTAAATGTTGTCATTTTGTATAACACATGCTTTTTTTGCTTTGCATTCACCTCAAGTAAAGGTAGATTTGAGCCTCAAGTCTAGAAAATAATAAACTTTTAAAAACATACTTAAATTATATTAAAAATGCCTAATACACTTTAAAAGAATGAGATGATCAGAAAAAAGATAATGAAGGAGATGCAGGAACAAGGAGGAATTTCCAGCTGTCTGGACACATCATCCAGAGGAAGGATGACCACCTGCTAAGAACCATGCACTTTAGCCTGATGGTGGGCAGGCAGCCAGGAGGCAGACTGTGCAGGCAGTGGCTTGATGCCATAACAGAATGGTGCAGCCTAGGATCAAAAAATGCCATATGCTGAAGTGAAGACAGGGCACAGTGAACAATAAGTACAAGCTCTCTCTTCAGTCAGATTGTGGGACAAACCACTAAACACCACCTGGTTTTCATTGCTGTCACATTTATTGGCATGACCCTCAGAAGGTTTAACTCAAAAAGAAAATCCCATCTACCACACAAGTATACATACCAAGATCCATGGAATTATAAATTTGGGGGCTAGGAACAGACATTGAAAAAGCCCAAGGCAGAACTGATCTAAGTTATATGGTTTTCTGTAAGAGGCATAGTTTAGACTGGTAGTGAAGAGAACATACCTTTCGCCTTTCGGTTGGGGGGGGGGGATGGAGGGGGCAAATCTTAGACCAGATTCCACCATGTTAAACTAACATGTGTGTGCTTCTGTTCTGTTACAGGTAAAGACTAGTTTTGTGTGCTGAACTTCTGTTCTGTTAGGTGTATATATGTTTCCGATCACTTATACTGGTAAAAGTGTAATGTCTGTATCTGGCCTGGGAGAGGAAAGTTCATTTGAGCTGAACAAATTTCCCCAGGTGGTCAGTCAGCCACTTAAGAAATAAGTGTTCGGTTCTTTTCAAGGGAGAACTGTGGAGCACAAACACAGTGTAAAATATAACTTTTAGGATAAATGTTAAGCTAGCAGCAGGAAGCAGAAAATGGCTCATCTTAAGCACTATTATCATTTAGTGGTATGATGCAAAGCCCATAGAAATACTCCCCTTGCCTTCATTCTGTCAACTTTGTTTTATGGCGTTGTGTGGGTAAGTGTGATTTCTGGAGGCAGGAAGTTCTCTTTGGGCATGTCTACACAAGAAATGTTAATGTGCCTTAGCCCAAGTTACTGTGCAGTATGGGCATGCTTCTACACATGTGCTCCCTTACTGCACGTTAACTTAGGCTAATCACAACTAAATTTGATACCTGCAAATACAAGTATCAAACTTAGTCGCGATTAGTTAATGCTCAGTAACACACATGTAGATGCGATCTGGCACTAACTTTACTGCCAGGTCTGCCCAGCAATCAGGTGGTGGGTCTGAGCCCAGGGCTCCTGGCTGGCCACCTCTCCTGCTCCAGGACTGGGCTGCTTCCTGGCAGCCCCTAGCTTCAGGGTATAAAAGCCTGAAGCCATTTTGTGCCTTGGGACACGCACACTGGGCAACTTAAAGGAATGCCTGTTCTGTGTCCAGGAGCCCAGCAGGCCTTTCGTGCCCACCTGGACAGGCCATAAGCTGTCTCTGCCTGGCCTGTCCCCTTTGCAGAGCTACTGCCTGACCACAGGTGAGTGTTGCAGAGGGCTGCAGCTTGCTGCACCCCTTGCCCAGCCCTTGACAAAACTTAAGGACAACAAAAAGTCCTTCTTCACGTATATAGGGAGCAAAAGGAAGGCACAGGGTAGCATAGGTCCCCTACAAGACAAACTAGGGCAATTGGTGACAGAGGTGGGGGACAAAGCTAATCTCTTCAATGAGTTTTTTGCATCTGTATTCCTAGACACAGACCAAGACAAATCTCCCAACTGGATCATAGATAGACACAGGAGGGACACCAGCCCACCAACTGTTAGGGCAGACTTAGTGAAGTAGTAAAGGGGCTGGATGTGTTCAAATCAGTAGGCCTGAATGAACTTCATCCAAGGGTGCTGAACGAATTGGACAGTGTCATAGCAGAGCCACTGGCACAGCTGTTCAAGCTGTCATGGTGCTCCGGTCAGGTCCCAGAGGACTGGAAAAGGGTCAGTGTGGTCCCTATTTTCAAGAAGGAGAGGAGGGAGGAACCAGGAAACTATAGACTAGTTACTCTCACTTCTATCCCTGGGAAAACTCTGGAAAAAATCATTAAGGATCACATTTGTGGGAGCCTAGCAGGGGAAATAATGCTGAAAGGAAATCAGCACGGGTTTATTGCAGGTAGATCCTGCCTGACTAACCTTGTTTCTTTTTATGACCAGGTCACAAAATGCTTAGACACAGGAGTCAAGGTAGATGTCATCTACCTAGATTTTAAGAAGGCCTTCAATATGGTATCACATTCTGTTCTCATAAATAAACTGACAGGCTGTGATGTAGATGATTACATGGTCAGGTGGGTGGCAAATTGGCTTAGGTGTCGCACCCAGAGAGTGGTGGTGAATGGGTCGATATTGACCTGGAAAGATGTGGGCAGTGGGGTGCCGCAAGGCTCGGTCCTTTGACTGGTGCTATTTAATGTCTTTATCAGTGACTTGGACAAGGGCATGGAGAGCACCCTGTCCAAGTTCATAGATGATACCAAATTATGGGGCAAAGTTAACACACTAAAGGGTAGGGAACAGATCCAGGCGGATCTGGACAGGTTGGAAAAATGGGCAGAATGAAATAGGATATAGTTCAACAAAGATACGTGCAAAATGCTGCACCTGGGCAAAAAGAACCACCAACACACTTACAGGCTGGGGGATGACCTTCTCAGCAGCACAAGAGGGGAAAGGGATCTTGGAGTCATACACAGTTGACTCCAAGATGAGCATGAGTCATCAGTGTGATGAAGTGATCAACAAGGCTAACCGTACTTTATCATGCATTAGCAGATGCATGATGAACAGGTCCAGGGAGGTGATGCTTCCTGTATACACGACACTGGTCAGGCCATGGTTGGAGTACTGCAGTCAGTTTTGGGCGCCGCACTTCAAGAGGGATGCAGAGAATCTTGAGAGAGTTCAGAGGAGGCCACTCATATGGTCAGAAGCCTGCAGGCAAGGCCCTATGAGGAGAGACTGAGGGACCTAGATCTCTTCAGTCTTTGTAAGAGAAGGCTGAGAGATGATCTTGTGGATGCCTATCAGTTCATTAAGGGAGGGCAGCAGGGAATAGGAGATGCTCTATTTACTAGGGCAGTCCCTGGAGTAACTAGGAACAATGGCAGAGAGCAGATTTAGGTTGGACATTAGAAAGCACTTTTTCCTATTTAGGGTTGCCAGAATCTGGAATGGGTTTCCAAGGGAGGTGGTGCTCTCCCCTACCTTGGGGACCTTCCAAAGGAGACTGAACAAGCACCTAGCTGGGGTCATCTGATCCCAGTGCTGTTTCCTGCCCAGGGCAGGGGACAGGCTAAGTGACCTACTGAGGTCCCTTCCGACCCTAACATCTATCTATCTATCTATCTATCTATCTATCTATCTATCTATCTATCTATCTATCTATCTATCTATCTATCTATCTATCTATGATTTTATACACACACACACACACACACACACACACACACACCAGCCAACCCATACATTTCAGTATCAATATTATCTGTGTATAGTACCTGTCATTGTTTTTTGTAGAAAGGGCATTACCTATGGTAGGGTTGGCCAACCTGTGGCACAGGCAGCCTGTGTATGGCATACAGTAGATTAAGGATGGGACAGTCAGTGGCAGGTAGGGCAGTAATCAGAAAGCAAAGCAGCAAATCTATTTAGGTAGCACAGGGAAGGAAGCAGAAAGCAGAGCAGCAGGTCAGGCAGGGAGCACAGGGCTGGAAACAGAAAGTGGAACATCAGATCATGCTAGGAAGGGGGTCGGACAGGAACTTGGGGAGAGACGGTGAATTTTTGACACATCTGCCAAAAAGGCTGATGCCCACTGACCTACAGAATGGAACACAATGGGATCCCAGGGTCTGCCATAATACAAATAAGTACTGTATTTACTCAAATCTAACACAAGCTTTCCCCCGGCCTCAATCAGCATGGGGAAAAAAGTCCCTCATCTTCGATTTGTGTACAAAGGGGTGGAGGGCATTAGGAGAGCAAAGGCAGGTGGCTGCTGTGGCTTTAACTCTGGCTGTGAACCAGGCTCAGGGCCAGAGTCAGACCCACTGCAGGCTCCTGCTCCCACCTCCACATGCCCTTTGCAGCTTCTCCTTGTCAGAGCTGATTGGTTGAGTGCCTTGGTACAGTAGAACTTTCTAGCACAAGGCATGGTGGGACAGGGGAATTCTCAGCACGATGGAGAGCCCCGGCGTGGAAAAGTTCCCGTCGCTCATATGCAAATGCATATACTCTAATTGGCTGGTTTCAAATTATTCCTACGTGGCGGCTGGCAATTGGCTCGCTGGCCGTATAAAGGGTTGGAGTCGTTTCCGCCCAGGTTGGAGAACTCCGTGTTCGTCTCGGAGTGGAACCTGGTGGTCTGATCACCCGCAACGACTCCCCGTCGACAATCCCCCCCGACGTACCCCCGTGTTTTGCATGCTCGAGTTACCTGGTTTAAAGATATCTCATCTTACAAGAGCTCCTCGGTTTGATTGGAACAGAAGTTTGAAGTTTGTAACTTTCTTCCTACGCTGTACATCGTGACAGTGTAAGTAAAGCCATCTTTGTTTGAACCAGTACGCGTTTGTGTCTAATTCTACTCCAGCGGTCGCAAGTACCCATCTGTACGTGCCAGGTTTGTGGCTACAACCCAGCCAACCCTTTCCCGGATCCCAAGCTCAGCCACCCACACTCCTATACTCCCTCCTTTCCCTCACTTCCTGTCATGAACAGCTTCGCTCAAGGTCAGGCTGGATTTCCTCCCAGGCATGGAGCACATGGAAATTCCATACCCTGCCCAGCTAGTCAGCAGCACCAACACTGCTGCATGGCTGGCAGGGGTGGTGCTTCCATGCGCTGTGCTTCAGGAGGATACAGAACCCAAGCAGCATCTGACTGTAAGGGTGATAGGGAAGGGAAGGGGCAGAGAT
Organism: Alligator mississippiensis; assembly: GCF_030867095.1. Taxonomy (NCBI): domain Eukaryota; kingdom Metazoa; phylum Chordata; order Crocodylia; family Alligatoridae; genus Alligator; species Alligator mississippiensis. Next base: position 43,205,787 of record NC_081827.1, read on the forward strand.
TATGGAGAGTAGAAGGGGAGGGGCAGAGGCTGTGGGGAGCTGGAGGTATGGAGGTGCCAGTGAGGGAGGGGGGCAGGAAAACTACATAGGGAAGAAGTGGGGGGCGGCAGAGGGCAAGGAGGCAACCCAACCCTACCAGCCTCCTGACCCTGCTAACCATCTGACTCCCCCAGCCGCTGCTTTCACTGCTTACCAGTGGGATTAAGGGGAGGGACACATTTAACACAGCTGGAGTACTGCATCCAGTTCTGGGCACCACACTTCAGGAGGGATGTGGACAGCATTGAGAGGGTCCAGAGGAGGGCCACTCACATGATCTGGGGACAGCAGGGCAGACCCTACAATGAGAGGCTACGGGACCTGAACCTGTTCAGCCTTCACAAGAGAAGGCTGAGGGGGGACCTGGTGGCCATCTATAAACTCACCAGGGGGGACCAGCAGGGTTTGGGAGAGACCCTTTTCCCCCTAGCACTCCCCAGGATAACAAGGAATAACGGCCACAAATTGTTAGAGAGTAGATTTAGACTAGACATCTGAAGGCACTACTTCACAGTCAGGGCAGCTAGAATCTGGAACCAACTTCCAAGAGAAGTGGTGCTGGCTCCTACCCTGGGGGTCTTTAAGAGGAGACTAGATGAACACCTCGCCAGGGTCGTTTGACCCCAGTACTCTTTCCTGCCGTGGCAGGGGGTCTTCTGTTAAACTATGAAACGCAACCCTTCAATAATTAGATTCTATGCCTGGAAAATTATAACATTTATAAATTTTCCATATTTGGAATCTAATTATTGAGGCTGTCTTAAATTCAGGGTCAACTTAGGTTCAAGTAAATATGATAGATAATAATACAGACACTGGTACCATAGAAAGTATGTTGTGGAATCAACTTATAATACTTGTAGTCTCCTCATTCTGCTAAATCTCCACTATTCATCATTATTTTTACTATTGTTAGAACTGGGCAACTGTTTTCAACCAAAACCTTTTTAAGGAAAAATGCAGATTCTGTGACATCATGACTTTTTTCAAATTCATATTGATTTAATCAAAATCTACATTTTAGGAGAAAAAACCCTGAAAAAAATCTAGCTTTTTGTTTTTTATACTTTTCAGTGTTTCAATATTGTAGTTTTAAACTGATTTTACATTGTGATACTTCTTTTTTTTTAATCAGAAACATGACTTTTCATATCTTACATTTACTGAATCAAAACCTAAAATAGATTTCTTTTCAGCTCTGATTTACCAGAATATTTTCAAAATTGTCTGATGTTCAACTAGAATTCCCCGATTTTTTTGTTTAAATTGCTAGAAAACCAAAGCAAATCCATTATTTACACAACTAATTCCTGTAGCACCTAGAAGCTCCAATCACAGAAAAGGAACCCACTGTGGTAGGTGCTATACAAACACAGAATAAACTCAGTCTCTGTCCCCACGGGCTTCTAAAAAGAAAGAGAGAGAGAAGGAGAAAGACAGATGGATGCCTCTCCACAAAGAAACGGACAATGTGAGACAGCAGGACCTTTCATGTTCTCATTCATTTTTTGTAAGCAAGAAAAAAGGTCCAAAAGTGACATCTTCGAGTAGGGGGATGAGAATGAACTATTCAAAGATTTGAGCCTTTAGACACAAAATAAATATTTGTTGCCCATTTTCTGTGCGTACTTGGCTGGCATTAGGCACCTGGCAGTGCCATGCTAGAATTCAGAATGCCACTGCCGAGCACTGACCTAGATCAGATAATTTTCTGCCTCTTTCCCATGCCAGTCAGCTTGTGGAAGATGTTCCTACAGAAAACTCAAGGGATGCAAACTGTAAACGCAAATCCCAGGGGTAGCAAGAGTGGGAAGTGTAGGTGAACAGAAGCAGACAAGATGGCAGGAGGGAAATTGAAAGAAGTCCTCAGAAAGCTCACAATTCAAAAATAGCTGTAAAGGCTTTACAAGCTTTGGGAATGGCTCCAGATTCAGTGATGTAATTTCAGATTTTGAAAGGGAGTAATATGGTTCTTGGTGACTGGAGAGGTGCCTGAAGCTTGAAATGCAGAGCAAAAGAAAGCACAGAGACAGCTACTGGGAGCCATAGAAGAGAGAAAGCCAGGGGAACAATGACAGCTTTTGTATAGCACACAAAGGGTCTTTTCCAAAACACAAAATAAAAACCCTGTAAACAAAAAGAAAAACCTCTACTGCCTTACTTAAGCAGCCAACTACACTGAATAAATGAAGAAAGAAACATGGCTCAAGAAGATCCTGGATGATAAAAACAGACAGGACCCATCTACACGAGCTGCCCATTGCGCATTAACCAGTATTACTGCTCAGTAGCAACCCAGCATGGTTGCCTAGTGATGCTGACTCCACAGTAGCTCATTGCTACATGGTATCTCTGTGTCATGGTTCGTGCCCAGCAATGCTACTGCGCAATAAGTGTCTAATGTAGATGCACACACTGTGGACTAGTGTGTCATTATTGTTTTCTGCTGAGGGGAAAACAGAAGGAGAAGGGGAGGGAATCGGTATCAGATAAGTCTAATAAGTGGACATTTATTAGCTTCTAAGACAAGTCCACATCTCCAGTCTGAAGAGCAAGAAGCAGCTGCATTAGCAACTGAAAGATATCTCAGGAGAGGGGGTGAAGAGAATGGGGAGGGGGAGGAGAGAGAGAGAGACACTTGGTAGCCAACAGGGCCATTATTTCAACCAGTCTCAGTGATGAATAATCAGGGTCAGGAGAAGGTAAAAAAAATGTATGACACTCCCATTGTTGCACAGCAGCAAGACAGAAAAGTGGATTAGACAATCACAGCTAAATAATACCATCTGACATAGCTATAGGGCACAGTAAGTGTCACAAAAGTGCTCACAACTGTTCAAAACAGCATCATGTTATTGTCAGCAGTGGTACTGCCTTTTCCATCACCTCTTCACTAGACACTGAGAGCATGAGGGATGGAAGGTCATTGAAAAATGTACAGAAAGCTCATATAAGGAAAAAATGAAGTATGCCAATGACATAAATGAAGTACTGTCTTTTTTAATGAGATCTTCTGCCGCTCTCTTTTTCACATGTTGGTTAGTGTAAGAACAGTTTTTTGACATACTTGTAGACACAAGAGATAGCATACAGACATTCAACTACCTGCCCGTGCCTGGAAAGCAGACATATAGACATCGACATGCCATCTTGTGCCCTTGAATATTTGCATTTGGAATTAGTTATGGGTGGAAAATTGGAAGTATAAAAAAAGAGATATTAAGGACTTAGGAGCTATCAAGTATCATATGCAATAGCATATCCAGGAAAATCGTATTTCTTTTCCATTGCACAAACTCAGCAGTTCCACCTCCAACAATGGAAATGATCATAATAATTACGTATATGTAAATGCTGACAATGAGGAGGAATGGAAACATTAGCTACAAACAAAAGACTGGAAACAGAAAGGTGTATAACATTTACTGCAGCAAATGTGAAAATGAGCTACTTTGATGAAGAAATTGTCAGGCATTCATTTGGGGCATGATTCTGCAGACATTGCAATAAGGAGGAAAATCCAAAGAACAACCATTGCAAAACTAGGTTGTAAACTATGCTGCAACTTGGGACATTGACAGATATTTTTCTAGATGCCTTCCTGGATATAGTGCATGTGTTCATATATCATAATAAAGAAGTGTGTGAAAATTATGGTACATATGATTTTAATAATATTATTGTCTCATCTTGGAAATTCTAAGTGGAGGATTTTTGTTTTATTTTTTCTTTAAAATGACCCTCTTATGTTCCTTGAGTTGCCAAATTATCATGATCCATCTGTTCAGCTGAATCATTTCTAGCTCATTAAGTACAATCATTTCCTTTCCATTCATTTTTGTCATGTTTATGTACTTTTTAAAACTCCTACAGTCCATTAAGAGTCCTCATCTTCGATTTCCCAGTAATCAACATGTCTTTCATTTAAACATACTCACACACAACCCCATTAGCCATTAGAGACAGACACTTTGAGGACAGGTGTTTGTCTTTATCTTTGCGCATACTGCTGCTCATCTTGCTATGATCTGAAGTATTATGTGTGAGGAAAAACAATGACACAAGGGATGTTAAGGATGGAGCTTCAGTTTTTGCTGTGAATTTGCTGGCTGTTGTGAATTTCCATTAGGATTAATTATACAGTGCCCCCTAGCGATGGTCAAACCTTAATTTGTGAAGTTTAGTTAGGCTTAGTACCAAAGACTTGCTTACTCAGACTGTAATACCTCTACACACACACACATTCCATCCTCATGAAATTCATGCTTGCTTGCTTGCTTGCTTGCTTACTCTCTCTCAATTCCCTTCCTCTTTGGCCTCTGTGATACCTTCCCCATGCGTTCAACAGGTCCTGAGTACCCCCTGTAATTCTGATGAGGATGACAAGGATATTGTTAGAAAGTCACATTTTCCACCACAGTTCCCAAATAGCCAAATCATTTAATAGCATTAATATATCTTCATCCTTCACTCTTCCATGGTGGAAGAATGGCAGGAAAAAGCTGTGGCTGACGTACAGAGTTCCTATCCCCCCCCTACAATAGCAAGTGCTCTGGGAGGCTCTGTTGTGAGCAAATTATATTATACCACATGACTCAGGCCATGCATCATATCATCAGAAGCCCATGGTAGAAATTCTGAGCTGTGTAACAGGATTATCTAAGTTCTTGTGATGGGAAAGTTCAGTAGTATCTACTGGCTGCTAATGGAAAAGGAGACACAAATTCACTGCGCAGAACATGTACAAGGAATGAGATTGGAGGAATTCTTCACGACTGTGAACTCTTCAAATTATAGATGTTTGGATCCAGTTCAGACAGATAGAAGTATAGCTTGGTTTGTCTACTAAGCCTAATTTCACTTTAATCAAAAGTCCCTATCACTTTCACAATATTGTAGAACAGTAGGCCCCACCAGAATAAGAACTGTAGCTAGCCAAAAATAACGTACATAGCACTTGCATCCATTATTTCTTAGAGGGAACCACATTAATATGCTCAGGCTCACAACACTGCTCCACATACACTACTATCCCCCATTCCAGAAGCAGTCTAGCCATGTTTGCTGACGGTAGGGTAAGGAGCACTGATTCTCAGCAGAGCTAATTAGCCCACCTGTAGTGTGGCTTGACCACACAGACATTGCATTTAGCTCAGGAAGCAATGTGTGTAGAACACTGAGGTATGTCTGAGCTTGTGACGTAGACATAACACAAGACAGTGAACTATCAAAGATGCTCCGTGGCAGAGAAGGAAGATAGAAATTCCCAAACCATATTTAATCAATTGTGCATTTTGGTGCAAACAAGATAGTAATAGTTCACTATCTTGTTTGCAACGACGGCCTATTGTCAAGTTTGAAAGGGAGGCAAAATTCATCTCAGGGAACATCCAGACAAGCGCACATGTGCGTTTCCCTGGGGACAAATAGCAGCGGCACATGCCCCTGCATGGGGCAGATTAACCTAGGTAGGGTAGGGAGGCTGGGTCCAGCACCTGGGCTGGCCCCAGCAGCCTTACCTAGGGTCTTGGGGGCCTCCCAGGTCTGCAGCAGCTGCAATCTGGCAGTGATCTGGGCTGGCAGTTGGCATGTGGCTCTAGCCAATTAGGCCCTAGTTTCAGGTGGCACATGCTTCAGCCATGTGTGTCACCCTGCTTTTTTTTTTTTGCTGCATTTTTTTTTTTTTTTTAAGATATGGGGAGTTCCCGGTAACTAATTTTGCCTCTGCGCTGCAAATATGCAGCACAGAGAACCCTTTCATATGCTCCACGTGCATTCTATGCTGCCTCAAAAGCCTTTGAGGTGCGGCAAAGTGCACATGCATGCTCATCTGGACGCACCCATAAAGGGCAAATATATAATAGCCTGCCCTTGTGCAAAATTCCTTCCTAACCTCAGTTAGCTTAGTGGTTATCTTATTGCTTGAAACTTTTGGGGGAAATACACATGTATATCATAACTAAATACTTATTTAGTACAAAAGTTTCAGCTTAGATAGTTTGCCATGCTTTCAGTTTACCCTTAAGACTAAGTCACAAAAAGCAGCAAGGAGAGGAGGCCCTACCCACCTTTTACATTAACCTGACTTTTTAATTAAGTTTTTTTCAGGGACTCAACAAGAGCACAGTTAGGTACTGAAGTACCTTCTATGTACCTTAGAGGTAAAACTGTATTTGTGTCTTTGAGTTCAGTTCAAGCAACTTCTTTTTGCCATGAAATCATGACAGGATCCAAAGGATCTATATATAATCCGCCGTGTATCCCTCAGATTCACCATGCTTTCTAAGAGGGCAGTATTCCTCCACAAATTACAATAGCCCTAAACTCAACAAGAGGTAGAATCATAGAATCATAGAAAATTAGACTTGGAAGGGACTTCAGGAGGCCATCTAGTCCAACCCCCTGCTCAAAGCAGGACCATCCTCAACTAGATCATCCCAGCCAAGGCTTTGTCCAGCTAGAACTTAAAAACCTCCTGAAAGGATGGAGATTCCACAGCCTCTCTGGGTAACTTATGCCAGTGTTTTACTACCCTCCTAAACAGAAAGTCTTTCCTAATTTCTAATCTAAACTTCCCTTGTTGCAATTTGAGACCATTGCTCCTTGGTTCTGTCATCTGCCACCACTGAGAACAGGTAATCAGAGCCCAAATAAGATCATAATACTCTTCTTGGACAAGAACATTTTCAAGCTGTAATGTATCAATTGTGTAGAAAATAAATTTTTCCTTGTGTGCATGTGTATAGGAAACTCTGTGTACATATGCACAAAATTTAGCAATCTCAGTTCTTATTTAATATATACAATCTATTAGGTATCACTTCAAAACCTGTAGCAGGATAAAGATATTTAATGAAAAATAAATATTGGAGACTTTACACCAGAGAAGTTCCTGTATTTGTTAAGCAGATCAGATTAACCAAATGAGCTGAGATTGATCTTAAATTGATGGTATTCCATTTGTCAGGTAGTCATATAGCAGGTGTTTGCTATCTGAACATGTCCGGAATGTAAGCTCAATATTTAAACTGTAATTGACTGGGGGTGGGGAAGCTGCTGCTGCTCCAGCACAAAAGCGATTCAGAGTGATCACTATCATTGTCATTCTTTATTACCAGATTTTATGTGACATTCTCTAAAGTGATTTTTCTGTGTCTATGTGCTGTGTGGAGTACTTTGGGTAAAGTTTTTGTCGGAACATTTTTTTCCATTTACTGATGACCTTTTTACTTAAGGTCAAATCCAGATGAATGTCCCATTGACTTTTTGTCTGGAAAATCCCACGAGCCCCACAAACCTGTGGGGGCCTATGAAATGCTACATGAGAAATGTGTGTGACTGTGCTTTAAATAACCTACAGATATACAGCAACCATATTCTTGGAAATAACAGAAACTTGCAGAGGCCCAGCCTGTTTTGGGAGAAGGACTGCACTACACTACACAATCTATGAAATCATGTTTACATTAGAAAAATAGAAGTTGAAATGATGGCTTTATCAAACTGCAGAGTTAATTTCTCTACAAGAAAGAGTGCAGCCAAGTTAGAGAGCTGCTGCAATACATAGTAACACATAATGGGTGTGTCTACATGTGGTGCTATGTCGCTGTAATGATGCACTATGGCAATGTAGTATCCATAGGTATTTACACATGACCAGCAGGTACTTCGCGATAGCGGCACCCTCCCCTGTTATAGTACATCACTGTGGCAAAGTAGCTGCTAAAAATAACCAGATGCTGCACGTACGGCGCAGTATGGGCACTTATTGTGCCATGCTTTAGTACTTTCAAAAGGAAGTACTAAAGCACGGCACAGTAACAACATCACCATAGGGCAATGTGTAGATGTGCCCAATATATACTTTCAGTTCTTCACTGGCTCCTCTTATGTCACCATATAAAACTCAAATCTCTGTCTCTCTTAAAAGCCCCTCCTCAGCTCTGCTCCTGAATTCTTTGCTCTTGTCTCTTATTGTACTGCCTTCAACTTCCTCCATTCTGCCGTGGAAAAATGTTAAATCAAGCTTTCAAGAAAAAAAGATTCCTGAGTAGGTCTGCAAGTCACCAGTGTCAGCCCTTGTTTATGTTTAGGTCTAATTTAACAATTCATAAAAACCTTTTGAAATCATAAAGCAATAACCTAAGTTGATTTCCTAAAGAAAGGAAAAAAATCCCCCAAAAGAGATGCAAAAGACAAACTGTATATAAAGAAAAGTATCCAGAAGGGAAACATATTTTACAATTACAAGTACCTACAGGTCAATATAATGTATTATAAAAATATACAATTTTGTATAACGCTATATAAAAATATATCAACAAAATCCATGAAAGCATTTTTACAGTAGTTGATGTGAAGTACTCCAAGTTTCCAAAAGCCATTTTTTATAATCAAGGAACTAAGGGATTCCAAGTCAGGATTGTTGTTTCCCATACTTCTCTAGTAGTATCTACTCTAGTTTCAAACAACTTACAATAAGAGGCTTCCACCACTTTCTTTTGATGGGAAATTCAGTCTAATGGACCTCTCTTCCAGGAACTTTTCCTGATACAGACTATTTTATTGTTAATATAGGCTACCTTGAACAACCGTACACAATTAGGGCATAATCTTTGATAGTGATGAGGCAAACAGCCAGCATTAATAAGCTATGGGCATTTGCTCTTATTCCATTTATCTTATTTATTTATTTAAATGCTCTTAGGGTATTTGTTCAACTTTTAGAGGGGTGTGTGTGTGTGTGTGTGTGTGTGTTAAATCCAAAATGAAAAATACATTCTTTATGTTAAGTTATTTTAGGTTTACATTTTTCTAATGAGTTTGACCTAGTTTTCTGTAAAACTATTTCAATCTAGAACCTGCTCAAATATTCTGAGGGCTATATGAATACCACATGGGATGTGGGAGAGGTGAGGGAAGGAGCTTTTGGAGGAGCTACTGCCCCTGCCCTGAGAAAGAAGCTGCAGGTCATAGGGACCTGATCTGGCCCTCTACCTTGTTCCCCCACCCCACCTCCTGGAACCTCACCTCCCGGACTCCACTCCTGTGCCCATCTGTGCTCTGCAGGACCAAATTAGATATGTTACAATTTCTAGCTGTATCAGAGACTTTCCTATGGGACATTTGGCAAGGTACTTGATCTGTGTACACTGAGGAATAATATTTCTTTTCT